>NC_134857.1:38560242-39160242 GCF_049852395.1 Peromyscus maniculatus bairdii | reverse complement strand
ATAGACATGATGCATATATATATGTCAAACTCTCATACACATGAAACTTTGGAAAATCAAAAAGAAGTACCTTCTTGTCCCCTGCAACAATATCCTTAATAATCAAGATAAGAATGCAAACTACTCTGCAGTAGATAACCAGTGGGAAAAGCAAAACAAAACATGTTATCTATGCACATCTTTAGACTGGAATGCAGAAAGCCCTGTGTTCAATCCTTGGCACCACTCAAGAGGCCAAGGTCATCTTCAAGTACATAACAAGCCCCAGGCCCAGTAGACATCACACCCTCTCAATAGCAGTGACATGTACCTGAACCTGCAGCTCTCTATATGCCTAGGCAGGAGCTTGGTGGACGTTCAAGGCCAATCTGGTCTATGTAGTTAGACTCACTTGAACAAAATCTGTTATGAGGAAAGATCTCGAATTGATTCCTCTTACCACAGGAAAAAATTTCTTTTTTAAAAAAGGAATATTTGAAGGGAAATTATTTTTTCATTAATTTTAGTGTATAAAATATTGAGCTTGATTGGGACACTTGAATACATAGATGTTATATGATATAGATATATCATTGTACCTTGCACGTATTCTTCTCCCAGTAGCCCCCCTCTCCATCCTTCTCATGGCCCTCACTGGTCACCTTTCTCTGTTTAAACTGTCTCCCTATGCTTTCATGTCATATGTTCATATTACTTAGACAAGAACATTGGGAATCCTTCATTGGGACCAGGAGTGATGAGCAGAGGAGGTATATAAGTGGAATTAGAAAAATGAAAGCAAAATTGAAAGAATCTGATGTAGCAGGAATCTTAAAAGTTCTTATTAATAAAATCAAACCCGAGGCCACTTATTGGGGTGAATACTGGAAGGTCAGAGAGACAGAACAAGCCACAGCTTTCTCACCTAGCCAGATTCTCAGCTGATCTCATTTCCTCAGACTGGAAGCTTCTGTGTCCTCATCTGAATGGCTCTCAGCTGAACTGTGCTGCTGGAAGCCTGAAGCTTAACCAGCTAAAAGCTTAACCAGCCAAATGCTTCTAGTTTCTGGTCCTCACACCTTATATACCTTTCTGCTTTCTACCACCACTCCCTGGGATTAAAGGCTGGCTTTCTGGGATTAAAGGTGTGTGTCACCATGCTTGGCTATTTCCAATGTGGCCTTGAACTCACAGAGATCCAGAGGGATTTCTATCTCTGGAATGCTAGGATTAAAGGTGTGAGTGCCACCATTTTCTAGCCTTTGTATTTAGTGGCTGTCTGTTCTCTGACCCCAGATAAATTTATTAGAGTACACAATATTTTGGGGAACACAATACCACCACAATCTGGCATTGACGGAGGGATAGCACAATTATCCTCATGATCAGAATATGCTGTCCCCCAATACACCACTTTTTCTTTCAGCTATAGACGAGTGAGAATGAAGAGATGCAAGCATCATCATCTGCCTTCTTCCTGTCTTCAGAGTAGAGGGGGGCTGTGGTCTGAAGACTCACCCACCCAAGCCCCAGTGATGAAGGCTTGATCCCGAGCTCATGGTGCCATTGTGAGGTGACAAAACGTTTAACCAGTGGAGGGCTAGTGAGAGGAAGCTAAGTCACTGGGATCCCTTGAGTGGATGCTGGGGCCCTGGCTCCTCCTCCTTCTGTGGTGATATTTTATTTGTGTGCATTGTGACAGATTTAGCTTCTGCTAGTACAGAAAAAAAAGAAGAGAGAGAGAGAGATTTCTGGGCTACATGCTCTTTGATGGAAGCATAGACCCACTGCTTCCCAGAGTCATCGGTGAGTATGGTTCCCAGAGCTGGCTTGTAAATGTAGTTCCACCATGTTGAGAAGCTGAGGTGGGCAGAACCAGCAGCCAAAGCTGCCATTTCAGTCCTAGTCATTCTACAGTTTAAAGCATTCGAGGCCTGGGCAGCAGTGGTGGTGCACACCTTTAATCCCAGCACTTGGGAGGCAGAGCCAGGTGGATCTCTGTGAGTTCGAGGCTAGCCTGGTCTACAGAGCAAGATCCAGGACAGCACCAAAGCTACACAGAGAAACCCTGCCTGACAAGTGATTGGATTAAGAGCATGTGCTACCACTGCCTGACTTTTGTGTTAATGGCTTACTATTACCTCTGATCTCCAGGCAAACTTTTATTTATCAACATACAAATAAAATATCACCACATCCTTCCCTTTGCTTCTAGGCCACATGAAGTGAGCAGGCCTCCTCTGCCACAGGCTCCTGCCATGAAATCTTGTGCTGCCACAACCCCATAACATAGACCAAGCAACCAAGGAGTGAACCTCTGAAGCTGTGAGCCAGTCTGATCCATTCCTTCCTTTAAGTTGATTTACCCGCACTTGGGAATAAATGCTCTCTGGGCTGGAGGTGTCTCTTAGGCAAAGGGACAGATCATGGCGAGGGGAAAACTCCTACATCAGACAGGGGGGAGATGTCAAATGAGCTTCCATTTCTTCCTAATGTGGTCCTTACCTCCCATCCCTGCATACCCCCAGTTTTTTCCATTATATCTTACTATTCTATGAAACCCAAACTCCTTCTCTTTTGCTGAAAGGATATATAAGTCCTCCAGTCTGTTTCTTTGAATTTAATTTTTTTTTTTTTTTTGCTGTGAATTCCATGTATTTGAATCATTGATAACCAACTTTCCTGCAGTTGGTTCCTGGTTTTCATTTTGATTTTCAGGCCCCCAGTGACTCAACGTGAGAAGTAGATGAAAAGATTCCCTCCTCAATCTTCTCTTTAGGCCCAAGAGAATTGTGGAGACTCGGACTTAGCTGACTCCTAGCCTTTGCCCTTCTAGGTGTGTGACTCCGTGTCTGATTCTGGATCACGCCTTTTGGAAGAGATTTAAAAAAAGTATTTCCGAAGGTGGAGCCCCTTGCAGCTGCAAAAGATGGGAGTTTTCAGGTGGGGGGGGAAGCATGGCACCTCCTGCCTGTTGGGGTTGTTCTGTAGCACTGGTGCCACACAGCTAAAATTCCCTGAGCAAACTGCTGGCAAGGAAACTAACCAATGTACCAATGTCTTTAATCAGTTTCTTGAGCTGTATCCCTCTCCTGAGCTTTCATTATATAACACACATACACACCATCCCACATCTTCAAAATAGCAACAAAATAAAGTATGATGTGCGTTGTGTCATTTTGTACTTCTTAGCTTCCTCTTTAGAAAACAAAATTAAAAATAAGAAGAAACTGATGATTAATATCATCTACAACATGGTATAGAAATCAAGTAAAAGAAAAGTTAAAAAGCCTCGGAGCTTAATTGTTACTGTAATGAGAAGGGGAAAAATACAAGTATAAAATTACATCCAAAACTTATTACTTAGAAAAATGCAGAGGCCTTGTGTCTCCCAAAGGACCAATCTGGGGGACTATTAGTGTTCCAGGAAGTGAGAACCAGAAAGTAATTGTTGTTGCTTGTTTACTCCTGACAGTTTTAAAGGACAATTTGTCTTGGAGGAAAATTTCTGTTTTCTAGTTAGAATTTTTTCTCTAAACCCAAGAATTTTCCAGGAGAATCTTAGGCTCCCACTTGGATTTTGTCAGTGAGCTTCACATCTACTAGAATAATTTGTTTATTTAATTGTTTAATAGAGTATCATTCCTTAAGTTTGAAGGCAAGAAACAACACTGAACACAAAACACATTTGAAAAAGGAAGAAAAATGTTATAAAGACTAGATGGCAGTCCAGTGAGTGAAATCCCAGCATTGTGTTCAAGGTGAGCCTTGAACTGGACAACTTCCACCTGCCATGTGCAGTCCTATTTGCTATTAATGTTGTGTGATTTTATTCATATTCAGAAAACATTAAAATGACCCAATACTTTCCTAAGTACCCCACAGTCAGTGAAGATATATGATATTATATTATATTTGGGGAAGCCAGATTCTCTTAGTGCATTATTTACTAAGTCACACACACGCAGGCATGCGCACGCATGTGCACACACACACACACACACACACACACACACACACACACACAGAAAACTTTAATTGCTATTAAAATTTTAAAATTGGCTAAAGGTATTTCGTCCTTAAGAAAACAATTGTCTGCTGTCTCACTTGCAATCTTAAAGTTTTAATAACCTTCACCTCCCCCTCCGGGCTGGGGTTTTGTTTAGGCTTGGGCTCACACAGGTCTTGTGTGTGCTGTTATAACTGCTGTGTCCAAAAGCTGTTTGGCTTTGTCCATAAAACACTTGTTTCCTTACAGCCACCCACCACCTCTGGCTCTTTCTGCCTCCTCTTCTGCAATGATACCCGAGTCTTTGGAGGAGAAGTATGCTATAGGGGTCCCATGGAGGGCAAAGCATTCTGCAGTCTCTCATTGTGGGTCTTGCTCTTGTTTAGGGTTTAGGAAGGAGTAGATCTGAAGAAGTTGAAGGAGGGGTGAATGTGATCAAAACACATTGCATGAAATTCTCAAAGAACTAATAAAAAATTAAGGTTTAATAACCACTAATACAAAAATTATATATCAATGTATTTCATTCCAACACAGTATTTAATTTCTGTCCTTTAAGAGACATAGTGAATAGTTAAAGAGGATAGTTTAGGAAAAATAATTCAGAAGTTACCTGGAACATGGTGCACTAAGATTAAGGTAGAATTGTTATCATGCCCCATTAAAATCTGTAATCTCTTGTTAATGAAGTTTAAAAAGACAGCATATGTATCTCAGGGGGAAGGAAGTAGCAATTACCAGGATATATACAGCAAGTCATCATCCTGCCCCATTATTTATGCATTTACAATGTCTTTCTCTACTACATAATTCTTCTGGGATAAAAGCAGGAGATTTTGATTGCCTACTTAGTGAAAATTTAGATGCAGTTCACAACTAGTTTTAAGGGAAAGAAAAAAACTTAAATTTTATTACCATATACCTTCCCAATTAATTAATGGCAGAAGGGTTAAAATTCTGAATACGCAGTGGTCTTGTTAGAACATGATTGATTTGAATGCCTCCACCATGTTTACTCCTTCTGATACCTGGCACGGAGCTTCTAAAAACAAAGTGATCCTGGCAAGGAGCACAGCATAACAAGGCAGTTGTATAACAGCCTCATTTGCTTTATTCATTCTAAAAGGTGTCTTTAATCGTGATAGCAATAACCATTTGCATGCCTTTCACCTACCAAATACTTTACAAGCTCTGTCTCACTGTAAGATGATAAGAAGCCAGTGTGGTATGCTAGCTAGCTTTCTGTGAATATAACTTATATTTGAAGTAATCAAAGCCCATGATGGAAGGACAAGCCAAGGGTGTGTCTCCTAGAGTATAAAGACAACAAAAGATCAGAAGTCACCCCAAATCCAACAGGACAAAGATTAACTTTTTTAATTCCACTGCAGCCACCAAGGACACACTGTGGTGGGATGTGGGCTCCCCAGGACTTGGTAAGCCAAACCCTTGTTTTTCAGGTTGCAAAACAACCAGGACTGTCTCTGCACAGTACCTGCAGCTTCCTGGAGGAAGACTTATTGAGATTTAGGAAGTAAGGGAATGTGGTAATGGCTCAGTGGCTAAGAGCTCTTCCAGAGGTCCTAGGTTCAGTTCCCAGCAACCACATGGCACCTCACAGATGTCTGTAACTCCAGTTCCAGGGGATTTGACACTCCCTCCGGGCCTCCTTGGATACACAGAGGCAAGCAAACCATTCATAGGTATAAAAGAAATATTTTGTAAAAGATTTAGGAAGTCCTTGAAACACACAAGCTTCACAAGACCATTTCTCCCCCAAGGAGTAAGCAACAAAGACTGCCGGGCCGAGAGGAGACTCCCTTGTCTATCTTTTAAGCTGATTGCACATGGTACAGAGTTCCAGGATTGCAGCTTTCACAAGCCGGTACCCAGGATGAGGTGGGTTTGTGATGTACCTACCTTTGAGTCATCCAAGCTCCCTAAAGTAATCTTAGTAAACTCACAGGTTTGCTAAGTTGGACTTTGATAGAATCATTTCTTTGGTCTGTTGTTGGTCAGGAGTGAGTAGGTGTTTGTTCCTGTCTCCCCAAGCAAAGTCACACATCACCCCCATGACTCTTGTATCACACGTGTCTGTAAAACCAGCATCATAAGGAAGGACACCAAGGCCTACTGCCGACACAATCTCTCCCTACTAATACTCGAACTACGACTGCAGTGGCTCCTGGGAACCTTCCAGCTTAGGCAGTTGAGGGTGAATGGGGCACCTGGGGACTTTCTTCCTAAAACACTGTGCTCTGTAAAATATTTTCTTTTTTAAATAAACTCGTCTTTCTACACCTCTGGACCTGCTATAGGTGGAGTCTTTCCAATTTCTGACATGTCCTTGTGCCATCGATCTTATTTCTTCGGAAGGGGTTAATCTCATCAGAAACTTCACCCTCCATGGTTGCATCTTTACACACTTTTTTTCTGGCCATGAGGCAAGTTTTCCATAAGTTTCCATACTGTCTCCTTTTGTTATTCTTAGTAAACTGGCTAAAAGCAGCTAGTGACGTGCTGGTTATACCCATTAATCCTATGAAGGCTTAAAATCTTTTTTGCCTAACAAGCTGGCCCATTGTTTCCAAGCTTAGTTTCCCACACAAATCGCAGGGCCTGGGTAAAGGGCATGTAATTTCTTTGCCCTGGTGTAATATAGTTCCATTTTCAGTAGAATCCTGAGTCTACCCATCATTTCCACTCCATCTATCATTTTCTCCCCAGGAACATAACTGGATGGTGTGTATTCTTCTTTGCCACTTGCTGCCATTACCAGGACTGATAGTTAAGCTCTGTCTGCTTCTCCAGCTTCCAGGTATTTCTAAGGCCCCCAGTAATATAATTCCAAAAGCTTTGCTGCACCATCTCAGGTACCATTGCAGCAACCATATCACTTCTTGGTACCAATTTTCTGCATCCGTCAGCTTTATCTTGCTGAAATGCTCACCTGTGACATTCAACTGTTAAAGACACGGTCTTCTTTAACTCAGGATTTCACAGGTCCCAGTCCAAAGGCAGTTGGCCCAGTTGTTTTAATGGAGAGCATCATAGAACAGCTGTTCATCTGCTACTAGAAACAGAAGAGAGAGGGCAGCAGAGGGGCAGGGGCCCCACTAGCCACTTCATAAGCATGCACATCCCACCCAATGACAGGAAGGCTTTGATTCAGGCCCTGCCTCCTAAGGTTTCTATCACTTTTCAACAGCATCTATCATTGGAGGGCTGGGCCACCAATAGCATCACCATCAGCACATCTATCCTTGGTGGGCCGTGAACTTCACTCAGTAGGTAAAGCACTTGCCATAAGGCCTGGAGTTCAGATCCCCAGGGCCCACATAACTGCTCAGTGAGCACTGCAGCCCACCTTTAATTCCAGCCTCAGAACACAGAGGCAGGCTGCACTAAAGCAAGCTGGCTAGCAAGAGTAGCCCTAACACTGAGCTTTGGATTTGACTAAGAGATCCTGCTTCCAAGAATGAGGAGAGGAGGAGCAGCCAAGAATGGTCCCTGACATCAACCTCAGGACTCCACATGCACTGTACCATACACTCTTATGTTCTCACATGCAAACGTGAACTCTCACACACATACAGGCCCACAAATGGGAAAGGGAGGTGGGGAAAGAACACTCTGGGTCCAAATCAAACAAATATGAAGAAACAGCTTCCTCTTTATACAAGTGGGAACCTCATGATCCAGTGAACGTAGGTTATTTGCTCAGGAAAATCCCTCTGGAAAGCAGTATGAAGCCTTGGATTTGAGCCTCCATTCAGCCATGCTTGAATGTGTGCTTTGGCTGCAATTTTCAAAACATCTGATAAAAATTTTCTACAAAGTGAGAAAATGTTTCCAATCAGAAAAGTTATTTCAGCAGCTCTGTTTCCTTTCATGACTGCCTATAGATGACGAAGGGCCAGCACTGGCCAGCAAGGAGGGCAGGAGCTTATCAGCCACTCCATGTTTAACAGAATACGATTCTTGAAACACGTCTGTTTATTTGAAGTCCTATGTCAATGCTTTATCGCATCTACTGTGGCTTTGCAGTCTGTGAGAGAAATCCCTGTTGCTTCCCTCGAACTGGCTGCTAAAACCTGGGTAACCCCCCCTCAGCAGTCCCTATCTGAGAAACCACAAAGACCCAATGGCGTCTGAAATGCCAGTTCAGTGAGGATTCATTAGTTGTCCCAAACAAAAGGAGTATTTTATTTCTATGCCACCATAACTTGTAGTCCTTTTTTTCGACCAGAAAGTGAGTCATAGACCCTCTAAATTATCTTCCACACTAGACCACACTCTAGGACAGTATTTGAGTTTTCAGTAAACTTGTTGCTGACCAGAAGAAAATTATATCTTAATCTATCTTTCATATACCTAAAACACATGGTGACAACTGACTGTTATTGTCATTTTCTCCCCATTCTGAGCAGATTACTGTTACACACACACACACACACACACACACACACACACACACACACACACATCTTAAACTTATCAACAGGAAACCAAAGTATAGCCCCAAGGAATTGAACACATATTGAAATATATTTAATATCCATACTTGAGGAAAAAACTTTTCAAAACAAAGAATGTGCTATAGTGTATAGAATCATATTTCAGATCCCTTTTTACCAGAAACCTCTAATCTTTTGAGAAGATACAAAAATAATATTTGGTGTTTCAGAAACTAATTTTGTGAATACTATTATTATTATAGCCTACAACTACAGTTACAAATGGGGAGAGATTTTGTGAATTAATAGTTTGGTCACCAAGCAAAAAAAAGTGACTGTCTGTGCATCATTGATTAATATATGAGGCACATTCCACCACTACACCATTCTATCCAGAATAAATAATGAACACATAAGAACTAAAAAAAAAAAAAATCAAACTGAAAGAAAATGCAAAAGACTTTACAGCAAACACAAGCTTGCTGTTCACCCTTAAGGGAAAACACTGAGGTCTTTCAAATGTTTTATTTACTTTATTTACTTTATTTTAGGCTTGGTGTACTGGACAGCTGTGTACCACATGCATTCAGTACCTATGGAGACCAGAAGTGGGTAGCAGATTTCCTGGAACTGGAGTAATGGATGACTGTGAGACACCATGTGGGTTTTGGGAATTGAGGCAGGCTCCTCTGGAAGAACAGCCAGTGTTCTTAACTGCTTGGGCCATCTCTTCAGTCTCCATAACAAGATTAAAGAATCATATGGTGCTGTCCATTGAAAATCTCCATGAATCACTCAGTCTCAGTGAAATGTACAATTACTACTAAGATAGAGTACACATACCTATGTGTAGATGTTTTTGAGCATCAACATAATTAGAACTTTAAACTTTGTTACCATGGAAACTAGTCTTTGGAGACCTTAACCAACATCTTTACTGCTATGAAATAAAGAGGTGTTATTCCTCTTTATTAGTTATTCCAGGAATGGACAACTCACTATATAGCACAGTCGGAACATTCCAGAGACCTGAATCTCATTTGACAATGTTCTTGGGAGATCCTGAGAGCTGACTAAACATTTTCTAGGGTTGGAGGAGCTCCTCTCAAAATGAGAGGAGCATTCTGAAATCACAAGTGCTTCCAATGCAGAACTTCAGGAGAGAAGTTCTTACTCGGTAATAATGTCTTGATGCTAGCAGCATCCATATACCTGGGTATGAACATTTGCCAAATACAAGGTTAAGTGCCTAGTTATTGCCCAGAACTAAGAGGAAATTGTAAGTGAGCAAGTGTGTGAACACAATGCCCCTGTAGCATTTATTGCAGGAACATAGGGGCCACCAATGTCAAGCAGAAGATAGGGAGACAGGTGAGGTGATCTCCATGCTGTTCTTGGGTGACACACATGGTCGTATTTCTTATCTGTTTAAACAAAAAATTTTAACACCAAAATCAACACTATTGGTGCTGTGCAAAATAATAATGTCCTAACAATATCTACATGCTAATTTCTGAAGCCTATGAGCACACCATGCTACCTGGTAAATGGGGCTTGCAGTTTGAAGAAAGATCCTGAGATAGAGATTACACTGGATATTATATGAGCCCCATGCAATCAAAGGGAGAGCAGAAGGGATAAAGTAAAACAAAGTATGATAACAGAAGTGCAGGTTAGAGGGATAGAGCTGTGAGCCAAGGGATGTGGGCTGCCTTGTGAGGAACGCAAGGAATGAATTCTTCCCTAGGACCTCCAGAAAGACCACAGCACCACCAGTATCTCAACTTCAGCTTTATAAAAACTTGAATGTCAGCTCCAAGGACTAGAAGATAGTGACTTTCTATTGTTTTAATCCACTGTTTGTGGTCTTTGTTTCATCAACCATGGGAAACCAGTAGTAACCTCACTGATTCTCATTTCCAGTTCTGCCTGAGAAGTTTGATACTGTCCTACTTTTTTATTATAAAGGTACAAAAAATACTTTCAGATGCTGTGGGATGATCTGTATGCTGCTCTGATTAGTCAATAAATAAAACACTGATTGGCCAGTGGCCAGGCAGGAAGTATAGGCGGGACTAACAGAGAGGAGAATTGAGAGAACAGGAAGGTGGAGGGAGACACTGCCAGCCGCCTGCCATGACAAGCAGCATGTGAAGATGCCGGTAAGCCATGAGCCATGTGGCAAGGTATATATTATAGAAATGGATTAATTTAAGATGTAAAAACTAGATAGCTAGAAGCCTGAGCCATTAGGCCAAACAGTTTAAATAATATAAGTGTCTGTGTGTTTATTTTATAAGTGGGCTGTCGGACTGCCGGGGTTTGGTGGGACCCAGAGAGAAAACTCTCCAGCTACATTCAGAATATGTTTTCTTTTTAAAAAATATTTTAATTATATAAGTGTGTGTGTGTGTGTGTGTGTGTGTGTGTGTGTGTGTGTGTGTGTGTCTATGGAGGACAGAGATATTTGATCCACTGGAACTGAAGTCAGTTGTGAGCTACCCAACATGGATTCTGAGAACAGTACTTAAGTCATCTACAAGAAGAGCGCAGTATCTTAACTGCCGAGTCCCCTCTCAATACTCTGTAATATGCCCTTATAAATAAAGAAATTTCCTTTACCTTTAAAAGCTATACATACTTCAATGTCCTAAAAGTGATCATTTTCATGTTTTCCCACAATATCCTTTTATTCTCTTTCAATAACCCCTTCCCCCAACCACACATGCACCAGGATACTAGGAAAGTATTCTAGGGAAGGAACAGCTTCATGGTGGGTGGTGGAACAGGGTGGCAAAATAACCCCAGAAAGGATTGAGGTTATACAAGGTTATATACAGCTTCTGCCAGAGAATCCAGAATGGAGATTTCCACCAGCCTAACAGAGCCAACCAAGGAGCATTCACAAAGTTCTGCTGCCTGAGCAGCAGGAAATAGAACCAGAAAGACTAGAAAACCAAGTTAAGAAGTTCAGTACAGCCTTTATGGCATCATGAGCTCTGCTCCAGTGGGAAATCACGTTGGTTTCCATCCTTGTATGTTGGAGCTCTATCTTCACCTGATAAAGAGGTTGGCTACTCTGCTTGGGTGAGTCCACTCAAGCCTTAAAGGAGTCAGTCAAGATGCTATCACTACCTCTGACAGAGGGAGGTAGATTGAGGATGAGGTAAGGTTTATGCATACCAATTTGTAGCTCAATATATTTTTGTTTATCTCTACCTGAAGCTAAGCTTCCACCCTATATACTTATTAGCCAATCAAAAGCCATGACAGCAAAGCCTATGACAGAGAACAAATGCTATGACTGTTGGGGCATGCACTGTCCTAGGAAAAGATAGGCATTATTTCTTAGCGTGATGCTCAGCTACATGTTGCATTAAATTGATTGTTATGGTTCCTTTTCTCATTTCTCCTTAATCTGCTAATACAGATTCAATGTCATTCAAAATATACTTTAAACAAGTTAGACCACTGGAAGTTCAATTTAAGAAGTCAAAATAATTCTTATATTCACAGTATGCATGTCAGTTTTTGTCAACTGGACTGAGACTAAAGTCTCCTGGGAAGAGGTGACAATTGCGAATTGATTAGCTAATCTACATTCCATTTATGGGGCAGAATTCCTTCCTAAACTTCCTAAGTCTTTCATTTAAGTTTAATGATATTCAGGCCATATGACTCACTGTAATACATTTTTTCCAGAATCCTAAATCATTTTATTCATGTAATGACTACACTGCAGGTCAGTTCTTCCTCTACCCAGGTCTGCTCTTCCTGTTTTCTTACAGTCTGCCTCCCAAGAGTAGCATTCAACAAGCAACTTTACATCTGAAATTGTTTCCAGGAACACAACTCTGGGAATATTGTAGGCTTTTTGGGACCTCAAAGCCCACCTCCAGTGACATACATCATCCAACAATACCACACAGCCCTCAGACCATTTCGCCAGTATGTGGGTGTCATTCTCATTTAAACCCTCACAGTGCCAAATCTTTAATGTCTAGTAATATGTGTGCATATGTGTATAAGGAACCCTTGAGCAGCAGCCTCAGTGAAGGAATGCTGCTGGATTTCTTCAGGAAATGTACAGTTTGAATGGTTAATCATCTGATGCTGCTATTATTCCCACCAGTTTTAAGGGAGTACCAGTCTTGTCTTTCTACACCTATGCAGAACTTATATCTATAAGGGACCAGCTAGAAACGCTATTCCTCTTAAAGTTATACTTTCCAGCCCACATAATGTTGTGGAAAATGGGATGCAAAAACCTAAGGTGGAGGTCTTGAAAAAACAATCGTGTTTTGGTTTTGTTTGACATGTTTTAACAATGCAAGAACTTGATCACATTTGTGAGTGGATACAGGGACTGTGTCTAATTCTACTACACAGGGACTGTGTCTAATTCTACTATCTACTGGTTACTCCTATTCTAGTACCTGATGCATAACAATTCACTGTAAAAGTGAGGAAAGTATTCAGAGATAAGAGAGGTGGTACAAATGTGAAAGATTTTTGGTCCCAATTGGCAAGAAGCCATAAATTATGAAGAAGATATAAGTATAAAAAATATTTCCCATACTTGAGTGATTTTTTTCTGTTGACTTAGCAGCTGCATGTGAATCTACTGATATTTTAATTATAATCTGCCACCCTACAGTCCCTCAGTCAGTGCCCCTCTGGCCACTCAGGCCATGGCCTAGCAGGGCTTCTGGTCCCTCAATCCCAGCTCTGCTGTGGCTGTGGTATGTAGGTTTAAATTAAGTTGCTATCATCCTATTTATCAATAAGACTCAGAAGAAAAAGGCTGAGGTAAAAACCTGTTAGCTCAGAGAGGTTGAGTAGCAAGTAGCTGACCTTGCTCTTTGGCCAAAGATATCACCAGAGACACAGCTCTTCCCTTGTCCCAGAACCAAAAAGAGGAAGCCTAAATTCTCGTCCCTGCCCTTTCCTTCTTGTGCATCTTCTCTATCCAAATTAATGGCTTCTCTATGATCAATTCCAATCAGCCAGTTGTTGGCTTCACCCCATGATTCAAGGCATAATTTTATTGGGCAGTCTTGAGAGTGTCAGAGTGTGATCAAAATATCCCACATTTCCCCCTTTTTGTCTAAATAAAAAAAGGAAAGTTTTAACTCTAACACAGTAAAACTATATACAATAAGGACAATTATCAGGTATTGTCTAAATAAAAAGGATGGCTTTAAACTCTAACATAGTAAAACTATATACAGTAGAGAACAATTGTCAGGTAAGAATTACATATGCAGCCGGGCGGTGGTGGCGCACGCCTTTAATCCCAGCACTCGGGAGGCAGAGGCAGGCGGATCTCTGTGAGTTCGAGGCCAGCCTGGGCTACCAAGTGAGTTCCAGGAAAGGCGCAAAGCTACACAGGGAAACCCTGTCTCGAAAAAAAGAAAAAAAAAAAAAAAAAAAAAAAAGAATTACATATGCAATATCCAGTCCATTTGTATTTGACAAATTTGGAGAAAATACTGTATTATCTATCCTATTTTAGTGAGTCCAAAGTTTTATATCTAAACAATTTTCTATCATAACTTGTATTACCATCCTAAAAATATCGTTTTAGATCCTAAAACATCTTCTTAGATAAACAACTTAAGCTTTTATGTTTCTTAACCTTATAAACTTTCTATCTCTTATGTAGGTTTCTTTTCTGAATTTGGTAACAAGAAAAACTGTAACTATAACTATGTAGTCTTCAACTCTATCAGAGACCCAAAAAGAATATAATATTACCTGAGTAAACAGGAAGTGCAGAGCAAGCAACTTCTAAAACTAAGAAAAGATAAAAATCCAGCTGTCTAGATAGTCACCCCAAGGTTCCTCTGCAATGTTGGGGCATTCGTCTTTGTACTACAGGCCTAGAATATCTGACAGAGTTTTCTGTGGAGGAGGAATTTTGAAGGACTATCCTATTTTGTCTTGGTAAAGCTTGGCAGCTGCCTTCTTTTGTTCCCTGCTTGTCCAGTTTGGACAGCATACTGTCAGTAGTCAAGGGAAGGGCAGTTTCTTGCCCAGTGGTTAACTTTGCCACAATAAAAGCATACTCCATATGGAAGTTCTTTGATGTCCATCATCTTTTTTGAAGTAAATTGGTGCTGCTAAAGGCAGACATGTCTCACTGTCATGAAAAGCCTTAAGTCATTAAAACATCTTAAGTATCATATTCTGTAGGTCTCTGAAATGTTTGAAGACCACCTATCTAAAATACATCTCTGTTTAACCTTGCAAACATATCTAACATGACTACAAGTTTGGTTATTATAGCTATTAACCTGAATTTCTTCATTATCCTAAATAGCTTTCAAGAACTAGAACTTTACATTTTTTTTTGTTGTTTTGTTTTTTTTGTTTTTTGTTTTTGGTTTTTTAAGACAGGGTTTCTCTGTGTAGCTTTGTGCCTTTTCTGGAACTCACTTGGTAGCCCAGGCTGGCCTCGAACTCACAGAGATCCGCCTGGCTCTGCCTCCCGAGTGCTGGGATTAAAGGCGTGCGCCACCACTGCCCGGCATACATTACATTTTTAAAAGAGTTGCATAGGTACAGTATCTTAAATAAGAATAGAAATATATATGTATATATACACTATAACTAAAATAACCTTAAATTTGTATCAATATCCAATATGTCTTAAACAAAATAGAAACGTATGTAGAGTGTGTTCTAACAAAAATAACCTTAAATTTGTATCAATATACAAAAATCCACACCAATGCAAAATATTTGAGATTAATAGTTGCTTTTTAGTTAAAAGTAGATTCAATAATCTACCCTTTATCCTATCTTGCCTATATTGACCCCTTTTTCTTTTTAGGAAGAGATCCTTGAATCCAACCTCCCTTGTTTAGTTTCCTCCCTACCATGACCAGTAACAACTTGTAACCAACCCCCTTAAACAGTGATGAACATTCATAACCCAATGAATGACCAAAAATTACCCACCCCACCTCTTGAAAATGTTGGCATCATATTCTTAAAATTACTTCCTGTGTCTGGGAGCATCTTTAGGGAACCCTGAGAAAATTAAGATGATGGTCAAATCCTGAGTAAAATGCATGTAACATTTGTTGTTCAATCTCTGTGTAATGGGAAAGTGCTTATCTGAAGTCCTGGCTAGAGTAGTCTGTGAGGCTGGACCCTCTCAGAAGCTTTGAAGTTGTACTACGCAGTTTGCAGTCAGAAACTGACTTTTGGGGGGTGTTTGTCAGCATAGTGGCATTACCACAATCTAGGGGGAATCTTAATTGTGGAGCCCCATCATTTTTTTGAGACTTCAAAGGTCATTGCTAGGAATGGTCATGGTTCACTGTAGAAAATTTAAACATTTTAAATGTCATAGGCAGCAGATCTCAGAGACACTGAAGGACCACAATCTAGCAAGTATATCTGGGGTACACAACTTAATTTCTAGTTACCTGCTTCAGATTCAAGCTTGAAATCACATATGTTATTCATATGTGAAGGGAAGTTAGATGAAGTCTATTTCTATTAGTTAGTACTCTATATGACCATTAATACCATGACAGAAAGTTTAAATACATATATATTTAAATATATAATATATAGTATAAATATATAAAATATATTTAAATATATAATCTTATAAAGTTAGAGATAATATTTATACCTTAAGAAAATTTTTAAAGAGTCAAAATAAAACCAAAGGATTATGACATTAGTGACAATACAACAGTCCTTTAATTTTGGTTTTCTTCTGTCCTGTATCAGGTGGACCTTCTGACATGTGACAGAGATTTTGGATTTTCCTTCAACAAACATGCTTGGGTGTTGTTTTGTTTGTTTGTTTGTTTATGTGATTGTTTGTTTTTTACTCTTTCGGGGGCCCACTACCCATATCCCAAACAAATCACTCACAAAAGCTTATTCTTAATTATAAACACTCAGCCTTGTTTCTTGTCAGCTTTTCTTAACTTTACCTTTTGCCTCTGGGCTTTTCTCATTCTCTTATTATTATTCTATAAGTCTTACTCTTACTCCATGGTTTGCTGTGTAGCTGGGTGGCTGACCCCTGGAATCTTCCTCCTTCTCTGGTCACTTTGTTTTTCCTCCCAGATTTCTCCTTCTATATATTCTGTCTGCCTGCCAGCCCCACCTATCTTTTCTCCTGCCTTGCTATTGCCCATTTAGTTCTTTATTAGACCATCATGTGTTTTAGATAAGCACAGTAACACAGCTTCACAGAGTTAAACAAATGCAACATAAACAAAAGTAACACACCTTAAAATAACATTCCCCAACATTTCCTCCTTTTATCTAAATAAAAAGACAGCAAACATAGCAAAATTATATACAACAAAACAGTTATCAAGTAAGAATTAACATACAATATTCTGTGCATTTGTAGTTAGCATATTCAGAGGAAATAATGCATTATCTTCCTATCTTAATGAATTCAAAGTTTTACACTGAACTTACTTTCTATCATAACTAAGAAAAACTGCAACTATAACTGTCTAGTCTTCAACTCCATCAAAGACTCCAGAAGGATAATATTATTTGAGTAAACAAAAAGTGCATTGAAAACAACTTCCAAAACTCTAGAACTGACAGAGACATCTGACTGCCTGGACATTCATCCAAAGTTCCTTCTGTAACTTTGGGGCATCCATCTTTAGCCTACAGGCCTAGAGTATTAGGCAGACTTCTCAGTGAAGCAGAATTTTGAAGGACTGTTCTGCCTTGTTTTAGCAAAGTTCAACAAATTTTTTCCTGTGTGTCATGCATGTCCAGTCTGCACAGCACATTGTCAGCAGTCAAAAGCAAGAACAATTTCTTTGCCCAGTGGTTAACCTTCCCACAGTGAAAGCAAAACTTCTTAAGGAGTTTCTTCAATGCCCATCATTTTCTCTGAAGTAAACTGATACTGCCAGGATCAGATGTGTCTCATTGTCATAAAAACAACAATTTTAAATTAACAAAACATTTTAAATGCCATATTCTATATGTCTTTGAAGTATTGGAAGGCCATCTATCTAAAATATATCTATTTAATATAGAAAACATACCTAACATATCCACAAATTCAATTGTTATAAATGACTAACTAATGAACTATGTTTCTTGATTGTTTTATATAATTTATAATAATAACTTTCAAAAACTAGAACTTTACCTTACATTTTTAAATAAACTGCATAGGTACAATATCTTAAACAAAAGTTGAAACACATATACATTATGTGGTAATGAAAACAACTTTAAAATTGTATCAATATACAAAAACCCATTTAGACAAGAGTAGAAACATATTTACAGTGTAACAAAAATAACTAAATTTGTATCGATATTCTACATTCCCCTAAATGATAACAAACACCCATAACCCACCAAATAACCAAAAATCTTCTACTCTTCTCTTGGGAGTGTGGACTTCTTGTTCTCCAAACTGATTCCTGCTGTCTGTGGGCAAACTATCTTTAGGGTCCCAGAAAGAAAATTTTGAGATAATGACAAAGTCCTGGGAAGACCAGCAGTAACCTTTACTGATAGATATTATCTCTCAAGTTTCAGGAGGTCTTGCTGGATCAAACCTGATCCATATTAACCCTGAAGGAATCCACAGCCTCTCATTTCCTGTGGGAACAAAGCTCCAAAGCAGTTTTGGTTTCCTTTTGACTTTTTAAAAGTTAAGGCATCCCTAAAGAATATAGGCTGATTTATCTCAATAGTCCCTCTTTCAATTCCAGGTCACTATACAGCTGTCCTTTGCTTTTCAACAATCAAAAAATGCACAATAATGCCGGGCGGTGGTGGCGCACGCCTTTAATCCCAGCACTCGGGAGGCAGAGCCAGGCGGATCTCTGTGAGTTCGAGGCCAGCCTGGGCTACCAAGTTAGCTCCAGGAAAGGCGCAAAGCTACGCAGAGAAACCCTGTCTCGAAAAACCAAAAAAAAAAAAAAAATGCACAATAATATACAGGATCCAGACTCCCTGTGTATTTCCCATCTTATGTAGCTTTTTTCTTTTACTCTCTCTTTAAAGACTTTATTATTATTTTTAAACTATTCATTAGTTTCTATGACTGTCCTTTTTTCTTTCCTTAAGCCTACGCACATTGTTAAACACACCGTAAGCCATTTAGAGGTTTTTCCATCTGAATCTCTTTCATTGCGTATCTTCAGGCTTTTTTTGTTTTTTTTTTTTTCCATATGAGCAAACCTCTAAACTGCTAAGCTACACCTGAATTCCCTGCATGGATCTCAGCTGCCTCTGCCCACTTCTCAGTCATGAAAACCAAGCATGAAACTCCCGGCTGGTTGAAAGTTTGTCTGACCAGGAACTGCATTCAACCTTCCTAGAGCTCTAGAATGCCAATTCTTGTACTGTGGCAGGCATTTTTATGTAATTTTTTGTTCCTACTTAATGTACTGGCTGATCAAGGGCTTGCCAGCAGGCAGAAACTCTTAAAGGAGCTGTATCCACTTTTTTTTTTTTTAAGCTTTCTCGGGCTATGGAACTCTGAACCCAGGCTGCACAACAAAATGTTGTTTGTTTTTATACTATTTTAGGGGCCTGCCACCCAGCTCCCAAATAAATCACTCACAGAAGCTTATTCTTAATTATAAATGCCCAGCCTTACCTTGGTTTGTTTCTTTCCAGCTTTTCTTAACTTTAATTATCCCCATCTACTTTTTGCCTATGGGCTTTTTTCATTCTCTAACTTCTGTAAATCTTACTCTTATTCCACGGTTTGCTGTGTAGCTGGGTGGCTGGCCCCTGGAGTCCTCCTCCTTCTCTGGTTACTTTGTTTTTCCTCCCAGAATTCTCCTTCTATTTATTCTCTCTGCCTGCCAGCCCTGTCAGTCCTTTATCCTGCCTTGCTATGGCCCATTCAGTTCTTTATTAGACTGTCAGTTGTTTTAGGCAGGCACAGTAACTCAGCTTCACAGAGTTAAACAGATATAACATAAACAAAAGTAATACAACTTTAAATAATATTCCCCAACACTTGTGTTTAGAGAAGGAGAGAGCCACTCTCCAAAAATCTGCCGGGAACCATGACCACGCCTAACAGCAACTTAAAATCTTGTAAAAGATGACAGAATCCCACAATAATGGTTCCACATGGACTATGGTAAAACCATTAAGCTGATTAACACCATGGAAAGATTGACTTTGGACTACAACTACTCAGGACAATTTCAAGATGGCTAGCTGAGATGATCCAGATTCACAGACTACTCAAGCAAGGACTTGAGACAGGCCCTGCACTTTCCCATTATGCAGAGACTAATGATACAACTAAGTCTCACAGGAATTGAAAATTAACCCAAAAATTTTCTTTTCAGGATTCCCTAAAGATGTCTTCACTCCCAGAAAGGATGAAGTAATTTTAAGAACACAATGCCCACATAGTTGAATAAATAATAAAGTTAATTCTGAATTAATTAATTATTATTCTGGAATAATTTCAACAGTTTCAATATGTAAAATAATTTTTCTGCATATTGGGAGTCAATAACTGTATTAAGAGGTTTAGAAAAAACTAAAAATGCCATGAGAATAACATATAATTCTGATTTCTGAACTGAATCATAAGGGCTTGGAGCCACTTTACTTAATTTTCCTGATTTATAACCTGCCTTGCCTGATTTATTTGCATCAGTATAGAATGTAGGGGCTCCTGAAATTGGTGTTCCATTTATTATATGAGGGAGAACCCAATTATTTCTTTTTATAATCTGAAGTCTCTTGCTTTTAGGATATTTGTTGCTAATCTCTCCCAAGAAATTATTGTAAACTCTTTGCCAATGTTTATTTTCTGCTCATAATGAGGCAATTTCAGCATTAGTAAAAGGCACTACAATTTCTGCTGGGTCTGTTCCTGCTAATCAATGAAGTTTCAATTTTCACTTCAGAATCAATTCAGAAAACTTTTCTACATAGGTCTTTAATTTTTCACTCTGTTTGTGTGATAAAAATATCCATTCTAAGATATTATCTTCTTTCTGCATAAGAATTCCTATAGGAGAATGAGTAGAATGTAAAATAACCAGAATATAATCAAGCTCTGGATCTAAGCAATCCACATGTGCATCCTGCCTTTTTGTTTGTTTGTTTGTTTGTTTGTTTGTTTTTCCTACCAGGGCTAATTCTCTATCATCCTCAGATGATAGTTTTCTTGGACTGTTTAAGTCCTTATTACCCCTTAATTTGAAATAAATTACTTAGTTCTTGAGTTGTTAATCCAATTGTGGGACATGGCCAATTAATATCTCCTAGCAGCATTTGAAAATTATTAAGAGTCTGTATTTGATTTCTCCTGATTTGTACTTTCTGTAGTTGAATTTTTTGTAAATTTATCTTATATTCGAAATAATTAATAGAATCTTCTCTTTGTATTTTTTCAGGAGCAATTTGTAATCTCTAACAAGATAAAATTCTCTTTATTTCATCAAACACTTTTTCTAAAGTATCTGTGTCTGAATTAGCCAATAATTATCATCCATATAATGGTAAATTATAAATTGAGGAAACTTTACAATTTTTTTCTAGTTGACATAAGGTCAGGGTTCCTTAACATTCCTTATAGAAATTTCCACTAGTACCTTTTAACAGGCTGAAAATTATTATAAGTTGACACTGTGAAGGCAAATTTTTCTCTATCCTGTTCTTGTAAATGTATAGTAAAAAAAAAAAGCAGTCTTTTAAATTAATCACTATAATAGACCATCCCTTAGGTAATAAAGAAGGCAAAGGAATTTCAGGCTGTAAAGAGCCCATTAGCTGAATCACCTCATTCATGGTTCTTAAACCTATTAACATTCTCCATTTTCCCAATTTATTTCTAATGACAAATATAGGAGAATTCCAAGGACTAGTTGATTCTTCAATGTGTTGAGCATTTAGCTGCTCCTGAACCAGCTGTTTCACTGCCTGTAACTTCTCTGATGTCAAAGGCCATTGTTACACACATACAGGTTTGTCAGTTAACTATTTTAAAAGTAGGGTTGTTGGCACCTTTGAAAGACCAATAGCTGATATGACGTGGTTATGTACAACTTGAGCAGTCTAGGACTGTTCTTGATAATACTTTTTAATATTTCTCTCAGAAGCATTCTTTATTTTATGGTTGATTTCTAAGATTGGAGGAATGTGTTTTCCATTGCTGCAATGAATCACATCCCTATAAATTCATTGCTATGTTAGCCACATACAGTTTTAATTTTTCTATCTGTGCCTCCTGATGAGGCTAATTTGGATACCAAGGTTTTGGTGAAATTATTGTTACATCTGTCCCTGTACCTACCAAAGCCTCAATTTCAATGCCACCTATTTGTATTTTTAGCTTTGGTCTCTGGTCATTTATAGCAGTTTGCAAAAATACTTGTTTTCTGGTCTCTTTTGAACTTTTTGTTGTATCTGTTGAAAGTGTTCTCTCTTTGATCACATCCAGAACAGTGTGGTTTTTAACAACAGGTATTAAGTCTTTTAACTGCTCTGACATGATTTTCTCTGATGGTGACAGGGAAATATTGAACCAGGCTTGGTATTGGGGCCTGTGGGAGGCCCCTCAGGGTGTTTCCTGATGCAAAGGGTTACCTTGACTGTCCCTTGTTGATCTGCATTCATTAATCCAATGCCAGCTTTTGCCACACCTTCTGTATACTCCAGAAAGCTGGGACCTTCTATTTGGATTGTCTCTAGAAAAAATATTGTTTCTAGGAACACCTTGTCTATAATCCCTTTTCAAATGACCTTATTTATCACAATTAAAACATCTGATATTTTGATTTTTCTTGAAATTTTTAGAAATCACTTCTCCTATCCAAATATCATCATAAATGTGAGATTCAATAGCAGCTGTATTTTGAATCCATTTGTCTATGGGTACTGATCATGCCTTTAAAGGCCTGATCACTTTTTCATTCTGAATTAGCATTTTCAAAAGTCAAAGGTTCAGTTAGTATTTGTTTAACTTCTGGATCTGATATCATTCTGTTTACAGCTGAAGTGAATCTTTGTAAGAAAAAAAAATCAGTGGTTCTTTTGGGCCTTTCATAATTTTAGCAAATGTCTCAGTCCTCTCTCCTGATTCTTCAACCCTGTTCCAAGCAATCAAGCATAGCACCAAGGTGTGGTCATCAAATGTAGACTGTCTTTGTAAATCAGCATACTGGCCCCTCACTGAAAATCTGGCCTTGGGAAATTTGTTCCAAGCAGTCAAGCATAGCACCAAGGTGTGATCATCAAATGTAGACTGTCTTTGTAAATCAGCATATTGGCCCCCCACTGAAAAGCTGGTCTTGGGAAATTTTAATACCTCTAGCCCTGCTTTGTTGTTCTATGATCCTAGCTTCCTCTCTCCACCATGTTTTCCATTGTAACTGAGAATCAGCTTCCAATATTGCTGTAGCTAGATTTTTCCAGTCTTGTGGGATAATCTTGCTCCAAGTTGCCCATGAATTTAAACATCTGCTTCACAAAAGGATGAATACATACCATATAAAATGATTTCTTCCTTAAATCTCTTCAAATATAACACTTCTACATGATCCCATTTAACTTCTGCATAGCCTTTGGTATACTTATCATCTGGTAGTCATTTTTGTATGGTAACTGGATAAATTAAGGTTGGTTTTCTAGTAACCTTAGGCGCTCCTCTTCAGTTTCATAATGCAATGGTGTGGTAGGTTCTGCTGTAAATCCCTATATCTGAGTATTTTTCTTATTTTAATTAGTAGGTCTTTTTAAAGCTTGTATCTTAGCAATACTTAAGTCCTTCTAAGATTTGTATCATATCAGTCAAATTTTTCTTATTTCCATTAATGAGTCTTTCTAAGGCTTGTATCTTATCAAAGTTTTATTATTTTCATTAGTAAGTTTTTCTAAGGCTTGTATCTTATCAGGAAAAAATTATTATTTTCATTTTTAAGTGTTTCTAAGGCCTGTATCCTTATTAGTCAAATTTACATTTTTGGCACAATTACCAACCCATTTTTTAAAGGATAAAATGTAGATTACTTAACTGATAGTAATTACAATTGGCTTTGTGTCAATCCCAGCTAAGTGGTTTATCCCTCGTGTATTTCTTCCATTTGTAAGCCATCCGTAGTAGCACTATACAGAGTCCTAACTCCCTACATTGTTATATTTCTGATTTTTTAACATGGGAAATATTTTTCTTTTTAACATTATTTAACTCTCTCCTTAAGGACTTCCCAAGTGTCTCACCAAATCTGCTGACTTCTCAGTTTGTCTGTGGCAACAATGCCATCAGCAGTGGGCTTGAGCCCTTCATGTGATTTCCAAACATGAGCCTGCTTTCCACTCCAGGGAACAGTTCTCGGAAAGGCCTAGGCAGCAACTGTGGAGGCACTGGCTGGCGTGACTTCTGTATCCATGTGGTTGTGCCATGCATTGAAGTGCCACATGATGTTTTTCTGTCAGCTTAGCAGCTGCACATGAATCTATTCAAAATTATCATCTGCTGCCACATGGTCCTTCAGTCATTACCCCACTGGCCACTCAGGCCATAGCCTTGTGGGGCTTCTGGTCCCACAGCCCAGCTCTGCTACAGTCATGGTATGTAGGTTTAAATTAAATCTCTATCATTCTATTTATCAATAAGACTCAGAAGTCAAAGGCTGGGGTGGAAACCTGCTAGCTCAGAGATGCTGAGTAGCAACTAGCTTACCTTGCTTTTTGGCCAGAGACTCCACAAGAGAGACATCTCTTCCCTCATCCCAGAACTAAGAAGCCCAAACTTTTGTCCCTGCCCCTTTCTTCCTGTGTATCTTCTCTATCCAAATTACTGACTTCTCTATGGCAATTCTGGTCAGCTAGTTGCTGGCTCTAACCCCCATTCAAGGTATGACTTCATTGGGCAGTTTCAGGAGTGTCTGAATGTGATCTAAATATCCTACAACACTTGAGTAGCTTAAATCTTAGGCACATGACTTCATCTTAAATGGTTTTCCTAACTTTATTATTCTGTTTAATGGTAAGCAAGGTGTTAAAGATTGCTAAAGATTGAAATGTCCTCTATGTTCATTTACGGGAACACCAAGCCTGACTCCAGATGAAGTCAAGATACATAGTCCCAACTTATTCACAATTTCCATTACCTTCAGCCAATCATGGTCCAAAAGTATGAAAATTTCAGCAATAAGTAATTCATAACCTTTTACTATTTTTCTTACATCATAGTGTTATATATTGTGACGTATTACTGTTTCAAATTTCTAATTTGCCTGATTTATAAATTTTATCATAAATATATGTAGAAAATATAAGGTTCATTATTATCCATGTTTTCTGGAATCCACTGAGAGTCTTGAAATGTATTATCGTGAATGAGGGCAGACTGTTGCCATAGGAAAACCTCAAGAAAAAAAGGCTGAGGCATAGCTAGTTATAGCAGTAATGTAGAGGTCGTAGCCTTCCTTGTAAATGAGCCTCAGTGTTCTCACATCAGGAAATTCCACTGGGAAGTAAAGGTAGGAGAATCATAAGTTCACGGATACTCTGGACTATACAACAAGTTCAAGGTTATGAGACCTGTTCTAAAGAGAGAGGATGGAGCAATGAAAAAGAAAAGAAAAGAAGAAAGGTTTAAAAACTGGGAGATTTCTAAAGGCTTACTATGTATGCAGAACTGAAGAGGAATGACTGATGTCGATGGCTGAGCATCACAGAAATAGTATTGTCTCACTGTGGAAACCTTGGGAGTTGGAAAATAGATCTATGGCTTGAAAAGAAAGTCACTAAGGACTGTACTTAAGCGATAGAGAGAAAACATTTCCAAAAAGCAGAATATAAGATAACTATGAAATGGGAAGTCCCTGGCTCTTAGGCAGCCCCATGACAGTCACATACAGAGTAATTAACAGAAGTTGCTATGGGTTTGGCTAGCCTACATCCAGGCTGGCACGGAGAAAGCTGCAGATGTATACTTCCTTTAGAACTTTCTCAGTGAAGCTATAAAAAAAAAATAACTAACACACATGAAGCCAGTAACCCTAACTATCATCAACTATCTGAAAATAGAAATTCCAATAATAAGTAAGAGATAAAGATGGATCTAGGGAGTCACATGAAGAAAAGACCTCAAGGTAAGCCTGAAAAGCTGTTCATGGCTTTGAAAGTTAGGGGGCTACAGGCAGGAGGAAGGGCATACTGACATCAGAACAAAGCATGACTGGTTGACGCTTCATGGCAGAGAGGACATGATTGACTGTGTGAAGAATTGTTACAGTAAGATGTTAAGCGTGAGGGGCAAACAACACAGGCCTTCAAAAGCTCCAAGGGACTCAGACTGGTGAACAAGTGATGGAAAATTGCCTGGAGTCTGGGAGAAACTAACATCAGAACCATTCTCCAGAAATACAGTGTATTTATATAGTCCCCAAAACTTCAGAAGCTGGGGCTTAGGAGCAGAAAAGAGAATGGAGAAAGTGAAATGCTAAGCAACATGTCAAAAAGTTCAACGGGATGGTCAATCAACTAAAAAGACTGATGCAGACAAATTGAAAGCAATACCACTCAGAGAAAATGGGTTATTGAGAAGGGAATGTGATCTAGAAAATGTGTCCGTTTGGTTTTAAATACATTGATTCTGGCAAGGACACAATCCCCAGGGAGGGAAATCCTGCATGCCTGTTTCAATCTCTGGATCTCAGGAACCTGGCAGCCTCAAGGAGATCAGAGGCTTAGCATCTCACTGCTGTAACTCAGCAAGTCCTCCTGTGAATCCAGTGCTCCTCATGGACTCCCCAGGTTTGTAAGGGGCCTGAAAACATCCAGTGTGTAGACAGACTCTTCCTCAGTGTCGATGGCATACTTCTGCAAGAGTTTCTGCATTATTCTTTTTCCAATACCATGTAGTAGGCAATTGGGTAATACTCCCCATTGTATCATTACAGCACATCCACTCTTAAAACTAGCAGATTCCATTATCTTTTTCTATCACTCCTCATTTAATATGAACACTAGTATAAGGTCATATTATTAACCCAACAAAACCAAACTCCAAAAGAGGTTAAATTTCAAATTCACAAATCTAGTAAAAAATGAATGAGAATTCTAACTCATTTTGTTTTGGTTCAAGAGTTTACACTCTTTCACTTAAACCCACCAATGGAGACTTTCTGCTAAAACATAAAAGAAATAAGGATACAGTGTCAGTTAAAATGTCCACTGAAGCCATGTTTGATGGTGCAGGCCTATAATCCTGGCACTAAGAGAGTCTGAGGCAGGAAGATCACAGGTTCAAAGCAGCCCTGTGGAAGTTAGTGAGACCTGACCTCAAAATTAAAAGGAAAAAAAATGAGTTGAGAATAGAGTATAGTGCTAAGTTCAACCCTCAGTGCTGTGAAGGTGTAAGAATTCTGTCTGTAGACAAAGAAAAAAACATGAAAATCAGCTGGCTGGAAGCTCTACAATTTCTCATTCCTGAGAATTGTAATGTTTGCTGTGGGATGTCCTTCTGTACACTGTGAATATATAATGCTCTCATTAGTTGATAAATAAAGCTGTTTGGCCAATGGTGGGGGAGAATAAGGTTAGGCAGTACATTCAAACTGAAGGTGGAGATGAAGAAGGGTGGTGTCACCAGATGCTGCAAGCTGCCACCAGGAGAAGCAAGATATGAGAGAACAGGTAACACCACAAAGACATGTGGCAATGCATAGATTAATAGAAATGGGCTGAGTTAAGTTGTAAGAGCTAGATAGCAAGAAGCCTGAGCCATCGGCCATACAGTTTGTAATTAATATAAGCCTCCGAGTGATTATTTTACAAGTGGCTGCGAGAGTTCAGTTGGAAGAGATTCGTCTGGGCTAGGCAGGACAGGAAAGCTTCTGGCTCCAGTAGTTAGGTCACCCTCTGTCTAGGCACTTATTCCCATTGTTTAGATTTAGAACATCTGTAATACACACATATCTGTATTCATTGCAGCACATCTACACTTACACACACACACACACACACACACACACACACACACCAATACAAATGGACAAAGAAAAGTTATAAAGAAATAAGTAAAAATGGCCAAAAACAAAATGAAAGAAGTTTCCCAGCCCATTAATAGTTACAAAAACTGAAAGTGACATAGATACCATTTTTTCATGTACTAAAATAGACAGAAATATGTTTTAGAATCTAATAAATAAGAATGAGTGAAAAATATCATTTTTGTATTCTGTTGACTAAGTCATAAATTTATATCATCTTTCTAGAGGACAAGATGTTACTGTAAATCAAAATCTTTGGGAGATAATAGCTCTCAGGAATCTCCAGTGTGCCATGGCATCCATCACAATGTTATTTAAAGTGAGACTCTTTCAAGAGCCTAATGGACAATGATAAATAATGACTCAACAAAATTAAAAGTAGCATGCATTAAAACATCCTGCAGTTACTTAAAATATCACATTGCCTAAGAGTATGAAATCACTATGGAAATGACTATAGCATATTATTAAATAAAGAAAAGATTGTTTCAAAATAACATTATCCTATAATCATTTTTTTTTAGCATAAGATGAAATCCTGCTCCAAATAACAGCAAACACTCTTTTTGGATAATATTGTCTTTTGTGTGTTTTCCTGTGACTTCTAAATTAGTTATAATGAAAATATATGGCACATATTTTTTTACCATCAGAAAAAGTCATATTAAAAAATTAATACTATGCCATGCCTGGAGGTATAGGACTGTGATCCCAGTTGCTACAGAGACTAAAACAGGATGACCATAAATTCAAGCCTCCTGGAATAGTGAGTTCAAGGTCAGCCTTAGCAACTTAGCTATTCTGTATCAAAATAAAAAGTGAAAAGCGGGCTTTTCCAGTGAGTACTTGTCTAGAATTTGCAAGGCCCCAGTTCAATCTCCAGGACTGAGAATAAAGTGTAATTCTGTTCAATTATCCATTCTACATTTTCAGAGAACACATGTACCCACCCAGGTCCTCAAAGAACACATTTTATCACTGTGTCCTTTGCTCCAGAGAAACTGCAGCCTCCTCAAACCACCATAAACTTAAGCTCCACTTTCCTGAATGGCCCAGCTAGTTTTAGTGATTGCTCTGATCACAAATATTTTATGAGAAAAAGACATCTTTCTTGTGAGTCACACTTTTTCATCATCTTCAATCCAACCATTTCACTCACTTATGACTTCAGCAGCTATTAAACATCTACATTGTGTCAGACAATACACAGATGCCTGCAGCCCAAAGATAAGGTGGAACAGGGGTGTGGGAATAGCTCAGTCCATAAAACACTCACCATACAAGCATGAGGACTTCATGGAATCCCATGAACCCACATAACAATGCTGGGCATGGTGTCACACACTTGCAACCCCAGTGCTCGGGAGATGAAGACAACATGCAGTTCTCCGAGGCTTGCTGAACAACTAGATGACCCGAATCAGGTGAGATCCAAGCCAGGGAGAGACCATGTCTCAAAAGGCAAGGTGGATGGCATCTGAGGACAAACAATACCCAAGGTTGTCCTCTGGCCTCCATGATGTGCTCACACATGCACCTCTACTCCCACAAAACCAAACGTGTGCAAAAGACAAGCAAGAGAAAGTCAATTGCAGAGTGAGTCTTGATTAGTCTGTGTGTCCCTCAATCAAGTCTGTGGGCCCACAGAAGAAGGCATCTAAAGGTAGACTTGGGGAAATGATGGATGCTCAAAGGCTGTCACACCCTGAAAAAGAGGGAGGTGCTTAGATTTAAGATTCTAGAATGGACACTATACCTAAAGGAATGTCCATGCATGGCACACAGGTTAGGAAGCTCTTCCTATATTCTGGGACCCTCAAACAGCTCGATTTGGGTAAAATGCATTGTCAAGGTCAAGTGTCTGGAGATAAGGTTGGAAGAGAATACTCGAAATGGAGTTTTGCACTACCAGAAACCTAAAATCATCCTTGGAGAAGAAGAATTTTGAGCACATCATTTTTGGAAGCACTGCAGAGTATTCTCCCCATCCCCCGTAGCTCCCTAATGTACATTATAATCTACCTCTTACAACTTCATAATGCACATTGAAGTTTAAGGCCTACAGGAGAACTGCCCTCTCTTGCTTTTCCTCAGTATTCCTATGAACATACTTGAAAAACAGTGAACAGAAAAATGGGAAGAGTCTAGAAAAATGGCTTGTTTACTAAGCTAGTGAATGGGCTCTTTAACGTAAAAACTCAGGAGAATTTGGATAGTATTAGATAAGAGAATCACATGATCAGTTAATAACAAAAGCAAAGACACCCTGATATCAGTAAAGAGCTTTAACAAATGGAACAGACAGACAAGTCCAAAACTAAAAGGGAGGACACAGCAACAGGATGGCAAGGGTGTGCTAGAAAGGGTCGGTCCCAAGACAGAGGGCGGCCCTTAGTGATGGCTAGAAACCAAAGTTCAAAGCATGAGAGAATGCCATGTAAGGTGAGTCTTGGTTTCTTCCTGAGGTCACTAGGGAGAGAGGGAAGCAAACATGACAAGTTTGGAACATTTTTTGGGAAAGGGAGATAGGAGGCCAGCAGACAATCCATGATCAGGAAATTGGCCTAAGGGTGAGAAAACGTCTAGGGAATATGTCTGTCCATTTGCATTAAAAATGCAAAGAATACTTCCTTTTATGTGTATAAGTGTTTTGACTTTGTGTATGGACATGCAGCATGTGCATGCAGTATCAAGAGAGGCCAAAAAAGGACTCATCTGGAACCGGAGTTACAGATGGTTGTGGGTCACCATGTGGTTGCTGGGAATGGGACCTGAAGTCCTCTGCAAGAGCAGCTGGTGCTCTTTACCACCGAAGCGTCTCTTTCTCTCTTTCCAGCCCCCTACCATTAATTTTCTTTAGAGACTTTTCAAAATAGCTTTAAAATTAATATTGACAATTTGGGTTCAGGATACAGATACATAAAGCCATCTGATGTTGTATCAGAAATCTAAACAACTAGAAAAGTTCCCACTCCATGGCCAGAGCACAAAAAGAACCCACAGTTGGAAGGAAAATATGAAGCCTGTTTAGGAGCTATTTTTAGTTGCTTGATTACAGCAAAACATCATCAGTGCATGTTTTTCAAAGGAAAACAAGATGCAAACAGTATGAAAGGCAAATCAAGAAAGGTGGTGTCTCTAAAGGTGGCTATAATTTCGACCTCTCCAGATCCTCTCCTGCACCCTCAGAGAGAGCCCTGCTCCTTTTAAGTTCTAATGACTGCCAGCCCAGTGGAGCAGGGAAGAGCCCCAGCAAGCAAATAACAGGAGAGAAAACCCGAAGAGGGACCATTTGACCCAAGGAAGATATAAAGGTCAGGATCCAGGAATCCTTTCAAGAAAAGATGACATCTTTATATCTGTCCCTCTTCTCCACAGACCCAGATTCTGAAATGAACAAAAACAGTCATCACAACTGCATGTCCACCCTATTACTTCCCATTTTGACAGCACCGGCACATAATTGATTGTCAGTTTCCTAATTTATTCAAAACTCAGAGTTAACCACTCATAGTCCTTTACAACAACAAAATTCACTATCTAATTTTCCATATCTGAAATCTACATTTTTATGCACACTCTTAGGGCTCTTTAAAAAGAAGATTTTTCAGTGTAATCTTATCATATGGGAGCCATGTTGTATTTAATTTTGACTAATGTCCTTTGACACTTACTAAAATGCTTTGGACCACACTGTTCTTATAGAATTACTGTGAAGACTGTGGAACCAGGTATGGGAAGTTAAAAACTGTGGAAGTCTGGACATTTAAAAATGGAGCCTAGATCCTTCTTATAGTGTCTGGCCAGTGAGCTCCTCCTGCCATTGTTCCCAGTCTTCATCACCACCAATACCAGAACTGATACCAGAGCTGGTACTGATGTGGGAGGCTGAAACCATGGCATCTGCAACTTTAGGCAGGGTACCACAGTCATCACTGCAGCTGCATCTCCAACCTCTTTGGCACATTATAAACACAACTCTGATTTTGATGTCCTGAGGAGGACCCAGCCATTCTGCCCACTGTCACAGTGGGATTTGAGTTTAGTACGCTAGGGAGCACATCTGATGATCCAGATGTGCTCAGGTGCCTGTCATGTAGCAGATGAGAATCCAGAAAAGGAATTCTTCCCTTAATCTCCTGTAGGATTCTTCAGACGTAAGAACAAGAGATAGATACCACAAAGCCAATCCAAGTAAATGTCCACTGCAGGCTCAACTCTGGACCCAGTGTCTAAAGCTGCTCTTTAAAATGAGAAAGAATGTTTTGGCATTAAAAATAATAGATGTGGACCTCTCTGAATAAAGCATATAGGAATGAATGTATGTTTTGTATTTTTTAAATATCTTCAGTGTATTTCTGAATAATGTTGCAAAGACACATTGACTATATGGAAGCTTTTTTGGAAGAAAGAAAAAAAGACCAATTTTCACATTCTGAGATATATTGCACACATTAGAGAGAAAGCAGAGACATAAAGCCTATAATGGAGGATTTCATGAACTGATGTAAAATGAACTGACCCTAATGGAAGCTGAGGAGAGAGGGTGGAGCCACAGAGGCGCTCCCTCTGTGTGCAGCAGACATCCACAGAGAGGGTACTCTGGACACTCAGGTGGAGTGTTTATTCCTCCTGACATGATCAGAGACCAGACAAGGTGGAAGCAGCTTTACATTCAAAGGAAGAAAAGCTGCTTCGCTGTGGTCCTTTGACTCCTGAGCTCATTCAGTCAGCCATCTGTCCAATGGCCAGCAGTGACCATGTCCTCTCTGTGTTGTTCATCATGCCATGGTTCCACGAGTAAGGTAGACCAGGTCCTTGTTTCCCTTTTGTCCTTCTTCATTTGGAAATGCCCAACCATCGTGTATGGATATTGATATGAGTCTCTTTGAAGGTCTCCACATCACTCCCCAAGGTGGTAAGGAGAGATGAAGGGGAAATAGCCAGCATGTCAGGAAGTTTGGATCAGGACAAGTCATAACTCAACTATAAAGAGTTCTCTAGCTGTTTTTTTATTACTGTAGCTCTATAGTAGAGCTTGAAGTTAGGGACTTCTGCTGTGGTCTTTAAAAGATTTTTATTTTTACTGGTCACATGATAAATTCATACATCAGATTACAAAGAGACATGAAATTCTTCTAATTTATTTTGCTCATAAGAAAAATCATTTCATTTTTCAAAGGTTTGTATTTGTTTGTCTTGTGTAGGTACATGTGGTTTCAGAATACTTTTGATCCTGTTTACCATCAGATAGCCTTACTAATAAATTATCATTCTGTATTCTTTCTATACATATAACTAAGACATAGAGTTTTAGTAAGGGTTTATATTGCTGTGAAGAAATGCCATGACCACGGCAACTCTTATAAAGAAAAGGTTCAGAGGTTTAGCCCATCATCAACATGGCAGGAAGCATGATGGTGCACAGGCAGACATGGTGCTGGAGAAGGAGTTGAGAATCCTATATGCAGATCAGCAGGCAGGAGAGAGAGAGAGAGAGAGAGAGAGAGAGAGAGAGAGAGAGAGAGAGAGAGAGAGGAGAGAGAGAGAGAAAGAGAGAGAGAGAGAGAGGGAGGGAGGGAGGGAGGGAGGGAGGGGAGGAGAGAGAGAGAGAGAGAGGGAGGGAGGGAGGGAGGGAGGGAGGAGAGAGAGAGAGAGAGAGAGAGAGAGAGAGAGAGAGAGAGAGAGAGAGAGAGAGACTGGGTCTGGTTTGAGCATTTGAAACCTCAAAACCCACACCTAGTGAGTGATACATTTCCTCCAACAAGGCCACACCCACTTCAACAAGGCCACACCTCCTAATAGTGCCACTCCCTATGAACCTATGGGGCTTATTTTCATTCAAACCACCACACAAAGTTAAAAGTCCCTTTTCTATTATGTGATGAAGGCATTACAAGGCACCAAGAGTTTCTTTCTTATTAGATAATTATTATTGTATGATATTTTATAAATGTCCTTCAGGGCTCAGTGCTGTGCCCAACATGATTAAAAATATACTGATCACTGAATCCTAGCACTCATATTCAAACGTGTACTATAATGATAGAAGCCAATAAACAAAGGAAAATCTATAAAATAATACAGAGTTGTATTAAAATGATGGTGATGATGGTAGTACTTGTAGTGATGGTAGTGATGATGGTGAGGGTGAGGGTGATGATGATGGTGATAATTACAGTGATGGTGTGATGGTGGTGATGATAATGGTGAGGGTGAGGATAATGTTGATGATGGTAACAATGGGTGTTAAGTTTTACCAAGCATTTCCTACCTCTCGGAAGTGTTCTAAGCTCCTGTGCTGGTCCCTTTTTGCTCCACCCTATGAGACAGAGCATGCTGAAAGTCTTAACCACATGTTCCTTTTGTTGGGGAGCAAGATTAAGGCCGCATTCGTCATTCATACAACTACAGATTTGATGGTTACAGTAGTTTAACCAGTATGAGTAGCTTAGAGGAAGGTGATATGCTAAATGCAGGGAGGTGGGAAGCAGAAGAAACAGACTGACCCACTTAGCTGAAAAGAACAAGTACTAATAAGCAAAGAAAGAGTTGGCAATACAGGGAACTCGGTTGTGCTTTGAGGTAAAGCAAGAAAGAATTTCCCATTGGGGAAGTTCACTGTTTAGATATCATTGGACAAAATACCAGAGAGGTATCAGGTAAAGAGGGAAATACTGCAGATGTGGATGTCACAAGTAGAAATTAAGGTTTCCATGGGCCAGGTTGGGGAAAAACAGATCGTTGGCATGGGTTTCACTCTGATTAAATGGAAAAGAAACAGACACCAGGGTAATAGAACAAGCCGGCTGGATGCCAGGTTGGATGTAGGTATGGAAAACAACAAAATGCAAAGTTGACCTATCTGAAATGCACCTGTAATGTGTCCTTTCTCTGTCTGTTTCTCTTGTTAATCTAATCCTGTTCCATCAGAAACCTTCTGCCTCCCCTCAGTGTCCTAGCGCACTATGCCGAGTGTGCTGGTCTTCCAGGTGCTAGCATTTCTCAGCTGCTGATGTCTCTTACTGACTTTAGTCTAATATTTACTTCAAGCTCTAAAATACAATGCTGATACCATCAGCTGCCCTTCTGCGGATTATATTTGTATCATGAGAGCAAAGCTCCTGAGAAAAATCTACTCGACATAGGAAAGATTTGGTTTTGGTGCACACTTTCAAGGGCTTTATTTTATGGTCTGCTGGCTCCATTGCTATGGGCCTGAGACAAAGCAGGGCGTTATGGTGGTGGGAACATGTTGGTGAGGAGGCTGCTCAGGATGTGAGAGCCAGGACGTAAGGAAAGAGGGGGGCCCGGGGAAAGGGTCAGAAACAACACATCATCTATAGGGCACATGCCCCATTACCGTCAACCAGGTCCACTCCTTAAGTTTCTGTTACCACCCAATTGTCCATCAGATTATGAAGTCATTGATGTGTGAATCCACCGATAATGTCTAGTGCTCAAGATTTAGTCACTTTCCAAAGCCTCTAAGCTGGCAACTAAACTTCTATCACAAAGGCCTTTGGGAGAAATCTTCCATACAGAGCACAACATTGGTGCGTACACACACAAGGATACAGACCTAATCCAAAAGATATCCATGCTCTAGTCCTTGTGATTACCTTACATAGAAAAAACAAACAAACAAACAAACAAACAAAAACACGCCCCTAAAACCCTAAAACCTGGAGCTGTAGAAGTGATCTCAGAGAATCCAAATGGGTTCAGTCACATGTGTCTTCACAAGGAGGAATAGAGATTTGAGTAGAGAAGAGGGCAAGTCCATGTGTCATAAGCTACAGAATGTCCCAGCCAATGAAAGGTAAAAGAGAGAAAGACTTGATTCTTCTCTAGAGCTTCCAGAATGACCAGTCCCTCCTAGAACCTTAACTGTAGCCCCCAAGGCTCACTAGGGACTTCAGCCTCCAGAGTCACCAGAGAATGTGTGGGTGGCTTCATCACTAGTACTCAGTTTGTTTCTCGATTAGCCAGAGATAGGTCTGGTTAGTTAAAAAAAAAAAAAAAAAATCTCTGTGTCAGTCTGTCCTTACTGGCCTGGAGAGATTTCTATGTTTCTCATGAACACAAGCAAGACATGTGTTTATCTATTGCCAACAGTGTCCCAAGCAATTTTAATTTCACATGCTTTCCTTCTATCCATACCTGTTTCCTACCTCAAGTATTCAATCAATTAACTATACCCTGTCTTTGGCTCTTGCATAGTTCCCAGAAAAACTGTGTCAACCCCTGTTCTTCATTCTTAAAATGTCCATCTGTCCTTCGAGATCACTCTAATCTTTCTTTATATCTACAAAATTTCTTACTCCCAGTCTGTGTTTCTGTGGCCTGAGAATATTGAGCACAAATCACACCTTATTCAATATTTATGTGCCAGATGGTGATGCTTAGGAAAGAGAGTCTACTTTTTTCTTCTCACCAAATGTCTGCTGCATTATTAAGTGTGGTTCAAAGAAAAGACACTCCAAAACCTCAACACAATACCAGTGATACCAATGGTAGATCCCAGGACATCTCATTTAAAGGCAACATCCTCAATAGATCCCTTGTAAACAGCAAAAAGCCAAACAAACAAAAAACAAGTTTCTGTTTCCCTGTGCAGCCCCATGTTCATGGTCTCTCTTTTTCCTCATTATAGCTTTTACATTGCCTTCAATCTCTGGTGTCCCTCCCCTCAGACTGGTTGTCATCCTTCTGCTTACAACCTTGGGGCTTGGTCTCAAGGAGGTCTTGAGTTTCTGCTTCAGTCACTTTGTCCCTGAGATTTCTTGTTAAGACATAATTTGGAGAATATCCAAGTTCTATTTAATCAAGGAAGTTTCGAGAAGGAGAGCTCATAAACTGTCAGTCTTAGTCTGCTTTTCATGGTTACAACAAAACATGCAAGGTTACATAATTTGAAAAAGAAAGGGTTTTATTTGGAACTATAATCTGGAAATAGGGAAATCCAAAGGCACGGTGCTATCATTGGCTCTGGCTCTGCCTGGGTTCTCACAGACGTTCAACTCATATAGACGGCAGAAGAGGGGGAGCACTAGAAGCCGAGGATCTGAAAGAGAAGACAGGTGCCAGGCTCCTGTTGCAACAAAACACTACAGCAGTAATCATGCCTTTGAGAATGGAAGTCATTCCCAAGAGAAAAGCATGACTCCTTCTTACAGCAAATACCGCAGCACAAAGGCCCAACCACCTTTCAACATCGTTCATCAACGCCATTCAATTAGGAATTACGTTTCAGGCTGAGTTTTGATGGGGGAAAGCTATATTGAAACTTTTGTTGTAATTGAATGGAAACTTTAAAGAACAGTTCAGATGCAACTGTCGGACCTCTCTGCTAATTTGGATTTGAACTTGTACAGGTACAGACAAGCGAGATGGAGAGGCAATGTTCTATGCAGCAAAAGTCAGTCACCCTAGGATAACTGAGAAGCAACGTTTTGATCTCTTTGGAAGTGGGCACTTTGTCTTTACTTACTTACATCCCACTACCATCTGGGAACTTTGCCCCTCCTTAATAAAGCCCACATTTCTTCCATTATCAAAACCAGCAAGTGATTAATTAGGCCTGGAGCTGGATGGCCCTTGGGTCTGTTTGAAAGAGATAAGGGCAGGAAAAAGGCAGTAACTCTCCTCATCTTTCTGCTCTCATTGGGGAAATTTTTATCCCTTTCTTTTTATTTAATTTAATTAATTTATTTATTTATTTTCCAAAACACCACAGTACTGCTTGCCTGTCCCTTAGCCAGGAATTTTGTATGGGGGTGGCCAAAGTGGGCAGCCAGATTCTCCTCTGAGCTCCTCTGCATTTTCCTGGGATAAACATTTAGTTCATGGTAGAGTAAGAAACGGATGACTTGTTTCAATTTATCCTTCCAGATCAATCATGAAGAGAAATGTGGGTGTTTCCTGATAGACTGGTTATTTTTGAGAGGAAGACAAAACCATGTTTGATTAGCTAACATGAGAGAGACAGATGTGCGCATTCCTTTTGTCTTCTGCCCATCTTGTGGGGGTGTTGGCTCTGTATCCATTCTGTCCTGTGGACTTACCCAGTGACATAGAAAAATGTTCCAGGCATCCTAATTACAAGGCTTTTGTTTAGCTCCCAGCTGAATGTAAATACTACATTCAAGTATTCATGCACTCATCTTGAACTTTGTCAATAATTACACTAAGTTGCAAATGAAGTCTCTACCAGAGTCTCAGCTATGAAGGCTATGTCAACGCTAACTCCCTCAAACTCTTCATTATTCTGTTTCTTATTCCACACATAAGAAAGTAAGTGCTCACATTTGCCAAGCAGTCACTACGGTTGGCAACTTGAGTGGCTGTCTTAGCGTTCTGCTGCTGTGATAAAGACTGTGACCAAAAGCATCTTGGGAGGGAAGGCTTTGTTCCACTCTACAGCTTGTAGTCCATCATGAAGGGACATCAGGGCAGGTCCCTGAAGGGACATCAGGGCAGGAACTAAAGCAGGCCATGGAGGAGTTCTGCTTACTGGCTTGCTCCTCATGGCTTGTTTAGTCTGCTTTCCTACAGAACCCAGGACTTCCAGCTCAGGGGTGGTACTGCCTTCTGTGGGCTGGGTTCTCCCGTAGCCGGAAAGTTTCTCAGGTCCCGCCTGGCCCATGCAGTCCTGCGTTCACCACCATCCCCCACCGCTACTTCACCCTACCCCACCCCTGCCCATCCCCGGCCCCATGATCCCTCAGCTGCTTATAAAATAATCATTCAGAGGCTTATATTAATTACCAATTGTATGGCTTATGGCAGGATTCTTGCCCACTCCACACCCCAAAAACTGTGACCACCCAAAATCACATTCTCAGATTTTATTTTATCCTTTTTATTGAAAATAGTTTTTTTCCACATAATGTCTGAATATGGTTTCCCCTCCTTCTGCTCCTCCCAGCTCCTCCCCACCTTCCCTCTCATCTGGATCCACCCACTTTCTATCTCTCATTAGAAAACAAACACACTTCTAAGGGGTAATAAAATAAAATAAGATAAAACAAAACTAACAAGTTGAAATTGGACAAAGCAAAATGAAAAGAGCCCAGAAAATGGCACAAGAAACAGATATAGATGCAGAGACCCACTCACTCACACACTCAGGAATGCCATAAAAACACTCAACTGGAAGCCATATCATATTCACAAAAGATCTGTAGGGTAAAAAGAGAAATAAAATCAAATAAAAAAGCCCTGACACAACATTATGAGACAAGGAGCCTCCAAAGATGCCGTTGAGTTTGTTTCTGTTGGCCATCTACTGCTGGGCGTTCAGCCTGTCCTAGTGAGCAGTTTGTTTATCAGCTGAGACTCCCTTGTAGAAAACTAAATTTCTATTTGCAAGTGGTTATCAATTGGAAATGGCTTCTGGGTTAGGGATGGTGGCATGTGTCCACTTCTCCTTTCATCTCTAAGATCCCATCTGTTTGCAGAGCCACATAGACCCTGTGTATGCTGCCTTAATCTCTGCGAGTTCATATATGCATAGATCCTGTTGATTTACAGGGCCTTATTTCCTTGATGTCCTCCATCCCTTGTGGCTCTTACGCTCTTTCCACCTCCTCTTCTACAGGGTTCCCTGAGCCCTTAGGGGAGGGATTTGATGGAGACATATTGTTTAGGGCTGAGTATTCCAAAGTCTCTCACTCTCTGCCTATTGTCTGGCTGTGTGGGTCTCTGTATTTGTTCCCATCAGCTTCAGGAGAAAGCATCTCTGATGATGGCTGAACACTGATATATGTATATGTATACCAGAATGTCACTAGGAGTCATTTTATTGCTACACACTTTCAGTGGAATAGTAGGGTTTTACCCTAGGTCCCCGAGCTAGTCCCAGGTTCTTGATCACCTAACCAATGTCAGGTATGAGCCTCATCTTGTGAAGTGGGTCTTAAATAAAATCAGATTTTGGTTGTCTACTCCCACAATCTTTCTGCCACCATAGCACTGGCATCTCTTGCAGGCAGGACATCATTGTAGATCAAAGAGTTTGTAGCTGGGATGGTGTTTATAGTTTTCCTTTGGTAGCATGCAGCTTACCTTCTTATACTAAAAATGCTATCATGTAGAGGTGAAGGCTGTTTGAAGGAACCAACTCCACTTCTCCATGTTCAATGAGTTGTGTATGTGTTGTCTTCAGCAACAGGACTTTGCAGTGGGTTTGTGGAGAGCAACCTATAGTCTGCAACAGCCTTGGTTATGAAAGGCTGCCTGCTGAGACCAGAGTGTGCATCATGGTTCACTGCATCAGTCTGGCTTTTTAATTCCAAAATCACCCCAGGGCACCAGCAGATAAAAACTTAGTGTGCTACATGTGCCAGGAACCAACCTGTTGATGTCAGAGCAAGGTGAGCTGGTGTCTGTCAGTTGGCTTTCCTCTGGGGAGTGGGAGGATCACGCCACCCCACATTCCAGAAGCCCAAAGGAAGAAAGGGACAATTTGTTCAAGTCATTGTGCTGTGACTTCAGTAACAGATGCTACCTGTGTGCTCACCCTGGGTTAATGTGGCATCCCTGCACTCACCCCTTAGGTGTGCTGGAAGCACCTGATGCCACCACTGCAGCCCTATACAAAGATGTGGGGTAGCGCTTCAGGTTCTCTGAGGCTAGAACAACCTCCTCCTTGAATGCTAAATATACACATTAATAAGGACCCTAACTCTTTTATTCACTTACAGGTGAAATTACATACTGATTGTTGACATAGAGGATTCTAATCTCAGCCTGATTCTTTCCTGACTCCCTGAGCCACATCATCTTCTAAAGTCAGTCTATCTGTATTAGTTCAAATAAACCAATTTAAATATAAGCCCAAACTAAGCAATTGTTGGAGTAAATCCACCCTAAGAATTATTCAGAGGGATAAATAGTGCCAGTGTAATGCTTTGTCTGGAAGACTTGACAAATGGGGACTGAATTCAACGAACATTTTTAAAATGAATGAATATTAATGATTCCTGCTCCCATCTACTGTTTAGGTTACCTGTCTCATTAAATTATTCTCGCTATTTCTCCCTTCCATTATTTAGGTAATTGGAAATGTACAGTAAACTGAGTTGTGCTGAAAGCTCACAAAATGGGGATCAGAGTGTGAGGAAGGAAAATGCATTATCTGCTTCACAAAATCTGTGCTTTTCTTACAGGGCTATGTGTGGGTTTTGTTTGCATACAAGGTTAGGTTATGCTGAAGGACAACCAGCCATCATATCCAGGTTGACTTGTGCTTTGTAGTGGTTTTAATAATGAAGCAGAAGGGAAGGAAGGAAATGTTTCCATCAAATGTCACACACACTCATGCACTTCATGCACAACCCCCATTTGAGAAATATGTTATTTCTACTTTTGAAATGCTATATTTAAAATATATTATTTTTAAAACAGAGACTCAGAAAATCTTCCAAAAAGAGTCCAAGAAAAGGCAAAGTTGGCAATGCTCTGTGGATACTGTTCAGGTCATGGGTGCTTGCTAAAGTGCCTGTGACATGGTTTCACTGAGTGTTCTCCATGTTTGATAGTGATTTGCAGAGGATGTAAATACCCTATGGCCCACATTTTACAATGAGGATGTGTACAAACAGAGAGTTAAGTAGCTTGTCCCATATCATACTCCCTCTTCCCAAGGCTCAGGGGTCATCATTGAAGAGGGGGCAGAGAGACTCTAAGAGCCAGAGGGAGTGGAGATCTGCAGAGAAGTGGTGTATGCTGAACATAACAGCCTATCCATACATATGAAATCACAGCATGTGAGACGATGTGCACAAGACTCATGTTAAGATCAGGCCAGTCAAGATCCCAGAATGCACGGGGAGGGACTCAATAAATCCCACCCCTATCTGAGGAGCTATTGACAGCTGATGTCTCCTGGGGAGGAAGAGTCAGATGTCTTCAGGAATGCAGGCCTGGAAAGGCTCTCCATGCTCCTCCAGAAGATGGTCCATACCCATGTGCATACAGGTACACTAAATGGACTTGGTACTCAGTCTTAAAAGAGAAAGAGAGAGCACATGAAGCTCAGAGGGGAAGTAGTTGGAGGGGCACTGAGGAGGAATTGCAGGAGAGCAAATGGAGAGTGGGTTAGATCCAAGCACATTATATGTATATATGAATATTAGATAAAATGCTTTTTAAAAAAGCTTGCCACAAGCGGCACAGCCAGTAAATAATGGACCCTGGATCCAGGATCAGAGCCCAGGCATTATAGCTGCAAAACATGCTTCATGAGCCTTGGGTTATAACACTTCTGAAAGGGTGGAAGAGGAACGGCTGTTTTCCTAGATGAAACAGTCAGTAAAACCATCAGAAACAAGTCTGGCCTATTTTACAAGTTCTTCCAATGACCGATATTTGGGGACTTCTATCTTTCTGATCCCCTCCCCCTTTCTCTCTTTATTCAAGGGCCCCAGAGACTGTGCTGTCCAATAGAACTTTCTGTGACAATGAAAACATTGTGTACCTACTGCAATGTGCAACATGGTAGCCATGAGCCTGGAGCTTTCTCTTGAGAACTGAACTGTGGCCAGTCCTGCTAATAACTAACTTTGTTTCATTTTAATTAATTTAAACATAAATACCCATATGGGGGCTAGTGGCTGTACTAATTAAAGAGATATTGTAGAGATATGACTGAAATAATAATGACAGTATGATCTCACATTCACTTGAGATTTCTCTCAAATTTTAAAGCAAGCCTGTGTATCTGACAGAGAACTGTAGACCTTCCCAGTATCCTACAGCAAGTAAGGGAGACAAGGAAAGAAAAGAAACTAGGGTTTGGAAAATAAAGATTCTTGGATCTTGAAAGTGATTTCAAAGGGTTCATATTGTATCAGACTTCATCTCAGGGAGTCCTCCACAGTAGTAGATACTCAATACAAAACTTAAATGAACAAGATGAAGTCCTACATTCTGCAGAGGATGGTAGCCCATCACCTTTTAGCTTTGATAATAGTGTGGAAGATATAGATAAGATGAAAAAATTGAGCTCAATACATTTCTGAAGGATATTGAAATTGATAGCGTGAAAGCTGCAAAAATAAGATTTTTCTTTATCAAAATACAATGAATCTGATATGTTCCTACCTACAGAATAAGGGATTGATTAGTCCACCCCTTCATCTCTCTGAGATAATTATTGATTCTTAGAGAAAAGCACAACACTACCGTCTAAAGAAATATCAAGTGTTTTCTAAACAAAAGCAACTTATGAAGAGACATTCTTACCAGAGGAGCTCACAATGAGAGAACACATGTTCCCTACTCACTGGTTGGGAGGCTACATACAGCACATCAGCTGGAGATATTCAGAACTATGCAGAGTCTATGATTCATGCCTATTGAATGTTGTTCAGACTTTTCTTTATAAGGTGATCTCCATCTAATTAGTTTACATTTATTTTATCATTATTAGATAATTTCATACATGAATAATGTATTTACATCATTTCCTCTCTCCTTTCCAACTCTGTCTGCTCCCATGTCTGCTCCTGCTCCTTTTCAAATTAATGGCCTTTTCTTCATGTTTGTTATACAAATACAACCTATGCTCCTAGGTACCTGTGCTCGGGGCTACCCACTTGTGACTGGACAAGCATCACAGCTCTCATCCCTGGAGATGACCCATTCTCCCTGTCTCAGGAATCACTCATTGACCATTCTGTAGCTCTTCATCTAGGGATGGGGCCTTAGGAGATTTCCAAGGCTTTCCAAAACATGTTTTGTGGGAAATTATTATGTAGTCATTTACCCCTAATACTGGCCTAGAAAACAATGGACATTTTTGTTTGTTTGTTTGATTTTTCAAGACAGGGTTTCTCTGTATAATTCTAGATATCCGGGAACTTGCTTTGTAGGCTGGGCTGGCCTCAAACTCACAGAGACCCACCTGCCTCTGCCCCACTAAGTGCTGAGATTAAAAGCATGCACCACCACTGCTTTAATAAACATCTTCAAAGTACTGATGGCCTTGAAGCCCCAGTTACTATCTTTTGGATAAGCGTTCTTCATCCACTAGGGTAACTTTTGGAGCAGGAGGCATAGTTGTCCTCATCTTGGGTATGTTCTTCAGGATTCACATTTCCTCTAGGGAGGAAAGTTCATGTATAACAAGAATAAATTTTAATATAGCCAAACTTTTCTGATCTCCTTTTAGATTAGAAATCTGAACCCAGGTTACACTTGTACTGTTAGCTTAAGAACCACCAACATCCACTGAAGCACTCTCTCTCGGCGCTTCCACAAACTACTTCTAAGCATGGTTACACAGCAGATGGAGAGCCAAGGAGTCTATTAGGGAGAAGTAACCAGGGTTACTAGACAGGGTAAGATGGTACCAGAGCTCCTACATCCACAAAAGGGAGCCCTATTCACGGAGTGCATAAAAACACATCCCTGCAGAGCTAGCTGTCCAGCAAAAGTTGGGGCAAGGGAGAAATTGCAGCAGGTGTGTTGAAAATAGTTACCTGAAACCAAGATATTGGGGATAGTGTGGTTTCTTCCCTCAGGAGCCATTCATGGTACCTTCCATGGAACGCAGGTGACTAGAAAACACTGTTCTCTGAGGTATAGTGCAGAACACACACAGTCAGAAAATGGCTCTGAGAGAAAAACAGACAAGCTGTACACCTAAGTGCCACCTAACAAAGTTCACTTCTCCTTCCTCTATGGCCTCGTAGCATAGTAAGAAGAGGATTATTATAACATTCATTATAATATACATGTGTCCAACACTTCATTACTATGTCAAAATAACTGAGAACAATTGGAAAGAAGGGCTTAGCATTGGTCATGGTTTCGCTCTAGTGAAACTTGACCCCGTGTTTCTGCCTGTCATGAAGCAGTGCATCACTGTGAAAGGTTGCACCAGAGGAGAGTTGTGCTCACATCATGGCTCACAGGAAGTAGACTGAGAGTCAGAGGATGTGGCCAGGGACAATATCCTCTCTTCCAAGACCAGCTTCCTGGGGCACATATCCATTGACAAGGCTCTACCTTGTCGTTTCTACCACCTCCCCAAAGTGCCATCAAATTTTGAATCTATCAGTGATTGACTCCATTGATTATGTCAGAGGTCCCATATCCAATCCTCTCCCAAAAGCTCTGCCTTTTGCGTTGCATTGAGGCTCAAGCCTTGAACTTGCGAACCTTCATGGGGACACTCCATCTCGAAAGCACAGCAGCAGAGCTCTGCTTTGTTTGCCTGTCCAACACAACTCATATCTCTTGGCCTCCAGCACCAGGATTAAGACATCCCAATTACTGAATAAAATATTCTTAACTAATGAATTAAACAAGTGACTGAGGAGTTGGCTCATGATTTTTAAATCCCTGTTATATTATATAACATCTGGTCTATAGTAGACACGAGTGGCTTGTTGATCTAATAAACCAAGTTCTATCTTATAAGACAATTTCTGGGATCTGGAGAGATTAACCAGCGGTTAAGAACGCTGACTGCTCATGCAGAGGACCCAGGTTCTATTAACAGAATCTACACAGTGGCTCAAAACCATGTGTAACACCAGTTGGAAAGGGGACCTTCTTCTGGCCCCTGTGGGTAGTGCATGCACAAGCTGCAGGGCATACATACAGAAAAAAAAAAAAACACTCATATGCACAGAAAGTAAATACTTCAAATATGATTTGTAATGTGAATGGGAAGATATCGTTTCCCAAACATTTGATTTCTCAACTTTATACCAGTTTTCTAGCATAATATTTAAGTTACTATCTGGCCAAAACATGCTACATATTCCAAACGACCATTACATTCTGTAATGGTTTGAAGTATGATCCCCTAAAATAACATGATGTCATTTCTAGTCCCTGTGATTATTCCCTTATATAGAACTAAAGGTCAATCTAAGACCAGATCAGTAGGGTTGTTCCTAACCTAATATGATCCTTAGTTTTAAAGGGGGAAATGTGGACACAGGAAAAATGCCATATGAAGATGAAGGCAGAGACTGCCCAATTCACCTTCAAGGTGAAGAGAAGGGAACAGAATTTCTAGCAAAGATTGCCATGAGGAGCTAGCTGAGAGACCTGGAACAGATTCTCCTTCAGAGCCTCCAAAAGAACTGATCCTGCCAAAGCCCCGATGCCAGGCTTCCATCTTCTGCTTCCTGAGGAACCCGATCTGCAGAGCTCTGATACAGAAACAGGGAGCTAATTCATTATCTTTGGGGCATGTTAGTTATCATTTCAATGACTTTACTTTAGTGCGATGTTTGTATGTGCGATCTTCATTGTGATGTGAAAGAGAAATTTTCTCACAGGCTCAAGTTTTGGAGTGCTTGTTCCCCAGTTGGTGGCACTGTTTAGGGGCTTGATCATGGAACCTTTAGGTGATAGAGCCTTACTGGAAGAGGAATGTCACTAGGGTGGGCTTTGAGCTGTTATAGCCTCACCCCACTTCCAATTTTCCCTCTCTGCTTCATGTTTACGGTTGAAGATGAGACCTCTCAGCCTACTGTTCCTATGGCCTAGCGCCATGCCTGCCTACCACAGTGGACTCTTGTGCCCTGCAACTATCAGCCAAAATAAACTCTTTCTTCCCATAAGTCACTTTTGGTCATGGTGTTTTATCACAGCAAAGAAATATCTAATGCAGACATGGAGTTGCACGGCAGAAATATTTTTTCCTTGTCTTTGTTCTCGGTATTAATTCCATTCAGTCCTGTACCCTCTTAGCACCAATATTGATTTTCCCAATATTTCCTAGTATGTTTTTAGAGTATATATTCATTTTAGCATGCTTCTCAAATTGTTTACTTTTCTCTCTCTCTCTCTCTTTTTTATCTTCCTTAAAAAATTCTTGACACCATTGAACCTTCCACTAAAAGAAAAATTAGTACGCATTTTGGAGTGGACATAATTGATGACTACCTCAGGAGAGAAAACAAACATAACACTTGCTTTACAGGTCACTGGACTAGGATTCTTTGTTCTCATACTTCCTAGATTACTTGAAGAAAACAGAGGAGGCTGACTTTCAAAGTTGCCATGTAAAGAGATTTCAGAATGCCCATGTTCAGCCATAGACACATCTATTTCATCATAATAACTATAACATGGACTTTTCAAGTCATAGCCCCATAGCTGAGGCCCTGCCTACAGAAGACATTTTAAGGCAACAGCATCTCCAGGTCTGGACTAACTTAGGCAGATGTGTTTATAACTTCAAAAGTTTGCCTGTATAACTTGTATGGTGTTTTTACCAATACAAAATTCTTTCCCAGGAAAAGGAGATACAAGCTAAGTATTTCCAGTTCCCTTCATCCCAAAGACAATATCTAGGTCCTTCCCTCTGTGTTTTAAGCACTTTGCCTTCAAAGCCCATGACTTCTTAGCTTCTTTTGGTCACAACTTATCCTATCCTCCTACATACTCAGTTAGCAACCTACCTCCTGCCTGCCAACTTTTCCAAACCCAGGTAGTAATTCCCACCTCCCTGGCCCATCTCTTTGGCAAACAAGTTCCCGATGCCCCACTTTTGCATACAGGACTGAGCTCAAAGCACTTTTGGCCATCAGTCAGGACTGAACTCAAGATTTCTGGCCTTCCTGTACTCTTTGTCTGTATTTCCTGTGAAATTGTAAAGCCCAGCTTGGGTACCTTCCTCCAATGTTTACTCTTCCTTTACCTTGAGGGTGAATATGGAAATGTACACACTATACTATAAGGGTGATAACATACCAGATCCTCTCCACTCATATCCTGACATGATCCACACAAAATGCTTTGTTGCAGTAATGGTACCCTTAGTGTGCAGCCAGGAGATGGTTGACCCATCATAGTTATAATCTGAAGCTCAGTTTCTTTGTTGGATGCAACTAAACAGTTTGAACTCATGTTACACAAGCATGTACTGGTGTTGTCTAAATGTTTTAGTCTACATATTGAAATTACTTATTTAGTGGCCAAAGTGTCCCCAAGCTCAAAAAGGACTTGAAATATAAACCCTTTGCATATTTAAACAGTGAGCTTACAGGATAAGTCTTTATCTTGAGCTCCAAGTCTACTGAGAATCTCCCACTTCGTGTCTCCCTATACTTGAAACTTAACATGCCTTGACCTCGGGGTTTCCTTTGGTCATAAATTCTCATTTTCATCTCTTCCAGGCCTCTGAGGGGCTCTTACTTCTTCTTCAAGATATTCTTCACAACATCACCTCTGAAACTTTTCCTGGAATGTCTTGTCCTTCCTGTACACAGGAAAACCTGTCCATCATCGAGTCCCCATGCTTTTTAAGCACATATCTTATACAATCTAGAAAATTATTTATGATAGCCATATTTCTTGTTTTGAATGAGTGAGTTTATTAAGTATGCTGAAAACCAAAGTAAAAGAATAAATAACAAGAACTGATTATAGATATAGATGATAGGTAGATAGATAGATAGATAGATAGATAGATAGATAGATAGATAGATGATAGACACATGATGAAAGAAGGAAAGGAAAAGAGGAAGGAAAGAAGGAAGGGAGGGAGGGAGGGAGAGAGAGGGAGGGAGTGAGGGAGTGAGGGAGGGAGGGAGGGAGGGAGGGAGGGAGGGAAGGAAGGAAGGAAGGAAGGAAGGAAGGAAGGAAGGAAGGAAGGAAGGAAGGAAGGAAGGAAGGAAGGAAGGAAGGAAATTGTTAAATTGTACCCTTGGGACATCCAGAAGAAACCTACTGAGGAAGCCCCATTGAAGCAGTCAGCTGGAGTTCCCTACAGAGTCCAGCACAGCAGAGGTCCCCTCAGATGAAGCTTTCAAATGACAAAACAAACAGCAGCAGGCCGACATCAAATCATCAAATCAGGTGCTCATAACACTCAGCAGAAACCATCTGGGAAACTTGAGGCAGCGAGCTGGACTTCCTGGTTGAACATCCTCCCCATGGATGAGCTCCCTGTATCTCAGCTCCCAGCTTCTCTTGCCTGCTATACACATTTTTATATCATGGGTTAAACAATAGTAACCTCTGCTGGAAGTGTTTGACCTTCTAGCTGTTCTCAAGGGAATGGTGTTTTTACTGTTGGGCTCTTTTGCTGTTTTCTCTCCTCTCTGTTGGAGTTGAAGGTGGCAACCCATCCCCACACCAGGGCCTTAAAGGACACTTTGAGACAAACGCATTTGGGTCTGTAAAAGGGGTGCAATCCTGCTTCTAGAGCCAGTTTCTCAATGAGCTCAAATAACTCGTAACCAGTTCCCACTATAATGTCCAACACCGCGTGCCTCTGTGGCTTCTTCAGTCAGCGATTCAAGCAATATCCACTGCATTATGCTTTATCCCCACTTGTCTGTGTTGATTTAAGCAAAAGGTAATCCCTCAGCCAATCCTTCCACACAGTCAGGACGCATTTCCTTAATCTTTTACCAGGGGCCAGACACATTCCCTGTGGGGAAGATTCAACAATGAGCAAGAAGCTGGGCATTGTGGTACATGCCTTTAATCCCAGCATTGGGGAAGCAGAGGCCAGGGGATCTCTGTGAGTTCAAGACCAGCCTTGTCTACATAGTGAGCTCTAGGCAAGCCAGGGCTATATCGTGAGATCCTGTCTCAAAGAAAAAGTTACAGTAACAGTCTTAGGCCTACGATAAAAGAGGTTCCAGCGTAGTAGGAAGGACACACAGTAAAGCCTCTGTATCAAGGTGTACCATACCCTCAAAATGTGGCACACAGAAACTCTCAAAAATGTTGGTAAAGGAAATCACTTTTATCTCAAATCAAGTTCTCATAAACATAAGACAGAAGATATGACACAATTCCAATACTCATAATAAAGACAAATTTCATTACAGACCCTGGCATATATGAAGTTGTGATAAAGTAATAATGGTTTCTGGGTATACATCCCACTCGATATCTGAAGGAGCAAAGGACATAAACTTCTGTCAAATGCTTCGTTCAAAGTAAGTTTGGATTATTATTTTTTTTTTTTTTTTTTTTTTTACTGAGGCATAGTGTTTTCCAAACTGAGATTTAGAAATGGGGATGAGCTGCACTGGCTTCAGCTGGAGAAGTCAGAACTCTACTCCGAGGAAAGGAGAGTCTTCCAGCCAAACCCAAAAGTGCTTTAATTAGCTGCCTCATTGCGAGATGTTGAAATAGCTCCAGCCTGAGGAAAGCCGGGCCCTCAGAGTCAGAACAGCTTAGAAAAGAGGAGAAAGATGTGTCATTTATTTAGGAGTTTGATCTGAATCCAAGTTGGAAAAGAAAACCTAAAAGCTTTTAAGATAATAAACCTGGTGATAAAAGAGCGCTGTCTTCCTTCTGTGGGAAGAGCCAGGCTCTGTGTGAAATCTATTCTCAATCTTTAAGATTTTACAATCAGGACAGGACAGGTGTTTTTAAGTGATCCATTTCCTTCCATCATTTCCTGCAAAGTTTTCAGTTTAAGTTGTACTCGTTGTTTGCTAAGGTTCTATTTCAGAAATACCCGTGTGGAGGAATGACTTCCTGCTGCCAGGGAGCTCTAAAGTACAAAATATATCTGAGCGAATTTGAAATTACTCAGGTTTTAAAATAGCAAGAAATGTGATTTCTGGGGAAATTGAAATCCTTGGGTTGTCAGAATGCACAGACGTTAACCTGAAGGGGGATTTCAAGTGTTAAAAACATGGTTCCCACCTTTCAAAACCAACAATGCCCTTTTAAAGCTCATAGAAGATGAGGATACTGATCTTGGTTTGTCTCTACACATCAGGAAGGAGGAAAAGTAGAAAGAAAATTGAGACGAAAGGCTTCTAAGGGGGAATTTTCTCAGGTCATTAAAAAAACCTTCAATTTGGACCCTTACAATTTTCCATTTACATGCCTATAATCAACTTCAAAATTAATTATAAAAAAATGTATCCTGTTACTTAATTAGTCATTATTATGTGATAATTTATTTTAAAGTCAATGATAGTACACATAAATCATATATTTCTTTGTATAACCAAAAAGACTGTCCCCACTGAAATATAAACTTGGGGATAGAAATGGTCTTTTTTGATACAGAGTATTCATATTTCTCTACTCGTGTGACTACATTCTAAATTCATGTAGTTTTCAAAATATACTGTGTAGTTCTCTTAAATCTTATTTTTGTTGAGAACTTCATATACAAGCACCAAATCTACAACACCCCCACTCCTTTTTCTCACCTCCAACTCCTCTGTACCTCCCATGCACTCCCTCCCAAGTTCATGACCACTTATTCTTTAATTACGATTGTTTTATACATGCATTTACATCCTTCTGAGTCCATTTAGCGTTGCTATATGCAGATGTGTCTAGGGCTGACCACCTGAGATTGAATAACATCTCAGGGAGCTCATCCCTGGAGAAAACCAATTCCTTCATTCTCAGCAGCCGTTGATTGCCTGTGTCTCTTCATGTAGGAGTGGGGCCTTGTGAGACAACCCCCCATGAGCATTAGCGTGCCCACTGGTGTTGTCCTTGGGCAGGTCTTTTTATTCTTGTCTACTGTGGTACATGTTGCCCATCTGCCTTGCCAAACTGGTATCTTCCTTCAGGACTTCAAACCCAGGTCCTTGGTCCACTCGACAAGTCCTCTGCAACTGAGCTAAGTCCTTGGCTCTTGCTTTTTTGAGACAGAATCTTTCCGTGTAGCCCAGGGTAGTCTGAAATATACTATCACACCCAGATGTCCCCTCTACACCCCATTTTGGGGACCAAACCCAGGGCCTTAAACTTGCTAGGCAAGCACTTCACTACTAAGCTGAGCCCTACATCCCTTAAATAATTGAGTCAATGGAAATGTTCCTGCTAGTACTTCTTTCTGTGTCTTCTCAGCAAAGCTTATGCAAATACCTGTGTTAATTAAAGGCAGTTGTTTTGTTGCTTATTTACAGTGCTGGAGGTCAAATCCAGGACCATGACAATGCTTGTCAATTTTTTTTATCCCTTGCTGATAATTTACTCTGTTTAATTTAAAAATCCACCTTCTCTAGTTGAGCACAATAACAAAGACTACTTCCTACTCATATATTTTTTCTAATCCTGTTGATTCTTATAGCAGAATATGTGTTGAACAAAAGAGACAAGAACAGAAAGTGGGGTTGGAAGCCTCAGATTTGAGCAATGATCAAGCAGTAGGCTCACCATACATCTAGTCAGTCACATACCCTTTCTATTTTGAAGAATCCTCTTTAGATATTTTGCAGGATATAATGAGAACACCAGTTAAACTTTCTAAGGTAGCAATTACTAAAGTGGGTATAGATATATGAATTCTCAGATTTTTAAAGATTTCCTTGATTACTTTTAATTATGTACATATATTTGTGTATGTGTACCTGAGTGCAGGTGCCTATGGAGGTCAGAAGATGGTGACAGATCCCCTGAGCTGAGGCTTTAGGTGGTTGTGAGCCCCTTAATGTGGATGCTAGGAACATAGCAAATGCTCTTAACCACTGAGCCATCTCTCCAGTCACCAATCCTTAGATTAAAAACATAAACTATTTTCATGCATCAACCAAAAAATTTAGAAAGCAGTTTTCAGAGCATTAAATACCTGTAAAATTTTTGTCAACAGAGAAGAAAAAAGTTCTCTTTAAAATGACATAATTTATATTCTATAATCAGAGAGTAATATATAGTGGTGCCCCAGCTCAAAGACATATTTAGATGCTGTGTTATTGCTTTCTTTCACATGGTAATTCATAATTCATAATGGCCAATAAATTTTCTTTCTTTTTTTCCTTTTCAAGACAGGGTTTCTCTGTGTAGCTTTAAAGTCTATCCTGAAACTCACTCTGTAGAACAGGCTGGCCTTGAACTCACAGAGATCCACTTGCCTCTGCCTCTCCTGTGTTGGAATTAAAGGCATGTGCTACCACACAATGCTCCAATAAATTTTTTAAAGTTGTGTTTTGCTTTATGTCTGTTTTGCTTTATATGGTGTCATGTATCAGCACAGCCCCGTATTTTTTCAAAGAACATTCTCGTACACAGAAACATTATTTTGCTCAAGAAAGAATTTAGGAAGGAAGTGACATACAGATGTGGGAGCTGAGCTTTGAAGTTCCTGTATCATTTTCCTATTAAGTATCACTAGTATCCTCAAAACAAAGCAAGGAAGCATTACATCTTATGGCTCCTGTTCTATGCCAGAATTTATAGGGCTAAGTATCTGATAAGTCATAGTTAGTCTCCTACACCTAATAGCATTGAGTTTCAATCAGTACAATACATATAGTGACAATGCAGCTTTTTCTCCATAGTTTAAAATGTGCTTGTTCTCATCTCCCCACCATGTCCACTCCATGCTGACTAGCATTCAAACCACAGAGGGAGTGGGTTTGCTGAGTGGGCTGCTGAGCCAAAAGAAGCATCATGAATCTTGCCAAGCTATGAACTCTGTGAACCAGAAGTCCAGCCTGCCAGGTAAGATATGCCTACTTGTATAATAGTGGATTCGCTGTGGTGGTGGTTACCAACTGCTCTATGGTTGGAGTTAAAACCCATGGGATGGCCGATGCCTGGTATTATAATCTCAGATAACAACCCAGGTCTGGAGAGATGTAGTACCAGGCAGGGGACTAGTTCACAATGTTTAACCAACCCGTCTGTGCTGGTTTGAACAAGAATGGCCCCCATCGGCACACATATTTGAATATTTTGTTCCCAGATGGTATGGACTGTTTAAGAAGGATTAGGAGATATGGCTGTATCGGAGGAAGCATGTCACTGGGTGGTAGACTTTGAGGTTTCAAAAGCCCATGCGAGCCCCAGTCTTATTCTCTGCTTACTGCCTGTGGATCAGAATATAAGATGTCAGCTACTGCTCCGGTGTCATGCTTGCCTGTCTGCCACCACACTCCCTGCCATGGGGGCCATGGACTAACCCTCTGAAACATTAGGTAAGACCCTAGTTGTTTTCTTCTAAAACTTGCCCTAGTCATGGTGTCTCTTCACAGCAATGGAACAGTAACTAAGATTCTGTCAAAGTAGCAAGCTGTTCTCTAAATATCTATGCTTATAAGTAAAAAGCTGGTCCCAGCTTTAGTCAAAGAAACCTCTCCTCTCCTTAAAATGAACTGTGGTGAATGCAGACCTGTGGCTGCCCAGGATAGAGAACAAAATACTGCAACCTTTAAAATGGAATCCACTCCCTCTAAGGTTCAGGGAACATTGCAAAAGAAGGTGGAATGTATTTAAGATAGGGATAAGTTCCATGGAACACCACCTTTAGACTGCACACAACTCCTGCAATCATTAACTCACTATAACTATATTTACTTATATTAGGCCCTAGCAAGAGTCCTTTGGGGAAGGGAAGGAGCTCATGGGGACCCACCCTTCACCTTGTAACTATTGGCTATTGATAGACTCCTGGAGAGGATGAGTTCTTGTCTTAAGTTGTGTTCCCACTGCTGAGTCCACCAGGATCCAAAGGACCACACCCATTGGCTCAAAGACATCCTTGGGTAATCTCATTACATCACAAAAATGAAAAGAATAGACTTGAATATGATAGAGAGATTTGTGAAGAACTTTCACTCGTTGCTGATAGAATTGTAAACCTGTGTGGCCACTATGGAAATCAGTATGAATCTTCCTTGAAACAAACAAGTCCTGAAAGTTGAGCTACAGTAGCATCTAGCTGCACATCTAAAGGATTCTAAACCAACATCCCACCGAGATATTTGTACATCCATGTTTATGACTGAATACAATAGCTAGGAAAGACATCCAACCTGGATGCATGCATCCACAGAGGCATGAATGAAGAAAAAGTGCTATATATATACAAAATGAAAGCTTATGCAGATGTAAGAAAAGTTAAATATAGTATTTGCAGGTAAGTGGCTACAACTAAAAATCACCATGTTAAGCAAAATATGCCAGACTCAAAAAGAGAAACACTACATGCTTTCTTTCATATACAGAACCTAGATTTGAAATAATGTGTTTATATTTGCATATCCATAGGTCACAAAATCAGAAAGAGGATCATGAGAGGGAAGAGATGATAAGGGAGGTAGAGAGTGGAGAGGGTAATGGGACACAGACAATAGGAAAGCAGAAGGGGGCTTGACTGGGGACAAGAAGCAGCTGATGGGGGTGGTAAGAGGCATAAGGGAAGGAACCTGGGGGGTTATGCATGAAGATAAAGTAGGACATCCATGAATGAAGATGCCATGATGCAGCCCATTACTTTGTGTGATAACCTAAAATAAATTAAAAATAAAAACCATTTATTGCATGAAGGCTGTATCTCTATATCAAAAACATGCACACTGGAGTACCAGAAGCCAACAACATTTCTGCCTCTCCTTAAGCTCTATAATACTCTACCAAAGTGTAATTAATAATTAATTTACCATGACTAATTGCAGAGGATTAAGATGCTTTCTTTAATTTAGTTACCTACTTAGGAAGACGCTAGTGTATCTGGTTGCAGAAAAATACTAAAGTATTTTATTTGTACAAATAATATATAAGGCATGAAGGTAGAGTGACAGATGGTCAATAATATATGTCTTTGTCAGAACATTGATGCTTTTTGATGACAGGAGATCTCAAATATAAATACCTGTGTGATTTGTGGAGCATCTCAAAACAACAAAACAGACTCTGAAATCATGCAGCAAGTAAATATCATAGGATGGGGCATATGCAAATGAGCCTTAGGCTCAAAGCTCATTTTAATATCCTGGTTACACTGTCAGTAAAACCATGTGAGAATTTCAGAATGTAAAGTGAAAATGGTGAGGTCTAGGCTTCTTGCCAGTTTGATTGAGGGTGTGAAATTTCTGACTTGCAAGTTGAAATTCATGGAATCTTATAAGCAAGTGTGTGTGTGTGTGTGTGTGTGTACATATATGTATGAATAAATAAATAGATAGATGATAGATAGATAGATGATAGATAGATAGATAGATAGATAGATAGATAGATAGATAGATAGATAGACAGAATAGAGAATTATCTACTTCCTTTACTTTGCAGCTATTGTGTGTGTACATATGTATGGATAGACAGATAGAGAGATAGATAGGTAGAATAGAGAATGACCTACTTCCTTTACTTTGTAGCTATTGGGGAGAAAGAACTGCAGGCCTACAGAAGACCTGAGAATCAGAAACCTCAAAGCAGACCTTCACAGTCTCTTCATCACTGGCTTCACCTTGAAAGAATGTCATAGATCATAACAAGGCAGGAAGCCAGGACTACACAATGTTGTTCCCAGGGTACCTGAGATAAAACAAGAGTGTTTGTGTGGGAAGGAAAGAAAGAGTGAGGTGAGAGATGGAAAGGGAAAAGAAGAGAGGGGGCAAGAGAGAGAGAATATATGTAATTGAAAAAATATAATGGAAGGGGAAGAATTATCATCATTCCTTTACCACTGGAGAGCACAAGAGATGAGAGAGTTCAGGAGCAGCAGTTTCTGCCTCACCCTTTAGAGTTCATTATGCACATTCATAACTCCTGCACAAGAAATCTCACCAGCAAAAGACAGCAAGAGACTGCTGTAACTGTGGCAGTACAGCTCACAATCCTTGCCAGATCAGGAGTAGGGTGCAAGAGGCAGAGGTGGGTACAGAGTGAGCGTCTGTGTACTATTTGGGCCAGGGGAGATTTCTGGAGGGTCAGGTTCATATAAAGAGGTTGGCAGAGTGCTAGGATGGGTTCCACCATCATCTTGGGAGTGAAAAGGCCACAAATACCCACCCAGAATAGAATGAATCCTTGTTCGTAATAATTTCAAATAATGGACCCCAACTTGGAACCTAGAAAGAGCCTAAAATATACTCCACAGAAATAACAGGTATTCCTGCTTGTAGTTCCAAATGTGAGCTCTGAGTTTGCTGCTTCACCATCTTTGACTCGAATTCCCTGGAACTGTAAGCCTAAATAAACCCACCCTTCTGTAAGTTACTGTGGTCATGGTGTTTTATCACAGCAATATAGTAACTAATATACCACCCCTCTTCTCCTGCCTCCAGGTTCACAAAGGTCTATACCAGGGAAGGTCAGTAACTTGTCATTAAACCAAGTCAAATGTCCTCAAACCAACCTTGATCTGAATATTAGATGTTTGAAATTGAGGCTGCTTGTCCAACCTCAAATCATCATAAAGATGTACATCTTCTCATAGTAAACAAGAAGGCTCTGAAATCTGCCAGACACTCTGCCCAGCAACTAAATACGAAGACAATGAGAAAAAAAAGTTAAGTTTTGTCTAGTTTGAGATGTTATCATACATCTGTCAGAATGGCTAAATCAGTAAAACAAATGGCAGCTCATGTTGGCCAGGATATGGAGTAAGGGGAACACTCATATATTGCTGGTGGGAGTTCAAACTCATAGAGTCACTATGGACATGAGTGTGGCACTTCCTCAGGATAGGAATATCCAGCTATACCACTCTTGGGCATATACCCAAAGGATGCTTCATCCTATCACAAGAACACCTGCCCAACCATGTTCATTGTTGCTTTCTTCATAGTAGCCAGGAATTGGAAACAACCTAGATGTCCCTCAACAGAAAGAAGAATGGATAAGGAAAACATGGTACATTTACACAATGGAATATTACTTAGCCATTAAAAAATGAAATCATGAAATTATCACGTAAATGGATGGAACTAGAAAAAAATCACCCTGGGTGAGGTAACCCAGACCCAAAAAGACAAATATGATCAGTGCCTTGCTCATCAATCACCAGAGAAGCTTCTTCCTGCATGGGAACAAATCCAGAGACCCACAGCTAGACAGTATGCAGAGTGAGAGACTTTGGAAGGTTCATCCCTAGACAGGATGTCTCCATCAAATCCCTCCCCTCACAGCTCAGGGAACACTGTGGAAGAGGAGGTGGAAATAGTGTAAGAGCCAGAGGGGATGGAGGACACCAAGGAAACAAGATCCTCTAAATCACCAGAATAGATTCATATATGAACTCACAGAGACTGATGCAACATGCAGAGGATCTGCACAGATGGGGTCTGTCTTAATTTGGGTTTTTATTGCTGTAAAGAGACACCATGACAATGGCAACTCATATAAATGAAAACATTTCATTGAGGTAGACCACTTAAGTTTCAGAGGTTCAGTCCATTATCACCATGACGGGAGCATGGCTGATTGTAGGCAGCCAGGGTGCTGAAGCTGAAAGTGGTACATCTTGCAGGCAACAGGAAGTTGACTGACTATCACACTGAGGGAAGCTAGAGCAAAAAAGACCTCAAAGCCCGCCCCCACAGTGACACACTTCCTCCAACAAGGCTATAGCTCCTAATAGTGCCATTCCCTTTGGGGGCCATTTTTCTTCAAACCACAGAAGGGTCCTAGAGCTGAAAAAAGTAGATGCATGTTCCCATCCTTAACCCAGAAACTATCTAAAACTGATAACCAGTTACAAATGAAAATTTAGTTTTCTTCAAGGGAGTCTTACTAGAGAAACAAACTACTCTGCAGGGTATGCCCAGCAGCAGATAGTCAATGGAGAATGAACTCAAGGTATCTTAGGGATTTCCTTGTTTCATAATGTCATGTCAGAGCTTTTTTATTTTATCTTATTTTTATTATATCTATATATCTATATCTGGGTCTCTTCTTACCCTACAGGCTCTGTGGGTATATACTATGGCTTCCAGTTTAGTGTTTTTGTGATATTCCTGAGTGTACAAATGAGTGGGTCTTAGGTGCTTTATGTTTCTTGTGCCTTTTCTCAGGCTCTTTTCCTTCTGTTTGTGTGTTTTGTCTTATTCCAATGTGTTAGTTTCTGTTTTATCTTATGATATTATATTTTACTTTCTTATTATTCCTTAGAATCCTGTTTGTTTTATGAGAGACAGAAAGTTGGTGGATCTGGATGGAAGGGGAGTTGGAGAGAAATTGGGAAAAGTAGAGGGAGGAGAAACTGTAATCAGGATATATTATGTGAGAAAAAATCTGTGTTCAATAAAAGGAGAAAAAGAAATTTTAAAATATTACATATATTTTTTTAAAAATTAAGTTTTGCTTCTTTGAGATTTGATCCCTTGTCCAACTCTCCTGCTATGTTCCTATTCTTAGAAGGAAACAGTTAGGAGACAATTAGTTGTCATTCAGATACACAGGAAGGACAATTATAATATTCAAATATTTTGAGCTGGGGCTATGTATGGTTTAGTTTAAATGTTCCATGGGTGGAACATGTTCAAAAGGGAATGTCTCCCCCTCAAAGGCTCTTCCCCATGGCCCTAGATTCAGTTTCCAGAATTTTTAGTTTTTTAAGGCTTTTGTTGTTGTTTAGACAAGGTCTTACTATATAACCTTAGCTGGCTTGGAAATTGCTACATAGACCCGACTGGCCTGGATACCACACAGATCAACCTGCCTCTGCCTCTGAGTGCTGCGGTTAAAGGCACACATGCACTACTGCACCTAGCTTAATTAATATATTCTTTTAAAAATATGATAATTCACTTAAAATAGTTAATACTTCGCTGGTCACAGGATGCACATATTACAAACTAGTCATGGGAGAGAAGGAAGGGAGGGGAGGAGGAAGAGTGGGGGAGAAAAGAAAGAAGGAAAGGGAGAGAAGGAGGGAGGGAAAGAGAGATGGAGGAAGGAAAGAAGGGGGCTTGGAGAACTGGGAGAAGAGAGAAAAAGGAGCTTAAGAGAAGACCAGGTTTGTTTTCTATCATATATGAAGGGTGTGGTGTGCCTTTCTGTATCATATCCATGGCCTAAGATCATGGGAGGCTAACCACACAATACTTGAGGACATGGAATTTGCTCATAGTGGCTCACTGTAAGAGCAGGCACTTCAACATCACAGATACAATCTACTCTTGACTTAGCGACACAGACTGCCAGGGCAAGCAAATGGAGAGTGAGTTATTACGGTTGAGGAATGGATGCCACTACATCAGAAGACCAATCTGTGGCCTTGATGTGTCACACACAACCTTGGAAACCCACATAAGCCATTTGCTCTTCTTTTTTTTTTTTTTTTTTTTTTTTTTTTTGGTTTTTCGAGACAGGGTTTCTCTGTGTAGCTTTGCGCCTTTCCTGGAACTCACTTGGTAGCCCAGGCTGGCCTCGAACTCACAGAGATCCGCCTGCCTCTGCCTCCCGAGTGCTGGGATTAAAGGCGTGTGCCACCACCGCCTGGCAAGCCATTTGCTCTTCTTAACCTTCAGTTTGTTTGACTACAAATGAGGTAACAACATGATTCTATTTATCTGTGACGTACGCCATGCTCAGATCCCCCTTGAGGACCAAGGCTCTCATTCCCTCAGCTTTCAGGCATGAGAACTGTCAGTGACTCTCTGTCCAGTTCCCCTCTGTGAACTAACTTGTGCCTTCCCAATTTTGATGACTTTTTCATCCAAGCTTATTAGATTTATTTTATGTGTATGAGTGTTTGCCTGCATATATGTGTGTGTGTAGTACATGTGCACCTGGTGTCCACAGATGTGAGAAGAGGGTGTCTGTCAGATTTCCTGGAACTGGAATGACAGACGGTTGTGAGCTGCCATGTGGATACTGGAACCTGAGCCCAGTTCCTCTGCAAGAGCAGCCAGGGATATCAGTTGTTCAGCTCTCTCTCCATCCCCATCGTTGATATCAGTTTAAAATAACTCTAGAGTCCAACCCTTTTCAAGTGAATCTTCTGGTCTCATGGAAATCCAACACTGTGCTCACATCACTCTAGCCACTTTCTTACCTTTCTCAGCCACATCAGGCATGTTCTAGACTCAAAGTCTTTGCACGTGTGATGTTTCCCCCTTGAAGATGCTCTTATTCCACGTGACCATCTCCATTGCTTCCTTAAAATATTTGTGTGAATGAATCCTGACATTCTCCCTGTCTACTGTGCTCAACCTGTACCTTTTCTTTATTTATTTCCTTCCTGAGGCCTTGTTGCCATAATCCCAGTATGTGTTTCATTTGGGTTGTATCACTGCTTATGAGCTGCAGTGGCTCAGTTGAAGAGCTTTAGTACTTTTGACTGCAGAACATAATACAGTGATGAGCACATGAGAAGTGTCTGACTCATAGCCATAGATAGCATCAATAAATCAATATCACGGATGAATTTCTCTAACAATGATTTGCATTTTTCTATGTGGAAATGTCCAGCGTCATCCAGATACTCTAATCTATATGGTTGTGAACAAAAACATGTAAAGGCAAAAACATGGTATAGATACTCAAGAGCATAAAAATAATCTACACAGTTAGTGTGACAAGGACAGCAATGTATCCTGGGAGCTGATATCAGTATCTAGCTCCTTCATCTCATTTCTGTGACATGGAGCCAAGGACAAACCTGCTTGTATCATTGTAGCATCTTTTCTCTTTTGCCAGGGCAACTGAAATTAATGGTGAAGGGTTGCAGACTTCTGTGGCCAGAAGCTTCCACCCAGTGTGTGGGAGCATGTTCCTCTGCCATTTTTCCATCACTAGGGCCCTTGAATGCCTAATCACAACATTACTTCCCAAGAGAAGTACTAAGCCTTTGTGAGTGTCCTTCCCCAAAAGCTCTACATGGCGGTGGAGACACATCATCTGTCTTCTGCAGTTTACCTGGCTGCTCTGCTCCCTTCGTCTCGATTCCAGGCCTCAGAATTCACAGAAGGTTCTTCACCCAGTAGACAAGGAGCTAAGCCCACCCAGTAGACAACAAGGGACTGAGTCCACCCAATAGACAAGGAGCTGAGTCCACCCAGTAGACGACAAAGGGCTGAGCCCACCCAGTAGACAAGGGGCTGAGTCCACCCAATAGACAAGGGGCTAAGTCCACCCAGCAGACAAAGGGCTGAGCCAGGCCTGCTAGCAGAGTCATCTCTGACTTTAGCTGATAGCCTACCATTTCTGGGAGGTATTTGCCAGTGGTTTCTTTGCCCATCCGAGTTACTGGAGTCCACATACTTGGCAGAGACATGAAGGAAATGGCTCTCCCGGCAACACCTGACAGGGAAACAAACACAGAGTAGAAGCTCTTTGGTCTCCATGGTGATCTGGACCTTCAGCTCTGCCAAATCTGTTTTTGTTGTCATTTTGTTAGATTTCGTTTTGTTTTTCCAGGCAGACTTTGAAAGAGACAAGGAAGATGAGACCGAGAAAGTCACACTCTCACACTCTCAGACATTCTAAGAGATATGACTGGACCTTCACTGACGATTTGGCATAAACTCCTGGGATCAATCTCACCCCTGGCATGTGAGACAACTCTGATTCAGACCCAGTGAATGGATGGCATCCTCTGATTGTCCTTGCAGATTATCTGTCACACATCAAGAGGACTTCATTGTTGTGGGACACTATAGAAGAGGCTGGGTGATTTGCATTATGCAAAGCTGAGCCTTTGGGAGTATTGAGTACTTGGGAAGAAGTAAAAGTGACAAGCCTAATAGTTTGGAAGTAAACAAGGCAGTGGAGACGTGTGTCCAAGTGACCTTAAACACATTTAAAATGTAGTGGAATAATCGGGCAGTCTTGGGAAGCCCTTCAGAAGCATACTAGAAACATAACGGATGCTTATGAAAAACAGAAAACAAATGCCAAGGTTTTTGTGGGGGTCCCTTTCTACCATTTCAGAGGGCAACAAAAAAAAATCCCATCACTCTAAACTTGGCAACCCTGCAGTGGGAAAACAGCCCTGTCTCCCGTTCATCCTCTGGACCTGCAGATGGCTTGGGTACTATTTATGTCTTAAATGACAGGAGTGTGCTCTGTCTAGATAAGTGGAGAAGCATCTCTTAAAAGGATCCTTCAAAAGAGCAGCTGTCTGGAAAGGTGAAGCAATGCCAGGAGAGTTCGAAAGCCGGTCCAAGTTCCAATCTCTGAGGTAAACACCTACAGGTGACACACACCCTTGAATAAGGAGACATGCTCCAGGTGCCACAGTGCCCTGGAGATAGACACTGATGTGCAATTTACTTATAATTCATACAAAGATTACATGAGCAATATATCATCTTTAAGGTTTATCTTTGTTTATATTATTTGTGTCTGTCGTATTATTCTCAAATTTGGAAATAAAGAAAGGTCATTTGACTCGCCATTATTTCAAGTGTGTTAGCATGCCATTCAATATCCTTAACAATCTTGAGAAAGATACTTTCACATCCTATCTATTGCCATTCCACTTCACCCAAGGATCAAAGTGGCTACACTTGCCTAAATGTGTGGACACTGTTGTACGTTTCCTTTCATCTCATTTTCCCAGCACACCACCAGGTCAGATTCCCTTCATTGCCCAAAGCAAAGCCACGTGACCTCTCCTTTGTGGAAACTCCCAAAGATCTCCCAAGGCAGGATTTGGTCCTGCACAAAGCATGATCCTCTGTGTAGTGTAATGGAATTTCCATATTGTGAGAATCTACTATGCACAGGCTTCTCTCTCCTTCTTCACTGTGAAGTTTTCAGAGGGCTGATCTATGTCCTTTCAGATCCCTCTGACTAACTCAGCAAACATTTGATGAACGGCTAGATGAAAGATGAAAGTCATAAATTTTCTTTGACTTTTTCACCTCCTGTTTTATAGAGGAGAAAAACTACAATCCAGAGAGAATCAGTCTTGTCCTAAATAACATTAAAGCTGAAAACAAGAGAATTACATCAAAGAGCTTTGCTAGGTCCCTGTTCATGTGTAATGTTAGGACCGCTACAAAGTGTTTACTACTGACAAGAATGGATATGTAGTGAGAAGAGACCACAGATGATGATGTAAAGAGCAGAGAAAGCAATAATTTATTAAAATCCTGGAACTATAAGTCACAACCCCAGCAGGAGCCTGAATGTCTACATCTGTACACAGCCATACTAGGTGTTCCCTAAAACAGGAGTGTTTCTTCTTTCCCCAAACACACATTGTACACACAGAGAACACAGTCAAGGTCATATGTAGACAGTTCTTGAGTAATATGATGATATGATGTCATCAGAGCACCATCAAGGAGTCCCTTTGTAGAAGCCTACATAATGGTCTTCATGCTGGTTTCTGGAATGGGGTGTGTGTGTGTGTGTGTGTGTGTGTGTGTGTGTGTGTACATGTTTAAATAGGAATGTTTTTTAATCTACTTCCCTCTGTGTCCACACTGAGTGCCCAACTTGTATTCTCTAGCCAGGAGAAACTTTACCTTAGAAAAAAGAAATTTGCTGATGTTAATAATTTATCTAAATTCAATGAGCAAAAGAACCTCTGGGGATCCTAGTAATATTATGCTTCTATTTCTCACAGATTTAGCTCAATTTAAGACCAATGCAAGGACCTACACCTCTTGAGGTCTGATCTCTCTGCCTCTTGGAGCACCAGCCACCATAGGAACTGGTAACCAAGAGATCTGACTTTAGACCAAGGAGCAGTCCCTCGTGAGTGACTTTCAGCAAGCTGTTGAAAGGGAGGCAGCGTAATTTTATCATTATCACATCACTGGCTCACTGATGTGTTTATAATGTGCAGGAACTTTCCGAAAGCACATGGTCATAATTGCTGGGTCAATTCACAGGGCGGTCAAGATTCTCCAAAAGTGCTATGGAGCAGGATGCTAATGGCACAGAGCAGTGATAGAATGTTGCAGCAATGGAGGTGTGAAGTCTGTGCGACATCTCAGGTAACAGGCAAAGAATGATACAAACAGGAGAAACTGCTTGGTTTGGTTGAAATGCCACATTTATGCCATGATCATCATTTTTAAGTAATCATTATCAGGAGCTTCAGGGTCATAATGATGCTGTATCGCATACACACGTACATACACATGCACACACATATACACATGAGGGTTTAGCTCAATTTTTGTTCATTTCCTGTTTGGTTTTGAGTAGGTGAATTCAGAAATAATTACACATATATTTGTGTATACACACACACACACACACACACACACAAACTACGTATGTCTTGGTCAGGGAATTAATGATTTCAGCAGGAGCAATAAAGGTACGCAAAGATAGAGTGATTTCCACACACTGGGATGAAGGGACTCTTGCATGAGTGTATATTTCTGTATAAAGTCCTAGGACCTCAACTCACTTTCTCCAAGTCTAAGACTATCTGTCTCCCACTCTCTTCTAGCCTACACTCTTGATCTAAGTATCTCAGTCATTTCTGTCATTACAGCTGAAGTTCTGATTTATAATTCTAACTGCCTCTTAGCTTGGTGCTAAATGTGGATGCTCCATAGCTCCCTACAATATAATATATCAAAAAGGTGACTGCATGGAGGCTGAAGAGATGGCTCAGCATTTAAGAACACTTCCTGCTCTTGCAGGGGATCTGGATTCAATTGTCATCACCCATGGGGCCACTCCTAATTACCTGTCACTCCCACTCCAGTACTAGGAGATCTGATGCTCTCTTCTTGCCTCTGCAAATGGTCACAAACATACATGCAGACCAAACACCCATAAAATAAAATATACACACAATATACATATATACATAATATGCAGACATATATACATATACATATATTCATAATACACACATATATACATAATTACATAATACACACACACACACACACACACACACACACACACACACACACACACTGAATTTTTTTTAGTTAATCTTGTATCCAGGAACTTCACTGAAGGTGTTCATCAGCTGTAGGGGTTCTCTGGTAGAATTTTTGGGGTCACCTAGGTATACTATCATACCATCTGCAAGTAGCGATACTTTGACTTCTTCCTTTCTAATTTGTATCCCATTGGCCTACTCAGTTGTCTTATTGCTCTAGCTAGAACTTGCAGTACTATATTTAATAGATACAGAAATAGCAGACAGCCTTGTCTTGTCCCTGAAATTAGTGGAATTGTTTTGAGTTTCTCTCCATTTAATTTGATGTTGTCTATAGGCTTGCTGTAAATTGCCTATATTATGTTTAGGTATGTTCCTTGTGTCCCTGATCTCTCCAAAACTTTTATTGTGAAGGGGTGTTGGATTTTGTCAAAATCTCTTTCAGCATCTAATGAGATGATCATGTGTTTTTTTCCTTTTAGTTTGTTTATATGGTAGATTATATTGACAATTTTTCATATACTGAACCATTCCTGCATCTCTTGGATGAAGGCTACTTGATCATGGTGGATGATCTTCTTGATGTGTTCTTGGATTCAGTTTGCAAGTATTTTATTGAGTATTTTTGCATCAATGTTCATGAGGGATAATGGTCTGTAATTCTCTTTCTTTGTTGAGTCTTTGTGTGGTTTGGGTATCAGAGTGACTATGGCCTCATAAAATTGGCAGTATTCCTTCTGTTTCTATTTTGTGGAATAACTTGAAGAGTATTAATATTAGCTCTTCTCTGAAAGTCTGGTAGAATTCTGTACTGAAATTGTCTGGCTCTGTGCTTTTTTGGAGGGGGCTGTTGGGAGACTTTTAATGACTGTTTCTATTTCCTTAAGGGTTATAGGTCTATTAAATTGTTTATCTTATCTTGATTGAACTTTTGTAAGTGGTATCTATCAGGAAATTTGTCCATTTCTTTTATATTTTCCTATTTTGTTGGAGTATAGGTTTTTCAAGTCTGACCTAATGAGTCTCAGGATTTCCTCAGTGTCTATTGTTATATACCTATTTGTTTCTGATTCTGTTAATTTGGATATTCTCTCTCTTCATTTTAGTTAGTTTGGATAAGGATTTGTCTATCTTGTTGATTTTCTCAAAGAACCAACTCTTTGTTTCATTGATTCTTTGTATCATTCTCTTTGTTTCTATTTTATTGATTTCAAACCTCACTTTATTTCCTGCTGTCTACTTCTTTTGGGTGCATTTGCTTCTTTTTGTCCCAGAACTTTCAGTTGTGCTGTTAAGTTGTTAGTATAAGATCTCTGCAGTTTCTTTATGGAAACACGTAGCACTATGAACTTTCCTCTTAGCACCACTTTCTTTGTGTCCCATAAGTTTTGATATGTTATGGATTCACTTTCATTGAATCCTAGGAAGTTTTTAATTTCTTTCTTTATTTCTTCCTTGACACAATAGTCATTCAGTAAAGACTTGTTCAGTTTCCATGTGTTTGTAAGCTTTCTGTTGTTTCTGTTGTTGTTTAAATCCAGCTTTAATCCATGGTGGTCTGATAAATTCAGAGGTTTATTTCAATTTTCTTGTATCTGTTAAGATTTGCTTTGTGACCAAGTATGTGGTAAACTTTGGAAAATGTTCCATGAGGTGCTGAGAAGAAAGTGTATTCTTTTGTGTTTGGGTGAAATGTTCTGTAGACATCTGATAGATCCATGGTTCATAACATTTGTTAGCTCCAGTATTTCACTGTTTGGTGTTTGTCTGGATGATCTGTCCATTGGTGAGAGTGGGGTATTGAAGTCTCCTACTATCAATGTGTGAGAGTCAATTTGTGATTTAAGCTTCAGTGGTGTTTCCTTTACAAATGTGAGTGCCCTTGTGTTTGGGGGCATAGATGTTGAGAATTGAGACATCTTGGTGGATTTTTGTTTTGATGAGTATGACATGTTCTTCCCCATATCTTTTGATTAATATTGGTTTGAACTCTATTTTGTTAGATATTAAAATAGCTATACCAGCTGATTTATTGAGGCCATTTGCTTGGAAAATCTTTTTCCAATCCTTTGTTCTAAGTTAATGTCTATCTTTGATGTTGGGGTATGTTTCTTGTATGTAGCAGAAATATGGACCTTGTTTTCATATACATTCTATTATTCTGTGTATTTTTATTGAGGGAATTAAGTCCATTGATACTGAGAGATATCAATGACCAATGATTGTTAATTTCTGTTATTTTGTTGTAGTTGATGGTGTGTGTGTGTGTGTGTGTTTGTGTGTGTGTGTGTGTGTGTGTGTGTGTGTGTGTGTGTGTGTGCCTGTGTGTCTGGTTTTCCTTCTTTGAGTTACACTGGTGTAAGATTATTTATTTGCTATGTTTTGTGGGTGAAGTTAACCCCCTTGGGTTGGAGTTTTCCTTCTAGTACCTTCTGTAGGGCTGGATTTGTGGATAGATACTGTTTAAATTTGACTTTATCATGGAATATCACATTTTCTCCATCTATGGTGATTGAAAGTTTTTCTGAGTATAGTAGTATGGGCTGGCATCTGTGGTCTCTTAGAGTCTGTAGCACATTTGTCCAGACCCTTCTGACTTTTAGAGCTCCATTGAGAAGTTGGGTGTAATTCTAATAGGTCTGCCTTTATATATTATTTGGCCTTTTTTTCTGGGAACTTTTAATAGTCTTTCTTTGTTCTGTGTGTTTAGTGTTTTGATTATTTTGTGGTAAGGGGTCTTTATTTTCTGGTCCAATCTGTTCTGTAAATTTCTGGTACCTTTATAGGCATGTCCTTTAGGTTAGAAATTTTTTTCTTCTATGAATTTGTTAAAAATACTCCCTGGGACTTTGAGCTATGAATCTTCTCATTCTTCTATTCCTAATATTCTTAGGTTTGGTCTTTTCATAATATCCCAGATTTCCTGGATGTTTTGTGTCAGGATTGTTTTAAATTTAACATTTTCTTTGACCAATGTATCTATTTTTTTCTATCATGTCCTCAATGCCTGAGAGTCTCTTTTCCATCTCTTGTATTCTGTTGGTGAAGTTTGCATCTGTAGTTCCTGTTCACTTAACTAGATTTTCCATTTCTAGAGTTCCCTCAGCTTGTGTTTTCTTTATTGCTTCTATTTCCATTTTCAGGTCTTGAACAGTTTTATTTATTTCCTTCAACTGTTTGTTTGTTTGTTTTCCCCCTGTCTTTCTTGAAATTCTTTAAGGGATTTATTCTTTTCATCTTTAAAGACCTCTACCATCATCACAAAGTTGGTTTTAAGGCTGTTTTCTTGTGCTTCAGCTGCATTAGAATACTCCAGGCTTGCTATGGTGGGGATGACTGGGCTCTGGTGGTGATATATTGCCCTGGTTTTCGTTGTTTGTGTTCTCACACTTACCGTTAGGCATCTGGATTTGGAGTGATTATAGGTCTAGGTGCAGATTTCTGGATTTGTTTTTGTTGGATAGGCGTTTTCTTCCTTGGTTTCTGCTTTCTTTCTGGTCTCCTGGCTGCTATGGCCTGTGACTGAGTAGAGGGTCTCTGCCTGAGTTGGGAGTTGGACTTCTGATGGCCTGAATGGCCTCTGATATAGCAGGGTATTGCTACCAAGTTTGGGGCTGGAGTTCTGGCTGTATGTGTGTGAGACCTCTAATCTGGCCAGGGATCCTCTGTGGTTCAGGATACCAGCCTAGCTTTTGATGGAACAGGCAGCTTCTGCCTGGTTTTCAGGAGGCTGTTCTGGACTCTGGGATTCAGGATGCTGCCCTGCCTGGCCTCTGGTGGTGTAGGAGGCTTCTGCCAGAGGTTGGGCCAGGATATGGTGAGAAGGAGAGGAGGGGCAGTTGGAGTTATGCTGGACAGCCTCAGGCAAGTCAGGGTGGGATGTGGTAGTGGCTTCCCTGGTTTTGAGGGAGCTGGCCTGGCCTCTGATTGGGTAGAAGGCTACTGCCAGAGATGTAGGATAGGATATGGTGATGGTAAGAAGAGGAGCAGTTGGGTATGTGTGTACCTGTGTGTGTCTGTGTGTGTGTGTGTGTGTGTGTGTGTGTGTGTGTGTGTGTGTCTGTGTGTCTGTGTGTCTCTCTCTCTCTCTCTCTCTCTCTCTCTCTCTCTGTGTGTGTGTGTGTGTGTGTGTGTGTGTGTGTCTGTGTCTGTGTCTGTGTGTCTGTGTGTGCCTCTCTCTCTCTCTCTCTCTCTCTCTCTCTCTCTCTCTCTCTCTCTCTCTGTGTGTGTGTGTGTGTGTGTGTGTGTGTGTGTTACATGGTTTTCAGGAAGGTGGCCTGACCTGGGGTTCAGGATGCTGCCCTGCCTGGCCTCTGGTGGAGTATGAGGCATCCACCAGAGATGTGAGCCTGGTATAAGGTGACCCCAAGTTGTGCATTTTTAATTAAGATCACTTATATAATTTTAACACCTGGGAGAGGATGATGCTATCTCAAACTATAACTGATTTACTAAAAGAAAATTGTATCTGTTTCTACTGAGACCCCAAGAAAACACGTGAAGGATTCTTCCATTCTGAAGTGTGAAGCTATTTATACAGGTGCTTATTAGGGCTAAAAGAGGAGTTTGAGATTGGAAAGAAAAATCTCACTGGGAAAGGTTAATGTGTGTTACAGTATTTTCCTTCTCTCCAACAAAGGGAAATTGCTGAAGGGCCCATCCCACCTTCTCTATCCCTGAATACAGAGGAGGGTTTGAGAGCTCTGTATGTGTCCCTAGAGTCTGAGGGACAGCATAACCTACATCTAAGAGCGGGGAAGACACAAATGGAAAACTGAGTGAACAGACACTGTTGTGACATACCGACATTTCCAACTTCCCCAATAGATGAGAATCTTCATAAGTCAGGGATACACAAGAAGATCAAATGACCAAAACACAAGAAAAATTTAAACAACAGCAGCAGAAACAACAGCACCATCACATGACCAGGAACTAGAGTGATCAGACATGAGCGTAAGACTATCTGTGTTCTGATTAAAGTAAATATATGGAGAGTAACTATACCATGTAACTGTGCCTTTAAAAAGAATCAAATGGTGAGGCTGGCAGGTTGGCTCAGCAGGTGAAAGTGTTTGCTGTTAAGGCTAATGACCTGAGTTCAGTCCCCAGAATCCACACGATAGGAGAGAACAGACTTCTCGAAGTTGTCCTTTGACTTTCATATACATGCCATTACACATGCACATCCATACATGTGTACATGTACAAATAAATAAATTAAAATAATTAAATGGGGTTTATAGAAATTAAAAATAATGTACCTAATTTGATAACTTGGCTAATGGGTTAAATAACAGACTAAACACGGTTCAAGAAAGAACCAGTGAACTAGAAATGGATCAATAGAAAATATTCAACCATAAAGAGATATAAGGAATTTCAAAATCAAAAAAAACAAGTAGTATATGTCACTTCTTAAAAAATTTGACAATCTCAGAAGAAAGAAGTAGTGTGTCATAAGTGGCATGTGACAATAAACCAACCAAAGACCTTGAAAAATACCAACAAAAGACATAAGACCACAGAGACATAAAGATTCTGGAGTCTACCAAGGTCAAATAGTGTGTACACCAAGAAAATCACACCAAGGCTATCACAGCCAAGCTCGATATCACAAGCAAAGCTTGTGAAAACTTGAGTCAGTGAGCAAAGACTCCTTCCCTTCCCAGGGTGCTAAGAGACTGGCTGTCTTTCCCACTGAAACTAGGACCAGAGAGCTTGAGGTGATATTCTCAAGTCCAAGGGGAGGGGGCAGTGCCAACTCAAAATCCTACACCTGGAGAAAATAGATTTCAAAGTGAAAGAGGAAAACTATATTGTTTCTTTCATTTTCTCTGTAACAATCTCTGGCAAAGAGATAGAAAATCCAAACATAAACAAAAAGTAAAGGAGGAACAAAGAAATCCAACTTCTAAAACTAAAATTAGGAGATTATTTTTATAAGATTAATGCTGGTCACCTTTCTCTTTCACATAACACAAAAGTTACTAATATGTAGGGGAGAAGGGGCCAGTTACATTACATTGAATTGAGAACCCTGTACATTAATAAATCTGAATTAGTGAAAATAAGCAGGTGTGGAGGCACATATTTAGAGTCTCTGTACTTGGAAGGCTGAGACAGTAAAGTTGGAGATAACCTGGGCTATAGAGGAAAACACTGTCCTTAAAACAAGCAAATAAGATGTTGAAAATCCAAGTCCCAGGTAAGTATATATTTGCAATCCACATATCTAACAGAAGCTGCAGAACTCTTACAAAAAGTGAAAAAGAGCCAACATACCAATTTGGAAGCATTACTCAATTATTTCACAAAATACAATATTCAAATAGTCGAGTACTGAGTACTGAGGTGGTGTGGGTAGAGGGTATGTATCTTCAGCCCTCCTTTGCCAGATGCAAACTACAGAGGACCTCCTAACAGGATGAGTCCAAAGCATCCAGACCTTGGTGGAACCCACACTTCTTTCAAACTCTGACTGGCCCCACACTTTCCCAACTCTGGAATCTTGGTGATGAAGCTAACTTTTCTACGTTTCAGAGGGTTTTGTGTATTAAAGGGAGATAAAAGACCTGAAGAGGGCTTTTTGGAAATTAAATGAAATCACTCAGAGATTATTGAGCCTGACAAGGCAGATACAGAGCAAACAATGATGAGTAGCTCATTATTATTGTCATAGACAGGTTATTTTTTACTCTTTTATCTGAACAACTTCTACAAGAAAGCATGCCAGTGCTGTTTGAAATTGTTGGGATAGAAATAGTCCTCTTCTATTCAACACCATTTTTATGCATAACTATAAACCCACTATGGGTGTGCTTTGTCCCTTTTATTAAAATATCCTTGGACCAAAAATAACCTTTAAATGAATAACATCAAAAATAAGCTCACACCAGGTGCCTGTGGTGGTTGGGATGGATGGAGGGTGTTTGTAGCTGCTGTGTCTCCACCCCCTCATAATGCTGGACTTTTCTTACCCCTGCCTGAGACACTCACTAAAAGATTTTCATTTTATTTCTTTGATCTGCTGTCCATGCCAGAGTGTGCTTTTGGGACTCTAAGAAAACATGTCCCTCTTACTTTGCTCTGATGGTGGTATGCACAAGGTAGACAGATGGCAAGAGGAGGCAGTGCCAGGCAGTGACTGTGGAGGCCAGCCAAGGTGTCACTCGGGAGAAAAGCAGGAACTGCGTTTGAAAGGATGAGCGGAATTGCAAGCACAGGCAGCAGAGAGAAGGTGGGGGCAACATCCACCCTCTAGGGATGGAATTAATGCAGAGGGGGCCGCTGAGGGAGGGCGGAAGAGCAGGCTCACAGGGAAGGGAGTAGCCGGTGGCCGAACAGTGGAAGGCTAACACACCATGTTGAGGTGTTGCTCTTGATGGAGGAATGAGAGCCATAGGGAATAATGGAAAGATTTAAGTTGGGGTTTGGTGTGGCCCTTCTCCTAGCTAGCCTGTTACAAAGCTCCCTCTGAGACAATGTGGAACCTAGCAAAGCCAATCTCCAGGGTAAATGAAATGGATTGGATAGGTGAAAATGACTTGCAAATAGTCAGTGACAGTGGAGCAGCCAAGAAATTACACATTCATTCCAGGAGGAGGAAATGGGATGAGCCAGTGCGGCTGATGGGTATGACCTGTGAACAGGAGCAGAAGCATCAGCAATATTCCAGATCTCCACAGCTGGGGACAAGGTGATGCCAATACAAAGAGCAAAAACTCTATGTTATGAATAGGATTTTCATAGTTATAAACTTAACAGTTTTAGCATTGGCTATGTTGAGAGAACATACATATGAATTTCTAAATTTCTTACTTTCCAATTTGGCAAATGTTTAATAGTTAATAACAACAACAACAAAACCACCAAGGAAGCCCCCCCTCACACCCCCATACCCCCACCCCATCACTGGGCTGACAGGAGGCTCTCCCAGCATCAGGGACTGCTGCTGCCACATGGACCCACACCAGGAAGTACAGGATTGTGTGGCTAAGAACCAAGCGCTGAGCTGAAAATCACAGGGCCATGGTGGAATGTCCACTGATAGTGCGTGTAAAGCCTCAGGTTCAACGCTCAGCACTGAAAATTGACATAAACAAAATAACATCTCTGGGTTTATAGAGGGGAATCATCTCTGGATGTGTGGACCAGGAAGTTACCTGGGGGCACTGTTCACAGGAGCAAAAACATCAAGTTCAGAAATAAGGCAGAAAGCCACAGCACCTCTTCAAGGTGGAATATTATGCTGCCAGTAGAATGGTGTGTCATCCTGCTTGTTACATGAAAAAAAGTCACCGTCTGAGGACAAGGAAGGCTGCATACTCCCATGACCAATCCAACCCCTCTCACGCCAGCCTCCCATTTGTCACTCTCCAAATATCAACTCCCTGCAGCAGCCTTCCCTGCTCACAATATCTACTCGATTTCTGAAGTCACAACCCTCTCACCTAGCTGATTTCCTTACAACCCATGAAACCTTTTAATCCCCACAAATATTTCTTAGAGAGAAATCCCATATGAATGGTGGAGAGTATTTGTGTGAGATAAGACAACATAAGTGCATAAATACACCCAGCACGACGAAAGGAATGGCTGCCAGTCACAGTTAATAACCTTCATCTTTCTTTAATGCCGGCCTAGTTCACTTTCTGTTGCCATGAGAAACACCATGACCAAAAGCAGTTCATTAGAGGAAAGAGTTTATTTGGCTTACATGTCCTGATCACATCCATCACTGTGGTAAGCCAGCGCAGGCATTGAAACAGGCCATGGAGGGATGCTGCTTACCTGCTTGCTCCCCATGCCTTTCTCAGACTACTTTCTTATGCAATCAAGGACAACCTGCTCTGGGGCTGCACCACCCACAGTAAGCTGGGCTCTTCCACATTAATCATTAATTAAGAAAATGCCCTACAGGCTTGCCTACAGCCAATCGGATGGAGGCGTTTTCTCCATTGGAGTTCCTTCATCCCGAATGACCGTGGGTTGTGTCAAGTTGATAAAAAGCTAACCAGTACAGCACTGCAACTCTGCTACAGATTTGTTATTGTTTCTCAAATTGCTTTGAGAGCTTTCAGAAGTCTCTCGTGAGGAGTAAGTAGATGTTTTTGGTTGAAAATGATGAACCCACAGCAACATTCAGACAAACAGGTTCTTAATGTGATTAGGAAACAAATTACCCCGCTACCCTACATCATTCTGTAATGAATATTAGTTATCAAGCATGTACACATACACACCCAAGAGCATAGTAGTGGTTCACAATACATACATACATACATACATACATATACATACACATACACATATATATGACTGATAAAGTCAATTCCTGGTTCAATATTTATCTTGTTAATCAGTTATTGTTCTTTCCCAAATTTATTTCATAAATTCATTTTTCATTTCCTTCCATCCGCTTTCCTGAGGTCTTACATAAAGGCTAATGTGCATGTCAGAGTTCTGAATAACACAGACACATTCTTTTTCTTGCATTTTTCCTCTTTAATCTCCTTTGTAACTCTCATATTTTTTTATGTATCTCCTCTATTGTGGAGAGATGAATGCCTAATTGTTCTCCCATAAGCGAAATGACACCTTAATGAGAGTATGCTAAATATAAAAATATGCATGAGGCAAGGTTCTCTCCCTGGAGTCTGGGGAGTTAGAAAGGGCAGCCCTGTCTACTCAGAGGGAACTTGAATTCTAGTGTCAGGAGAGAAGCTTGATTCCATCCGCTGAAATCTACGAGAAGCCATTTTGCTTTTCAGTTGCTGTGACAAACACCACAACCAAACCAGGCCAGGGAAGGGGAGGCTTTCTTTGGCTTATAAAGTTATAGTCCCTCATTGAGGGAAGCCAAGGCAGGAACTCAAGATGGAAACCTGGGCCAAGGACTGGAGCAGGGGCTGTGGAGGAACATTCGCAGTAGACTGGGCTCTCTTGCACAAATAAATGATCAAGAAAATGCCTCATAGATCGGTCCACATGTCAATCCAATGGAGGCAATTCCCACGTAAGGTTCGCTCTTCCCAGGTGACTCTGGTTTCTGTCAAGTTGAAAACTGAAGCTGACCATGGCATATGGTCATAGGATGGCCACATCATAGGGCTATAGTGACAAACACCTTGTTCACTGGGCCAAATTTCTGAAACATTGTGATGATGGGGGTGGTTGGCTCACTTAATAACATGAAATTTGAGGAAGAATTGACAGCAAACCTCTGTATGAAAAAAATCCTAATTTAAAGACAGTTTTGTTAACAAACGAGAACATAAAGATTTCTCTTCCCCTTTCAGAAACAGACAGCTGAAATGGCAATGTGATGCCTTTGGTAGCTCTGTTTGCATTAAAGCCTTGCCACAGCACCAGCTCCTTCACGCTGGTGAGAGCCGCCCTCCAACTCGTCAAGATCTTAGGCAACATGCATGGGACAGCATGGTACGTTAAAAGGAGAGCAAATTTCCTTTCTCCACACCGGATGGGAACAAGGGATGGGAGTGTTGTGCACAGCAGAGCGTATCTATAAAGCTAGCATTTTACCATCTTATTTCAGACTCAGAGGTTGTCGGGTTTGTGAAACAGACCCATGTGGTACAAGGTCTCTATGGCAGGGCAGATACTAACCACAGCTTCAAAAGGGTGAGGTGCAGTTAGCCTGGCCACAGGAAAGCTCTCTCCAGTCACTGGGTCTGCTGGGAATGCCAGTGGAGTATCAGAGACAGAATTGTTAGGAATCAGCTTATGATCTGCTCAGTAATTCACAAGCTTTGTGCAGACCTGGTTCCCCAGCTTTCCCCAAAAACAGAAATATCCCATAACATTAAAGTCATATTCAAAATCAATTAAACATATTTTTGTGATTAGAAAAAAAAATACTTTCTTTACAGAGAAAAACGAGCTGCTTTTCTTGTATTTCTTCTCATTCCTCTTTTCGTGAAGTTTCTGATCCTGACCCTCATTAACACCCCTTGGCTTTATGAGTGAATGACACATGGGATGAGTTATGTGTTAAAATTTTTGTGAACAAGCTCTTTCATCTTTATTATCTCATGTGATCTGCAATCAACCCAGGGAGGTTGGAGCAGAGAAGTTTAATGACTTCATTATGAGTTGGCTGAAAACTCAGACATTCTGAAGCTTTTCAGTGTCTCACCCCCTTCTGTGTGCTGGGCTGTGATAGTCCTATCCCCCAGTGTTTCAGAGATATTAGCAGACTAGGTCAAATATGAATCATTTTTAAATGCATCATTCCTTCCCTTTTTGACATAATAAAGCCTGTGGAATCCCCCTGCCATTTCCACTCCAGTTGAGTCGCATTGAATGGGCATCACATGTGGCTACTGGACACCAGCAAAGAGGACCCTGTCCGGCCTCAGAAAAGAACAGACACAAATTAATTAGCTGCACATAATAAATTTCTCCCAAGATTTGTACGATAAAGCAATGAGCATCTATTATTGTCTTTGGCAGTGTCTTTGGTTCAGGAATTTGAAAGCAGCGTAGCTGGGCAGTTTGGCTTGGAGTAATTGTTCAGAACTATAGTCTAAAATAGTCAGAACTGCACTTAACTGAGGACTGGATCCAGGCACCAGAAGTGCAACCCAGAGATGTCCCACTCACATGGCCACTGAAGGGGCCTCGAAGTCTGCACAGGACACACATGGACACCAAATTCTCAGGACAAAGGAGATTTACTGCCCCCAGAGGGACAAGTGGGTGGTAGGGTGCTGCCTCTGGACTGGACAAAGACAGCATCAGGTGTCTCTGCAGGAGTGAGTTTTTAAGAAGAAAAGGGAAAGTCTGCACTAGGGAGAGTTGGTAAGTCCTGATTAGACAGGTTAGCCAGTGTAGCCAAATAACAAATTTTGATTGCTGGACCTTAGACTTCTAGTCAGGCATAAGGAAGTGGCCAACTAAGTAAACAGACTTTTGTAATGTGTGGTGATTTGAAAGAAAATGACCCCCAAGGCAGTGGCACTATTAGGAGATGTGGCCTTGTTGGAGCAGGTGTGGTCTTGTTGGAGTAGATGTGGTTTGGTTGGAGGAAGTGTGTCACTGTGAAGATGGGCTTTGGGGTCTCATATTTGCTCAAGACATTGCCCAGTGTTTTAATCCACTTCCTGTTCCTGATCAAGATGTAGCCAGTACTATGTCTGCCTGTACACCACCATGCTCCCCTTCATGATAATCTCTGAAACTGTAAGCTGCCACCTCAATGAAATGTTTTCCTTCGTAAGAGTTGCCGTGACCAGGGTGTCTCTCCACAGCAATAGAAACCCCCACTAAGACAGAATGTAATCTAGTGGTTTAGCAAGGGAGAGAGAAGGGGGTTGGACAAGACCTGCTGGCACCGTGTTGGCAGTGCTTGGGCCTGCTAATGAGCCTTTCAGCCACCAAGAGAGCTCTGGCTTTCACAGAGGCCTCAGTTCCTTTCCATAGAAATGTCCTCACAACCAGAGGAAGAGAGCAAGAGGAGCCACACATGGAAGTCCATGTGACCCCCTCAGACCCCATTCCACCCACACACATTGCCTCGGAGCCCTACTCTGCCAGTTCTACTGATCTATGTGTCACTTCAGGCAGCCTAGATCTGGCATACGCTAAAATCACATGTGTTAAAAACCACTGGGTCATCTGGGTTTCTTGTAGGGTTGCTATGGGAAGGTGCTGTGGGATGTCTTTCTGTATGCTGTGAACATGTGTTGCTACCATTGGTTAATGAAGAAGCTGCTCTGAACTATGGCAAGACAGGCTATAGCCAAGTGGAATATCCAAGCAAAGATACAGGCAGAAGGAAGGCAGAGTCAGGGGAGACACTGTGTGCGACCCACCTGAAGGAGCAAGATGTAATAGAATACAGGTAAAGCCTTGAGACACGTGGTGATACATAGATTTATAGAAATGGGTTAATTTAAGATGTAAGAGTTAGCTAGCACTAAGCCTGAGCCATAGACCAAATAGTTTGTAATTAATAAAAGCCTCTGGGTGATTATTATAAAAGTGGCTATGGGACTGCAGGACCAGGGCAGGACAGAGAAAAGTGTCTGGCTAGAGTAAGGTGCTGATGAACAGTGGTCTGGCAATCCTAAACACCCAGCAGAGGGCAAATATGTTGTACACTGGCTAGACAGCATCACCCAATGTCATGGGCTCTGTCTCTCTCTTTGTGTGTATGTGTGTGACTGGCTGGCTCTCTGTCTCTTCCTCCCTTCCTTTCTCCCTCTGTCTCTATTTCCCTTCTTCCCATATTTCCTACACCCTCCATAGCTCTCCCTTCACACCTCTTCTCATCACCAACAGGTGATTAAAAAAAAAAAAGCTCTTTAAATCAGGAGCAAGGGCCCTCACTACATTTCAACCATTATAGTTCCCTGAGTTGATATCTCTCAGTCTCTAGAATGACTAAAAATGAATTTCCATTGTTTATGCAATTCAGCCTATAGTACTTGTATGGCTTCTTGGTATGGCCAACATACTTACCATTTTCATATGAGCTGTCCCTCAAACATATGAATCCACTGGGACCACCATTCACTTACTTGTCAGCTTAGAAGTTAACATTTGATCCAAAAAAGAAAGGCATTTGTGGATTAGGAAAAGAATTGATTGTCAAATCTCTCAGCAGTGTTGATAATGAAGGTCTCTCTGCATTTATCCTTACAAGAAAGAAAAACAAAATAATTCTACATTAATTCATTTAGTTGCTGCCGTATTAGTCTGTGGTGTCTGTTTGTCTTTACAAGGATAGTAGCTTGAAAATGACTACTTGAATGAAAAAGAAAGAAAAAGAAATGTGACTGCTCCTAGGTATGGTAGAGGAGGAAGTTTATTGTGGATATGTGGGAGAGCATAGCCAGAGGCAGGAACCTCTGGGAGAGTCCAGACTGTACATGACCCTGAGCTGTGCCACATGGGGAGAGAGAAAGGAGAAGGGAGAGGGAAGGAGGGGAAGCAGGTCGAGCAGCCAGGAAGCCAGAGGTACAAAAAATATGGGCAACCAAAATGGTTGGATTGTATAAGGAAGAGCAGCCCAGCTCCCTGGGCTGGAGAGTTCAGGCTAGGGGGTGGATTATGACATAATGACATAAAACTTTTAGATACATTAGTATTACCAATCTGTACTGAAATCCATATTGTAGACAAAGCAGAAAATATGTATCTGTAAAACAGCAGAAGTGGACTCATACCTTTGGGTCCCAACAAGAACTACAGATTTGGGCATTTTTCTTCTGTCCAGAAAGCCAGGTATAAATTGGACAGAGATTTTTGTCCTGGTGAAAAGCACTTTTAGGTTTACATTTAGACATATTTAGATGACATCTAAAACAAATCTAAAATGTTGAGCTTGTGACTGAAAAGTAAGAAGTCATTGTTCTACCAGCTCATCAGGACTCCTAAATGTCAAGCTCTGAACCATAGAACAGGAAAGTAATCTGAAACATATTTTATTTTAGACTCATATCTGAACCTTTATGACTTATTTAAACTTTTATATCTTAGAACATTTTTTTTTAAAGTGAGCTAACAAGCTAGCTATGGCCTTGCAGAAGGATCTGGTTGTCTGATGCTGCCATGCTGACAAAGTTAGAGCTAGCCTAGCCATCAGTACTGTCAGAGATCTGAGAAGGATAAACTATATCTGAGTGCAGACCAAGAAGGATCCAATACTATAAATTACAGGGATCAATCCCTACCTAGGTCTCCATAGCGTTGGAGGCACCAGTCAGAACAGCATCAATCTTCTTCCACCATCAGACCCATAAGGCAGAGTATTTTTCCTGTGGAATAGGGACACGGAAGACTGACCTTGACCAGGCAAAAGGGTGTAATCAATTTCAGTGTCTTACTGCTTGTCCACAGTCTGGGCTGGGTCCTGGCGGCAGGCGTTGCATCGGGGCATCTTGCCCCGTGGTCAGCGTTGTCATAATCCAGGCAGAGACGTTGTGGTGCCTCATATGTAATCTTCTCCTGAGACCTTGGGTCATTGCTAGGATCTGGAAGCCTGTCTGATATAATAAACTTTTAGATCAACATTTAAATGCCACATTCTGCAGATCTCTGAAGTATGAGGGCTGTCCAGATGTCTGAATAGACAAACTTTGTTTCTAATTACTTGTTTCAAGCTAAACCCTGAAAACATATGCAAGGGACTGAGTAAATGAGTAAACTTATCTCTGTAATATTACATCAGTACTTATTTATCCTGACTACAATTAAAAAGAAACTTGATTACTCATGACTGACTAAAAACAATGTTTTTAAGTTGAAGCTCTTTTAACATCAAATACAGGTTCAGTAAAGAAACCAAAACAAAACATCAGTATAAGACATATATATGTATCAGCTTATCTAGATAACTTAAGTTTAACAAACTTAGCAACTACAAGGAGGCTAGACGACATTTTTAAGCCCGAATGTACCTTGAGTAAGGAGAATAACAATAAAGTACCTTTTTTTTTTTTTAACTTAGAGGTTTGGATGACTTCTTTGACCCTACCTTTGGCAGCACATACATAGCCTGTCTGTTTTATTTTATTATGGCTGGTGCTTTCAGTGATCAACACCTGACACTGGCAATTTTTAAAACTGCTAAGGTCCATCATTGCAACCAGACTCTTTTTGGAACTTTAGTCCTGTCATATATTTGCAAACCTCAGCTGTTTCCTATGATCCTTTTATGTCTTTAAAATCATTATCATTTTATATGGGTAAATCTTAAATTATAAAGTTTAGCTGCCAGAGCAAGGTATATTTGTGTAGCTTTAATATTTATCAAATATCTTAAACATATGTTGTTATCTATTTATATTTTCTAGAAACTTGTTGTTGAACATTTGGTAAAGACATAAGTACTTAGGTGTTACATATATTTTTTAAAAGCAATAATTACTTGCACACATATACACAGTTGGATTCAAGTTACATGCATACATACATACAGTGAAAGCTTGCTTACATTTCCAAGTCATATACCTGTTTAATCATTAGCCATTTTTAAGATGAAAACCAACCAGAATTAACTTTCAAATTCAGTATTTGCAGGTATAAGAAATCATAACAGTTTACTGACCTTTTATATCAAAGTCTTTCTTGTGATTTTCCTCAGTAATTTAGAAATCTAAATTTGCATCAGTACTGTACCTCAGACAAGAAATTGTTGGTTAGCCTCATATAGGGAGTGACATTCCATTCTTGGAGCCAGATCCTGATCAGTTTTTAGCTCCCTCCAGCTCTGCCCCTTGTCCATATGGGAGCCCAGCCAGAACCTGCCGGCCATGCTCACAGCCCGCCCTAGCACATGGCAAAGTCTAGTTCCCATGCAGCCAAGCCTCTACTCCACAGCTTTCTGAGCGAGCTGGGGCAGGCAAAGCAGTGAGGAACGGCTTCACCCAGGCACCTGCGAAATGACATCAATCAACATTAAAAGTCCCGTCCCCTGGCCAGCCGAACTCAAAGGCCGGCCGTTCTGAGGAACAGAAGGTGATCCATTTCTTTTTCTTGACTTCCAGAGAGGCATTGTGAGCCCGGGTGAACATATCACTTCAGTTATCTAAAGTCAGACTTACGGGGGTCAATTAGTTGTTGCCCCATAGAGAGGGAATTAAGGAGTAGAGACAAAGACAGATAGAGCATAAAACAAAACATAATGGATAGACACCGTCTGCGCGGTAGTTGATTTGGCTACAAATCTGAAAGCACAAAACCAAAAATACCGATTTAGATGAGAGTGGCCGCGGACAGCCTGCAGCCTCACTCCCCCCTGGGAAGGAGAGACACTATGTCTGCCTCCTCCACCCCCCACCACTCTGGAGGAAACCTCCAGAGGGGGGACCTGGAGGCATCTGAGCATGTCTGCTTCCCTCACAGGTCCCAGACACAGGTCCTGTGTGCACCTCATGCACAGGCATAGAATACAGATGCCAAATCAACCAGACAATGGACAAGGGCATAATAACATAAAACATAGATCAAGCTCATTTTTATCTCCAACTGGCTGAGTAGGGGTCTGGGGGCACCCCAAAATCTTGCTGGGGCCTCCAATTGTTGGACCCTAAAATTTAGGGTCTCAAGTGGGTGCCCCAAAAACCCAGACTTCAGTCCAGTTGATGCAAAAGCTCGAGGATTTATTTTTGAAGCTTCTGTACAGAAGGGCAAACTCTGCTCCTAAGAGCAAGAGCTGCATCTTACTGCAGCCACATGGGGGTTTTTAGAGGAAAAAACCCACAAAACCCATAAGATTACAATTCCCATACAATTTCATTTCACAAGATCATGGTATGGATACAGAGTGATCACAGAGGGGGTACAGTTATGTCAACAGGTATATTCTTCCTGAAACCTCAAGGGGGGGTATCAGGGCGGGAGTAGAGTCTACACAAAGGTCACAGTGGTCCTTCCTGGAACACTTGCAACTATCCCAGTCACAGTTGAGCACATCTCTTAACAGAAATCTTTTTACATTGTTATATGGTTGCAGGGGAGATTGAACAATGGCTAAGTCAGGTTGCCTTTGGAACTAGATTTTTAGTTTCTCGTTTCCTGGTGCTTGAAGTTTCTCTTTCCTGAGGCTTAGGGGTGTAAGCCTGAAGGGCTAGAGTCTTTCACAGATATGTTAGCATTACACTGTTTTCAATCTGTACTGAAATCCATGTTGTAGAAGAAGCAGACTAGCATCTTTGAGTCATAGTAAAAACTTGGGCACCCAAAAATGATTTGGGGTTAAAAGCATTTACACTCTTTCCTCTACCCAGAAGAATGGGTGTGTATAGATTGGACAGATGTATTTTGCACAATGAGAAGCAATTTTTAAGTCTATTCTTAGAAGACAACCAAAGGAAATTTAAAATCCTGAGCTTGTGACTGTGATAATAGCAGTCAGTGCTTAACAATCTCATAGAGAGGGAAAGAAATCTGAACCATTTTTTTATTTTTATATACCTTAAATCACTTTGTTAGATCTTTACAAATTGTGTTTACTTGCCTTAACGCACTTTCTTAGACTTTGATAACTTGCATAAAACACTGTTTTAAAATCCAGTTGTTCACCATAAAACACAGGTGGTTGATAACTGAGAGCAGTGGCTGTAAAGCAAGTTCCTTTAAATAAGCAATAGTAAAAAGTTACTTTGAAACCTGTTTTGTGAGTTTACCTCTTTTTAGAGTCTGGTAGCAAGGCAAACTGTTTGTCTTTCCCAGCTGGAAACCTAGAAGCTCCAGGTAAATAAGGCCTAGGGCCTTATTTTACATAGGAAGAGAAGGCAGTGGAAGCCTTGGGAGGGGAGCTGGTGGAGCTGGTATGCTCCCTGATCTTAAAGCTCCAGCTAGTTAGAGATCAGAGAAGGATAAATTAGAGCTGGAAGTATAAACTAAATGGTCTATGGATCAATTAAAATAACAGCAATTTCCCCATTCCCTAAGATTGGTTATCTTAGGCTCCAGTGGTTTCCATGGTTTTGTTGGGGGTAGTGGTCACTCTTTGGCTGTCACACAGGACAGCATTTAATCTTTAGCTGTCAAACAAAGCGGCATAGGCCCTTAGCTGTCAGACCTCGGTCTTAGGGACTTTTCCCAGAGAGGAACTTGAAAAAAATTTACCTTACTTTGGTCAGGTAAATTAGGGCAATCAACCCAAAGTTGTCCACAGTTTGAGTAGAGTCCTGGTGGCAGGTGAGACAAGGGGCAATTTTACCAAGTGGTTAGCGTTGCCACAATCCAGGTGGAATCATCGTGCCCCATCTATCTTCTTTGAATGTCATAAGGATTCCCATTAGGAGGGGCAGGTCTGTCTATTACAGGAAGCTTAAACATTTTAAATGCCATCGTCAGCAGATATCTGAAGATTCAGAGGACTATCTGTCAAGTATACCTGATTTTAGGCTTAACCTTGACAACATGTACAGGAGGCTAAAAAAAGCTTGTTACTAAATGAACAGTTTAAAAGTTAGTAGCTTATATAAAGTTAGGATTTTATAAGTTTTGTCTCTGTTAAGTTTGAGCATTGAAATTTGAGTTGAAGATTTAATTCAATAACCTTTAGCATCAAAATGGAATATCACAGGTTTTATTTTAATGACTTGGTTTATCCAAATAGCTAAAGCTTAACAAAGTCAACAAAGGCAAAAAGCTAGACAAATATTACTGTGAACCTGAGTAGACCTTAGGAATTTACAAACCTAGATTAGAAGCCTGGTGTTGAAAAGTTAGCAAAGACATAAATTAGGCATACATCTTAAATCAGCTTTTGTTAATATGAGAAAACCTTTATAACCTTAAAATTTTATCATCATATAAAAATCCATACCAATCCAAAATATATTGGAGACATGTTCTTTTCTTAGTCTAAAAGGAGACCCAGCAATAAGCAGAGGGCTCAGTAGGACTGAGAAATTTTAGAATTGCTGTTATATACTATGTGGTCATCTTAAGATGGTGAAGTTACATGGCATGTACCCTTTAACCTTAGTAAAGATGGCTGCCAGTTACGTGGTTGCTTACATCTTGATGAGATTGTCTGCCAAGATGAAGCACAGCCACATGGTTGCTATTTAAAAACACCTATTTTCCTAAACAAGAGTTGAATGTAGGTTACATATATAGATTATTCTTCACAAGAGTTGAATCACATATATAGAACATTGTAGCAAATTAAATTTACCTAGGTATAGATTTTAAAATTATAAGTCTCATAAGTTTAAAGCTAAATTTTGTTACAGATTTTATAGATTTTTTTAAAGCACACCCAATAAACTTACAGATCCCAAGATAAGACTTTACAGCATAGTTAAGAGAATTATTGAGAGCAGAATGCAGAGAAATCATAGAGATAAAAGATTTAAGAGTGGAAAGTTGTAGAACTTTAGAGATAAGAGACTTTGGGATCATTTGCGCAGTGGCAGAAGTTGTTGCAAGTTTCAAGATTCCGACTCTTGCTCTGTTTCGTTTTATTGTCTCTCTACCTTGAAACCAATCTCTTCTCCTCAGCCCACTGGGTACCCACTATAGTTGACAGAATGAAGTGTTAACTCAATCTAAGAATTTTTAAAAAGCCATTAAGATCTTTAAACAGAACCTTGGAAATTTTGTCCCTTGACACTGTATGTCTGGAGTCTTGAGCAGTGTAACCCAATGACATCCCTCAGTCACTCATATGGTCTAGGAACTTGAGTGTAGCACATCCCTCATCATTAGGTCTAAAAAATAAACTGATAATTTGTTAATGGAAGAGGGGAAAGGAAAGAGGATGAAGAGGAGGAGGAGGAAAATACAATGAATTCACTATGTCCCCAAAGAAAAGGATAAGAAAAATGTTCCCAACAGATGGGCATGTGACCAAACAAATCTTCAGTAAAGAGACAAGGCCTCCTTCAGCTCTAGGATTAATGAACTTCTTACCAAGTTGGTGATCCAATTTATTATTTTAAATCTCTAAGCAAGGTGCCTCATAGAAAGATTATATCCCATCTCACATTTGCATTGCACTGGTAAAAATGAGCAGTCTACCTGGGATCTTCATTTGTGTTCACTTGAATACAAAATGCAATTAAATTATGTTAGAGTATACAGGCAATGAGTCAAGGACTTGGGCATACTACACACTGCTCAGACACTGACATAATTTTCTCCCAGGAGTTCCAGTGGTCTGTGGTCTCCCCTATATGACATTCAACACTGTTCTATAAGCTAAGGTGGACTGGTTCCATAACACCTTGCAAATGCCTAGATCTGATTATGTTCAGATGCCTTCAAGGAGAGGGTGCAGTGCTTGCATGGAAACCAAACATCTTTTGTAGATTAAAATATCTGTGTTGCTAAAATTCCTCCCCATAGGGAGGCAGAAACAGAATCATGAACAATCACACAATGACAATTATTTAAGCTACTAAGTCTGGGGCTAACTTACTCTGCAGTAACACATAACCCAGAGTTCAGCCCTTTATTCTCCACTGCCCTACCATACCACACCCACCTGCCATACCACACCCATAACCTGAGTTCTTACACTTTAGTCTGCAAATTCAATCGTTTCCTTTCAAAGGAAACATGCTATGAACAATAACTCAGAAAAGTACTTTTAATACCCTATTAATTTTGGTACCATATTAATCCAGGTGTAATAATTCTAATCTGTTTTTTCTCCTGTTTCTGAGCAAATATTTTTAAGATAGATTTTATTTTATGTATGTTAATGTGTGTGCATCCTTGTGTGGATTGCACATGTACATGGGTGTCCAAGGAGACTAGAAGAAGGTGTCAGATCCCCTGAAGCTGGAGTTACAGGTGGGTGTGAGCTGCCCGAGGCAGATGCTGGGAACTGAGTAGTGAAGGAGAAGTATAAACTCCTAACTATCACCCCAGCCCTGATACACGAATATTTTCTTAAGAACTGAATTTTTCGAGTTGTTTGTAAATGTCCTCATATTATTCCCCCCAAATATCTGTATTATTACCCCTCTGGAATTCAAAACTCAAAAGGAAGTAAAATCACTGCTCTTTGGATTCCACTTTTTCTCTTCTAAAATACCCCTGGAAGCAAACATAGTGATTGGGTTTCTCATTTGGAATAAGAGATGGCTTGGTAAGGTTTCTGCTTTCACTGTGTTTTTATGCTGCTTAATTGTTGGATTATTTAACAGATAACTGACATCCATCAAGACTTCATTCCTCTACAAAGTCAAGAATAAGTCACCAATTGGAAAATGCAAAGAAAAAATGACCAAACTTCATTCATATGGTCGGTGGAAGTGGTTGTTGTTGGGTATCTTGGCCTGGCCTCTGAGCAATAATAGATTTTCCTGGAATGTAATTTTAACATGGAGACTTTTTTTTATTAATTCTTTGAGAATTTCATACAATGTATTTTGAAAATATCCCCTTTTCCCCCATCTCCTCCTAGACCTACCCTTACCTCCCTGACTACCCAAAGTGTGTTCCCCCATATATATAATATTATTTTATATTATATATTTTTAAACCCATCTAGTCCAATTTATGTTGTCCAACTACCCTTGGGTTTGGGGACTGCCCTGGAGTGTATCAGTATGCCAGAGACCACACTATTAAAGAAAACTGACTCTCCCTCTCACAGCAGCCATCAAGTGCCAATAATTCCTCAGCTAGGGGTGGGGTTTCATGCCCATCTCCTCACTCACTCCACACTGAGATACTGTCTGGCTTGAGTGTGTGTGCATCTCACACCTGGTTACATGCTGAAAATAAGTTACTATTGAGTTTTTAGCCCTAAGCAAAACATACATCATCCCCCCTCCCAGGCCCAGAGAACATCATAAGAGGGAGCAGAAAGACTGTGAGAGCCTGAGGATGGAGAAGCACGCTATGAAAAGCTGTCTTCTGGATATGGCATGGCAGTCATAAGGAAAAACACATAGAAGCTGTGGCTTTCTGCATGAGCCCTGCACAAACAAAAAAAGCATGAAGGAAGGAGGGAGAATAATTGAGAAGAAGGGAGCCACCAGGAGCAGGAGAGGATAAGCGAGGGAAATGGCTAACATGATCACAGTACATTCTATGCACACACATAATAATCAAAACAGAGGAAGAAAAAAGAAACCCATCTTCATCCTAATTCATACTTGCCCAAAATAGAAGCAACCATGATGGTCTTCTATAACTAAAGGTACCAGCAAATCTGATACATCTACTCCATAATAGTACACATTGATAAGAAACATTGAGTCATCAATCTTCATAAAGATATGGATGGGGACTGAAGAGATTGCTCGCTGATTAAGAGCACTGGCTGTTCCTCCAGAGGACACAGGTTCAATTCCCATGATCCACCCACATGATCACAAGTGTCAGTAACTCCAGTTCCAGGAGATCCTATATCATCTTCTGGCCTCCACCAGGTACACATGTGTGGAGACATATATGCAGGCAAACATTCATACACATAACATAAAAGCTTTTGTAAAGACACGGAAAAAAATCTTCCATGTGTGTTGCTAATAGAAATATTAGTCTAGGGAGAGCTAGGCAGTCTAATTACAATTGTAGGGAATTCTGAGAAAGGAAACCCACAGCAATGGATGCTGCAGGTGCTGGGAAATGGGGAGAGGTATCGCTGGGAAAAGGGGTATTGTGCAAGCACATCACCCAAAGCTGCATTTGTAGAAACCAAGTAACTGCACAGTGCAGACTGAAAGCTAGAGCAAGCTTCGGGCTTCTGGAACACCCATGAGGACGTCTTCAGTGATTGTATGTACACACTGTATCAAACAAGTGGAACACAATGACGTAATTATTCTCAAGGATGATAGAGACAAGGCAAGTGATGCATGGAACTGGACTAGGCCCTCTGCTTGGAGACAATTGTGTAGCTTGATCTGTTTTCGAGGCTCACTGGCGGTAGGATCAGAGTCCATCCCTGGTGCATGAGCAGACTTTTTGGAGCCCACTACCTATGATGGGACACCCCGTGCAGCCTTGAGGCAGGGGGAAGGGCTTGAACTTGCCTCGACTGGATGTGCCTCCCCTTGCCTGCTTGTGGAGGGGGAGTGGGGGTAAGTTAGAACAGAGAGGCTGGAGGGGGGGCGGGAGGAGGAAAGAGGGGGATCTTTGATTGGTGTATAAAATAAATTTAAAAATTCTTAATTAACACCCCTTCATAATAAAGGTCTTAGAAAGAATAGGAATACAAGGAACATTTCTAAACATAATAAAAGCAATTTATAGCAAGCCAACAGCAAACATCAAATTAAATGGAGAGAAACTCAAAGCGATACCACTAAATTCAGGAACAAGACAAGGCTGTCCACTCTCTCCATATTTATTCAATATAGTACTAGAAGTTCTAGCTAGAGCAATAAGACAACAAAAGGAGATCAAAGGGATACAAATTGGCAAGGAAGAAGTCAAACTTTCACTATTTGCAGATGATATGATAGTATACATAAGTGACCCCAAAAACTCTACCAGAGAACTTCTACAGCTGATAAACTCCTTCAGTAAAGTGGCAGGATACAAGATCAACTCAAAAAAATCAGTAGCCCTCCTATACACAAATGATAAAAGGGCTGAGAAAGAAGTCAGAGAAACATCACCCTTTACAATAGCCACAAATAATATAAAATACCTTGGGATAACACTAACTAAACAAGTGAAAGACCTTTTTGATAAGAACTTTAAATCTCTAAAGAAAGAAATTGAAGAAGATATCAGAAAATGGAAGGATCTCCCATGCTCATGGATAGGTAGGATTAACATAGTAAAAATGGCAATCTTACCAAAAGCAATCTACAGATTCAATGCAATCCCCATCAAAATCCCAACACAATTCTTCACAGACTTGGAAAGAAAAATACTCAACTTTATATGGAAAAACAAAAGACCCAGGATAGCTAAAAGAATCCTATACGATAAAGCAACCCTTGGAGGCATCACCATCCCGGACCTCAAACTCTACTATAGAGCTATAGTAATAAAAACAGCTTGGTACTGGTATAAAAACCGACATACGGACCAATGGAATCGAATTGAAGACCCTGACATTAATCCATGCACATATGAACACCTGGTTTTTGACAAAGAAGCCAAAACTATACAATGGAACAAAGAAAGTATCTTCAACAAATGGTGCTGGCATAACTGGATGTCAATATGTAAAAGATTACAAATAGATCCATATCTGTCACCATGCACAAAACTCAAGTACAAGTGGATCAAAGACCTAAACATAAATCCAGTTACACTAAACTTAATAGAAAAGAAGATAGGAAGCACTCTTGAACGCATTGGCACTGGAGACCATTTCCTAAATAAAACACCGACAGCACAGACCCTGAGCACAACCATTAATAAATGGGACCTCTCAAAACTGAGAAGCTTTTGCAGGGCAAAAGACACAGTCAATAAGACAAAAAGACAGCCAACAGATTGGGAAAAGATCTTCACCAACCCCACATCTGACAGAGGATTGATCTCCACAATATATAAAGAACTCAAGAAACTAGACATCAAAGCACTGAACAGTCCAATTAAAAAATGGGCTAAAGAGCTAAACAGAGAATTCACAAAACAAGAACTACAAATGGCTGAAAGACATTTAAAGAAATGCTCAACATCCTTAATCATCAGAGAAATGCAAATCAAAATGACTCTGAGATACCACCTTACACCTGTTAGAATGGCTAAGATCAAAAACACCAATGACAACCAATGTTGGAGAGGATGTGGAGCAAAGGGAACACTCCTCCACTGTTGGTGGGAATGTAAACTTGTACAACCACTGTGGAAATCAGTATGGCGGTTTCTCAGAAAATTAGGAATCGAACTACCTCAAGACCCAGCCATCCCACTCTTGGGCATATACCCAAAGAATGCTGATACATACCATAAAGATACATGCTCAGCTATGTTCATAGCAGCACTATTTGTAATAGTCAGAACCTGGAAACAACCTAGATGCCCATCAACGGAAGAATGGATGAAAAAAATGTGGTACATATACACAATGGAGTACTACTCAGCAGAGAAAAACAATGAAAGCATGAAATTTGCAGGCAAATGGATGGAACTAGAAAAAATCATCCTGAGTGAGGTAACCCAAACCCAGAAAGACAGTTATGGTATGTACTCACTCATTGGTGGATTCTAGATATAAAATGAACAATCAGACCACAACCCATAGAACCATAGAGGCTATATATATAGTATGGAGGTCCCTAGGACGACTGTGGCATATAATAAATTTCAGTTTTACTCAATTATTGAAAAAAAATAGCCAAATGAATGGAAACACATGAACTATGAACCAAAGGCTGAGGGGCTCCCAGCTGGATCAGGCCCTCTGAATAGGTGAGACAGTTGATTGGCTTGATCAGTTTGGGAGGCATCTAGGCAGTGGGACCAAGTCCTGTGCTCATTCCATGAGTTGGCTGTTTGAAACCAGGAACTTATGCAGGGACACTTGGCTTAGTCTGGGAGGAAGGGACTGGACCTCCCTGGACTGAGTCTACCAAGTTGATCACAGTCCTCGGGGGAGGACTTGTCCTGGAGGAGGTGGGAATGGAGGGTGGGCTGGGGGTAAGGGGAGGGCGTGGGAGGGGGAAGAATAGGGGAACCCATGGCTGATATGTAGAACTGAATGGTATTGTAAAATAAAAAATATATATCACAAAAAAAATTCTTAATTAAAAAAATAAAATAAAAAGACAAGGCAGGTGAATACATGATCTGTTCAATGTTTATGTGGATCTGAAACGGTTCCAAATAATAGTAATTTTTTAAAATTGAAACCAGTATTTCTCGAAAAGCTCCATTCAAGCAAATAGTCAACAACTAACTAAAAGACTCAGCATTTGCTCATGCTGTTTGTTATTAAAAGTGAGTGAAAAGAAAGAAAGAAAACCCTCTGAGTGTTTTTTCATTTACCCTTTCAATTGTTCTCACTGTCACATGATGACGTCTGAAAAGAGGCTAGACCATCTGAGTGAGTATTGGTTGAAACAGAACACCTCTGAACAGCTGCTAGAGCTTAAAGGAATACCCATAACTCCTCTCCCCGCAGAACACTCTCTCTCTCTCTCTCTCTCTCTCTCTCTCTCTCTCTCTCTCTCTCTCTCTCTCTCTCTCTCTCTCTCTCTCTCTTCAAATTACTCTGGTGTAGTAGTTCTTTCTGTGCAGAACGTGAGAGCCATTTGCTCGCAGAGACACTTAAAGGGCATTGTGGGGGGATAGTTTCTCAGTTTAAGAATTCTTTTTACCTCTATCACTAACACCCCTTGTGAAAGAGAAGACCAGAGTGGTCTCCCCTGGCCTTTGATCCTTCTGCCTCAACCTCAGCTTTTGGGGCTTGAGGTGCTATTTGTGGAATAAGGCTGAGGAAATGTGCCAACATGAATTTCAGGCTTGCCAGAGCTTACAGTCTTAATGTAAATTCAACAATTAGCAATGCCTCAGCTGTGGAAGCTGGAAAAGATCCATACATCAGATGGCAGGAGAAGTTGGCTGGGAAAACCACTTCCATTCTACTGTTGTTAACCTGTCATGGCCCAACTCAGCCCACAACCTTGAAGAAGACCTGAACCCTTGTGGTTATAAATTCATTAAGGTAGCCCAGAAAGGCAGTCTTGAGATTCATCCAAAATAGAACTTCAGAGCCTAACTAGGGAAAGAGATTTTAAATATGGTATCCAAAACAGGCAGCATCAGCTTCCAGAACAGGTAAGGCTACAAGACAATGGACACCAAGGGGGTCCAATTACACTGAGTTACTTCTAAGAGCAGCACTAATGTGTCCTTGTCAATTTGAAATGCATGGCAGGTGTCACTCAGTAATGAGGCCTTTTATTTGTTCTCTTGAGATATTTGAGGAAAACAGGAAATAGATACATGTTACAGACACTATAGGATCAGTAAGAATCTCAGAACTCTGTGATTTCTTTGTCTCACTTTCCCACCTACATCTTCTAAAGAGAAGAAAAAATTATAACTACATAAGTGTATTTTTGACAATCCTGTTGAGAAAAATGTTATGGAATATTAGTTGAAGATACATTACATTTGTTTAATGATGCAAAGATGTGTTGCATTCTTTTATGTTGCATTTGTTTAACTCTGTGAAGCTGTGTTACTTTGCCTATCTAAAACACCTGATTTATCTAATAAAGAGCTGACTGGCCAATAGCCAAGCAGGAGAAAGGATAGATGGGGCTGGCAGGCAAACAGAATAAATAGGAGGAGAAATCTGGGATGAGAAGATCGAGGAGCAAGAAAAGGAAAGGAGAACACCAGAGCCAGCTATACAGCTACACAGCTACACAGCAAGCCATTGAGTAAGAAGTAAAAAAAGATATACAGAAGTAGAGAAAGGTAAAAGCCAAGTGACAAAAAGGTAGGCAGATAATTTAAGTTAAGAAAAGCTGGCAAGAAACAATCCAAGCTAAGGCTGGGCATTCATAAGAAAGAAAAAGCCTCCGTGTATTTATTTGGGAGTTAGGTGGTGGGCCCCTAAAGAGCCAAAAGACTAAAGAGTAAAAACTACCAACTACAAAAATATAATGATATGAGGGCCAGTGAGATGGCTCAGCCAGTAAAGGTGTTTACTCCACAAATCTGGAGATCTGAGTTCAATCCCCAGAACTTATGTAAAGGTAGAAGGGTAGAGCAGATGCCACAAAGTTGTCCTTTGACATCCAGATGCATTCCCTGTCATGTGCACATGCATACACATGCACACAATTAAGCAGTAACATAATGATATGGGACTTTAGGGAAAGACCTGTACCTCTAAGGACTTCATACACTTACTTGACAAACTTACTTGTATTTTCCCTAAAATTCACTCCCCTTATCTCCATTGTGGTTATATAGGTAATGAAAGTTTTATAGGTGTTCTAATTTGCTTTCTCTTGCTGTGGTAAATCATTCACCAAAAGCAACTTAGGGAAGGAAAGGGCTTATTTGGGGTTATTTGTCACAGTCCATCATCCAAGGAAACCAAGGCAGGAACTCAAAACAGGAGCTTGGAGGCAAGAACTGAAGCAGAGACCACCAAGGATGAACACTGCTCACTGGCTCACTGATTTTCCAGGTTCACTCAGCTACCTTTTCTTATACAGCCCAGGCCTTAATGAAATAGACTCCACAACTGCTCTGGGAGAAAGCCCTTCCACGTCTCTCAGACATCTCTCTTCATGGCATATCCTCACATTCCCAAAATATCCATGTCTCCTATTGAGCTCTATTCTTATGAATTCACAGCCAACAAAAATCAATAATTTTTTTTGACTAAACATTCTTTCAAGATTTTTCTGTCAAACATCATCCAGCTTCTGTCTTTGGTGTCCCTCCCAAAGTGAAGCCTGAGAAAAAATCTGGGTACAAGTGAGCCCCAAATGCACAGTCCAGCTCTGTAGAATCCAGACAGTGAAAGGAAGAGAACCAGTAAAGATGCCTTATGTAATGCGTGACTACCGTGAGCCATCCCATTGCCCAGAACTGTATCATCAAAGCATGTCCACCACAATGCTGTGGTCTGAATGTTCCCACCCAAATTTCTGTTGAAAGCTTGTCTCTATTGTTAAAGGATTCCAGAAGGTGGAAACTTTAATTCAGCTGTGATTGGTATCTGGAGGTGGGACTTTTGGGAGATACTTAAAGTTAATGAGGCTGTAACCATGAATTCCTAATCTAATCACACCACGGCTTTAGAAAGGGAAGTGAGAACTGAGCCAGAATACTGTCTTGTTGTGCACTGTCCTGTGCTGCTTCAAGACTCTGTGATCCCCACCAATTAGAAGGATTCAAAATTGCCCAACTTTGAACTTTCCAGTCTTTAGCACCATGAACCCAATAAAACTTTATCCCCTATAAATCACTCAGTCTCAGGCAGTATCTCTCAGTGTTTGAGTTAGTTCTCAGATTTTTTCCTGTTTTCCACTGCTTCTGGCTGGCCTGGTAATGCAGACGAGACACTCCTGTGGCCTACAGCTGGATATATAATTTTTCAGAAAGACCCAGCTGTCTAGTGCAGCATCCTTAGTATGATTGGGAATTACCCACTATTGCCGTGGTGACCAAATCCATGATAGAAATACCAAAAGGGGGAAGGGACTCTTATTTCTAAGAGTTCCATCCAAAGCTTCACGTGAGCTTCAGCAGAATATTATAGGGTAGGAGTATGTGTTCCAAGGATTTCTTTACTTCCTGGTAGCCCAGATGCAAGAGAGTTGGTGTGGTGTGGCATGGAGTGGCGTGGAGTGGCGTGCGTGCGTGCGTGCGTGCGTGCGTGCGTGCGTGCATGAGTGTGTGTTTTGTGGGGGATACCCTCAAAGACACACTCTGGGACCTATTCCTGCCTCCTAATGTTTCAACACTCTTCAAAATAGTACCATGAGCTGGAGAGCAAGTGTTAACACATACTCAAACCTTCACACCCACCAAAGCTCCAATCACTTCAGAAAAGGCTTGGAGACATAGGCTCCTGCAGAGTGCTACAATCTATGGCTGAGCCCCCGAGTGCTCAACTATGCACACAGTAGGCAATTACATTTATTGAATTCATATCCAAACATCTCCTCATCAGATATTCTGCAACTGAATTATGCATATGTTTCCCAGAGAGGACCCTTACCCCAATCACTCATCCACACATCATTTAATCTGTACAAAAGTCTTCTTGTCTCCATTCGGCAAACACTTGTTTTGAACCCAATTATCTCAGAGATCTACTCCCTCTCATGCACTGTCAAGGCAATTTACTTCAAATGAGCAAAGCACTTCAGCTCACAGCCCCTGCTTCTGAATCTCAGGAAACTAGAGCATCTGTCTCTAACATGGGGCTCGTGCTCAGGGGTTGTTGTTGTTGTTGTTGTTTTCAGTTTTAAATATATTTAACTATTCCAGACTTCCCTTACTATTTTCCACATCTTCTATTTACATAAGTAGAAAGGGTAAAGTATCTCTTAATGTTAATGTCTTATTGACTCAGCAAATCTGAGGGCAGGAAATTTTATCTCAGCAATTCCTGTTGGTTTTATCTGTTAAGTCGTGACTGATGCTCTATCTAAAATATAAAAAAAAAAATAACAGCCACCTTGTGCTAAAGATCACAAGCAGCTAGGAAAAACATGTGCCTGAACTAAAAACTGTGAACGGCTTGTTTTAGTTTCCATAGAGAACATTAATGGTTTTCCATTGTCCTCTCATATCTTCCTCCGGTTACGACTCCTGATGGTTTCTTTAGACTGTGGGCATTACCTGTCCTCTAAAGAGGTTTCCAGCTGACTGTTTTTTCCACTGTAGCTAGCATCTACAATAACTTCAGTGCTGTAAACATGTGTGTTAGGGACTTGAGGACATCACTTCCCAGCCACCGGCAGACACAAAGCACTGGGTTTTCTTAAAGGCTAGAGAAGTGGCCTCCTGGCTACTGATGAGAGCACAGTCTTTAGTCTAAGTCCCATTTGTAATGAACCTGCCTTTGGATTTCAGCAATAAAAAAAGACATAATCCTTAAGAAGGTCCCACAGGAGTGCCTCTGATTTATGTGGCAGGACTCAATCTGGGGTGAAGGTTTAATGAGAATGGTATAAAGGATAAAGTGCCCTCTGCCTCTGAAACAGCAGTGATGCCTATGTGGACAAGAGGTCTGGACTTAATGACTGACAAAGATGACCTGTGTAGAAAACTGGGCAGAGAGTGGGAAAATATTTTTAAAAGGAATGAAAACCCATATGGTAAATATTGATCCATTATACTCCTTCCAGCAATTTCCGAATGTTTCCCCAAAGAAAAACACCACATGGATAATTTATGTGCCTATTGAAAGTAATCTTCCGAGCATGGAGCATGGATGGCTGAAGGATTATCTTTCTTTCGCCCTGGTCATTATAGGCCTGGAAGTCTTGCAAATAATGACCATTCTTTCATCCCAAATAGGACCAAGTGTGGGTTGAGAAGTGAGCCTATTAAAATTCGGTTAAAAAAACCAATTTGCTGATGATCTCATTTATTAATTGCTGACTGCTTTTTAAAACCTTCAGTGGAAGACAAAGGAACTTCCCAATTTTTTTCTCAGAGAACTAAAGCTTTTCATTGAAGGACTCCAGATGGGCTGCATTTAAGTACTAAAGTTCTTGTATTTGTTCCACCAAAAGATGAAAGGAATTGTACCCAGTTTTGTTCCACAATTACCACCCACGAGTTCTTCAATCCTGGCCAAATTGAGCATCAATTTAAATGAGATTTACTCATGGGACCCTCTGCAATCACAATCAACACAAGATATCAGGGAGTTTAGGAAATGGGTCTATTAAATAGCAATTAAAGCTGTCAGCCTTCCCATGCTTGTTTTCCAGTTAATTCAATCCTACTAGACAGTTGGATTTGCCTGCTGGAAACAAAAAGGTTCATTTTACTTTAGGACTCAAGCAGAGTCCTAGGGATGGATGCTAGAGCTTTAGTGGTGCCTCAGACTTCATGTTAAGGTGGCTTCTAGTCCTTCTAGGAATAAGTGACTTTGAAGTAACTTCCTGTACAAATGTGTAAGTCTTCCAAGATGCCTTGACACTCAGCAAAGAGTTCGGCCACACCTTTGAGAGATGCCAGCAAGGAAATCTTGGTCGCTTTTCCTCTTTGTTGGATATCTTTTGCTAATTCTTCATGTCTTGGTGGTCCCCATCCGCCATTTAATCATGTTTTATACTTAAAAGGTACCTGACATTGGCTATCAAATATAAGTCAGATATGCTCAATATGGTGGTACCTCCTGGTTCCTGCTAAAGATGGACAGGCAGAACTATCATGTGCTCAAGACCAATCTGGAATAACTTAGTTAGCAGACGTCTCAAAGTAAGACAAATAATTAAAAATCACACAAAACATTGATTTAGCTCAATGGTAGAATACTTGTCTAGCTGGTTCTGATCCCCAGTATTAAAAAAACAAATCACCCTTAGGTATGTATACCCTTTGATATATAATTTTCATGCTGAGGATTTATCCTGAAGACACAACCAGCCATTTGTGCCAAGACTTATAAACTATACTTTGTTGCAGTATCAGATTTGCTCATGAGGCAAAGCAATTCAAGAAGCTAGAGAGATGACTCGGTGGTTAAGAGCACTGGCTGCTCTTCCAGAGGACCCAGGTTCAGTTCCCAGAACCCACATGGTGGGTAACAACCATCCAGTTCCAAGGGATCTGTTACCCTCTTCTAGCCATCATGAGCACTACACATGTATATGGCACACAGACATGCACAAAATAACCATGCATATAAAATAAAAATAAATAACCTAAAAAATATATAATTTTTGACCCCTTATAAACTACATGCCCTCTTTCTCCACCATGAAAAATGTCTTCAATGTCACTATGTCCTCTAAGGTATATAGAGCTCTAAGGAATGAGCAAAACTTGGGACTTTCTCCATCAAACCCACCCTCATACCCTTAGATTCAAATCCTCTACAGTCTGCAAAGCTAGAGAATGGGGTACTGTGGTGATATTTTATTTGTGCTCTAACAAATAAAGCTTGCCTGGACATCAGAGTGCAGAGCTAGCCACTAGAGGCCAGGCAATGGTGGCACACGCCTTTAATCCCAGAATTTGGGAGGAGGAAACAGGAAGTGATATGACTGAGCAGAGAAAGGAAGTGATAAAGTGGGGTGGAGACAGGAGCTGGACCCCTTTCAGTCTGAGGATTCAGCAGAGGTAAATAGTCTCTCTAATGGGTGGCCCTTTAATTCTCTAATCTTTCAGCATTTACCCCTATATCTGATTCCAGGTTTTTATTAAGACCAATTAGAATTTGTGCTACATGTGGTGGTGCCCAAACATTTGGCATGAATTTCCACATAAAACAACCTGTTTTATTCTAAACTCCCAAAAGAGAAGCCAAATGCAGCTTCTTGGTAACCATCATTTTTCTCTGGTAGGCTCTGTTTGCAGGCAGCGAGCAGAGGTATGGCTCCTTTAAAAGATTCCTTTAAGAGATGGTTTCCAGAATCAGCATTAGGGGCAAAAAGCATGCAGCTCTTCTAAGAGGCCCTGCTGCCAAACACTTACATGGAGTTTATGAGCAGTGGATGGCACACTACTAGGTGGCAGCGAGGACCCAAAGACTTCTCAGAGTTGGAGCAGTAAACGTGGCTTTCAGAGCTAGAGGTAAGTGGTTTACAGTGTTTAAAAATATATGTAGGATTAGGAGAGTAAAGAGAAGGTATAGATAGTCATAAAAAAGAAATATATAGTTTTAAAATAATAAACTCCTTAAAAAGAGAGTAAAGCAATATAAAAAGGCCACATAAAGATGGAAAATGCATAGAGTTTGAATACTGTGTGTTATTGTGCTGTCTTCAATTGTTTGGCAGCTGAGGAAGGAGCAATAGTTGCTAAGAGACATTGGATCATAAATGTTGCTGGATTAACCCAACCTATATATTTTGAAAATTCCTTAACTTCAAAATTTAAGTCAAAAGACATGTTACTCTGGAGAAGAGGTTATGCTTTTATTTCCATGGGAAAGGAGAGGCTGTGGATTCATTCTGTGTTAAGAAAAATCAGATTTAATTAAGGAAGACCCCCTGAAAATTTTCCAATGAGAACAAATGGCTCAGATGATCCAACATTTCAGAACACCTCTGCTGCAGTTTTCTCTGAGTTCTGTATCCAGAAAGGCTTCAAGGCTGCTGGCTGAGATGTTCCAGCCTCACAGACTACTCCAGTCAGGACTTGACCATTATCCTAAATTTTCTCAGGGTCCCTGTAAGATTAACAGCACCCCCAATCAGCAAGAAGTAGCCTAGAAAACTATACCCACATTCCCAAAACATGGATTATGGATGTTTGTCTTTGTTTATGGGGTTTGATTACAAATTGTTATTGGCCATAGTCAATCTCTTTCTAAAGAAGAAAGGAGGATATTATATAGAAATGATGGGGGGAAGGGATAAATTATTAAATATACTTTAATCCAAAAAAACAACTGTTAATCTTACATATTGTACCTCAGTACGAATTTTAGTTTATTGATATAAATTTAAAGTTAATTTTGTTATACTGCATGTATATTCTACTCTTGTTTAGGGTATTATGTTTATGCAGCTCATTTAAAAATGTAATATATAATTAAGAAATACAGATTAATAGTCACCTATAATAGCAAACTTATAGTCATGTTAGGTATGATTTCAAGTTCATACAGAGATATATTTCAGATAGGCAACCTTCAAACACTTCAATGACATACAGAATATGGCACTTAAAATGTTTTAAGAACTTAGACTTTTCTCAACAGTGAGATATGTCTACTCTTGGCAGCACCAATTACTTCAAAGAGGATGATAGCCATCAAAGAAACACCATATGGAGTTTATTTTCTTTATGGCAAAAGTTAGCCATGTGGGCAAAACAACTGCCCTTGCCTCAACTGCTGACAGTATGCTGTACAAATTGGACAAGTAAGACACAAAAGAAAGTGACTGCAGAACTTTGTCAAGATGGACAGTCCTTCAAAAATCCTGCTTCACAGATGAGTCTGTCAGACATTCTAGGCTTGTAGGCTGAAGATGGATGCCCAAACATTGCAGAGGAACTTTGGGTGACTGTCCAGGCAGCCTGATGTCTCTGTCATTAGGTAATATTACATCATTCTGGGGTCTTTGATGAAGTTGAAGACTAAATCATTATAATTATAGTTTTCCATAGTTATAATAGAAAATAAATTAGATACAAAATGTTAAACTCAGCAAGATAGATAATTAAGTGTTTTCTCTAATTTTGTCAAATGCAAATGGATTGAATATTGTTACCATAATTCTTATTTAATAACTGTTTTTTTTTTTACTATATTAAGGTTAAAACCTTTCTTTTTAATTAGACAAAAGGGGGAAATGCTGTGGGATAATTTTTTGTACACTATAAAGATTTGTCACTCAAGTTGGTTTAATAAAACACTAATTGGCCAGTATCCAGGCAGGGAATACAGGCAAAGTGACCAGACTAGGAGAATTCTGAAAGAGAAAGAGTGGAGTCAGGCATTATCATCCAACCACAGAAGAAGCAAGATGAGAATACTGTACTGAGAAAAGGTACTGAGCCATGTGGCTAAACATAGATAAGAATTTTATGGGTTAATTTAAGTGTAAAAGCTAGTTACTAATAAGCCTGAGCTACCAGTTGAGCATTTTTAAGTAATATTAAGCATCAGAGTCAATTATTTGGGAAGTGGCTTCTGGGTATTTGGGAACAGGCAGGTAGAAGAGAAACTTCTACTACAAGGCACATTTTTCATACTGAGGTGTTTGTGGATTAACATTATCTATACTATGCAGAATTTCATATGTTAAAATGAGATTTTTCCCAGAAAGCAAGACTTTAAACCACAAATGAGATTAAAATGAGAATTTCAGGCTTCATATACACCCAGTAGTTAGTACTTTTTTGAGATGCTTTTTTGAAAGTTTTTTTTCAGAATGTATAAATTATATATGTAGGTAGTTCTAAGTTTTAGTAATTAGTTTGATAACAAAAAATATTCAAGTTTATTATAGAAATGTGGGAAATAGAGAGGGAAGGCAGAATACATCCACATTCCTACTATGCAAAAATAACATTTTAAACATCCTATTGTTTTCTTTCAGTCTTAGACATATAATCAATTTTATGGTTATCTTCTGAGCCTTGGTTACAGTCTATGTTCAATTTGATTTTTTCTCATTTTGCACACATATTAAAAATGGCGTAATGATTTCAATCCAACCAGGCCCTCAATGGGGCCATGCTTTTCAGTTGTCACTTTTACTCATTCATCTGTTTACTCACCAAGACTGTTAGAGGCTTGCTATTCTTCCCAGGTCCTTATCCAGGCCAATTCACAGATTAAATGGAAAATCTTTACAGTGTCCAGTAAATGTCTACAGATAACAACAATCAAACCCTGTCCCAGGCCAGTGAAAGGTTTGCTGTGTGTTAGGACAATATACAGCAAGCCTCTGAAGGGCCACTTGTCACAGATCAAGGTCACTGTCTGCCATTGGCTATGAGCCTCTATGGCAGCTGTCCACCTTGATATCAGGAAGGTGAGCTGCCAACCTGCCTTTGCTGCAAGCCGCTTCAGACACCACAGGAAGTCCCCAGGATAATGCTCATACCAAAGAAACTGAGTCCTCATATAGTCCTGAGGAAAACTCATTGCTGTCACCCAAACAAACCTCCTGCTCCTACTCTGCCCTGCTTCACTCTTGGCCATTGCTCGGTTTTGCCACACCCATGTCCTTGGCTCACAGACTAAGAGGTGTAAAGGGAGAGTAGGGCTCTTGTTATTTACGGTTTGGTAAATGCAGCCACATTTCCATGTGGGCTATTGCTTTCTAGTTTAGCTGATGACCAGGCTGCAAAATGCAAGCACTTAGCTTGTGTAATTCTACACAGTAAGAGCCAGTGATTTTCAGAGAGGTTTCGGACTAAATGGAGATGGTAGCCCACAGCCAACTGTTTGTGAATGAAGTGAGCTGGGGGCATGTAACATATTTTTGAATAGGGCTAATAATTCATGTTTTGAGTAATAGACAACATTAAGATGTAAAGGAGATGGGAAGGGATGGGGTAGGGGAGAATAGGTACTTCACGTGGATGTCTTTATTTGTTATTGCATGTCATTCTAATGTGGGTGAATTGCACCTAGTATTTCTATAAATGTTGGTTTGTATTAAATATGTTTTAAAGAGACCTTTGTTCTGTGTGAGCAAGCAAGACAGACCAGAGTACAAATTTAATAATGTATAATAAACATTGAGGGGGAATATCAGATTTCCAAACACTAACCAATATCTCCCCAGAGACTCAGAAGCAATCTATGTTGACTGGCATGTTACTATCTCTTACACAAGGCTCTTCACAGTATAATGAGAGCAGTGGGGGAGAGGAAGACTTTTACCCACTAGGCATCTGTTAAGCCTCTCAGTTGTAAGTGAGGTGCCCAGAGCTGGCTTAGAAGGAGAATTTGGAAGGCTGTGCCAGAAAGGGGTTGCGGGTGCTATTGGTAGAACTCATGAGAAGTCAGTCTTCTTCCGAAGCCAAGGCTGGGACTGTGCGGTGAGTCACTTACCTGGCCTTCATTGTTTCTATTGATCTCCAATGCAGGGCTATTCAGTAGTCTAATAAAGACAGACAAAGCAAGTGGCTAACTCTCGATAAAACATGGCTGAGTGAGCTAAAATGGTTAAGAATACACATTATTGTTCCAATACATGACTCAACAGGCATTAGCTCATAGAATAGAATGAATGGCATATTTTGTTATCCATTTTTTTGTGGACAAAAGAAATCCAGGAAAATGGAATCTCTGTTTTTAAAACAATTTTTTATTCATTCCGTTATTACAGATACACAAGTTGTGTTTTCCTGCTTCTGTGGGTTTTTCTCCAAGTTAGAGACACTCCTGTGTGTCAGCTCAGTGACTGGATCATGTTAGCATCTCGGAGTCCATACATTACAGGATGAACTAACTGACCCCTTCAGTTTGGTGAAAATAATGCTCTGGCAAATCTTCCCACTATTTAATATTCTAGAATTAAATGATGTCTGAAAGTAAAAGAAGAAATGTTTGAGGCCCTTTCCCAAAGTCATGGGAAACCAAGAATTTAGAGAAAGTATTTAAACCAAATACAGACACATCATTTGCCGGTTAAAAAGTGACATGCTTTAACAATGTAATGAGGTTTATAGGCTCTGAGAACTTTCATGGGCCTCTTCAATGGCATATAATATACCCATGGTTGCACCCTCCCAAACTTCTAGAGACAAGAGAACTGCCAGCCTCTCCCTGTGGAGTAACGGTGTATTACCAAAATAAAAGCTAACAGTAGCAAGCACAAAGTAAATTTAGATACTGGAACTCTTTCTCTCTCTCTCTCTCTCTCTCTCTCTCTCTCTCTCTCTCTCTCTCTCTCTCTCTCTCTCTCTCTGTGTGTGTGTGTGTGTGTGTGCGTGCACGTGCATTCGTGCGTGTGTGCACTTTTGTGTGTTCACATCCCATGTCTTTAAAATAAACACAGTCCTATTTAGATGTTTTAGTCTGTAAAAACCCAAAGGCATGAGTAAATTGGATGGGAAATGGTAGGATTGCATACTTCTGTCAAGTACTAGTTAGATCCAAAGAGGGAACTAGTGCCTTCATGATGGAAGACATGGCTACCAGAGCTATCAGAGTGAATCTCGGTCTCATATTGAGATATTCCTGCCTAAACACATGGCTTGATTTTGACCATAAACAAAATGCAGACAGACATAAATGGAGGGAAATTTCACAAAATAACAGGTGAATCCTTTTCAGAAGTTTCAAATCCGTGAAAAATGCACAATGATGGGCACTCTTCTAAAATTGAGGAGACTAAGTTGTCAGCAAAATTAAATGCAATGTATTCCTCTGGATTGGAAAAGGCAGGTGGGAGAGATGATTAGAAAAAAATGAATAAAGCCTGTAAATCAGTTGCTAATATTGTAAAATATAATTTTTCCAATTTCGATGTGAGACAATGAAGATTGATGTAAGATTGTAGCATTAGGGGAAATTTGGTGAAGGGTATATTGGAATTCTTTGCAGCATTTTTTAAGTCGGGGATTATTTCAAATAAACAGTTAAAACTAAAATCCAAAGAGACTGGCTTCAGTACATTTTTATGGATATCTGACATATTTTAGAACAAAAGGAAATCAAGATTGCAAAGTTGCTGGGCTTTCCCTTAGATGCTAAGGAACCTAGCAACTTATTATTCTAATTAAAGAGAGAGATGGACAGAAAGACTTTAGAGACACCCAAGGTAGTGATGTCTGCACAGAGAAGGAATTTCAAAGCCAACCACCTTCATCTTACAGTCACACCAAGGAGGCATCTTTCCCTGTCATAAGCACCTTTCTGCTCCCAGAATCAAAGGCAGGCTTTACTGTGATCCAGTGGGTCAGACTGCTAATGGAGGAAAGGTCATGAAGTGGATATGTCCCCTAGCATTTCACTGATCACAGGGAACCAGGTGATAGAGCCTTGGCAGCATCCACACAGCTTTATTAAAGAGAATCACCAAAATATCCACTATACCAGGGTGTGTGGGTCCTTTAAATACAAGGACACACTTCAATGGAATTACCATCACCTAAAAAACTGCCTATAAAAATAGGCCTGTAAAAGAGCCTGTTGGTGGATTCCTCTCCTCCGCTGCACCTGTAATTAGGAGACCTGGAAGGTGAAACTGATTGGCCTCCAAGCAAGACACAAATGCCCAGAAATTCTGAAAAGCTGTGCTCCTGCTTTAGCAGACGCCTCTGACAGCTTTAGAAGCTGTTCTCTCTGATTTCACGTTGCTTAGGCAGACACCAGAGCACACAAAGAATGGGGCTGCTTGCCTCGCTCCTGACAGGTGATGTTGCTCGGCTTTCAGATTCCACACCAGTATTGAGGGGTTTCTTTCTGAAAGAGTGTTCCCCCAGTCTCACATGTTTACTAGGAGAGTGTCCCTGAAATGCTTGGGATTCCAAGGTGGGAGGTGAACAGTCCTCAGGAAATTCTCAATTCCAACTATCAGCAGTTTTTAGAGCCGAAAGCAGTGAAAGGAGAAGAGGTTTCAGTCTATTACTAATTTTGGATCACAGACAAATACAGCAATCCAAATATAAACGCCCTTGTGGGGTGAAATGGGAAAGGAAGCTAGTGGTCTCCACTTGCTTCCACCTGGAGCTAGAATAGTTCATTTATACTCTACAAAGAGTTAGCCCTTAGAAATGTCATAAACAAGAGGAGTTGAAAACGTAAGAGTGAAGGACAGTCTTCCTTCGTTCCCCCACTTCCATAGCACAATACCCAAGACTGTTGTGGGCTGGGTTGGCAGCTCCCACAGTAGCAGGGAAGGGGTTGGTGGGTAGTGAATAAACCCAATATTCCCTAGACCAAAATAGGAAAAGAGCAAGACAGTGGTGAGCCAGGTCACAATCAGAATAGGCCTGTAGGCAGGACAATGGGTAGCAAAGCTCTCTGTTAGAAGAAGCACTAGTTCATTTGGTTATGGTGAGTTTCTCTGTGTGTAGATTCCCAGCCTGTAATTATCACCTTTGCCCCACAAAGACTGTATAATTTACAATGAACAACAGGTCTATTTGGTTAAAAATTCTGGAGCTTGGGAAGTCACACAGAATGACATGCAGTTAGGTTCTTTCTGCTGCATTCTAACAGGGCAGAAGATGGAACAGCATAAGAGAACAAGAGATGAAACTCACTTTTCTAACATGCCCACATTTACAGTAGCTACTGCCTATGCGGCAGTGTTACTCTGTTCATGAGAGGAACCCCTCTGGACCGAACCACACCATAAAAGGCCCATTTCCCAAAGTATTGAGGTAGGCATCCAGTTCGCAACACCTGAATTTGGGGGCGTAACCAGACCATGACTGACAATAACAGGAGGGACACCAGAGCGTGTGTGCAGCCCCACCCCTCGGCCTTCTCAACTTTAGAGAGGATTTGCAGGTCTTCCCCAACACTTCATGGACCAGGCAAAGACTGTATACATAAGCAAACAAACCAGTGGACATGTTTTTAAATCTCTCTTGCTTCTCCTGATACCAATGTCTACAACAGGCCTCTGGGGAATGTTTCACAAGGCTGAGACCTGCTGGAGGCTCCTCGTGATGGGAGAAAGGAAATAAAATCTAGACACACATTCCCCATCTAAAATTTATGAAACTATATTCCACCTCTGTGGAGTGAAACCAAGCAGAGCTAAATAAATTGATGTGAGAAAACACCAACAACTGTGAGATAAGAGAAAAATAAAACCCCATAAGACCCCAGAATCAGTGTTATAAATATTCTTGTATTCAAGCTTGTAAGACAAAGATGCTCACCCATATTACACTAAAACAGCCGTGGTGTTTTCAGATGAAGCAATTCATATCTGACCACTCATCTTGATCCATGTTTCACCAAGAGTAAACTTGAACAGACATGTCCATGTTCTTTCTTTAGATTTTTACTCTCCCACCCTGCCAAAAACATAGTGATTTTGTGTTTCTATCACCTGGTTCCTTTATCAGCTATAAGGAACATGTCATCTGAATTGTATCTCCCTCAGGAAATATTTATTAAAGCATATCTCACAACCCATACACATTTAGCAAGGAAAGGCAGGAGAAAATATTGCCTATAATAGACAGATGTGTGAAATAACACCCAGCAGTGTTTGAGAAGAAGAAATATAATGGGGAATTAACTCTTAATGACAGTCCTGTCTCCATGTACAATAAACTGGGCTTGTGTTGTGCAACACCATTCTTGGGGAGGCATGAGCAAACATCCACTCACTCCAGAGAGGAAAATGATGGCAGAGTGAAGAAAAGACACCGCCAAAGTCCAACTTGGTGAACCAGCGAGTTTCATTGGGGTTACTTACACAAATGTGGACGAGTCTGTACTTGCAAGAGTACAAATGACTCAAAGAATTCTGCACTACCAAAGCACGCCCGGGCACATGTGACAGCTCATGAGAGCTGTGCCTTTTCAGGCGTCTCAGATGACCAGAGTCTCTTCTTAGACCCAGCTGATCTAAGAGTCTTCCAGGAAGCTCAGCTCATCTGAAAGTGTTTCTTCACAGTCCTTGTGGCTTATATAAGCTTGGGGAAGGAGGGAACTAGTGAATCTGTTCAGTTTCAAGGGCTTCCTGAAGCTCTTGAGTTGTTTGTTTCCTGAGGTTAACAAGTTCCACTGCAGGATGGGGTGTACCACCTCCCTTTGAAGACTCCAGTCTTAAGGAGCTTCTTTCCAGGATGGAGAGTTTCATCTTGGAGGAAATTGCTGCATGACAGCTCCTAGGGGTTTGTGAAGAATTATATCTTTAATCTGAAAGACAGAAAGGTAACAATAACCATCATGAGGACTAAACCCTCTAACTCACTTGACCCTCTTTTGTTCACCTGTGTTTGGAAATCATGAAGAGTTTCCAGCACACTGGTACACATTTTATCTCAATTTGTGCAACCAGTATGACCATCATTTTGCAAATGGCAAAGTTGAAACTCAAAGACCAAGGCAGCCACAATGACACAGCTAGAGCCTAGAAACAGGTGCATGCCTTCACCAATGTTGGAGTCAAGTTCTTTCTCCCAGTGAGATCTGGCTGCAGGTGAGCATCTTTGTCTGCAAAAGCAGACAGCATCTGTTTAAGATTCTCCATGTTTATGCTGCCAATGCCTTCTCTAACTTCTCCTTTCTCCTCAAAATGCTTGTTTTCACAAAGAGCCACTATTAATCATATTTAAATGTCACCTCTAACTGAATGTAAAATGTCCTTTGTATCCTAAATTGTCATCTCGATGATATAATAGCTGCATTGGTAATAGGAGTGATTGTAAAATCTTACTTTCAACCACATGAACCAACCAGTGAAGCGGTCCAAGACACTTGGGGACACACAGCTTTAAGAAAGCTATCTACAGATGAGGAATTCAGATGTACTCTGCAATCTGAGTGGATGAATTCCATATGTCCAGTTTCTTAGGAAGCTGGTGATATTCCAGAAAGCTGCATGCAGATGGCTCCAAGAGGTGTCATTTCTTCCCTTGTGGAGCACAGCCCACACCTGAATATCACCTTTATAAACACAGATCCCAGAGGCCTCCTCTGCATCTGCCAACACACAGATACCCCCAGCGCACAGAATCTGATTCCAAGGGAGAACCTGTAGCATTGAAAGCTCTCCAAGGAATTTTGGTGACTAGTGTCAGGGAGAGAGTGTCCCTACATCAGCAAGAGCGACAGAAACAAAAATAAACCCATTCTCCATTCCTTTTACCTAGTGTTGCTGTGAATGTTTATCAGGCCTCCACATTCTTTCAAGACCTTCACCCACAAACAGGACAAAGAGGCCATCCTCTCCAGGCCCCTACAGCATGACAGCTAAGAAGAATTGTCCTTAAACTCCCCCTGCTTTAGCCACAATCAGAGGGAAAAGGACTAACCCTAGCTCACAGATGTGAAAATCCAGCTGCTGAAAACACTCCCAGGAAGCTTTCTACCAGAAAGAAGAATGGCCATTCCCACTGGGATGAGAAACCCTATATAGCCTTATCAGAACCCCCCAAATTTTTCTTTCTACACATCCCTTACTATGCTGACATTTAAACCCTTCCTGATCAGTTGGGTAGCATTGTAATTTAAAAGTGGCAAGAAGGAGTCACACCATACAACAGAGCTTACTTACACGTGGGAGGTTTATTGAGGCAAGGGCAGAGAAGGGGGCAGAGAAGGGAGCAGAGACCAGTCCCTGGGGATGAAAGCAAAGGAAGAGAAAGAGACGGGAGGTAGGCAAGGCCTGCCTTTTATACTGGAAAGTAGCAATTGCACACAGGGGTGCTCTTAGTGGCTGCAGCTGAGGTATATCCTGTAGGACCCTAAGGACAGGTCACTACAGATGCCTAAATGCTAACATTTCTCCCTTTTGTTTACTATAAAAAGGTGAGGAGTTAGAAAGGGGTAGCTGGTGAGGTGGGAATGAGGGCACCATGTTCTCAAGACTGCTTCCCGATGACCTGGGGAATGTTGATCATCTTTGCCAGACCTGAAAAAACTAGGGTGCTGGCCATTTCCTGGGGGGGCTGCCTGTTTCACTTCACTGTCCAGGCTCTGTGGAACAGTCCAGCATTGCTTGGACCTGGCAAGATGCTGTTCAAATGGATCCAAGTCGACTCCCTGGAGCTCACAAGAAATCATGATGAGATTACCAGCCAAGATGGAGGAGAGCCACGTGGTTGCTGGTAATAGTTACACGTAATAGTCACACACAGAATTAAACAGAAGTTGAGTGAATGGAAAGGGAGAACCGGTGTGTGCTGTGCAAGATGAAGCTGGCCTCTTCATCTCTGATTCATACGATGCAGCAAAGAGAACATTGAGAGAGGAAGAGCAGACAGACACAAGCAGGTCTTGGAGCAAAGAAAACGAAAGAAAGTGGAGAATTCTTTCTCGGTTCCCAAACTGCCTGGTCCAAAGAATGGTCAGTGGGTCTCCAAAAGACATTCCAGTGGGACCAAGGAGGTGTATGACACAATTCCCAAAGATGAGGCAGAGAGAAGATCCAACGCCTGAATTTTCTGGTGTCCTGGGGATCCAGGGAAGATCAGATTAAGTGGGCACAAGATGTTCAGTATGTTGTCACGTAAGAACAGAGGTGGAGGGCTAAGAGCGCGAGGGAGACACAGTCTCCTGGTACCAGAACTTGAAGAAAAGCCTCACATCTAGGAGAATGGTCAGAAGCAGGTAACCCCACCAGAGACCCAATTGTTGGTATTGAATGGAAAGCAAAGCTGACGGTGAATGAAAAAGCAGGGTTGTTGCAGGTGGAAGAGAGCAGATCAGCTGCGGGTGGAGCAGGGGGTTAGGGTCCTGGCGTGAAGCGGGTACCTTTGGTGGACCCTGCCGAGGTATGCCACTAAGCAAACATGCCACATGAAACAGTTAGTGCGAGAGGGTTACTGGGAAGGGGAGAGCCAAAGGGTGAAAGGCCGCATCGGAGTGGGGACTTGAGAGAGGCAGGCAGACAAGAGGAAGAGAAGCGAGAGAGAAAAGAAGAGGCGAGAGAGGGAATTAGAGACAAGGAGAGGAGTAAGAGGCCCGAGGTGGGATCCCGAGGCCTTTCCAGTCTGCCCAGGGGGCACCCCTGGCCTGTCTCACCCACCATGCTGGGGAGGTGGAGCAGGAGCACACTCATTAGGACCCGAAAAATGGTGAACTATGCCTGGGCAGGGCAAAGCCAGAGGAAACTCTAGTGGAAGTTCTTAGCGTTCTTGATGTGCAAATCAGTCATCCAACCTGAGTAGAGGGGCAAAAGACTAATCGAATCATCTAGTAGCTGGTTCACTCGCAAGTTTCCCTCAGGATAGCTGGTGGTGGAAAGGGACCTGGCAACAGGTCATAAGTAACTCCTTTGGCAGCAGAGGCTGGCTGCTTCAGCACACAAGTGTGTGTTGGTGCCTTATAGAGGGAGCACACAACTTAACCCTTCAAACTAGTCTTCCTGGGCTCAGTAATGTCACGTGAGCTGGTGTTTTTTGACGGAGGTCTAAAAAGTGAGGAAATGCTGCCCTGTAGAGATTTTTTTAACTTGAGTAATAGTGAAGATACCAGCTCCCGAGAGACCCCAAGGGTGGGTCAGTACAGATGCCTATATGCTAACAGGGTAGCTAGTTCTCAGAGTGCCTCTGATATATTCTAGGGAGAAGTAAATTCTCTTCTTCACTCTATTTTAGGTTTTGCAATTGAGATCCTATCAAACTAACCAAAGACAGATGAACAAGAGCAAAACCGTCTAAGGTTTATTGGCAAGTGTGTTATGCATAGAACACATGTGTGTAACCAAGGAAGGATAAGGAATGCAAAGGGTGGCTGGAACTCGAGTTTACACATTATTTTGTTCGACGGAAGGGGATTGGGTGGCTAATACGTATTATAAACTTGACAGAGTCTAGACTTACCTAGGTGACAAACATCTGTGCCCACCTCTGAGGGATTGTGTTGGTTAGGTTCGCTGAGGTGAGAATTTCTACCTTAAAAGTAGAAGGCACCATTCTCTAAGTTTGGGTCATCGGTTGCATAAAAATAAAATGGCTAACTGGTTTTCCTCTTCATTGCACTCTTCTTCCTCACCATGGACACGATGACACCAGCTACTCCAAGCTCTTGCTACCTAGACTTCTCCTCCATGATGAATTATACCCTCAAATGTGAGCCACAATGAACTCTTCCGCGAGTTGCTTCTGTCAACGTGTTTTTATCAAAATAACAGTAAAAGCAGCTCACACAGGAATGTGGAGGTGACCCTGTATGCTGAAACTGATAGAATTAAGGAGGAAAGTGAAGGAGAGCTCTGGCTTTTTACTCCCCAAATTTAGATTAACAAGAAAGAAATTTCTGGAAGAGTTAGTTCTTTGGATTGTGACTCTCAGGCCTTTGGTTCTGATGGCTATTGATATTTTTCTTTTGCAGGCAGCTATTGCTTTCCTATGTCTAGTTTTGGCTTCTTTTATGTCTGTTGTGTGCAGTTTTTTGGGGCCTGAATCTGCTCATTCTCATGGCCAGTTCCTCACAATAATGCATACATCTAAGAGGCCTGCTTTGGAGCAGCATATTGTGGTGTCCCTAAATGTGTAACTTCCATCCTGTATCATTTCCTCTGTTGTCAGTCAGCTCACAGACCCTGATCACTCAACTCTAAGTTGCTAAAGGACAAGTTTGATTTGAGGGCCTCCAGGATCACTAGGTCATTGAATCAACCCAGCTACTGCTCACCTCCCATATTCTACTTATAGGATGGATACAAATAAAGTTTAATTCATTTAAGCCACTATCAGTTGGGTTTTCAGCAATTTAAACCAGAAAATAGAGCTAAATAATTCTTATCATTGACTCTTCTGAGTCAGGATATAACGAGGAAATGAGGATCCAAATGCTGCAGTGGGGAAACTTCCCAGGAAGGAGCTCTGAGCATAGCAGCGTGACATGGCCGGCCAGTCTAGCCACAAGACCTCCAGTGCTTTGGGGAAATTGCAGCTGTGATACTGGGATCCCAGAAAAACCACACAAGAAAACGGATTTGCATCCATGCATGATCAACCTCTCCAAAACTTCCTTGAAAACCTAATGCAAGTCAGCTTCATGCACCTTTTCCTTGAGTAAGCAATTATGGAAATTTATCAGGCAAAATGAATGTTTGACATACAGCCATGATGGGAAAAAAAGGCTTTCTTCATTTAATTATTCCTACTATGAAAGAAGAGTTTCAGCTATGAAAAATAAAAAATCCTATATATTTTTTCCATAATTAAATGAGAGTCTCTTCCTCAAAAAATCCCTTACATGTAGGGGAAAGCTCAGAGCGAGGGGACACAGCAGGCGAATGGAGAAATTAGAGGGATTTCTGGGGCTAAATGTGTCTTTCCTCCTCTGTCAGCAGGAGAAGAGGCGGTAAAGGGTGGGAGTGAGCCAACTTCCCAGTAAGTGGGCTGTGAAAAGTGGGATGAAAGGCTAGGAGACAGTGAGTGCCAGATCTTGACCTCTATCTAAGTGGAAATGGATGGTGAACTTGGAGGCATAAATAGGAATCTGAGCTACAATATCCAAACCTCTAAATCAATCTGGCTGTCAGCAAGACTCTAAGAGAACATTTTCATATTTTAAAAGCTGTGTGGGAACTGTTGGGATCTTAAAATCTCTATCTGTAGAATAAAAGCACGGGCATGAGTGAATTCTTGGATACTCACAGCCCTGAGGTCTTCTAATTTTATTGTTTGCCTTCCTAAGAGGATTTTGGTCATAGCTTTTCAAGTTACATGTGTCTCTTCCCCCAAGTTTCTTCTAGTCTGAGCAGCTTATAAAAGAAAGAATTTATTTAGGGTTATAGTTTGTGGGGGACCAGCTCCCACATTTATTTACCCCAGGGACTCTTGAGAAATGAGGGATTAAGAGACTTAGTTAGAAATAAAGAGGGAAGAGGAACAGAGAGAAATGCAGGATAGCCTCGGGTGGGCCTGGATCCTTATCCATTGGCCCAGAACTTTACTCCAAAGGGCTGTTTATAACAATGCCAAGGAGAGGGGCAAAGAACCTCCTCCTTGCTAGTTACAGTCAAGTGTAGGCACTTACAAACATCTGGTACTCAGGCTCATGGTCAAATCATCCTCTTATGCAGTCCTGCTGGGTACAGCCACTCAGAAGCCTGGATGGGCTCCACCAATGGCTGCAGATGGTTAGATTCCATGCAGGCAGAGTAGAGATAGCCAGTAGCAGGTGGCTAGAGAAGCAGCTGAGAACTCACATCTCAAAGCACAATCAGGAAACAGAATACACTTGAAATAGCATGCAAAGCCTATACCTAGTGACACTTCCTAATTCTTTCCAACTAACCACCAACTTGAGACCAACTATTCAAATGCCAGCCATTTGAATATATATATATAACATCAACCTCCATGTTGCTCAAAGTCTAGCCCAAGACAACAGCTCTTCCAAAATCCATTGTGAGTGTTGTTAAATAAAAGAATTAATTATGACTGTAACTCTGCAATAACTATTGTGAGAGGAAATACCACACCAATTTTACACATCCTCCAAGGCCAATAACATGTCCCTGTGTTCTTCCAAGGTGCCTATCTAGGTGTCTGGGTCTTGACACCCAGTAGTCCATGGCAAGAGTGTAGACCAGTGTATGGCACACATAGGAGAGGAGTAGGACATTCCTACCCACTTCAGTGCTGACTCTCCCAAACACTGTCCTCCCTTTCTAGATTTCTGGTGAAGAAGAGGCCCTTCTGTCCAGTTCTTCCAAAGGATCCCTGTGTCAACGGTCCATTTTCCCCATATTGTCTTCCCCCTGTATCCTCTCCTTTATGTCTCGGCCCCAGAGGCTGACCTAACATCACTGTCCCAACCAGCATCACAGTCTCACTGTTTCAGGATTCCCAGAGCACATTCCTTGCAAAGATCCCAACCTCAAGCGCTCACTGAATGGTAATTATCTTCTGCCAGACAAATTTGTGCTGCTGTGCAAAATAGGGATTGGGTTTTCTAGCTCCATGATAAGTCCTTGGCCTTTGGATTGAGGTGAGGATGGAAGAAGAATCAGTGGATATTTCTTTGTTAACTTTGTGAGCTTTTATTCTAAATTACCTCACTCCCAACCATGACCTCCAAAAATAAATACTGGGTTAGTTCCCTTCTACTGGCAATATATGTTCTTCTTCCATTAGCACTCATTTTCAATTCATCTCAGCAACTGATAAATAGCCACCAGAAAGAGTTATTCTGTCAAGTGAGATAGAGGAAAACATGATAGATCTGATGTTTAAACAGGATTACTAAGGAAGATTCATCCGGTCCAGGGAAGGTATTAGGAGGAAACGCATGGGTTCATATTTCAGACAAAGTGGGATATGAACAAACACAGAGGTATTTATATTTCCTGGGTATTAAAGACATAAATAAGAGGCCAGCCATTCCAAATGTATCTTGAGAGGCTTGTGGCCATCTCCTAATCACCACTGCATGTGGAAACTGCCAGAAGTCCATGACTCTTGAAAAAGCAATATGGGCTCTAAAGTGATCCCATCCACCTCTGCAAATATCCTTTTAGGCACCTAGAGGGTAAGAAACAGAAACAGGAATGGAAGAACAAAGTTCCATGTGACAGTGAAATCCATAGCCCAAGTATAAACCAGAAAAAGCCAACCTGTCTGGCATCCCATAACTTGCTTTAAATGACATGTATTTTAAGTTACTAAGTGACTATTACTATTCATTTAGCCCAAAAGCCTGGTGTAAAACAAGTATGTTTATACCTGATGTCAAGTGGTCCTCAGTGCAGTAGGATGAGGGAGAGCTTATAAAAGATACATAATTGAATTAGTGAGAATTGATTTTTAAAAGAGAGATAGGAATTCATGAGTCTTCTTGAAGGATGCAGTAAGTTGAGCTCTGTCTGCAGGCTGGGTGGGATATTGACAGGTAAAAATGTGGGAAGATGATCACTCAAATAGAAGGAGCAACATACAGTGTGGATTGGTTACTTTTCTGTTGTGGTCATAAAATACCATGTCCATGAGTGACTTGGAGGGGAAAAGGCTTTACATAGGTTTCAGTTTTATGGGGGATGGATTCCATCATGGCAGAGAAGGCAGGGCAGGAGTCAGGGAAAGCATGGCTACAGGAATAAGAAGCTGGCTGATCATACTCATACACACACAGGAGAGAGAGAGAGGGAGAGGGAGAGGGAGAGGGAGAGGGAGAGGGAGAGGGAGAGAGAGAGAGAGAGAGAGAGAGAGAGAGAGAGAGAGAGAGAGAGAGAGAGAGAAAGAGAGAGAGAAAGAGAGAACAGAAAGTGGGACAAGGTTAGAAACTCTCAAAGCCCTGCCATAATGAAGTACTTTGTCCCAACAAGGCTCCACCTTCTAAAAGCTCCCATCCAAACCAGCACAAGGTGGGAAGGCACTAGGCATGTGCAGAATTATTCACGGAAAATCAGGGATAATAGAAACATCCTACATTTATGGCATTAGTAAACATTTGGAATGTGGCTAACACAACTGAAGAATGTTTTCACTAATTTAAATTTAAATAGCCACCATGAAAATAAGCAGACCAACCAAACAAGAATAAGCAAAGCCTGTTTGTTCAGAGATTGCTGTAGCAGGGAACCAGCGGCCATTGTCTGTACTTTGGCAAAGACTCATAGGTAGGCATAGCAGAGGGGAAATATTTAGAATAGAAAAGAGAAAGGCTCAGGTGTGCCCTGGTGAGGCTGCAGTGACCAGCTAGAAATGGAGCATCCTATAAGTTCGTTGTGGAGGGAGGGGGATGTTTAGGGAAGCTGCCAGTTCCAAATCAAGACCTGGTTGCCTGAAGCTGCTTATTGCAGGAGTTGCCGCTGGCTTCCCAGGACGTTGGTAGAGATGGCAGAGTGACTTCCTACTAATCTGACTCAATAGGTAGAAAACTGGCATCTGGTCTGGTACTGTAGATAACGGGTTACTTTTCTGGACTGACAGAATTTTGTGGTGCATGGTTCTGATTTATATATGATCTGTTCAACGCCCGTCTGTGCATTCACTCCGTGAACAATTGCTCCTGGCTGCAGCAGCACGGAGCCAGAAAGTCGTGAAGTAATAAGAGATCTAGTCTGGTGAAACATGGGGCAGGTCTCAGGAAAATGTCAGTGACAAGACTGAGAACAGAGATAAGGGCAGGACGTGTAAATCTGGGCACTGAACTATGACGCCTGTGTTTGTCTTGAGATGGATAAGAAGCAGGGAACAGCTAAGGGCAGGAAACTCTATGATCATATCTTCGCTTTGTTTTTCAGTCAGTTTTACTATGACAAACAGAACCCAGAAAGCAGCTACGAGAAAAGGAAAGCCCAGGTAAGATGTTATAACCCTCCCCACAAGAGGAGATGGGCACCACACCATAACACGAGTGTGGATGGAAAGACATGGACAAAGGAAAAATAATATAGATGTTCAATATTGAGTTCTAGAAATAAGATTGGCAAAGGGATGGCTTCACAAGTACTTTTCAGCCTAAGCAAGTTGACAGACGCTGGCTCTTTAGAGGACCAGGGAGTAAGGAATCGGCATGGTAGGAACAGGAGATGAGGGAAGACAATGACCTGGAGTTTTCAGTTAGAAAAGACCAAGAGAAGGGGCCGGAGAGACAGCTCAGCAGTTAGCACTTGTTGCCCTTCCAGAGAACCTACGTTCAGTTCCTAGCACCACATGTGGCTCACAATTATCAGAAACTCTAATTCCAGGGGCATGAACGCCCTTTTCTGGACTCTCTGGGTGCTGCAAAGATACAGGAAAAATATGAATATACATAAAATAAATCTAAATAAAGGAAGATTCAACAGATCAGAGCAAATGAAAAAAATCTGAGATAAATCAGAAGAAACCAAAAAGTACGAAATGAAAGAACCCAAAAGACATTCATAAGAGGAGACACTCATAATAATTTACATTTTACACTTAGTAAATAATCATATTTTGCATAAAAAGCAATAAGTTATACTTGACAGTTTTCAGGGAGACACAGTTCAATTAAAACATTCCTGTTTATGTAAGCAGTAACATCTGGTGTCTGTCTGTCTGTCATCATTGTTCTCTTCCTTGTCTTAGTTTTTTCCTGACTTTGTTCTCTGCTCAGCATAGGTTTTATTAGCTAATTAAGATAAACAAATCTAAGCAAGGGTCCCCAGTATTATGGCCATCACCAATTAGTGCTGGCCATCTAAGAGCAGGATGCATGCTCTTGTCCAGATGTTGAAACATGCTCTGCTTTGAGAGCCTGGGTGTCCCCCAGACTCATAGTCAGCTGGCATCTCTTCAGGGTTACCAGAGTTACCAGGGGTCCAGACAACTGTCTGTTCTCATTTCATTGTTTTCCTTTATTCTTGCTACTTTTATTTCTCCAATAAAATACGTCAGTAGACTAACCCCGATTAGCTGATAATTCCACTCAAGATCCTCTATAAAAAAAAGACCCTAAGAATGGCTACCAACCAACTGCCATCATAAACACATTAAAAAAGGAGAAAAAAGCAATTAAACTGATTACAAATGCGGAATACTCCAACGGGGTCATTCATCTTTGGGCTCTTTTCTCTCTGCATTCCAAATTTCACAGAGAGCAAAGCAGCCACACACAAGATTTAGTTCAAAATCATTGCCTGGCTTTACAGCAATGTCACCAGAGTAATATATGCTAATATGAAGGTAAATTCAGCCTGATTCTCAGCCTGAAAGAATGGCATTAATTGACCACAGTTCTGATTCCCAGAGCCAAAGAGCAGCGTCTCACTGCCATGGTGACTCAGAGCCACGCTTTGTACCTGACGATTTTCAGAATTCCAAATAAGCCTCTAAAAATGGCTGTGATTGAGAAGACAATGATCTGGAGTCATCCTGGTGGTAAATTCTTTCCCTAGGATTTGGGCCAGCCTGGAAGGAGATCAATACAGCATTCAGATAGATTTATTTCCAATCAAATCACATATGGGAAGGTCACCTAATGCAATCCTGAAGGCGCATCCATCCCCTTTCTGTTCTCTCCCACTGCCTTTCTTGGAAGCAGGACAGGCCTTAAGGGAAGTCTCTGGAACTCTTGAAAGTCCCCTCTGTGCCCTCTTCTTATGTTGACCACATTCTGCCCTCTCCCTCCTGGGGTCCCATCGCATAAATAAATGCTTATCTATCCCCTAAGGAATGAGGTTAGCACTTTCAGGAAACAGCTTATGCAGTGAGCTGAGAGAAGTAGACATTAAGTTCTTTTCATTTCAGTTAGAGGCTCTGTGCATAGATTTTTGGCAAGTGAAACAACCCAACTCAAGCTAATGTAGGCAGAAGAGATTTAATCAAAGCACACTATAGCTCACAGAGCCAGGAAGATCAGAAACCCAGGACCAGAGAAAGCACAGAAAGAAGGGGGCCCCTTTCTTGTCTAAGAAAGCTCTATTAAGAAAATAACAGCAAAAGGCAGAAAGAAACAACTCCAGGCCCCTGGTCCCTCAGTCAGAGCCTTGCCAGGCCAGTGAATGCAGACCCTGGTTCATTATGCTTCTGCCGCATCATGACCCCAAACAATAGTGGCACTGATATACACACGTCATGTGGGAACAGAAAGATGGGAGTCTTCCCATATACATGCAAAGTACACACAGGAGGAGCATTCCAGGGGGAAAATCTACACAAAACTAAAATGGAAAAAGTGTCACCATTTGGGTATGGAATGGACACCACAGACTCCCATGTTGAAGCCTTGGCTTAATGGTGCTATTTGGGGAGATTCAAAGCAGGCTTATGTTCAGGAAGTAGTAACTGTGTCTGTGAGAGTTACATCTGGTACCCAGGCCCTCCCTCATTTCCTGCTTCTTGTCCATTCTGAGAATAGATTCTTCCTGTACATATTCCTGCCTCCATAATATTCTACTGTGCCATGGAACCAAGCACATGGACTGAGCACATTAAAGCCATGGGCTCATGGCTTCAATTATTTTTATGAGACATTTGCTCACAATCTGACAAGACAGGACTTGAATGACAGACACAGACCTGAAGCTGTCAAAGATGAAGTAGTTCATGACAACATTAATAATAGTCATTTGTTCATAAACGTACACCAAAGGTCCTCTGCCTTTCTTTTAGTTTCAATAGGGTGTCCAAAGCTGTTAGGAAGTTGATCCAAAGAAGTGCTGTGTAGTGACAAGCTCTTAAGGGGAGATTGCTGGAAATAGAAAGACTTTTGTCATTGGTATTAAACTATATATGGCAATCTTTTATAGGCTACAAGGGGACAAGCTAGCAGTCCAGAAACACTTCAACAAAGAAGGGATCTGGTCTAAGTCAGGACAGAGAAACTTCGGCACCAAACACTTTATGGGTCAAGATGGGATCAAGAAGGGTTTTATAGAAACGGTTCTTACGTCAATCTGACTGCCATGACAGAGTTTCTGGATGTCTAGAAGAGAAATGGGCAGAAAAAACAGAGTATTGGTTGGTACAGATAAAAAGCCAGAGAGGGCAAGTGTGGGGGCACTGGGGATTTTTTTCTGACATCTTTCTACCACCTCAGCTAAATTTCCCTAGTTCGAGTGTAGGAACAACAGCTTCCCATGCACTTCCTTAATCCTTCGTGTCTCGCCTGACCATGGGCATGGTTGGAGCATTGTGTATTGCATCATTTGTGATCATGAGCAAGTTGCTGATTCTTAGTTACCCTCCATGCACTCATATGCCAGAAACTGTGGGGGGTGCAAGTCAGGGTGCTACCGAAAACCTCTCCAGACATCAGGGAGACTGCCATTAAAAAGGGCTAAAGACATTGGGTGCTCCTTGACAGGGGCTTTGTAATACAAAATTACAGAATCATTCGCAAAACTGCCCAAGGAGCACTCATAGGCTTTCGAGTTAATAAATGTACTCTCTATCACCTCTTCCTGGAATGTATACGCTGGAGTTGAGGATCAAGGTTGAAATGAATGGGAAGTGGCAGAAGCTGAGGGTGTTAGATAATAGGTAGGGAAAAAAATCAACATTTCTACTCATGCCATTGCAAACTTTACAGAAATATAGATACTTGAGTCCTGTATGGCTTTCAGTAAAAAACAAGAGATAGCCATTATCTCAGTCACCCATTAGATTTGTCCTATATTCCTTATGAATTGACCCAGTCAACTTTCTCATGCAATGTTAATCTGGAATGCCAAGCACCAATTCCTTTGATAAAATGTCTCCTTCATACATAAAAAAGGGAAAAAATGAAACAAAGACAACTCAGTTTCTCCACTTGTTTTAGTTAAAATTCAAACTTTTACAAGGAGTATCTTAACAAAAGATACCCCTCACATTGAGACTTTTAAATAAATATTAAATTTCCCTATCTACAAAGCATTCACAGCTTTGAGAAAAGGGCCAAGAAGGCCCTGTTTTTTCTGGTTACCTAGCTATGAATCTGGCAGGGTGTAATTCATAACTTGAATGGCAGGTGTATATTCTCTGATATTTTCTGAAGGTAGAAAAGGATATTAGATTTTCTTTAAAACAAAAGCAAAAAAGGTCATTTTTCCTACAGAAAAAAATTAGTTTGAACAAAACAGCTTTTCATCTTGCTCATTAAATTCATATCTGTACACAAATCGTCTTTGGTTATAGTGTTTTGATGTTCTTATGATTACTGTTTATTCCTTGTTTTATAATTCCATGATGCAACTGTTGCCTTGGTAATGAAAAAGTGGGCTCAATCCTTTCAAAATGATAACCATCTCCATTCCTCATTATTTACTGGATTTCATTCATGTATATTCTCCTTTCTATTTTTCTCCTTTATGAATTTAAAGTCACTCTTTCCTTTGTCATACTGATTTCCATTTTCTAAATACTTTCCAAACTGTCAGTATTTCTTACTTGTTCTATTGAAATGGAAAAATAAGTCTAAGGATTTTTTTGCAAAATAGAAAAATAGAGATTTGTGTATTGCAGCCAGTACTGTTGTGACTCACCACATTCTGCCTGTGCAGAAAAGCCCAAATGACTGTGTAAGCTCCTTGGTCTAGAGATCCCAGGATGAAACAGGAATTGTGGAGCTGCTGAGCATCTGATGGGGTTCCTGGCAGGCAGCCCTATCACTCCAATCCTTAGGTGGTCAGTGTCCTCAGGATCAGCTGGTTTTTAGTAGCCACTTGATGAAGTGAAGGTGCCATAGTGGCTGGTGGAGTGTCTCTATTTTCCATGGAGGGGAGGCTACATACCTAAATAGTAAAGTGTAAAAATCCTTGTAGTCAGAAGTTTCTCTTCTTCTTGCCAATTCCCAAATAACCACTGAGACTTAATATTACTTGTAAATGTCAATAGCTCAAGCTTGTTACAAGCTAAAAATCTTACACTTAAATTAACCCACATTTCCCATCTATGCCTCACCACATGATTCATGGCTTGTTACCTCATTTTCTACATGCCCTGCTTCCACAGTGGCTGGCTGGCATCTCTCCTGACTCTGCCCTTCTTCATTCCAGCATCCTCAGTTTGATTGTCCCACCCAGCTTTATCCTGCCTTGCCATAGGCCAATCAGTTTCTTTATTAACCAATGAGAGTAATACATATTTACAGTGTACAGAAGAATTATTCCACAGCAGATCCTTAAGTGTAAAGGGCCATAAGTGCTGATCTGTTACCCAGAAAGAGAACTGTCCAGAATGACCTGAGTCAATGATTGGTGGTGTTACCTGATTGTTGTGGAATATTATTTTAAGGTGTGTTACTTTTGTTTATATTGTATTTGTTTAACTCTGTGAATCTGTGTTGCTGTGTCTGTCTAAAATACCTGATGGTCTAATAAAGAGCTGAAGAGCTGATAACAAGACAGGAGAAAGGATAGGCAGGGTGGACAGGCAGAGAGAATATATAGAAGGAGAAATCTGAGAGGAAAGTAGTAGTCAGAGAAGGAGGAGGACTCCAGTGGCCAGCCACCCAGCTACACAGCAAGCCATGGAGTAAGAAGGAAAGAAAAGGTATACAGGAATAGAGAAAGGGGAAAAGTCTAGAGGAAAAAGGTAAATGGAATAATTTAAGATAAGAAAAGCTGGCTAGCAACAAGCTAAGGCTGAGCATTCATAAGTAAAAATAAGCCTTCATGTGTGATTTATTTGGGAGCTGGGTGGTAGGCCCCTCAAAAGAGTAAAAACTACCAACAACATTTTGGTGCCCAATGTGGGGCACCAACTGTCCTTTCATTTAATTGTTGCTGCCTTTTAAACCACAGCTGTCTGAATCAACAATGGTAACTTCACTGCTACCAGCAGTGGTTAGGTGGCAAGGGCTGTAGCTGGAGGGAATTCTGTTCCCTCAGGCTCCAACTCTTGCAAAGCCATGAAGGGAACTTAACTAAACCTCTGTCCCTCTAAAGAACTCAAGATTCAAAGGTAAAGGTGGAATTCTGCTCTTCAAAGAGACTGAATAGCAAGTAGCTCACCTGTTCTCATTGCTTGTGTCCTCCAAAGAGCCCTCATGCTTCTCCTCGCCCCTCCTTAAGAAAGCTTCTCCACCTGGCTCCTCCCTACCACTTCCTGTCAGCTAGTTGCTGACTCAGACTCCTGACCGCAGGTGAATTTTATTTAATCAAACATATCTTTGCATCATTAAACGAATGTTCCAGAGCATAAACAAAAGTAACACACCTTAAAATAACATTCTGCAACACCTGGTCAGCATTCTAGATTTATATAATTATAGGTGGAATCACAGCATTCTTGTGAAGAAGAAATATGGAGTAGTTTTACTCAGGACTTCTTACCCTAGTAAAGTAGGTCCCTCAGGTCCCATGGGTAGATCAAAGTAGGTCATGGAACCTTCAGGGCCTATATTAAGTTTAAGAAATGCAGATTTGTGTGTTGCTCTAAAGAAAGTCTAGGACTTTTCACATGCTCAGAGAAGCCTACGATTAGCACAAGACATGATACATTTTGTCTGGCATAATCATATTTATGTCTATTGTCCTAAAATATTAGTAATTTTCTATTTCATTTTCACAAGATACCAATATCATTGATAAACTGTCCAATCTGTTTGATTTAACCTACAAAAGAATAAGAACTTCTGATTTGACCCAATACTCTAACTTCACACAACCACTCATTATTTTAATTACACATTACAATTTTAAAATTACCTGCATAAACACAATACCTTAAACAAGAGTAGAAACATACCTACAGTATAACAAAATTAACTTTAAATTTGTATCAATAAGTTAAAATCCATACTGATGTAAAATATTTAAGATTAATAGTTGTTTTTTGCTACACAGAGAAATCTTGTCTCAAAAAACAAAAAAAAAGGGTTTTTTTTTGATTAAAGTAGATTAAATAAACCACCCATTTGTTTCATTTCTATAGCCTTCCTTTTCTTTTTAGAATGAGATGCCTGAATCTAATTATTATATTATAATTTATATAATATATAGTTTATAGACGAGGTCATTGGTATGTTACAGAGTCATAGGAAGTTGGCTTATTTAAATAAATGATAATCATATTGCACAAAAATTTGAAAATCAAGCAAAATTCTTTAGATTTCATTAAGATATTAATTTTAATTGTCAAAATCAGTGTTGTCACAGATTAAAAGATATGTATAATCATGGGAAATAGCTAGTATTCTGAGTTCCATTTAAGATGAAAGAAGTACACTTATGTATTATGATGTGAAAATTATACTTTTCAAATCATTCTTCTTCCCATTCATATGATTTCAAGAAATAGGAAATTCTATGATGGACAATTAGCTATGTTTAATCCATGTTGTAAAACCATTTGAGCTTTGACTAGGTCCCAGCCATTTTGCTAGGTGCTATGAGACACATATAATAGGTACTATTGAAAGTAGATAAATCTGTGCTAGATTATAGGAAGCTTCAAAGACTATAGGATCACAAGAACAGTAAAACACAACATAAATACTAATGGCATATATATGACATGATCATTTGTAAAGGTATTTTAGCTTTCTGCAATTACACACACCTGGGATAATTAAATTCTAAAGGAAGTAGATCTAACAGATTCTATACTAGATGTGACAGGCACAGATTAGTTGACAATTATTATACACTACTTTATTCTCAAGTGATTTTTAACTTTTTATATCATAGAAAGATATCTAAAATGTAAAATGTTTCTATATTAAACATTGAAAGAAGGTCTGAGCAATTGTAAACTGCCACTGAACTACCATCCCTGAATAGTTGCTGCACAGTGTAACTATATAAAAAGTCAGGACAAAAGGCTGATGAAAACATGGGTGACTGACCTTAATAGACATTTCCCAAAAGAGACTACAAAAGTAGCCAACTAGAGCATAAGGAAAATGTCAAATGTCATTAAGCATCAGAGAAATGCAGCTCAAAACCACATGGAGATGGTTTTCGAATGGCTGTTATCAAAAGGACAGAAAATGAATGCTAGCGAGGATGTAGGGGAATAGGATGTCTCACACACTGTTGGTGGGACTAGAAGCAAGTACTATTTTATGGAGAACAGGATATATATATCACCAAATAAGAAAAGAACTACCATATGATCCAATAATCTCATGACTAGATAAATTTACTAAGGAATTGAAATTAGTATGTCAAAACACATCTGGACTTGCATAATATTATTCAATTCTTTGATTTTCATAATAATCAAGATATATAATTAACCAACTGTCCACTGATGATATATGGACAAGAAATGGTGGTATTTACACAAAACTGAGTACAAGCAACCATAGAAAGAATGAAATGCTGTCATTTCAAACGATGTGAATGGAAGTGTAATGCATTATGTTAAATGAAATAAGCCAGACACAGAAAGATAGAGTCTTCATGTTGCCACATATATACAGAAATGAAAGTTTGTGGGGCATTTTCTTGGTTGATTGTTGATGTGGGCTGAGAAGGTGTCCCTTCTGGGCAGGTGGTCCTGGGTGGTATAACAAGACAGGCTGAACAAGCCCTGGAGAGCAAGTCAGTAAGCAGCACTCCTTCACGACCTCTGCTTTTGCTCCTCCTCTAGGCTCCTGCCCTGCTTGACTTCCTGTCTTGGCTTCCTCAAGGATGGACTATAACCTATAAGATGAAATAACTCCTTTTCTCTTGGTCATGGTCTTTGTCACAGCAATAGAAAACAAACTAATACACCTGACTCCAGCGATGTAATTCCTCCAACAAGGTCCCACCTTCTAAACTTCCTCACACAGCACCACCAGCTGGGGACCAAGTGCTCAAACACCCAGGACTATAGGGAAGGGAGGGACTCCTTACCCAAACCGCCACAGTTGGCAAGGGTTAACTGAACATTTTGAATAGCTAATAAAAAGGGTTTCAAATGTTTCCAACACAAAAAAATAATAAAAATCTGAAATGATGGGTGTGCTAATTAGCATGAATGATTATTATATGTTGTATATACACACTGTGACATCACACTGCACCACGTAAATATGTACGACTATGCGTCATTAAAAATAAATATTGTAGAAGGTCTGCAAGCAGTGTTGACACATTTAAGAAGTACATATTTATAATACACACCATGTACAAATAATTCCTTTATTTGCACTGAAGAAAAATGTTGCTACTACATAATTTAAAGCTATGGCTCTTTGCAGCCCATTAACATACTAAGGAACAAGCTATCTTCATCATTTGTTAAGTTTCTAAGTGTAACAAGGTGTCCTGATGGTAAATATGTTACCAATTACAGGTATGATGACATTTTGAGGTCCATAATACATAATTTTGAAGTATTAGAAAATTTTGCATAAAATTCCAAGTAGTTTACTCCAGAAGTCAATAAAAATATTTTTCACTGATTTTAAAGACACTAATAATTCTGTTTCCTCTCCAATATCCTCTCCTACCCTGCTTAGTTTTTAGATGCTCCTGTCAATCACTTCAGCAGCCCCAATGACTGAGACTGGTGTCACTTTGGGTGACCATCTGAAGGCACCAGTAGAAGGCTGGGCATGTTGTGGGGCTGGATGCTACCTGTGATCACACCTTGCACAGATGGCCCCTACCTCGTCTCAGACACACTTCACATCAGAGCCCAGTGACAGAAGTCTCTTTTGCCCTTAAAAAGAGGGAAGGGACTAGTTTTCTGCTCTGCCAATGCCTCAATGCTTCAATGTTCCAGAGAGATGTGCTTAACTTTCCCCACTGCTCTGGAAGTAATCACTCCTTGAGTGGTCTTTTAACAACCTCTGCATCAGGGTTAATTGGGTTTAATTCACCCTGCTGGACCTGACGGATGCATACACTAACTTTTCTACTAATAAACCCAGTTTCCTGAGCCCTAATTGGAAACAAGTATAGAAGACCTTTATAATGAGCTCAGCTCCTGAGACAGGAAAAACCAGGTAAGACATCCATGGGGGAAGGGCTGGAAAACAGTCCTGCAGACCTAAGACAGGATCTGAAATTTTGAATTCCAGAATTGTTTCTGGCCAGGCAGTGGTGGCCAATGCCTTTAATTCCAGCACTCAGGAGGCAGAGGAAAGCAGATCTCTGTGAGTTTGAGCCCAGCCTGGTATGCAGAACAAGTTTCAGAACAGCCAGGGTGGTTACACAGAGAAACCCTATCTCAAAACACCAAAAAGAAGAAAGAAAGAGAGAAAGAAAGAAAGAAAGAAAGAAAGAGAGAGAGAGAGAGAGAGAGAGAGAGAGGGAGGGAGGGAGGGAGGGAGGGAGGAAGGAAGGAAGGAAGGAAGGAAGGAAGGAAGGAAGGAAGGAAGGAAGGAAGGAAGCATATAGGTGATAAATAAATAATTGTTTCTGAGAGTCTCTCCCATCAACCTTAACCCAAAATGCTGTTGGTCCTTCTGCTGGTTATCTTTTGTTGCTGTGATAAAATACTATGACCAACACAACTTGTAAGAAGGAAGAGTCACTGAGTCAGTTGAAGTTATAGTTTCAGAGGGAAAGTCCATAATGGTGGGGGAGGCCTGGCAGCAAATGGCCACAGCAGGAAACTGAGCAATCACATCTTCTACTGCAATCATGAAGTAGAAAGAGAGAGAAAACTGGAAGTGGGGTAAGGCTGTGAACTCTCAAAGCCCAGCACCAGTGACATGCCTTCTTCAAGAAGGCTATATACCTCCCACCCAAACACTACCACCAAATGAGGACCAAGTGTTCCAACACCTGAGCCTATGGGGGATACTTCTCACTCAAAACACTGCAGTCTTCATAGCCAGGTCTATATGGTTTGGGGAGAGGGTTGCATATCTTGATTTCTTCTACCCTTTCTGGATCCAGCTCCAAGCAAATTTCCCATACTCAGATCCTGACTGCATGCCTATCTCTCCCAAGAGGCTACCCTCTGCTCTGTGAAAACACCCTGTAACTCTGCAGCCAGATTCATATTTGGAAGCAAAGAATCATATTGCCATCAATACAGTTATGAGGTAACCTAGCAAGGCATTCCTCTGAAGCTCAGGAATCACACTCTTTTGGAGCATGAACTAAAGTAGATCCAACTGGGTTTGTCTTAATAAGGATGTGACTCTGCAGACCTAACCCCACAGCCAAACTAATCCCTTGCTTATGCATGCTTATGCTCCAAGGCAACTTCCTTTTTTCTCATCAGCCCCTTCTTTATCAGATCTACTGGTCTTGAAAAAAAATGATCAATTCTGAGAAGTAATTATTTCTATTCAGAGAGTTGATCCTAACTGAAATTTCCTTATGATACATTGGTATTGGCACAGCTGTTGATATAAAAAATGAAAGTCTCATCTATGAAGTATTCTGGTGTGTTCTGGTACTTTCTTTCCTAAGAATACTATAAAATGCTATTTCATCCAGTCTTTCCTGTACTTGAAAATCCTCTTCTAATTCTTCAAGATGTTGGGAGTCAGTTTTAAACTCTTCATTTAAGATACAACCACTGATCATTCCAGCTTTCTTGGTCATTCCTGATGTGAACCTTTCAATGAAGCCATTTCCAAGTACAGACATACACTGAACATTTTAGTCAATGACAGGTAGCATACAGCCCATGATCCCATCAGATTATATTGCTCAGTGACACCATAGCTGACTTAGTTTATGTGAGTGCAGTCTGTGTAATGTTCACAACAGGACAGACATCACAGAAAGATACATTTCTTAGGGACTATTCCCATTAGAAAGCATTGTGCAACTTTTTGTGTTCTTGTGTTCTTCTTTGTGTTTTTGCATTCCTTGTTGGCTTATACATGGTGTCCTCTCTGCTCTGAATTCTCTGCCTCTTCTTCCTGTAAGATCTAGATGGTCTTCAAGCCTTACTCCAAGAACCCCTCCAATTGGGAACCCCCCACTCAATCTTAAGTAAAGGAAGCACTTATTTTTATGTTTATGTAACACATTAAACTATCAGACTTCATATATTAATCATTACACTTATTTTTACATTTATGTAGCACATTAAACTATCAGACCTCATATTATTAATCATTACTTATCTTTCTCAATTACTAGTTTATAAATTTCTGGAAGGAAATGGTCATGCTGATAATCTTAGTGTCTAAGACAGTGCCTGGAACACAGCAGCAATAAGATGTGTTAAATAAATGAGTGCATGTTTTTGACTGAGCAGATTCAGAGTAACGAATGGAAATGGGACAGAGGAATGAAAAAGCAATGACACAATAAGGAAAGAAAGATTTCTGAGGCTAGGAGACGGAAATGCTGAGGACATTTATCTTGGAAAAGGCAGAATATAAGAGAGCTTTTCACGCACATGATGTATTATCTCAACTATAAATAGGCACACTTAAGAGACATGCTAGAATTATATCCAAAGGGTATACTTAAGCAAGAAGAAATAATTTTTTACCATAGCTGGGACCATAAAACATCTTTCCTAATACATAAAAAAAAAACATCTTATGCCCAGAAATATTGTCTTGAAAGAGAGGAGAAAACCATCTTATTTAGTACTTTGAGAGGAACATATACCTGAAGGAAAATGGGAATGTGGTTATCAGTGTAGAGGCACAGGCTCCTGCCATCTCCCAAGCAGTGTTGGGAAAGCTTGATGGTAAAGCCACTGAGGTGGACTGTGTGACACTTTTTTTCATTCTGGCTTCACTTTTTGCTATTTGTCTCTTACTCTTCACTTGCAAGCTACGTGGTTTGGGTCTGGGTGTCTAAATGCCTCTGTCTTGTTATGTGCCTAATGGGAATGATAATTGATGATGCCTTCAAGAGTAGCTATGAGGGTCAAGGAGATAAACACTTAAATATTAGCACCAAGAATTCAATGATGTAACCTTAACATCAATGCTGTTATTCTGCACAGAAGAAAGCTGTGATCTGTGCCCTTACAGCATCTTCCCAAAGGTCACATCAACAGTGACTGTCAAGCTGGGGAATCCAAAACAGAGGATGCATTTCTTTTGTGTTGTTGTGGCCAAAATACCTGAAAGACACAACTTAAGAGGGGAGATCTTTACTTTGGCTTTTCAAAACAGTTTCAGAGACTCTCAGTCTGTGATGTACCTCAGACTATGGCAGTTGAAGTGTGAGCTGGATGCTGTTCACATGATAAAAGACCAGGAAACAGTGGAACCAGAAACAGGGGCAGGACACCCTTCAAACACCCACCACAGTGAACTGTTTCCACTAGGTGGGCTCTGCCTCCTGAATGACCCAGAACTTTTTAAATAGTGGGATAAGCTGGAGACCAAGAACTCAAACATGAGTCTGTAAGGGACATTTCAGATTCAAAGTGCAACAGAGGGGCTGGGAACTCCAGGAACAAATGTCTCCCAGCTCTCGTGCAATAGAATAAAAAAACAAAAACAAAAAAAAAAAAAAACCTACATTAAGGAATCAGAACTAGAATCCTATAACCCTGATTAACAGAGAATTAAGGCTGTTTTCCTTAGCCTTCTTTTAATTAGTAAAGAAAATACTTTTCATGTAGTAGACGCCTTTCTGATGCCAAAATGTAGGTCATGCTTCTTTATTTAAAGCTGGAGTTTTCTAAGGCCTCGAATTGTAAAGTGGGCACTGTGACCTCTGAAAGAGAACTGAAAATTCTTTGGCCTTCTAATTTCCTTGAAGAAGCTGCAGCTCTGGAGTTTTCTGCTCCTACCCAAGTGGCCACCTTAAAATAGACTGTAGGGAAGCCTGTGCAGAGAAACACATGCACATGTGCATACGCTTTGTTAGACAGTTGGAAGTCCAAAGCTGGGAAAGTTCATGGTTAATATTTTTCTATCACAGAGTATGTTTGGAAATTAGGTCCCTTGCCTTCTTTCCAAGGATAATTTTTGCTTTAATTTTTTTTACTTCAAGGAATAAAATGCAACTATAATTTAGTTATGAGATGAAAAACTGAAAAGATTATAAATCAGAACTGTAAAGACTTAAGAAATCATCTGTCCATTCACATTTATAGACCATGGCTGTCTTTCCTCTCCTAAGATGATTATTTCACAGCAAGGGTGAAGGTTTGCTCTGTACAGTCTCTGCCCTCAAAGATTTGATTCATGCTAATCTCTTTTATCCTGTACTGCATGGGATTATGTCTCCTCCTCTGTGTGGCAGATTTTTTTAAAAACCTAAGAACTGGGTGACTGTGAGTCCTCTGGCACATTATAAATAACAATGCCTCATTTGTGGCTGAATATTAAGAATTTTCATAGTGCTTGCTGTTTAAAGTATCTCTTAAATGTCCACAATTGAATTAAAGCCTTATGTGCAAGCATGAACCATAAAATTAGTTGGTATTACCAATGTTCTGCAAGTCAGGGCTGAAAAAAAATAGAAAGATTTCAACATGAAAAAATTGAAAATCTCAGCTAAAATCAGCCTTTGAGTTTCCTAATGGCCTTAATTGTATCACAAACTCTATTGAAGAAACAACACAAGCCAAGGACAAGAACCCACCCATATTATCTATATGATTTTTCTGGTAACAAAAAAAAATCCTCCCAATTTAAACCAAGTAAAATGGAATTTCACAAAGAATGTTGTACACTGAAGTCTGTTTATTCCAATTTCTAAATGAACATTAAGATTGTGTTTCTTTGTATTCTAAGTTTTTGTTGGTTTGGTTGGGTTTTCTGTTTTGTTTATTGGTTGGTTGGTTGGTTGGTTGGTTGGTTTATTGAGACAGGGTCTCTCTATGTAGAACCCTATATGTAAACCAGGATGGCTTTGAACTGAGAGAGATTCTCTTGCCTCTACCTCCAGAGTGAAAGATAAAGGCAAAATTAAATGAGACAGGCTACAGAATGGGAAAAGATTGTTTTATCAACTGCACATCCTATAGAGTATTAATATCCAAAATATGTTTTTAAAAAACTCAAAAACTTGGACATCAAGAAAACAAATAACCTAGTTTTGAAACTGAGGTACAGATCTAAACAGAGAATTCTCAAAAAAGGAGACTCAAATGGCTGAGAAGCACTTAAAGAAAAGTTCAACATAGTAATAATCATCAGGGAAATGCAAATCTAAATTACTTTGAGTTTTCATCTTACACCAATCAGAATGGCCAAGATCAATAAAACAAGTGATAGCTCATGCTGGCACAGATGTAGAGAAGGGAACATTCATCCACTGCTGATGGGAGTGCAAACTTGTACAGCCACTATGAAATCAGTATGGCGGTTCATCAGAAAGATAGGAACCAATCTGCCTTAAGATCTTAGCTATACCACTCTTGGCCACATCCACATACTCAAAGGATACTTCATCTTACCACAGAGACACTTGTTCACTGCTGCTCTATTCATAATAAGCAGAATTGGAAATATCCTAAATGTCCCTCAACAGAGGGATGTATAAAGAAAATGTGGTACATTTACACTGGAATATTCCTCAGCCATCAAAAAATTGAAATCATGGAATCTGCAGGTATATGGAAGGAACTAGAAAAAAATCATCCTGCATGAGAAAACCATATGGTTACATACTGACCTACATGATATGTATTCACTTGTATATTTTAGCTGTTAAGTCATCAGTAAGCAAGCTACAATCCATATAACCTCAGAAATTGGACAGAGAGTAAGGGACTGGGGGGAAGGATGAATCGCCCTAGGAAGAAGAAAGGGAATGATAGATCATTATGACAAGGTGAGGGGACTAGAACGAGATCAAAGCGTTCTAAAGCATGGAAAGAGGGGAGTGAGGAAGGGAATATGGGAAAAGATAGCAAAACTAAGGGCCATTTGAGGGGTTGTATGGAAACCTAATACAATAGAAGTTTTCTGTAGTACACACACACACACACACGATAGAGCCCCAACTGCACATCTCTCATCACCAAATGAAGCTTCTAGTACCAGGAATGGGTTACATATAATCAAGTTGTTGACAAAACGGATCCCATGGAAACTCCGGAATAACCCAGGCTGTTGCCAAGGATATCAGTGGCTCTCTACAAACTGACATATTGCTGAAGACAACACCTACACAACTCACTGAACACAGAGAAGTTGAGCTTGTGCTTATCTAGACCTTTCACTCCTACAGATTAGTATTCATGCTACTGAAAAGTATTCTGCGTGCTATCAAAGGAGGAATACTAAACACCATCCCAGCACAAGTCCTTCAGTCTACAAGAGTGACCTTACAAGACACACTGGTGCAACAGTGGAGCAAAGCTTGTAGGAGTAACCAACCAATATCTGATTTGCAGTGAGGCCCACTCCATGAGATGGAACCCATATACAACACAACTTGGATGGCCAAGAACCAGAGACTAGATAGCCCAGGGACCCAGGAGGAAACCAAATACTACTGTTCTGTTAAAGGAACACAGCAATAAAATAACTCCTAAAGACATTCTGCTATATTCATATATCATCGTCTTGCTCAGCCATCATCAGTGAAGCTTCCTCTTGCAGCAGATGGAAACAAATATGGAGACCCACAGTCAGACAATATGCAGAGAGTGAAAGATCACTCGGCCTCCATCAAATCTCTCCCCTCAGAGCTCAGGGAATCATGCAGCAGAGGAGGAAGAAAGGGGACACCAAGGAATCAAGGCCTTCTGAGCACAATGGGTTAGTGGACTGTGGCAGCATGCACAGGGCCTGCACAGGCCTGCAAAAAGAAGTGGACACATGCCCCTATCCCTAACCCAAAACGCATCTCCAACCAATAGCCACTTGCAGATGAAAAATTAGTTTTCTCCAACAGAGTCTCATGAGGAAACAAAGCACACTTAAGAGTAGGCCCCACAACCACAGTAGATGGCCAACACAAAACTAACTCAACAGCATCTTTGGAGGTTCTTTGTCTCATAGTGTTGTTAGGGCATGTTTTTCTTTTTTACCTTACAGGTCCTTTGCATATATATTTTGGTTAGGGGTTTGAGGTTTTTATGGTATTCCTGTATGTGCAAATGTGTGTGTCTACACCTACCTGCATTTTTAATGCTTTTTCTTTGTCTCTTTTTCTTGTTTGGCTGTGTTTTCATATTCCAATTTGTTTCTTATTTTATCTTATTAGTATTTTATTTTTATTCCTCAGATGGCCACTTGTTTTCTAACAAGAGACATAAAGGATGTGGACATAGCTGGAAGGAGTGCCTAGGAGGAACTGGGGGTATTGTAGAGAGGGGAAACCATAAACAGAGTTTATTGTACAGGAAAAAAATCCATTTTCAATAAAAGAACGAAAAATTGCATTTACACATGAAAGTCTATTTATAATTGGATAATTTCTGTTACATTTAGTTACCATATTCATACGGGATTAGGCAGGTCTCAACTGATATATCAAGACCCACATTGACCTCAAAGTCATTCTTGCAGCATCAGTTCCTTTTACCAATAACACCTGATTCTTTGCTATTCCAAGGCTGTCAGTGAGACACGGCCTCAACATCATCTAGGATGGTTTAAAACACACAATCAGACCCATCGCAGGACTCTAGGGACACTATCTGCCTTTTTAAACAAGATTCTAGGGAAGATAAGTGCAGGTGAAGGTACCAGGACCAGGTTTATATGGTTGGCCTAAACATGTGACTTTCTTCCCTAATTGCTTCAAAGAATAACAAGAAAAAAATGAATAGACAGTTTGAAGAAAGTTGACAGCTCCTATCATGTGCACAAGTTTGCACTCCCACCAGCAATGGAGGAGTGTTCCCCTTGTTTTATGTACTCTCCATCATGAGCTGTCACTTGTGTATTTGATATTTGATCTTAGCCATTCTGACGGGTGTAAAATGGTATCTCAGTACCACCTTACACCTGTCAGAATGGCTAAGATCAAAAACACTGAAGACACTTTATGTTGGAGAGGATGTGCAACTAGGGGAACTCTCCTCCACTGCTAGTGAGAATGCAAGCTTGTACAACCACTTTGGAAATCAATATGGTGCTTTCTTAGAAAATTGGGAATCAATCTCCCCCAAGATCCAGCTATACCATTCTTGGGCATATACCCAAGAAATGCTCAATCATACCACAAGAGCACTTGCTCAGCTATGTTCACATCAGCATTGTTTGTAATAGCCAAAACCTGGAAACAACCTAGATGCCCTTCAACTGAAGAATGGATAAATAAATTGTGGCACATATACACAATGGAATACTACTCAGCAGAGAAAAACAATGACATCATGAGGTTTGCAGGCAAATGGATGGATCTAGAAAAAATCATCGTGAGTGAGGTAACCCAGACTCAGAAAGACAAATATGGTATGTACTCACTCATAGGAGGATACTAGATGTGGAACAAGAATGACCGGACTGCTACTCACATCACCAGGGAGGCTACCTGGAAAACAGGACCCCAAGAAAGACACAGGGATCGCCCAATGATAGAGAAATGGCTGACATCTACATGAACAACCTGGACATGAGTGGGAGTAATGAAGGGCGAGGGTCGAGGGAAAGAGAGCCTGTGGGAGCGGGAGATCCCAGCTGGATCAAGAACAGAGAGGGAGAACAAGGAATAGGAGACCATGGTAAATGAAGACCACATGAGAAAAGGAAGAAACAAAGTGCTCGAGAGGCCCACAGAAATCCACAAAAATACCCCACAATAGACTGCTGGCAATGGTAGAGAGACAGCCGGGAATTGACCTACTCTGGTGATGGGATGGCCAAACACCCTAATAGTCATGCCAGAAACCCCATCCAAAGACTGAGGAATCTGGATGCAGAGATCCATGGCTAGGCCCTGGGTGGAGCTCTGGGAGTCTAATTAGCGAGAACGAGGAGGGTTTATATGAGCGAGAATTGTTGAAACCAAGGTTGGATAAAGCACAGGGACAAATAGCCAAATAAATGGAAACACATGAACTATGAACCAAAGGCTGAGGGGCCCCCAACTGGATCAGGCCCTCTGAATAGGTCAGACAGTTGATTGACTTGGTCTGTTTGGGAGGCATCCAGGCAGTGGGACCGGATCCTGTGCTCAGTGGATGAGTTGGCTGTTTGAAACCTGGGGCTTATGCAGGGACACTTGGCTCAATCTGGGAGGAGGGGACTGGACCTGCCTGGACTGAGTCTACCAGGTCAATCTCAGTCCTCGGGGGAGGCTTTGCCCTGGAGGAGGTGGGAATTGGGGGTGGGCTGGGGGGAAGGGGAGCGGGGCAGGAGGGGGGAGAACAAGGGAATCTGTGGCTGATATGTAGAAGTGAATGGTATTGTAAAATAAAATAAAAGGAAAAAAATAAAGAAAAATTTTTAAAAAAGAAAAAAAAAGAAGAAGTCTGAAGGAAACCATCAAAAAATAAAAGATGGGATCTCAGAGTCATTTTGATTTGCATTTCTCTGAAAGCTAAGGGTGTTGAATGTAAGTGTTTCTCAGCCATCTGAGATTCTTCTGCTGAGAATTCTCTGTTCACATCTGTATCCCATTTTTCAGTTGGACTATTTGGTTTTTTGATGCCTTGTTTCTTGAGTTCTTTTTACATTTTGGAAATCAGCCCTGTGTCAAATGAGGAGTAGTCTGCCATTTGTCATTCTGTAGTCTGCCATTTTGAAAGTGTCCTTTCAGAAGCTTTTCAGTTTCATGGGGTCCCATTTATTGTTGATTGGTCCCATTTATTGTTGATTTTAGTGTCGCACTATTGGTATTCTGTTCAGGAAGTTGTCTCCTGTGCCTGTATGTTCAAGGCTATTCCCCACTTTCTCTATTAGGTTCAGTCAGTAGTTTTTGTTTGTTTGGTTGGTTGGTTGGATTTTTTTCGAGACAGGTTTTCTCTGTGTAGTTTTGGTGCCTGTCATAGATCTCACTTTGTAGACCAGACTGGGCTCAAATTCTCAGAGGTCTGTCTGCCTCCCAAGTGCTAGGATTAAAGGCATGTACCACCACCACCCAGCCGACTCAGTCAGTAGTTTTAAAGTGCACGTGTTTTCAGTATTTATTGCAGGTGAGGTATTTTCAGTTTTATTGTCAAACACAGCAGTTAGAACTGACGTGGCAGTTGCTCCTCTGTGTTGTAGTCCCAGCAACCCAGAAGGCTGGCTTGGAGTTCTAATCCCACCTACACAGCATAGAAAGACTCCCTCTCAAAAGTAACAGTAGTCATAATAATTGCATAGGAATCTTGTAAATTGTGCCTTGCTAGCTGCATTGGCATTACTATCTTTTTATTCGGAGGGCATGTATATACCATATCAAAATGTCCACAGCTGCTACCCATCATGCCATGGTTGGACTGTAGCTCAGTAGCACACCCAATTAGGCTCTGGATCTTGTTTTCAGAAAGTTTTGAAGACACAAAGAATTTCTTTCAGGAAATTCAGGAGCAATTTCTGGTGAGTGGTTAGGAACCTTCACCTTGGAGTTCATCCTTTTTCTTCCTAAGTTCGCTCAAGTCCACCAGTGAATGAGACTGGATGGAATCAATTAAACATATTATTATATTACACACAGTAAGAATTTCATATTACTGAAGATGTGGCCACCCATACGTTTATCTTCTTCCTGTTTCACAAGAAGAAATGGGATTATTCCAGTAGGTATTTTGCTTTATGTAGTGTGGACTCCGAGTGTCCCCTTTACCAGTAGTTGAAACCAGGTCATTTTTCCTATAAATTTAATCAGATCTAGGACTTCCATGCAGACAAACCAGAATCCTTTGTAGCAGTGGCTTTCTAACATTCTTCTCTGGAAGAGCATTTAGTCCTGGATTAGTTCCACCAGCCATGGACATTGTAGCTACCCTAGTACCTGGCCCTCAACTCACATTCAGCATGTTTAAAACACACCTGTCTTTCATTTCTATTTATAAATCTTGTACTAAATGGTCAACACTGTTTCAGGATAATATGGGAAGGGAATTTCAAAGACATGGTAAAATGAAGCAATACAGAGCTACCATAAACAATCTCTAGCTGACTCTATGTATAAACAAGAGTAACACATATGTATTAACACAAAAGGGCTCTGGAAAAATTGCCCAATTAGATATTCTTGAAACCATAGACCTACTCACTCCTTTTTAAAGTTTAATTTTATTTAATTAACATTTTTTCATGTATTTTACATACCGACCAGTCTCCTCTCCCTCCTCTCCCCCTGCTCTCTCCCCCTGCTCTCTCCCCCTGCTCTCTCCCCCTGCTCTCTCCCCCTGCTCTCTCCCCCTGACTCCCATCTATCCCCCTCCCCATCTACTCCTCCTCTATTCAGAAAGGCCTGCCCAATTCTTTATGGGAACAAAAATAAAATGACTGGCATTTATCGATTAAATTCCATTACTATCCCTTCAATCAATATTCATTCATGAAAATGTTCTGTGAAGTCTTCAGGTTAGTTAAGTATAACCTGGAGTCACCTGATTTAATTTATCAACATAATCCTATTTTCTCCCATAAACCTTAAAATCTTATAGATTCAAACTTCTTAAACTGTGGGTGGTGACCCCCATCATGAGGTTGTCTAATACCACTCAAACTATTATAACAAAATATAATAAACTAGGTGGCTTCTAAATAATTAATGTATTTCTTACAATTCTGTTGGAGAGGAATCCTAACATTAAGACTCCAGGAGTTACTTGTGTGGTAACAGCCTGTTCCTGGTTCACAGATGGTGTCTTCTTACTGTGTCCTTCTATAGTAAGAAAATGAAAGTTCTTCTATAATAAGAATTTTTTGGCATCCTCTATATGGGTTTGAATGCCATGCACAAGGATTCCCTCTATTATGACTTACCTGCCTGAAGGACCCACTTCTTGACAAGCATGGCCTCTTGGGTAATTATAATGTTTGAGTATGGGAGAAGAGGGGTAAACAGATACTCAGACCATAGCAAAAAATATCTTAAAGTAGGGTATTGACAAGATATGGTAATATAAGTGCTAGCTAAATGAGAGGAAATTAAATATGTGATCAATTGATCATAGTTCTTCTCGTAAGAACACAGGAGTGATGACAACGTGTTTGATGGAGATATGGGCAAGCAGAGGAGAGAGTTTAGAACCTGAGCCCTCCATTTAGTTCTTAGTTGTGTACTTGGCAGCCTAGGTCCTTCAACTGCACACACTATGAACACACACTTCTCTCTAAATAATGGAGCTTGCTACCTCAGAATCCCTCCTTATCTCCAGCCCCCAGACACACATATGCATCAAGCCATATACTCCCACCTCTGAGTAAGAATACTAGTTTTCCTGCCCCAGAATGATCAAACATAAACAGTATCTATTCAAGCATATTTCCAACAAATGGGAAACTAAAAGGAAGAATGTCTCATCCAGGCCGAAATGGCTCAGGTGTATGCACAGTAAGACAAAGTCACATCCTCTAAGAACATTGTAAAGAAGATCCCCTTTTTATCATCTATGCCTATACGTAATTTAGTGTGCACATAGTTAAAATAAGATGTACTATTGGAAGGGGCGTGCATTAGAAAAATGAATACATAACTTGATCTATTAATCAAAATAGAGAAAAACTCAACCTATACCCCTGAGGAATCAATTCTTCCTTTCTATGACCCCATCCAAGAAACCTGAGAATCATCAAGGGCCTTGAGTATCTTCACTCATATGGTCTGCCATCAATTTTGAAAGTGTATCCCTCTTCAATCTATATTGTGACTTTGCTTCAAATTTTCTTGCTTCTTTTGCAAATCTGTCAGAGACTTTGTTTTCAGTTTTTTTTTTATGTAAGAATTTGATAACACCTTGTTCAGAATCTGACTGCCAGATAATAAGCTTGACCTTCTCCTTCTTAACCAGTAATCAGGCAACAGTGTTAATTCTATAACAATTGAGAAATAACAACCCTCCCCTATGAATTTTGCAAAATATGTATGTGTATATATGTACATATATGTATACATATATATGCATGTACATATATATATAGTTTATTCATCTAAACCAACTTTCATATTATTGCAACCCTTGTCTCACTGAGGTAAGTTATAGTTTGATAACCTTCATTAATGAGCAAATTTTCATGCTCACTCTCAGATAGCCAAACATTGGCTAGGACTGTTCACAAGTTCCTCTATTGAGTTATGTTAATTAGCATAATAAATAAATGATTCTCAATAATGTATATTTTGGATAAACTTATTCAAAAAAACTTTTTGACCAAATACCTTATTTCTAAGAACTTACATTGTTTCATTTATGAAATAAAACAGGTGTGATTTCTCTTCAAGCATCATCAATGCCTGCTAATTAATTTTATGTAATGTTATTAATAGCAATTAATATTTGCTGTTCACAAAGCAATTTCACACACTTTACAGTATCAGCAAATTTAGGTATAACTTCGGATGTTAAGAACAATTAAGTAAATTTGTAAGGCGGGGGGGGGGGGGGATCTTCCATTATAGACAATACAGAAATCTGAATGAGGCTTCAAGAGAAACAAGTAAAGAAAGGAGCCAATTGAGTAATGGCGGCCTGTGCTGCACACGGCAGTCTCCTTAGCAGGCAGTTACTGCCGCAGAACACTGGAGCATTACAGTTGCCGTATTTATTCACGGAAACACAGGATTCTATTTTTGGTCCCATTCAAAATGAGTGCAGAAATTCAGTGAGACGTGAGCAATCAGAAGAGCTTCCTGTTGTCCACTCGAAAGTTGAGTTCATGATGAAAGCTGCAAGGTCAAGTTTCTCAGCAAGTAGGAAGCTAATGACTACAGAAATATCTAGTGTGGCTTCAAGTACAACAAGGCCCTGAAAAATCTGAAAGCTCCTCATTTAGGTTTTGGTTTCTGAAGGGCCATTGAGAGCATCATGATTTTAGAATCACTAGATTCTCAACTCATGAATAAGATTCCATCAGCAACATATAACACTGACAACACCATGTACTCCCCCATGGATCATATTAATAAGGCAAACACTAAGGTCTGGAGAGATGGCTCAGTGCTTAAGAGCATTGGCTGCTCTTGCAGAGGATCCAGATTTGACTCCTAGTACCCACAGGGTGGCTCAGAACCATCTGTAACTGCAGTTCCCCGGGGATTCAATGCCCTCTTGTAGCCTCCACAGACACTGCATGAATGTGGTGCACAGACGTCCAGGCAGCCAAAAGCCCATGCATATACTATAATAAACTAAATTTTTACACAGAAAGGTTAACGTTAACCTACTAAATAATGAAAAGTTTCAATTTTACCAATAATCACCTGAAAGATTTGCCTTAAGATAACAAAAGTGAGGACCTAAAGAAATAAACTGGAAAAAATGAGTCTTTAGAACAACAGATGGTAACATCGGAGAGATTATTTGGAAATCTCAGAGACTAGTGTTATAGATGGTAACATCAAAAACATTTCTGTCGAAGATGCTGTTGGTACCTACTTAGGTGTATCATCCTGATGCTACTGCCCAATCCCCCAGCTCGGTTGCTGCTCATATCTCATCCAGCTCTGGGGACTGACAGGACTGGAGGGAAGGAGATCCACTCACATAGAGTCCTGAGTGGTAACAACACTCCATTCCCCAATATGGGGTGATCTTTAACCAGTACTAAATCACTCAGGCTCAATCTTCTTCCCTTTGGGTATAACACTCTCTGTAATATGATTCACACTCTAGAGCTCACTGTAGAATTATACTCAGGCTAGATTCCTCCCAATGTAAAAGTATATCCACATCATTCTGCTATTCCTTTCATTTCTCACAGGTCACTTCTGAAAGCACACCCTTAATAAAATAAAACTTCCTTTCTAAGGAGGCTTACTGAAAACTAGCCTGGACACTTGAAAAAGTCATGGAAAACAACAAAAATTGTCACAAAGATATGTGACACAGATCAGTGTACCAAAATAGGGGTGTGGTGGGGATAGAAATAGGTCCACACTCATGATTAGTTGAATTTCAAGATGGAAACTCAAGAAATTCAGTAGATAAAGGATGATCCTTTTCAAAAATGTGCTAGAACAGCTATATAGCTAATAAAAAGGGTTACTGATCCCCTATCTCATATCATACATAAAAACTAACTTAAATATAAAAGGAATAATTAGACTAAATATAGGAATGTGTTATTTCAAAAAATCAAGAATAATGAATCTTTGGTGAGAAAAAAGGAGGCATAATAACAAGAATGTCAGAATACTGATAGTTGTTGAACTGGGTAACAGGCATGCATGTACATGCCTTGTCTTTCCTTAAAGTATTTGATTTTGAAGAAAGATGCCAATCAGAATGAACAATGTTTCCAACAGGTTACAGCTGCAATTTTGAAAACCAATATTTTAAAATCAAAGCACATTCCTACTCACACAATAACACAAAATATTTCTAAAAGGTCCATAGATATAAAGAAAGAAAAAGACAACATAAAACTATGAAAGAGGAAAAATCCATGCAGCATTAAGACACTTTTATAACACACATTCTATTATAGTACTGTGATGTTTGATACATGTGTGTATCCTGTGATTTTCGAATCACATTAAATATATCTACCTTCGCAGACATTGAACTATTTATTTTGAATTCTATTAATTTTACTAAACTAGTTTCATGAAATAAAATCACTAATAGCTCTGTAGACCATATAGTACCAAATAGAGTTTGTTATACAGTATTTTTATGCTTTTTTAAACCTAATTAGTCAAGTTTTTCTTTTGCTTTCTCTTCTAATCAATGTAACAGAAAGTTAGGCTTATCAGTCCCAACCCTCTGCCCTGAAAGTTTATGCTAAACATCTCTTTACATTGTTGTATTTCATCAGAATTGAACTTTAAAAATCTAGTCATGCCTAGGCCCCATGCCAAATCAAGTAGATTGTAATCGCTCAGGCTGGTACAATGGCACAGTGATTAACATGTGGACTGCTGTTGCAGTGGACCTGGGTTTGGTTTCCACATAGCAACTCATAACCATCTGTAACTTTCAGATGGATCCAATGCCCTCTTCTGGCCTCTATGGGTACTGCACACATATGGTGCACATACAGACAGATGTAAAATGAATACATATACACAAAATGAGAGTAAATAAGTCTTTTTTTTTTTTTTTTAATCTGAAACTCTCTGGGAAAGTCCCACTGATCCAGCAGCTGAGTTTTATTATTTATTATGTTATTTTACTTATTTTATTTTTATTATTTTTTATATTTAAAGCAGGTCCCTTATTTATCCTATTTGTTGAGCTCTTTCCATTCAGAAAGTTTCATGTCCTTGAAATCTTTTTTTGTTTATTGGGGGGGCAGGTTGTGGGGGTTAAAAAGATAAACAAACTTACTGATTTAGATTCTTCAGTGAATGATTTATAGAATATACATAGCTTCATTCATCCTTTCATGCTCTACACTTGCAAGCTCCAGGGCACAACTATATTTTCAATGACTTACCACAAGCCAAGCCCAATTAAGAAGGTAAAGTCAGTTATGTTTCCCAACCATCATTTTCCTGTTCTCTCATTTCACAGAAAAGATCGCATACAAAGAGGATGGAAGTCATTTTTATATAAGATCTCAGAAAGTAACTGGAAAAGCACAGGTTCACAGTGTGGATGGTCTTGACTGCAATGGAGATGGGAAAATGCCAATCCTCCTAACCAGGTTCCCAGGCTAGTTTTCCAGAAGTTCCATGCAGAGCTGAGCTCACTCAAAGGGACTAATCCACATCTTCAGCATTCCCTTCTTTTCTTCTCCCTGAGCACATGGGGATGGGGGTGCTAGACACCAATTTCCTGCTTGTGCTCACATAAGCAATTGCAAACATTGGGGAGTGATTGTGGAAAAGGCAGGAATGATAGCTATTTAACTTGCCTTCTACCGTACTTACATGGGAACACATGCGTGTAGATGCCTAATAAGCCATGCAGTGAAATTAGCCTGACTCTGATCAGCTTCCTTATTTCATCAGCCTTTGGGGAGACAATGATAATTAGTTGGAATATCTGGAGAATAACACTTAATCATAGAAAACGAAAACAAAAAAAATTATCAAAAACAAATTATCTTTGCCCAAGGTACATTCCTATCTCAGAAAAAGAACAAAATGAAACAATTGCCAAATTCTTCATGCTTTGTACATAAAAATGGTAAGTCCCCCCCACACACACACACATTCCTTTTAAATATAATCATGCTGGACAGACATTTTACTCAATACTTGGGTGCATCAAGTCTCAGTCTGCTTTAGCAAATAATTAATGTGAAAGTTGCATAGATAGAAACTGCCACAGTTTATTGAACTTGTTAACATAAAATATAATTAAAAGTACAGTACTGACCCTCAACTGTTGTATCATCACAGGTTTGGATAAGTGCTCTTCTTGTATAAAGACAGATTGATTTAGTTTTTGATGTGCTGACCTACATAACGTTCAACAGGGTAATTAGAAAGAAAAAGAATGAAGGGAACCTTTATCTAAAAAAGAAAGAAACTGCTTTTGGCTGTTTGAGTTCAAATCAAGCACCTTTCTGAAAATTCATAGTCTGATCAAATAAGAATATAGTTAGCAGGTGTGGGTGGTTAGATAATCAGAATTGCAGAACAGTTACAAGCTGTGCTTTTCCCATCCCAGACAGCCCTTTAAGGCTTGTGAATGATTAACATGTCAATTAATGGAAATTTTTTTCAAACAAAATATAAGACTCCAGGCAGGAAACTTCCTCTGTACACTTTAACATTGTAGCAGAAACCCAAAAAATATGGCTGTGCTGCTTTGAAATCACTTCTGTTCATTTCCAAAGTGTCTTTTTATGGCAACTGTGCAAGGACCAGGTTCATAATCCAGCCCTGTTGGGGGTGTGGGGCCTGAAGGCTGGGGCTGGATCTGCAAGGCATCCTCATGGGGCTGTAACACAGACTCCTGAGAACAAGGCCTGGGTGGCTTGGAGTGTTCACTGGTCCCTTTCACTTTTGGAAAGTATCTAAGCAAGAATAATGACATCTTTAGACCAAGGGCCATGCAAAATGATGAGGTTGGCTCTGCCTCCCTATTGCCTTTTTCTGTGACCTCTGATAAAGCTGTCTCCTGCAAAGACTGACCCACAGAAGAGAAACATATCACCAAGGCAGAAAAGCATGTGCAGTTGGACCACTAATGCTAGTCAGCCAGAGGTGGAGAAAATGAAAAAGAGCACAGGAATCCATCTGCCTCTGGCAGAACCTGCAACTGCATCCACAGGGGAAAAAAATCATTTCAGAGGCACTGGCTGAAAATCAGCTCTGACCCCTCATGAGCAAAGATCAGCATTGCTTCCCTTGACATAGCTAGTTTAATGTAGTAACATTCTTGGATACCTAGTCTCCACTTATTTGGCTTTATACACCATTGTGATATTGAGATACAAAACATGCTGCCTTACCTAAGGCCTGTCTTTAAAGGAGCAAATCTGAAGCTCTCTCTACTATGGTGTGAAGGTTCAAAGTATACATGCACATTTGCCTGTTCAGAGATCGCTATGGGGTGTTGTATTTAAAATCTGGAGTATCGATTCTATGAATGGGAAATGCCTTGAACTAAACTTGATAGAAGTTAGAGCAGAGCTAAAATCTGAAGTCTAAAATAGCCAATTGAGTTCTGCAAAATGTGTATAATCCCTGGCATGGAGTAGCTGTCCTAAAAAGTACATTTACTAAGAATGGGCAGGTGGTTACATGAGAGGATGACAGACAGTAAGCTGAAGAGAACAACCACCTGCCACTATTTCTACCTGTCTCGGGTATCATCCAGATGTTAGCTTTTCTCAAGATTCTTTCCTGTCTCCTTCAGCTTCATAACAAGTCTAAGGCTGTCTCCCTCCCTATGAGGCCCGTATTTCCTCCCTGGATTTCCTCACTCTTTCCCAAGCATCTACAACCCACATGCTTCCCCAAGATCTGTGGCTCCTTTCATGATTCTACCCCAGATCATGTGCATGATGCTTCTCAGGAAGACTGTGAAAATCTGATAATCCTCTGGCTTAACTGTTTCAAAAACAACTCAAAATAAGGAGGCCAAATTTTAAGTCACATTCTCCCTCAGTGTCAAATTTATTCCTAACAATTTCCCGTGGCTCTCATATGACCTTATTCTAAACTACATAGTTTGTGTCTGAGATACAATTTAATATTTTAGCATTTAAAAAATAATGGTAGGACTTGTGTTTGAAACCTATAGTCTATTTGGTTGCTATGCCTACTTTAAAACTGTCATTGGTCGTCTATTTTCTGTGGTGTGGCTTCAGTTTAGGGACTGTATGGTACCTGAGTGTGGGAATCCTCATCCATTCAGAAGCTAGAATCACAGCAGGTTCAGGGATGGAGGAGATGTGACCAGACAATTGAAAACAACTCACCTTACCTGCCTTTTAACAGAGCAAGCAACATCTTCACCTTCATTGAGCAATCATGTTTTAAATGCCAGACATCATGTGATCCAAACAATTTCACACATTTCTGACACCCATTCCAACATTCATTCACACATCAAACATAAGAGGCTACTGTGTTGCATTTAGCATTCATGAGGTGAGGAAGGAAATAATAGACACTGAATGTGGATACTATCAAGGCAATGTCTTTTGCTTCAAAGAAACATGATTTCAAATGGAGTTCAACATTTGTCTTATAGACATTTTAGGGTTGATTATGGTCCTTTGGAGGAGAGTTATAGATGAGAAAAATATGACAGCCCTCTTAGTTGAGAACATGTACGACATGTTCAGTAATTTAGGTGTTTTCTATCCTCAGTTTAGTGTTAATCTAAGGCTCCACTTGTGTGGTAGTTTCTAACCTTGATAAGAGGAAATGTCCCAGATTAAGCACAAAAATGATTCTGGCATGTTTTAACAAAACTAGAATTAGCACAGGGCCCCTAATATTCATTGCATTTGAGATTTGAGGAGGCACCAATCAAGAGATGAGGGACAATAACAATATTTGGGATAATGAAGAGGAGGTAGGAGGGGCAGGAAATTGATGCAAGGCCCGGAAAACAGTCATTTAATTGAGAAGACACATAGTCCATCATGCCTGTAGTCTATATGCCCAACCCTCCGGGGACTTAGCCAAAAACTTACAACTAAGAGTTTGGGTACTTTTAGCTATCATGATAACAGGCATGGTGAGGGCAAGTTGTATTTCTTATATTTGTTCAAGGAAAGTATTCTATAAATTAAGAATGACAAGGAATACTATTTTGGCAATGCTTTTTTTAGCAATGTGTTGTATTTCATATATCTGAGATACAGGAACAATGATGTCAACATTAAGAATTCTCAGCCTCAGCACTAGGCACCGAGGACATACTAATAATTCTGGCCAATCAGGAACGTCCTGGTAGCAAGACACCTGCAGTGAATGTGAGTTTGGCAATCGTAAGCCTCCAAGATAGCCACCTATGATTTCCACTTCCTGAACTCCATGCCCTGGTTCAGTTTCCTCCCATACTGAATCAAGTGGTCTAGTATGATATGATGACTGCGCAAATGTCAATGTAGGATTTCCCAGGCTAGGTCATAAGATACACTGAGGCTACAATTTTCTCCTTCTGTTTTGGATCATTTGCTTGGTGAGAAGTCAGCTGCCACAAACCTCAAACAGCATTGTGGCTAAGATCCACGGTGAGGAACCGAGAGCTCCTGCCAGAAGCCGGTGACAAATTGAGGCTTCCTGCCAACAATCTTGTAAGTGAGCCATCTTGGAAGCTACTAGTCAAGCCCTCAGTTGACTTCATCCCAAGTCTCTGTCTTAGCCTATGTGATTTCAAGCCAGAGCCACTCAGCCTAGCTTATCCCATTTGTGACCCACAAAAATAGTGGGAAGATAAGTGCTTTTTAACTTCAGCTACTGAGTACTGGAATCATTTTTGCAGAGTGATGAACATAGATTTGGGTACTTTGGTAGTTGGAAATAGGCAGCTAGAGTAATAAATAACTAAAAATACTAAATGATATTGGAAAAGGCAGTGGGCAGAAACTGGGAGGATTGGGGAAGAGTATAAGTGAGACCTGAAATATGCAAGCAAACTTTCCAGAGAACCCAATGCCCTAGCACAGAGGGTATGAGTGGGGGCCTTAGGAAGATGTGGAGAGATAGAAAACAAGGAGAACTTGTTATCAGGTGTCAGGAAACTTTGTATCACTGTTTCCTGGATGTATAGTGTATAGGGAAAGCATAAAGTGGACCATGGATGGCCTGGCTGAGGAGAATTAAAATAATGCAGAAGGCAGAGCTCAGATTCAGCTCGCTGCTCATCGCATAATGGGAGTAGAGAGTTAGTCAAAGAAAAGATGCCCCTAACTTAAGATATAATCAACAAATTAAACTCATATATACTTACAAGCTTAGACATATAATGTTTTGATCAATTCTTACTGTGAAATTACTAAATCAAACTAGTCAATATATCTATCACCTTGTTCCCTTATCAGTTTTCATAGTAAGTTCAGTGTTTCCATTTGGTTTTTGTTGCTGTGATAAAAACACTGACCGAAACCAATTTATAGAGGAAAGAGTTCATTTCACTACAGGTTGAGGAAAGCCACAGTGGGAACTCAAGGCAGGAGCAGAAGAAGAGGCTGAGAAGAAAGTGTGCTTACTGGTTTACTCTGCTACCTCTACCTAGGGGTGATGCTGTCCACAGTTGGTTGGGCCCTCCCACATCAATCATAAATCAAGAAAATGAACCACAGGTATTTCCACAGGCCAATATGATGGAGACATTTTCTCCGTTGAGGTTTCTTCTTTCCAGGTGTGCCAAGTTGATCATGGATGGTAGCTATGATGTACATTTAAGATCACTCTTAGCAATTGCACAAATCACTTCTGCTAACTATCCTCTTGATGCTGGACACAAGGTCCCTATACCTTCCTGGTTTTATCTATCCAAAACTTAGTAGAAAGAAAGAAAGACCTTTCTGCTTTTGAGAATCCCAGTCTGTTCAAAAATGTCAAAACTAAAAAGTAGCTTCTATGCAAGGAGCCTGCTGCCTGCATTTAGTCTCCCACACTGCCTAGGTCTCTCCTTAAGGTGGTACGTTTGTTACAACAGATCAACCTGCCCTGATGCATCATAATCAAAGGCCATGTTTGACATTCCAGCTCATTTGATTTGTGTTCATTCTGTGGGTTTGGACAAATAGACAATGGCAGGTATGCATCCCCTAAGAATAATAGGGAGCCATTTCATTGCTCTATACTCTTTGAGCTGCCTACTCATCCACCCTCCTTCCTTAGTGTTTCCTACTCTTTCTAATTTAGTAATTAAGGGAAACAGAGTATCTAACAAAGCTGAGCTTCTGAGGTCAATAAATATAGATATTACTTTAGCATTTATTGAAATTGAACACTTGTTCAAAATCAGATGTCTGTTGTGCATTCTCAGGTTTGACCCAGGACCAATTAGCTCCTTCTGATCTGCGTGATTGTCTCATGCATAGTGTGTGTGTGTGTGTGTGTGTGTGTGTGTGTGTGTGTGTGTGTGCATCCCAGCTCTTCAAATTATTCATTTTAACAGCTTTTTATAAGCACTTCGAATGAATAGTAAGAGGGCTTTGTTTTCCAGATGCCAGTTCATGTGTGGGAATAATTCTCCCAGACTTTTATAATTATGACAATTTGGGGAACGGAAGAACAAACAGCACATTTAATTTGGAACAATTTTAACCAAATCTGTCTTTGCTTATCTTCTCAGTCCTTTACTATTTATGAATTTGGCCCAAGCAGCACAGTGGTCGTCCTCTATGAGAACGACCTAAAAACTAAAAAGACTGGAGCAGAAAAGGATGCATTCTGCACTAAATGTGAAAAATACAAACCACATGGTCCCCCTTGAGAGGTGAGCTGGAAATGTGGTGATCAGAGAAGCAGGGTGTGTTCAGAACATGCCTGGAAATATCAGAAGGCACTGACAGTGAACCACACTGACTGAGGTGGAGTCTGAGAAAGGCATAAAAGTTATCTAGATCAAAGGAAACCACAGTGTCCTAATTTTCCTCCATTCCTCAGGGGAAAAAAATGTGTTGGTTAAGCTAGAGTGGGCTGCATAGTAGTTTGGAAAAAGGATGGTGTCTTGGTTGGGGTTTCTATTGCTGTGATGAAATATCATGACCAAAAGCAACTTAGAGGGCTAAGGGTGTATCTCTTCTTAGCACATGTAGTCCATCCCTGAGATAAGACAGGGTAGGAACCAGGAGACAGGAACTGAAACAGAGGCCATGGGAGAACACTGCTTGCTGTCTATTTTCTTATAGCACTGCCTAGTTTCTTATAGCACCCAGGACTACCTGCCTGGTGGTGGCACCACCTACAAGGGGTCTGGGACCTCCCACATTAATTATCATCAAGAAAATGCACCACAGGCCAATCTGGTAGGAGCATTTCCTCAACTGAAGTTCCCTCTTCCCAAATGACCTTAGCATGTATTAAGTTGACATTAAAACTAGCCATCACAGAAAGCAAAGATTTGGATAAGTAATCCAGTATTCTATGCTATTTCTAGCTTCAAACACCTCTAGACAGAAGCTGGTAAATCCTCAAATAATGGGGTCCCATCTTCCTGAGTTAATGACCCTCAAGTAACCTGAAGATGCCTTTATATATTTTTGAAAATTATCTAAGATCCCAAAGAACTTCATATTGTATTTTGAGGATAATAATCACAAATTAAAGCAAAGTTTTACAGTGTTTGGTATATAAGCATGATGTCCATTAGCTGTGAGAATAATGGCACTCATCATGTGCCTCTTACAGGCTCTTGATTCTACTACCAAAGAGGATGAAAAGGGTAACCTCTCAATGTGCTAATTTCACAGATCTCCTCCCTACAACGCAATTTCCTCAATATTCCTAGGAGTCCTTGGAACGCAATGCAGGAACTTGGTGGCAAGAACTGAAGCAGAGACCGAGTCCATGGTAGAACATTACTTACTGGCTTGCTCCCCATGGCTTGCTCAGCTTGCTTTCTTATACAGCCCAGGATCTCTTGTTCATGGGCAGCACCCACAGTGCGTGGAGTACAAGAAAATGCCCCACAGAAATGCTCACAGGCTAATTAGATGGAGGCAATTCCTCAGCTTAGGTTCCTTCTTCCTAGGTGACTCCAGTGTGTGTGAACAGACATAACTAACCAGCACAGTCTCATGTTCTTAGATGAACATTTAGCAAAGAAACCATTGGCTGATTTTTACAATAAATGCAAAAGAATGAAATCTGTAGTACAAATTCTAATTGGTCTTAATAATAAAAACCCAGAGCCAGATGTCGGGGTAAATGCTGAAAGATCAGAGAGGCAAAAGAGCAAACCACAGCCACCTCTGATCTAGTCAGCTGAAAAGGGGCCAAGCTCCTGTCTCCACCCTGCCTTATCACTTCCTCTTTCCTCCCAAGGATATCATTTCCTGTTTCCTCCTCACAAGTGCTGGGATTAAAGGTATGTGCCACCACTGCCTGGCCTCTACGGTTATCTAATGGCTAGTTCTGCCCTCTGGTCTCCAGGCAAGCTTTATTTGTTAGAGCACAAACAAAATATCACCCCAGAAAACTACTTTAGAATGAGAGACTCTTATAATTATGACAGATCATCCATACAATATAGCTAAGTAGACAAGGTGAATTTGATTATGAATAGAGAGATTATCTGAATCTATATAGCATTCACCCTGTCTATATCACTAAGTATGAATAAGCCAATGACTTTGATCCACTAGAAATCATTTCAAGGAACTCTTACTGCAGCTCACAGAAGACCAGGGAAAGCCAGATTTTAAATACTCATGTGTTTTCTTATATAGCCTTACTTAGACTGTTTATAAATTTCCCATCTACCAAGCTGCTTCAGTTATTCTTTTTTCAAAAAAGCAAAGAAGTATTAAGATAAACTATATTAAAAATTGTTTCTTCAGCAATAAATTTTGTACATGAGGAGGTTTTTGAGAGGATGGCTCGAATTATTTTTCAACAATATACAAGTAGCCATCTGTGACCATGGGTTCCACACCCTGGATTCTCTGGCTTTTGTGAACATATACATTTTCCCCTCTTATCATTATTACTAAAGCAGCACAGCGTGTCAGCTAACTACACTATGTTGGGTATTAGAAGTAATCTAGAGCTGATGATGTGCCCAGGATAATGCAAATATCACACTGTTGTATAAGAGACTTTAGCATCTAAATATTTGTGATCTGTGGTGGGTTCTGGAACTTTTTCCCCATGGAGATGTGACTGTACTTAACATATCATTCTCTGTCTTCATCCCTAGGGTTATCTACTTGCCCCATTGATGATTCTGATGATAGGAGCCTCTGTGCTCTACCAGAACACGGCTTCATTTCCATTGGTAATCACTTCAGTAAAGTTCCTTCACAGCTATCAGAACATAAAGATGAATTCAGAAGCAATTCTTTGATACTCTTTGGTAATTTTAAAGTGGAAGGAAATTTGGAATCTAAGAGCTTTTCAACTGAGAAAAAAATAAAAGTACCAGTTGGAACTAGACAAACCCTCCCTGACCTCCTGTGACATTCACTCACTCTTCTTCCCACCTGACAGAGTCTGAGATGTCGCACAATCAAGCCCCACTGTAGTGCTTGCGGGAATACCCACCTTCTCTCTGGCTCTCTCTCTCTCTTTCTTCCCCTCTCTCTTCTTCTCCTCCTTCCCTCTACCCCAGTCTTTTCTTCATCCTCAATAGTGCAAGGCTTTTGTCTTCACAAGTTTACTTAAACTGACAAAAATTTTCAATTCCTCTTTAGAAAAAGATTGAGTTGAGCTATGCCTCAGGTCCCAGTGACCTAAATGATTTCTTTTTAAATTTCTTCTAGCAATTTGAATGAGGAATGTTCCCACCCTGCCACCACAGGCCCATGATTTCAAAGATACTAGATTCCCAAGTAGAAGAACAGGGTTCTTCTTAAAGTATCATGGTCTAGCTGGAGAAATAAGGTACCATATTAGATGTCTAAGATTATATAACAAATTACTCAATCTGTGATGCTCCATATAAGGCCTAGAATCTAAGAGCACATTAACGGGCTAGGAATTAACTCAAGATATCTGAGAAACTTAGAGTGATGCTGCTAGCTGAGGCTGTGGTCTCATTAAAGGCTCAACTACAGGAAAAGCTGCTTCCAATCTCAGTCACACAACTCAGGCCTCAATTACTCCCCAGCTGTTTGGGAGACAGCTCTTCCTTACCACAGAGCTAAGGCTCTATCCATAGACGAGCTAAGTCATCTCATACATGACAGTTCACTCCCTTCAAGCAGAATAATGAGAGGAGAGGAGAGGAGAGAAGAGGAGAGGAGAGGAGAGGAGAGGAGAGGAGAGGAGAGGAGAGGAAAAAGCAAGAGGGAGGAGGAAAGGGGGCATGGAGAGAGAAAGAGCGAGAGAGCGGGAAGATAGTCTTTTTATAAACAAATATTCAAAGGGAAAAAGCATGCCCTTGCCACACTGCACTAGTTGCACAGAGCAACTTAAAAAGTGTGAAAGGTTTGTAACAGCCAGGAGTCAGGGACTGTGCCTTATGCAAAGAAAATATACAAGTCCAATGTTACTTATGAGTGAGTGACTCAGAAAGTACATCATACACAGTCTGGGCTAATAAGGACACCCAGAAAGCTGACAGGATTTTCAACAGGTCTTGAAGGATGGGAGACCCTAACAGATGAGCAGAAGGTAGGAAACATTTCAGTTAAGGGGTCAAAGGACCAAGGAGGAGATGATGGTCAATGAGCTAAAGAAACTAGTTTCAGTTATGTTTTATTCTGACAGGCTTCTGCTTCCTAGAACCAATAAATTTTCAAGAGAAGATAACATTGAGTTTTACTGCCCTGACTTCTGATTTGTAACTCTTTGACAGTGCCATCTACGAGTCACTGAGTCTCTTGAAAAATTGCTCCACAGATAAACGTGCAGACATCAACCCCAAGATAAGGGCAGTCACATCAAGATCACTTGTACCGCTAGGCAGGAAACTATACTTGAGGTACTCAGTGCTACCATGCTTTACATGCAGCAAGCAGGCAGTAGCCAGATGCTAAAGCCAAGACCATTACCCTTTAAATTAAAAACGTCGTCACAAATAACAGTATTAATGAAACATTAATGAATTTTAATGAAGTGTTTTCATGGTGTCTATTATGTAATGATTAATATTCTATCAATGAGATGATTCTCATCTCATTAGTCTCCTCAGTTATTTAGATTTGAAATAAACAAAATAAAATGATCCATCCGTGTTGACATTTTTTTCAGTTTGCTCCCTCTTTAATAGGATGTGAGGGTACCTCCATAACAGACAGCCACATTCACCAGGCATGAAATACTACCTACCTGCAATTCTGCCAGTAGATTTGAGGACTCAGGGACAGTACTACTCTAAGGTACTCATGATATTCATTTGGTTGGGTCTGAACCTCACTATATTTTGTATATGGGGTAAAATAGACACCTTCACATTGTTGCCAATCTTCACTCCCATACAACTCAAGAACTTTTTTTATCTTCCCAAGCTGTAGCTCTGAACCTATTAAACATTAAATCCCTATCTCTCCACCCTCAAGCCCATAATAATCACCATTCTATATTCTGTTTCTATGGATTTGATGCATTCATGCACTGACTACACATAGAATCACTCCATACCTGTCCCTTTGTGCCTGCTTTATTTCACATACCCAATGCCATTAAGGGGCATTCCTGTTCCTTCACTACCTTAAATATAATTTGTCCACAAAGAAAGCCAGATCCCTACCTAAGCAAGTGGAATTTATTTGTATCTTCATGTGAAAAAATGTGTAGTTTCATTTCCCATCAATATGATACACATAAGGATAGATAAAGGCTGTATACTCTTATCCCTGAAATAACAGAAAGATATAGGCAGCTGGTACTGCTTCTGAGGATATAGGTAAGAACCTATTCATGGAATCTAGATGTGGTAATCAGGAGGTGAGGCGGGAAGGATTAGAAGCCTCATCTTCTGACACATGTGGCCATCACTCTTGCTGTATGCTCCTTGGAGATTTTATCTTGTAAGTTGAAACCAGAAATTATCTCTGTAAAAAAATATGGCATGAAGCTACAGTGCATTTTTCTTGAATGGACTAAAACTGAATAAAAGATTTCAAGCATGTTTCATCTTTAATATGTTTTACTGTCTGTGAAGAGCTGTGTGTGTTTTGGCTGTTAGTTAAATCTGTGTTCTAGGCAATAGTGTTATGATCTCATTGTGAGAAAAAAACGTAGATATGTGTTATGGGGTATTTTGATCACACTCTAACATTCCCAAAACTGACAATAAAGTTTACCTTGAATCAGAGGGTGGAGCTAGCTAATAGCTGACCAAAATTAGCCATAAAGGTTTTGGAGGACCCAGGACATATAGAGAGGCAAAGGAAGTAGTAGGGAGGGGCTTAGAAAGATTCATGGGATTTTTTGGATTGAGGAAGGAGAGAGAGAGAAGAGAATCAGTATTCTAGAAAATTATGCAAGTCAGTGAATATCAATGTCTCAGTAAATTACAAAAGGAAAAACTGGCCATCTAAACTATCCTCACCTCTGATATTAAAAATGCATTGCAGAGGTGCCACCTTGGCCCCATGTAAGACCCAGAAGAATCTGGAAGGTAAGAAAAGGTTTGGATAACAGTTTGCTATAATTCGATGTAATTTGAGTTTCCTGGAATTCTCTCTTTTTTAAAAATTTTATTCCTTGAGAATTTCATACAGTATATTATTACCACATTCTTACTTGACCCCCTATTTTTCCCATATATACTACCCTACTTCACATTCTCCTAGAATTCTCTTTAAGACCCATGCAAAAGTAGAAATGCCTTTAGAAAGAATTTTGGTTGTTGGACTATTGTTTACATGCAATGTTATGGCAGGAAATGTGTGCACTGTCTTTTATTAGTCTGTCTGTCTGTCTGTCTGTCTGTCTCTCTCTCTCTCTCTCTCTCTCTCTCTCTCTCTCACACACACACACACACACACACACACACACACACACACACACACACACACACTTCACTCTGCATGGCCTGAACAAACTTCATTTTCAGGTGACTACTGTTTAAGTGTTTTGTGGTGATACTCATCTACAGTGTTTAGAGTAACTGGAACTTTTGGTAAAACAATCACAAATTTTAATGACAATATAAATATTTCTCACCAACATCAGGCCAAATTTATGCAGACTCTTCATTTGTGACATAGGGAAGTTTTTGCTTTGTTGTCTTTTGTTTTGGTGATTCTTTCTAGGGCCTGTCCTCTAAAGTTCTCCACAACAGAATAGGGCCATGAAAGAGGCCCATTTTCTCACCCTGTATTGAGAAAGCGAGTCACTTCCTTGGTTCTCACATTCCATTATACTGCACCAAAGGAGGCTAGGAAATTCAGGAAAACACAGCAATCAGTGAGCAACAAGTTCTTACTTATTCTTGCCGATTGTGTGCTCTTGCCATTCCTGGGAGATCAAATCTAACTTTCATTCAAACCAGCCTCTGTTTGTAAATAGATGAAAATTCACCTCAGGACCATCAAGAACTGAATATGACTGTCTTCCTGCTATAAACTTGTCAATATGATAACACTTCTGGAAATGCACAGAATGATCTGAGATGAGACTATAGGGTTGGTAGAGATGGACAGAGTAACCAGTCAACTAACCAACCAAGCAACTAGCCAACCTCTTTCCCCTATATTTTTTTCAAGACCTTCATCTGAAGGAGTGGAAATGCCATAGTTTAATTAAGTTTTAAAACTCTAATTTCCACTAAATACTCACATTCTCTAAAATATCAATATTAAGTTATAACTTAGAAAGCAGATTTGTAATAAATTCAAATGTGTAAATTACATTTGGAGGGAGATTTTAAGATTACGAATGAGGTCTTTTTCTCTGAAATAGTCATTTCTTGATTAAAAATAGCAACCTTTCATTAAAAGTAATGCTTAAAGGTTATAGCCAATGTGATTACTCTGGCATATTGATACATTTCCTGAGTCAGTATTCCCAGAAAATAAGAATAGTAGAATTTCTTTTAAAGATACATCTTCACCTTATAGTAAAGGAGACATTTTTTTGATTTCAGGAAGTATTTTATAGTATGCTTAGTTGTTAAAAATAAATATCTTGGGTAATGGATATATTAATTGGCTTGATTTAATGACTCCACAATGTATCTACATATCAAAAGATCACATTGTAGATCCTAAATATAATTTTTTGTTAATTCTATCTTACTAAAGATGTTAAGGGGAACAATGTTATGTTATATCTCAGTTTATGCAATTATTACATAAATTTCCAGTCAACAGAGGTTTTCCAAATAACTTCTTGATATAAATCAAAGTAACTTTGATTTAAGAAATTCATTTTTGTCATAGACTAGTCTTCTGCTCTGATGAATTCTTGCCCAAAAGCTTTATGAAACACAAAACCCTGGTTGAGATTCCAACATTTCCAATTAATGAAACTCATGGAAATTCATGGAAAATTCTTGCAACTGGTATACATACACACATGATGCAAACTGTAAGATAGACCAATTCAAGTTTAGCTCAACAAATGTTGACAGGCACTCATGTAAAGGCAGATGTTTTCTTAGTGTGATTTATTTATTTTTCTCTACTTCTCCTCTGCCACCCTGACTGGATGCACCTCCCCGTGAGCTATTCATTGAAACCTTAAACCAAAGAAGAAAACTGATTACTAAGATTTATGAGGCAGTGATATATTCACCTCTCAAGGAATGAGACAATACATCACATTTTGAAAGGCTGAACAATCAAGCTCTGACTATATTTATATGATATCATAAAGCTGTTTGTTTGAAGAATGACCAAGCAACCAACTGAGAGATGAGGATGGCTTTCCCTGGAAAGACATTCTGAATGAGAATGTTTTAGAAGCCAGTGTGTTTATTTGCATGGAGGACCTGCTGACCTTTTCTATGGAAAAGAAACTCAATAGTATAATTATTTGGGCTCAAGATAGCATTTATAAATCCATACAGAAAAAAAAGATGATTAGATAGTGAGTATGGCTAAATGCTTAGCTGGAGGCATTCATGATTTCTATCAACCAGGGCCTTATAGAGGTCCACATTCCAGTAAAGAGAAAGATACATGAATAAATAATTACAGCAACTTGCTAATTACAAAAACTGAGAATTTCAGAATCTTTCTACATGAGACCAGAATCATGTAATGACTTCTGGTCGCTGTCATTAAAGTATTTTCAGTCTTTTAAGTAAGTAAAGTCTAAATATTTAAAAATACACTTTTACTGCATCAACAAACAAGGAGAAAAAAGATAAAGGATGGAACTACTGGTTGACCTTTTTCTTCTTGCTTTATTCAAATTTTACCAGTTGTGGATGCCCATCTATCTTAAGTTGGGGAACAATTTGATAAGAGAACCCCTTCTAAGGTATTAATGCTTTGCAAAGAAGTTTTAGTACACTCAAACATGAACTTTTCAGGTAAGATATAGTTGACTCATTCTCCTGGGAAATGACTGTCTTTTTAATGACCTGGGCCATATTTGTGTTTTTTGTTTTCATTTTTCCCAAGGAAATTCAGAACCACAATTGAGCAACTTTTAAAAAGCAATAAAAACATCTGCATATATATGGTAGTGAATTATAGCCTTCACATATAATGAGGTTTCAACTAGTAAACAGCATGATACCTGACTAGCAGTGAGTGAACAGATAATTTGAAATTCATACCAGTGCTGATAAGGAAAAAATGCAATACACCAAGAAGATTCTAATAGAGTAAAAATCCATGTCTCATTTAGAAGAGCCTTTTATATGACTCAAATTGAAAGGTGAAGGAGTAGAGAGAGGAAGGCCATCCAAGCCCAGGAATTACCTAGAAACCTTCCTCTGGTCCCCATCAGAGGAATTTTGGGAGGTCTGAACTTGTCAAAGCCTGGTCCATTGGAGCCCAAGGGTATTATAAGTGGACCAGAGCTCTCCAAGCAGCAACACGGAGATCCACAATATTAATAATTCCTAAGCAAAGCCAGAACTGTAAAACAATCCAACTCAAGTGTCAAAACAAAGGCTTGGCCACAGAGTGAACATGTGCCTGAGATGCTGTTCTGGCCCCAAAAGCACCAGGACTAGGGAAGGGAAGTCTCCCGAGGGAAGAGTTTGCATCTTTAGTGTTGGCAACTTCAGCTGGTAAAGAAAACACAGAGAAGACTTAAACAGAGGGATTTCCCCTTCATAGGAGTCACCACGGCTGCTCTTTAAAAAGCAATGATAGTTTCTGGAATGAAGATACAGGGTGGCCAGCAGTGAGCACAGTCAGGGAGTTAGAAGTGATAGCGTGGATATTAAAATCCTCTCAACTTTATTCAAAAGACTTTATTTCCCAAAGTGACAAAGCACTTGGGTGTCACCAAATCTGATCCCCAAACCAAAGTTTCCTTAAAATAGCGAAACCTACCACTCTCTGAGGCTAATCCAGTCTGTTTCAAACACCTACCAAAGTCCTTTTTGATAGGTTCAAGTGAATTACACATCAAAACTGCTATTGAGGCTGCCTGCCAACAGAACTAATTACATAACACAAACTCCTGGCAAACCCTTAGTCATCAAATCTTGATTCAAATGTGAATAGCACACAACTCAAATGCTTAAAAGAGGGCATGTTATAGAAATGCAGAGAAGAATGGCCCACAAGACTGACATCTAGACTTGATTAAAAACACACTTACATATGCAAAAAGTCAGTCTAACTCTAGAAACTGCACATTTCAGCGGAACTAATTCTTTAATAAGTCTCTGTCTACTTTATTCCACCTTCTGCAAACTGTGGCACTCTTTTTGATTTAGTGGAGTTTATTTCTTTGGAAAGCTCCAAAAAAAATAAAATAAAATAAAAAAATAAATAAACCTCTATGGTAACATCTATATAAGTCACCATCCTGCTCACTAGCATTCTGCTCTGTTCATACACTTCAGCTTGATGGTGAGACCTTTAAATAAACCTGGGTCAGGACTCAAGGGGCTGATGTTGGAGTTGTTCTCGTAATGAGGATAACTATGGTTTTACTTATTTTAACAAAGAATTTTGTTAAACACACAAACAAACATAAAATAAAAATGAGGAAGAGTACTTATAATTACTGTCACTGGGTGACTTTTTTCAGAAGAATTAGCATATTCCAAAGTCTCATTTTTACTATATCTGACATTAATAGATCCTCCAACTATAGTGACTGTATCTTCATGAGTATCCCTCTATGTCCATTTTTTCTATGCTGGGGATTGAAATTTCTATGCCAGGATTTTTCATATGCTAGCCAAGAGTTCTATAACTGAACTACATCCCCAACTCAAATATTTCAACATTATCTTCTCTACCACAAAAGTAACATTTAAATAGAAAAAAAAATATTACCTTATGGACATCTTTAACTGTGAATAGTTATTGTATGGAAACTTTAGTGATTGGTGTTTCTACTTTAATCTGCAACTTTTTCTTTATAATATAATTGGCTTTAAGGTAAAATGAGTGATAAGTATCTTTTTAGTGACTGGGATATTGTATTCCATGAACACTAATTGATAGTAGAGTTTTTATTCACTACATAATAACCCATTTTTCATTCACCCCTTAGCATTTATTTAAAAAGATGGCTGTCAATGGGTTATTCTGTTCCTTATACCTTTAACTCATAAAAAAAAAAAAGTTTTAGTGGCAAGCCTCCCGGCTCAGAAAACAAAAACAAGGGTTTAGAACTTAAAGTCTTTGAGTTTCAGGAACCTACCTGTTGATTTAAATTATTCATGCTAAAACCTACAATCTGTTTAAACCATTCTATAATCTTCTCACTATAGTGTTTTGATGTATGACCTACATCTACACTAAAGATCCTCCTTCATTTTATCATGACTGATAAGAGTTCTGAAAAACTATCAAGGAAAGACAGCTTTATCTGTCTAAGTAGATTCCAACATAGAGACCTAATTTTGACACTGCACAATTCTGAAACAAGATCAGTCATCTCCAAACATTTCAGAGATCTCCAATTAGTTACCATTTGTTTCTACTTAGAAAACTGAGCCAAGCCCTAACAGGACAGTTACTCAAGTCAATTATGCTATGTAGGGCCAGCTTGACCGAGATCAAACAGAACCTTTCCATGAGGCACTAGGACAGTGTCTTAACTATAACAGAGGAAAAATCACCACACTTGTTGAGAAGTTGGAAGTAACATGGTATTTAAGAGTCATCCCAGCTAATTGTGCTTACTCCAACAGTCATAACATTAGAAATGCCACAGAATTTCAAAATTTAAGAATCAGCATGATGATGTCTGCCATACTTTAGTGTTGTGCATAGCCAACATTGAACGCACTCCTGAAGTCAGAATAGAAACTTGTTTCCATTTTAAGCATAGTTTCAAATCATCACAACAAGCTCTTTCTGGAACATGCTAAGATTGGTGCAGCTTGGGGCTTCCATGATGCTCCTTATTGTCCAACCTTCTCAATGCTAAGTTTTACTCTGAGTACTTGAGGTGCCAATGTCTCTGCTGCACAGGGTAAATCCCTTCTGACCAATTGCCTATTTCAACTCATTGGTAAGTTAGTAGTACAAATTCAATTAATAAGTCACTTTGTTAATCTCTTAAAAATAGTCAGATGGGGGTACTTTTAATCAAAGAAGAATTATTTTTGCTATCCCTTTTGTTCACTCTAATGTTTCTTCATACAGTACCCCTGGACACATATGATTTAAGATTTGTGAAGTCAACAGAAGCAGAATGATATACTTAACATAACAGGCCCTGAAGAAAGACATTGGGTTAAATTCTGGTCCTACGATGCCTTTTAGTGAGGTCTTAAGCAAGTGAATGCACATAATCTTCTGTTGAATGGGGATTAAAAAAACACCAATAGTTTTCTAGGTTTGCTATGAGAGTTGACAGACAGCACATCAGCGCTCCTGGTACCATGGCCGGCACATAATCAATGCCTAAAAAAATTGTAGTCATTACTGCTAATGATACTTAACACATGTAGATGTACAGTCATTGTTGACTGGATAGATAGATGGTTAAATTAGAACAATTGGTGCCTGCAGGCAAACAGCTCATAGTATAAACATAACTCTCCCTTTCAATGTGCTGGCCATCATTCCTCTGTCTGGACAGACTGAATACCAGAGATTTGAACCAAACAGTTCCCAGAAAACATCAGCACAGCAGAATCATTCAAGAGCATTAGGGTGGCCAGAGCAGTCAATTCTGCCAGTTCTAGGTTCTGTTTCCTCACGTTTTTCACACACATGGATCTTTTTTCCCTTTTATTCAAAATAGACTTTTTATCCTGATTATGGTTTCCCCTCCTTCTTCTTCTTTCAGTTTCTCCCCACCTTCCCTTCACTTGATCTCTCATTAAAAAAGAAACAGGCTCCTAAAGGATAACAATATAATAAAATGAAACAAATTATAATAAGATAAAACAAAAACTAACACATCAAAATTAGACAAAACAAACAGAAGGAAACAAGCCCAAGAGAAAGTAAAAGAAACACAGACCCGAGCCAGGTGGTGGTGGCACACACCTTTAATCCCAGCAGTCGGGAGGCAGAGCCAGGTAGATCTCTGTGAGTTCGAGGCCAGCCTGGACTACAGAGTGAGTTCCAGGAAAGGCACAAAGCTACACAGAGAAACCCTGTCTCGAAAAACAAGAAAAAAAAGAAAAGAAAAGAAAAAGAAAAGAAAGAAAGAAAGACCCACAGGTTTGCACACTCAGGAATCCCATAAAAACCCTAAACCAGAAGCCATTTTGTGTGTGTGTGTGTGTGTGTGTGTGTGTGTGTGTGTGTGTGTGTGTGTGTATGCAGAGGGCCTGATGCAGGCAGCATTGGTCTACAAGGTCATCTGAGCTTTGCTCATGTTGATTTAGAGGACCTTGTTTTCTTGGTGTCCTCCATCCCCTCTGCGTTTCTGCCTCCTCCTCTATAGGGTTCCCTGAGCATTGAGAAGAGGGATTTAATGGAGAGATCCCTTGCAGGGCTGGGTATTCCAAGGTCTCTCATTGTCTGCATAACTTCTGGTTGTGTGTTCCCATCTGCTGCAGGAAGAAGCTTCTCTGAGATGGATGAGCAAGGCACTGATCTATGAGTATAGCAGAATGTCATTAGGAGTCGTTTTATTGCTACTTTATTGGGGAGTTAAAGGCAGTAGTATTTGGTTTCCCCCTAGGTCTCTGGGCTATTTAGTTTCAAGTCCTTGTCACCAAAGAGGTGTTGGGATGGGTTCCTTCTCATGGAGTGGGCCTTAAGTCAGATCAGATATTGGTTGGTTACTCCCACAAGCTTTGTGCCACCATTGCCCTAGCATATCTTGCAGGCAGGACACCATTGTAGATCAAAGGTTTTGTGTCTCGGTTGGTGTTTATGTTTCTCTTTTGGTACAATGCACAGTAACTTCTTGTGCCAAAGATGCTGGAATGTAGGGATGAAGGCTCCATGTGGCCACCAGCTCTACTTCTCCATGTTCAATGAGTTGTGTATATGCTTTATTCAATATGGGGCCTTGCTTTCAATTTGCCAGCAACAACCAGTGTTATTTGAAGTTTCCCACAGGACCCTTTTGGCCAAAACACAATTAGATATAGCCCAATCTGGGTCTGGGTTAACTCACTCAGAATAATTTTTTTTCCTAGTTCGATCCGTTTACTTGCAAACTTCATGATTTCATTTTTTCAAACAGCTGAGCAATACTCCATTGTGTAAATGTATCACATTGTCTTTATCCATTCTTCTGATGAGGGACATCAAGCATATTTCCAATTCCTGGTTGTTATAAACAGAGCAGCAATGAACATGGTTGAACAAGTGTCTCTGTGGCAAGATGAAGCATTTTTGGGGTGTATGCCCAAGAGTGGTGAAGCTGGATCCTAAGGTAGATTTTATTCCCATCTTCCTGAGGAACTGCCATACTTATCTCCATAGTGGCTGTACAAGTTTGCATTCCCACCAGCAATGGATGAGTGCTCCCTTTATTCCACATCCTTGCCAGCATGAGCTGTCACTTGTTTATTTATAAGCATTCTGATAAATGTTAGATGAAATCTCAAAGTAGTTATGATTTGCATTTCCCTGATGACTAAGGGTGTTAAACATTTTTTAAGTGTTTCTCAGCCATTTGAGTTCCTCTTTTGAGAATTCTCTGTTTAAAGTTGTACCCCATTTTTAATTAGGTTATTTGTTTTCTTAATATCCAGCTTTTTTTATTTTTTATATATTTTAGATATTAGCCCTCTATTGGATGTATAGTTGGTCAAAATCTTTTCCCATTCTGTAGGCTGCTGCTTTGTCTGAATGATGATATCCTTTGCCATGCAGAAGCTTCTTAGTTTCATGAGGTCCCATTTATTAAGAGATGATTTTAGTGCCTGCACTAACAGTGTTCTGTTCAGCCCTAACAGTGTTCTGTTCAGAAAGTCATCTTCTGTGCCAGTGAGTTCCAGGCCATTCCCCACTTTCTCTTCTACCAGGTTCTTTGTACCTAGTTTTACAATGGGGTCTTGAATCCATTTGGACTTGAGTTTCATGATCTATTTGCGTTCTTCTTCGTGCAGACATCTGGTTTCACTAGCAACATTTGTTGAAGATGCATTTTTCTGGTGTGTAGTTTTGGCCTCTTTATAAAAAAAAAAATCAGGTGTCCTCAGATGTGTGGATTTAAGGTGGGATTTTCAATTCAATTCCATTGACCAATGTGTTTGTTTTGGGGCAGTACTGTGCTGGGTTTTGTTTGTTTGGTTTTTTTTTTTTCCTTTTATTGAAAATCGATTATTTTCTTACATAATATATTCTGGATATGATTTACCCTCCCTGTACTCCTTCCAGCACCCCCATCACCTGCCCTCCCACCTGGACCCACTCCCTGAGTGTCTCTCGTTAGCAAAGAACAGGCTTCTTTAATTATTATCTCTTAGAAATTATGCTGCAACTTGGAATCATGGATGGTGACACCACCCGTAGTTCTTTCATTCTTTAGGATTGTTTTAGCTATCCTGAACTTTTTGTAGTTCTAAATGAAGCTTAAAATTGCCCTTTTGAGATCTGTAAAAAACTGTGTTGGAATTTTGATGGGGATTGCAGTGAATCTGTAGATTGCTTTTGGTAGGTTGGCTGTTTTTACTGTATTAATCCCACTGATCCATGGGTGTGGATGAGCTTTCCATCTTCTGATATCTTCTTCAATTTCTTTCTTCAATAACTTGAAGTTTTTATCATACAAGTCTTTCACTTGCTTGGTTAGAGTTACCCAAGATACTTTTATACTATTTGAGGCTATTGTGAAAGGTGTTGTTTCCCTGATTTCTTTCTCAGTCTACTTGTCATTTATATATAGGAGGGCTACTAATTTTTCTGAGTTAATTTTGTATTCACCTACTTTTCTAAAAGTGTTTATCAGCTGTAGGAGTTTGGGTATAAATTTAAGGGTTCCTTATGTATACTATTCAACATACATAAACTGATAAATGTAATCCACCATATAAATGAATTGAAAGACAAAAACTATATGATCATCTCATTAAATGAAGAAAAGGCCTTTGACAAAATCCAGCACCCCTTCATGATAAAAGTCCAGGAGAGATTATGGATACAAGGAACATACCTCAACATAATAAAGGCATTTTGCAGGAAGCCCATAGCCAATATCAACTTAAATGGAGAGAAACTCAAAGCAATTCCACAAAAATCAGGAACAAGACAAGGCTGTCCACTCTCCAGATCTATTCAATAAGTACTTGAAGTTCTAGCTAGAGCAATGAGACAAATGAAGGAGATCAAAAGGTTACAAATTGGAAGTCAAGTTATCTTTATCTTTATTACTAATTTTCATTTATCAAACACTGACTTCTAGCTGTGGTTTCTAATCGTTAATCATCTAGTAATGTTTCCTGGTGTCTTCAAGACACCATTCCTACTCTCTTCCTGAGGAGCTGACCAGCCAAGGCTCCGTTGTGCACACTTCTTTCCATTATCAGATGTAGGAGTTCCCAGTGGAGTTTTTAGGGTCACTTCTGCATACTGTCATCTCATCTGCAAATAAAGATACTTTGACTTCTTCCTTTCCAATTTGCATCCCCCTCATCTCTTCAGTTGTTTTATTGCTTTAGCTACCACTCCAAGTCCTGTTTCCCTGGTCAGAGTGGTCTGTGGGTTCCCAGGCAGTGCCTGCTGGAGTTGGGGTCTGGGATAAAGCAATGAGTAGGGAGAAGAAAGCTAGGAGGGGAAGATCTGGGTGGTCCACTGGAGATGGAGGGGGGCAGAGGCCTCAGCAGATGGTCTGCTGCAGAGCTGGGGATGAGACTGGAAGATTCTATTTGGAGGAGCTGAGGGAGAGGTGAAGACATGCAGTTAGCCTTCCTGCTTCCCTGGCTGCTCTTAACTGATCAGTAAAATTCCTCCCATTTTGGGCACTCCCTCCCAGGCTCTGAAGAGTTTTAAAACAGGCTCCATTTAATGGATTTTGATTTTTTTTTTAACTAAGAGAAAGGCACTTTCAACACTTACAATACATGAAATGTCCCTTACATCTCTCTTAACTATATAAAAATAAGGCATAAACTTTCCTTTTGTAAAAGAAATCACATTTATCAAGGTAATTTTCTTTGTTTACCTAATGCCGGTACCAGAAAGAGATTTTCTGAGCACTCTCACCAAAAGCACCTTGTGCAAGGAGAAGGTTTATTTTGCTTACACTTCCAGGTCACAGTCCATCATTGAGGGAAGTCAAGGAAGGCACTCAAGCAGGAACTTGATGCAGAAACTGAGTGGGAATGCTGTTTACCGGTTCACTCACAGGCTCAGGCTGAGCTAGTTTTCTCCCATGACCCAGAACCATCTGCCCAGGAAATATTAGCTCCAGATCTACAGGGCCCTCCTACATTAGTTAAGGAAATCAAGAAACCCCTCACATAATGCTCAGAGACCAACCTGATAAAGACAATTACTAAGTGAAGACTCTTTTGGAGGTGATTCTAGGCTGTATCAAGCTGACAGTTAAATGCTCACTAGGATAATATAAACCTCAATCAGATGGTCTGTTCTTTGAGTTGCACATTTTTGAAAGACTTCTCTCTCTCTCTCTCTCTCTCTCTCTCTCTCTCTCTCTCTCTCTCTCTCTGTGTGTGTGTGTGTGTGTGTGTGTGTGTGTGTGTGTGTGTGTGTGTAGTTAATTATTTTTTTCTTAATCTTTTGTCACAGCTGTTACATACATGAATTCACAACAACTATGGGCACCTGTAGAAAACCTGAACAAGATCATGTCAGAATTAAAAAAAAAAAAAAAAAAACAATCTAACATGGAGGGGGAGAAGCTTCCGATGTCCCTCCCCTAGCTGAGGAGCTACTGGCAGCTGAGAGCTGCTTTAGGGAAGAGGGCACTGGCAGATTTTGCCTGCCCCGGTGGATGACCCTATACACGTACACTAACTGGACCAGTGAGTTATTAAAATCAAACAAGAAATAGAACATGAATCTATTGCAGAAAAAGGAACTGGAGGAAGATTTGAGGTGTCAAATATGATTAAGATGCATTATTTAGGGTCTTGATAGATGGCTTTTCAGTTAAGAGCACTAATTGTTCTTTCAAAGGACATAGGCTTGATTCCCAATACCCACATGGCCACTCATAACTACTGGTCACTCCAGTTCCAGGGGTATCCAATGGCCTTTTATGGCCTTTGAGGGCACTAGAAATATACTTGGTGCATAAATATACATCCAGCCAAAACATCCATACACATAAAAATAAAATAATACATGCTATAAAATTCTCAAAAAAAAATGAAATTTTTAAGTAAGTCATTGATAAGCAAATAAATGATGGAATGTGTTTGAAAATAATCTTTTGTCAACTTAATTCATAGAACACTCAAAGAGCCTAGAAGGGTAGAAGGAAGCAGTTTTTCGAAGGAGTTGTGGACTTTTAAATTTTCATCTAAAGTTCTGTTGTATTCGTAGTAATGATCCATTCCTCATTTTCAATTCAAAGCACTAGTAGGTATTATTCTGTTTTATGGATTAAGAATCAAGAGGTAGGGTGATTCAGTAATTGTTCAAAAACCTACCAAAGGGTAAACTCAGGACTCAATTCCAAGTCACAGGATATACCGCCAGTGTAGTTTTGAGCATTATTTTAACAATAACATGTTTTTGAACATTCTTACATGTAATGATAACATCAATCCATGCGCCAATGTGAATGGAGGATGTCTCACAAGGACCCATCTCTAGATGGAAAATAAATAGTCAATGGCTGTTTAAGGAGAATCAGTTTTATCCAAGGATAAGCCCCTTGATGGGTTGTTCATTCAATCCAAAGTGACCATTCCCTAACCACATATACTTAATAACAATACTAAATAGATTCAGACGGGTGTGTGTGTGTGTGTGTGTGTGTGTGTGTGTGTGTGTGTGTGTGTGTGTGTGTGTGTGTTATCATGGAATACATGTTTATGTGTGCTGCAGTGGGCATACGGAGTGCAGAAGGGGTTGATTCTCAGTTCTATTTTTCCACATGGGCTCTGGGGATCACACTCAGGTCTTCAGGGGTAAGATGGTCAGCAAATGTTTTTACTTGCCAATCCATCATGCAAGATGACTTGCATGCCCAGAATGAGCTATGTAGACACAAAAAGAAAGTCAGCTAAACTCTTGAGAAAATGTAGTGGATGGGGAAGATTTCAGGACATTAGTGATTAGAGGTGGAGAAGGCCCTCAATCCCTAGAGACCCAGATCTAGAAACAAGCAGGAAGCCAGGGCAGCAGAGATAGCTTCCATCCAGGAGTGGAGTAGTACAAGGGCGAGTTGCTCTCTTTGCTACCCTCTGATTCCCAGATTGTGCTACATGGAGAATCATATGCATTTGTATGTCTTAAATAATTATATTTCCCCTGGAATGGCCTCTTTTAGTTAAAATCGGTCTCTAAAGAACATTTGAAACAAGCCAGCAGCAGAATTTAACATACAAAGCACATAATTTGAGACGAAATGGAGAATTTCCAATTGCATTTAAGTCAATACGACTTTTAAAGCTAATGAAAGCATAACAGAGATGAGCTCAAATTAGCAGTTGTTGATCTTCGGCTCTTTGACTTACCATAGTTGAAGCTCCTTCCCCTCAGGTATGCTGAGCAGATGCTAAATCATTACACCAAAGCCCTTGTCCTGCAAAGAGGCTTCTTTAATCTACCCACTGTCAAGGTCCCTGTGCTCCAAGGCACGAGTGTTCACCCACTTTATACCTGCCATGTCCAATATCAGTGACAAGGAATGATGCCCATGGTCCTCAGCTTTGGGTAGAAGGAAAAGGATCTAGCAGGCAAACTTGCTGAGGTGAATAGGGAAAATGACAAAAAAAAAAAAAAAAAAAAAAAAAAAACATGCCAGCTTATACTGTCAGAGCTCCTGATCATTGAAGAAGGCACAGAAGGCCAACCTCATGAGTCAGAAAGATGGAAAGGGGCAATTCCAGCTACTTGTGAAGCAAGGACACAGCAAGATTTATCTCCAGTCAAAGTTAGACACTAAGTCATCTGAGGCAATGCCACCACGTATGTCCCCTATCAAGGAGGTATAAGACAGAAGACTCCCAAATGAGAGGAAAAGATCTGGTGGCCCACTGCTCATGGTGTCTCTCAGTGGGACACTTCAGACCTTTTTCTACCCAATTCTTTCTTTCTCAAGGCTTTCCCATTTATTACAAAATGTTTGTGACCTCTGACCCTGTGTACAAATGCCCAAAGTGACTCTGAGTTATTTCAAAATCCGAAATGCATCTCACATTTCCAAGCTGTCCATAATAGAGATAGTATCCACTTCATACACACAGTGCATAGAATTTTAAATCCCTGAACAGGGCCTTTAGGATCACGTCCCCTGTTTGTAGTTAGAGATAAACCTTTAAAAGCAGGTTCCACTCTAGAACATATCTCTTAAATCTTAGTCATCTCTGATCATCAAGGTATCTCTTCCTTCCCACCAAAATCATCTCCTTGTTATCTGGATAAAAATGCAAATGTCAGGCAATTTTTCTTTGCACAATATGTATTCTATGGTTAATTCAATTAATTTCAGTGTTCCCTTTGAATAGATTAAGAAACACCTAGCTACCTTTGAGTATGTCTGCTTCCAGAAATGTGTGGCTGAGGAGGGAAGACCCTCCCTGAATGTGGACAGCACCAGCTCATGGGCTGGAGCTCTAGACTGAACATAAAGGAGAAAGTGGGCTGCGCACCGCCATCCGTCTCCCTGCTTCCTGACTGCAGACACAATGTGACCAGCCGCCTTATGTTCTCACCCAGTGCCTTCCCCACCCTGAGGGATTGTGTACCCTGAAACTGTGAGTCAGTCGAAGTCCTTCCTTCTTCAGTTGTTCCTTGTCAGGCATTTTGTCACAGCTGTGAGAAAAATCACATGACATTGAAGCACACTTTTTTAACCGTTCTTCAAGCTGGTAGCTAGTCTACTAAGATCTGCAGACAAAAAGCAGGCTGACAGTAAGGGGGAGATTTAGTTATTTTAGGTTGGAAGTATGATAGGACTCAGAAAGAAGCAAATACACATGTAGGCTACTCCCCAACAGATTTTTAAAATGACAAGGATAAAATAAAAATAAGAACTGAAAAGCCTCCATAGAGATGAAACACTAATGTTCCTCAAATGAATAATAATCTAACTGGTTACATAATTGTTACCAGAAACATCGGGTGCTGATACAAGTGGTACAAGTACACTCTATTAACTAGCAGATTAAGGAACAAAACCATTAGTGTTTTAGAGAAAAAAAAAATAAACCTTTTTCAATTAGAACTGTATATCATTAAATTAAAGAATACTTTTAAATTTACAGTTAATGAAAGCATTTTACTTTGTCAGACAAAAATTACACTTGTATATGTGTTCAACAAGAAAACTTAAATTTAAGCAAGATGTTAATTTCATATTATATGAACCTAATCAGAATAGTTCAATAGGATGAGATTGAAACCTGCGCATCAGCCCAAAGACCCACAGGTCACTGTGCATCACATATATTGCAGATCCCAGCAAGGGGAGGGCCACTTACGGGGAGTGTTGGTCAGTTTTACGTTTCTGTGACCAAAAGAAAGAGAAAGTCAGCTTCAGAGAGGAAGTACTCTTCAGCACCATGATTGCAGAGAATTCAGACCATGGCAAGATGAATCCACTGCTTTGTGCATGAAGTGAGGCAGAAGACCATGGTGCCAAGAGCATGTGACAGAGCAAAGGAAGCTGCCTCATAGCATCTGAGAAGCAGAGAACCAGGAGGGGCTAGGAACACGGTATGTCTTTCCAGCCACCAATCACCAGCGACCTACTTCCTCCAACTACCTAAACCCCACCTCCTAATTCCCATCACCTCCTCCAATGCCATTTTACTATGACACCATCAGTGGCTGGAATACAAGGAAACTTTATTTGATGACAGAAACCTTATTTTCATATACTTTCTGCATGTCATAAAATACTACTTACCTTTATTTTTAACAGTGTTGAATATAAATATTTGCGAAGTGTAGTGGTTTATACCTATTATCCCAGCACTCTGCAGGCTGAGGCAAGTGGGATATCATGATTTAAGGTCACCCTGGGCTGCCATGTGAGTTCAAATCTATCCTGGACTACAGAATGAGACTTGGTCTCAAAAAACATATGTGAGTTTTCATCTATATTAAATAGATATATTTAAACTTATTTATGTAAATACATAGCTCATAGGCTATACCTGTCTTGATGATAGAAACTAAAAAGCTAAGAAGAGATATGTTTGAGGGTAAATACAAAATTTCTACTTATCCTCGCATGATTACATACTATTTGAATTTGTGTTACCCTTGACTTCTTATAGTTAACATTAACTGAGGACTTTTAATCTACAGTATTAAAAAAGACTATAAAATAAAATTTCTTAAAGAATCAATAACATGAGATGGTCTGTTTTGCTGCCCTTAGTACAGTGGTTCTCAACCTCTGGGTCACAACCCCCTTAGGGGTAATGTATCAGATATCCTGCATATCAGATATTTATGTTACAATTCATAACAATATCAAAATTACAGTTATGAAGTAGCGATGAAATAGTTGTATGGTTGGGGGTCACACAACGTGAGGAACTGTATCAAGGGGTCTCAGCATTGGGACGGTAAAACAAGCAGTGGGGGTGGTTCCCAGCCTAAATGGCAGAGGTGGAAAAGTCAGGCAGTTCTTAATCTCTGGGCCACAGATGTGGGGTAAACATGCTAGAGCCATGATTCGGTCAACAACAGACCACAAATCTGACAGTGGTTCTTTAAGTCTACCATGAAGCTGAAAAAAAGTCACATCATCCTGGTTTAGCTTATTTTCCTATTGCTGTGATAAAATACTCTTATAAAAAGCAACTCAAGGAAGAGTTTATCTAGCCTGACAGTTCCAGGTTATAGTCAATCATAGTAGGAAAGCCATAATCTGCAGTCAGGGGAAGAAAACATTGAATGTTTGCATTTGTGCCCCTCGGCTTGCTTTCTCCACTCACACAATCCAGGATCTGCCTAAGGAATTGTGCCACCCACAGTGGGCAAGTCTTCCTCCTTCAATCAATATAGTCAGGACAACTCCCCATAAATACGCCAAGAGGTCTATCTCCTAGGTGATTCTATATTCTATCAAGTTGACAATTAACACTTTACATCACGCAGTGTTTATCATTATGTCACAAGTGTCGACAGTATTCAGCAGATGTAGCAGGCTACAGTGACTATGTTTCTGTAAGCATACACTATGATGTTCATGCAATCAAATTACCTGATGTGCATTTCTCAGAATATACCCCACTGCTAAGAAGATCTATAAGTCAAGGTGTATATCTTTACCAACAAATGCACAAAAGAGCAGTCCTAGTTACAGGTAATATGCATCAAGTTCTACTTTAATTAAGTAAATTTGTATTTGTCTTAAAATACTAATAAATTAGTTTAAATTAATACTAATAAATTAGTTTAAATTTCTCCAATAGAGAAGTGAACAATTTTTTGATCATTAAATGAGATTTTTGTACATGTAAAGATAGGAAGACACCATGTTACCAAATACAGTTGGGTCTATTCTCTGACCAAATTTCACCAAGAGGCTGAAGGAAGCTGCTACACAGAGCACCAGAGCAACCCAGCCACACAACAGAGTAAAATCATTCTTCTAAATGACAGAGACAATAAAGCAGAAACTCTCGGGCTTTTTAGAAAGGAACAAAAAAAAAAAAAAGACCTCTAGGCTAAGATGAGACTTACAAGACAATTTTTAGCTTTTTCCAGGAAATGCGAATTTTCAAAAATCAATTTTAAAGGAAATGGAAAAACCCAAATGGTCTTTAAAACACAGACAGTACTGAAAATGCTTTTAAGTAGCCACATTTCAAAAGGGCTGTCCTTCCAAAGGATGGATTACGCCTGTCATGTTTAAACTGCTTCACAGAATATGAAATGATAACCATTTTCCAACAAAAATTTTAAGACCAGCATAACCTAGATACTAAAATTGGAAATGTATAAGAAAAGAAAATAGAGTCATAGTCAAATATGGCTTATGAGTGAAGTACTAATAGGCAGCATTTTATGCATGGAGACAGCCAAGCCATCCCTATTATAATAAATAATAACACGTAAATGACCATGTAAATCTTACTCCAGGGTGTTTTAGTATAAGTGGGGGGAAGCCACATGAACAGATCAAAGGAAAAACACCAATCCATCATGTTGATAGATGACATAAAACATTTAATCAGCTCCACCTCAATCCCACAATGGAAATTCATACTTTAATACTAGCTGATTAAGAAAATGTAGGATGACACATCATAAATGGATTGGGTACCATTTTTAAATGAATTTGACTTCCCTTAATTGTAACAGCTAATTTGATAGGTATGGTAAGCAGAACCCTTCAATAAGTTCATGGTGAAACATTAGGAGGATAGCTATCAACTTCATGACTAACACAAGAAGATCTGTGAAACTCTAGTTGTGCTGGACTTTAAAAGTGAAAGGAGTCCTTACAACCTAAATTTATTGCTCACACTTCATGGTAATTACTTTTTAAGTCTGACTAGGCCCCCACTATGGTGGAATATTTGTTTAACTATGCAAAGATGTGTTGCATTTGTTTAACTATATAAATATGTGTTTCATTTGTTTATGTTGCAGAATATTTTTTTTAATCTATGTAAAGATGTGTTGTATTTGTTTAATCATGTAGACATGTGTTGCTGTTTTACCTTGCCAGCCTAAGGCACCTGATTGGTCTAATAAAAAGATAAATGGCTAATATTGAGGGAGGAGGTTTTGGCAGGACTTCCAGGCAGGGAAAGTAAGTAGGGGGAGGTATATAGGCTTGGGGGAAAAAAAGAAAAAGAAATGCCAGGGGTCATCCAGCCAGAACAGAGGAAGCAGGAAAGTAGGACATACAGAAAGAAAGAAATGTAAAGAGTCTCAAGGCAAAATGTAGATGAATAGAAACAGGTTAAGTTAAAAGAGCCAGTAGGACAAGCCTAAGCTAAGGCCAAGGATTCACAATTAATAATAGTAAGTCTCCATGTCTTTATTTGGGAGCTGGTTGGTGGCCCAAAGAAAATTCCAACTCTACCCACTATATTTGGGGATCCAAAATTCCTCTTCCTTAGTCCTTATCAAACAATTATGCAATATATACACAATATTTGGTTTAAAGATGTTTACTGAAACTTTGCTTATACAGAAGTTTGGAACAATCTTAAAGCCTACAGTCATTAATCCCTCTTGTTCTGTGGCAGCTTTGGCTTCTTGGGTTCAGCCCTTCCTTCTTTCCTGACAGTCCAGCTTCTGGTCATGAGACAAATCTAAGGCATCCCCTTATGATCCCTTACACAGTGTTCTGGTTCCACTAGAGACCCATAACTAATACAACCTCAAAATTCTAGACAGTCACCTTATTTACATATACAAAGGAAAAACAAACCTCTCTTTCTTAAGTCACCAAATTTTGGGGTGTCTTTGCTACAGAAAGTCCTCATCAACCCTCTCATTCATATACCCTCTTATGCCCATACCTTAAGCATCCTGTGCACTCATACCTGCCCCTCCCTCCACCCAGAGAGCAACCGCTAATGAAAGCAACTTGCTTGTGTTAGTAAACTAATTCCAATGGCCAGCACATACTAAGATAAGCCCTGCCAGGATCACTTGATGTTTATGATATCACCAGAAGGTTGCCTCCCTGCTTAATTTAAAGCTTAACTTTAAGCTTAATTTTAAAAAGATGAATAAGATATTCCTTCCAGAATGTTAATAGATGTTCACCCTTTCCTTTCAAGGAAAGTGATGACTAACAGCAGAGCTCATGCTGAAATGCTGAAATGTTATAAGGGAATACCAGAATGACTAAGGAACCCATGTATCAAGCGAGTTCTAGACACTTTTGAGATGTATCTGATCACTTCAAGAATGAATCTCCCGGTAATCTAGAAAGTTGCTTTTATTCTCAATAGCCTGAGAGGATAACTGCAACCTTTTAATGTTTTAATTTATGAATTACTTGAAAACCAGTTAAGGAAAGAGCATGAAGCCACCCCTGCCTGAAAATGTCTGCCTACATCTAACAAATAAAATGTCTTATTCTGTCAAGATCAACTTTATGTCTGTATCCCCCTCTATGGCTTTTTATTTCAATGGTGAGTCATTGTGTTCAGACTTCCTGTAGATGTCATAAATAGCAATGCAAGTCAACATTTATGTAATGATGTGGACCACTTGACTGAAGCAATGACAACATGAACAGCTTCAACAAAAATGCCCAGCTCCATCATGGCAGGCCATGAATCAGTGTATGAATTACCTGGGAGTTAAGAGCATCCTGGGAGAACTCGAGATGTATTCAGAGTGAAGAGATGAGTAGCCCCAGGGCTAGATCATGGGGAGTGAAGATGGGAACTATTGCCTGACTCTCCTCAAGAGATGTAGAAGAAACATCTCCTCCCAAAAGACAAGGAGCCTACAAACAAAAGGAAGTATGGTGGTTTAAATAGCAATTGTCCCCTTAGGCTCAAATTTATCATAGATTTCATATATGATATTTTTTTTTCTGGAGTAAAGACCTCAAGAGACAGCTTGTAGGAACTTTATTTTCCTTCCACCTTTTCCCCTTTGCTCAGTTATCTGCAGAGGAGCTCAGGACCACTCAGTGGTGACTCCAACCCACTTGGTGGCCTGTGTTGTGGGAGCTGCTGTCCACTCCTCAATGGCTGGCTGGGCACTCCAATCTTCAGTAGGGAACTGCTGCTGGATGGGTACAGAGGGCACCCACACACCCTCAGACCAGTCTACTCCCTTTGGCTGAGCAGGAGTTGACTCAGGAGATGATGCAGTCTCTTCAACGTAAAATTCCTCCTTGGTCACAGCCTTCTCGGCAGCAGCCTGCTCCTCCTTCTCAATTTCCTCTAGGTCTCTGTAGAAGTTAATCTCGGGTATGTGGTGATATTGTGTCCCCCAATATATTGTGCACCCTAATAAACTTATCTGGGATCAGATAACAGAACAGCCACTAGATAGACATTAGAGACCAGAAAATGGTGGCACACACACCTTTAATCATAGCATTCTGGAGGCAGAGATCCATCCGGATCTCTGTGATTTCAAGGCCACACTGGAAACTGAGCTAGGCATGGCTGCACACACCTTTAATTGCAGGAAGTGATGGCAGGAAGCAGAAACATATATAAGGCATGAAAACCAGGAACTAGAGCCCTTTAAGCTTTTAAGCTTTTAGCAGCAGTTCAGCTGAGATCCATTCAGATGAGCACTCAGAGGCTTCCAGTCTGAGGAAACAGGATTAGCTGGAAAGTTATGGAGGTGAGGTTAGCTATGGTTTGTTCTGCTTCTCTGATCTTTCAGCATTCACCCCAATACCTGGCTCCAAGTTATTAATAAGACCTTTTAAGATTCATGCTCACAGGAGATAATGCCATGCATGTGGAGTACTTCCCGGGCCAGCATCCACCACATCAGACCCACTGAGTGAGCTCCCTTGTTGCATGGGATGACAACATCTAAATAGCGCAGAGAAGAGTCTGTGTCACACAGAGCAATGGTGGGCAGATTGACGTAAGACGCCTCTGTGAGGGACTGGTGGTCAGCCCTGGGATCAGTCACCACTAGAAGCTGTGGCTCCCTGAAAGCTGTTTGAATGAAGGTCCCAGGAGTGAAATGGCCAGCAACTGGAGTGGATCCAGTGAGAGAAGCAACCTAAAGAACAGCTCGCTGGCCAGGAACACCCTGGAGGAGGAGACGCTGACATCAGCAGGGTTCTCAATGGCAACAATAGCCTGAGTTGCAAGCAACATCTTCTCCCAGGTGCTCTCCAGATTTATGATGTAGGTACCATCACTTTTCCTTCTGTAGATGTACTGCTCCATCTGAAAGTCAAGGTTGGTGCCACCCAAGTGGGATTCTTCGGCAAGGAGTTTGAGGACATCCTGCTTCTTCATCTGCAGGACATCAAGGGATCTGAACATTGCATCAGTTTCCCTTAAAGTTATGAGGGGAGTCAAGAACGCTGTATAGACCCATCCCAGTGAAGCATGGGAAGGTGGCTCAAATATTTAAATACTTGATCATCAAGGAGTGTTGCTAGTTGACAGGGATTAGGAGGTGTGGCCTTGTTGGAGTAGGTGTGGCCTTGGAGGAGGTATGTCACTGAGGGTGGGCTTTGGGGTTTCAAGAGCTCAAGCCAGGCCCAGTGTTTCTCTTGCTCTTCCTGCTGCCTGTGGATCAGGGTATAGAACTCTTAGCTACTCTCCAGCACCATGTCTGCCTGCATGTCACCATGCTCCTTGCCATGATGACAATGGACCAGACCTCTGAACTTGGAAGTCGGCCCCAATTAAATACGTTCCTTTATAAGAGTTGCCATGGTCATGGTGTCTCTTTGCAGACTAAGATAGGAAGATTCTATCAAGTCTAGCTTAGTAAAGTGAGTAAGTTTATTGGGTTATAGGAGCAAAGGTCACACATAAGCGGTGGCACAACCAAAAAGTTGCACTTCTAGGCCAAGTCAGACCACGAATGGAAGAAATGCCCTAACTAATCTATTCCATTTACATTTTTACTTCTTCATTTTATCCATATGGATGTTTTGCCTGCACAGAAGCCAGAGGAAGTCACTTCAGAGTTCTTGGAACTGTAGTTCTGATAGGAATTGAACTTGAGTTCTCTATAAGATCAGCCAGTATTCTTAACTGCTGAGCCATCTCCCACACCCCTTGATATTTTCTTATGTTCAGCAGGTATTTTGGAGTACAGACTTGTGTCCTAATAAAAACTATAGGTACATGTCTTCAGGAAACTTATTTTTGATGAGACTACTGTTTTCATTCCTAAATGAGGATTAGTCAAAACATTAAACCTAAAGATGTTTAATTAGAGAGTCACAACTTTCTAGTTCTATGGTCCATGTAAGAAGCACGGTCCAGTGAAGATATGACAAAATGCAGCCCTTCTCATAATGAATGTCATGGTCCTTACGTAAAGAGCACTCTGACAAGTGTGATCAGCTGTTTTGAGCACAACACCTTTTCAGAACACTTGTGGTAGTTAATTATGGCCATTTCTAGCTCACAGATGGCATGTGAAATTGAAGTGCTATGTTTTAGGTAACAAGGGGGGTGGTATAATAAATAAATCATTGTGAAATCAAAGGGCACAGTTGGTGAGGAGCATGATGGATGGCTGTTTACGACGCCCAGCACCTTGGCTGTTAACAGTGCTTTCTACTTGGTTTCTCAGCACCGTTCCATCTGCCACTCTGTTTTTTGCATGGTTTCCAACACAGTGTCTTCTCTTCCACTTGTCCTAGCAAGCCTGAGTCCCTCCACCTGGGGTCAAGCCTTCATGGTCAGACGCAATCTCGTCAATTGAAATCATTTGCCTCCATGCTCAATAAGCGATGAATCTTCCAGCTAGTGCTCTCTTCTGCCTGGCTCCCCATGTTCTGCTCACTACCAGGCAGGCTTCTACTGATGAACTCACCACATACATACATAGTCTATTCTCCTTCCTTCTACCAAAATACAGCTTATGTACCAGCATCTCCAAGAAGTGGTATCAGTTCACCAATTACCACAGTTTCCTGAGTTCCAAACATACACAGAATGAGCCACCTAATTTTACATCCACTGACCCATGACTATGGATCATGCAAGTATTAGCTAAAGAACAGCACACCTGCCATGCTCTTCCATGACCCAGCAAATGGAAACATGAAAGAAGGAAAAGCAGGGTGTCAAGAAATACTGTCAGGTGTCTAACTAACATACACAGAATTTCAGAAGATAGCCAGAACTTTCTGGTTCATTTTCTTAAAGTAAAACACATGGAATCCAGCTGTCTATAGAAGGTTTCCACTGCTCATATAATAATCCGTCTGAAATATACTAGCCTGCCAGCTGTCAAGGACCTCTTCAAGATATCTGCTGCAAGGACCTGGTATTCTACGGCTCCAGTGGTCAATACAACTGGGGCTCTGCAATCCCAGTGACACTGCAAGTGTAGGGAGGCATCTCTCTGGGAGCCAGCTGCCATCAGTAAAATGCTTAGGGTCCTGGGTGGTGAGCCATGAATCTGGCACAGTTTTTTTTTTTTTTTTTGGTGACTCCATCTAATTCACCCAACACTGCAGAGTATCTGCTGTTGAGATGGTTTAAAAATGAAATGTGAAGGAGCTGTTCAGTGGTGATGAGCACTGGCAGCAAGAGTAGCCAGACTCAGCACTCACATGGGGACTGTAACTCCAGCTCCAGAGGATCCAACACTTTCTTCTGCTCTCCTCAGGTGCCAGGCACACATGTGGCGTACATAAATACATGAGGTAAAACACCATGTAAATTAAATAATTAGCTTAATGATTAATAAAAAGAATTTGTAAAGATCCCTTAGCTTTTAAAGTGGTATATAAATGCATATTAGAAGATTTTTAAAAGTTACTTCAATGTAAAGTGTCAGGAGATTCAATCAGTTATAAAACAATTAACAGTGCAGATATTTAAGGTTTGAAAACAAAAATTTGTCATAGACTGTGATAAACAAAAAGAGAGATAAGATATATATATATACATATATACACATATGTATGTATACATACAAACATATTCATATATATATACATGTATATATGTGTGTGTGTATATATATATGATGAATACACGCTGATAGAGATTCAGGAGGACAGCCTAGATCATGCTGTAACATCCATTCCTCATGTGGCATCTTGACTTGGAGCCCCACAGTCCTCATCACATGCTTCACATGTGTGTGCTTTCCTAATGTAATTATTTCAAGCCTGCTTTCTGCAACAGCCTCTCCTATAGAAGCTGGGATAAGGATCTACGAGAACTACTCAGATGACAGCTCCAGTGCTCCTACAGGCAGTTTACATTGACAGCTGAGGTGAGGAGAGTCAGCTGGGCTCCGGGTCCTGCAGTTCTGCGGTTCCTGTGATCATCCACACTTTAATCAGCCCAGTGGCCACCAAGGAACCAGACTCCCCAGAAGAGCTGTGCTGAGAGGGGAGGCTGCTCACGGGCACATCCCTCTCAGCACACACTCTCAGTCCCTTCTCTAAGTGTCTAGTCCAGCTCTGTGGCATCTTTTATTCTAAATAACATTGGTGTCTCAGAAGACAAGCCAAATTTTCCATTGCTATGAAGGCCTTACTAGACTGGTATCGTGTGGAACAAACCAGATGCAATATGATGCAAACTTTGCAGTTCACTGTGTTATAACCAAGTCAATAAATCATGTGCATAAGGATATAGTATATAAGTAAATGAAGAAAGAATAATCTATCTTTACAAATCTAGTTAATTAATTAATTCTAATTAATTCCCTATTCATAGTTTACTCAGCAATATCAATGTATTTGAGAAATTTGAGATTCTTCCATTCAAAGACTTCAGGCAATAATGGACACACATTTTTTTAAAAAGGAGAGGTTTCTTTAGTTTATGGGTAAGTGTTTTCCTGCATGTATTTATGGACAGTGTGTCCATGCAGTGTACACAGGGGCCAGAAGAGGTCACTGGATCCTCCAGAACTGAAGCTACAGACAGTTTTGAGCCACCATGTGGATGCTGGAAACCGAACCCAGGTCCTCTACAAGAGCAGTTAGTTCCCATGGCGGCAGCAGCAGCCTGCCTCAGCCACAGAGGCCACTATGTCATCACCTGTCGCCAGGTGCCTTTCCACCCTCAGCTACGGGACACATGCACCTCTTAAAAGCATCCACCAGGCACAGGTCCTCCTTTTACTCTCTTGCCCTTCTCTTATGTTTCTTGCCTCTCTCGCTCCTCTTCCCTGTTCTCTCTGTCTATCTGTCTGTCTGTCTGCCTGCCTGCCTCTCTCATATCCCCACACCAACAAGGCCTTTTGCTCTTTCTCTCTCTCCCTCCCCACTCCTCCAATAAACCTCTTGCACTAACTCTTTTGTGCATGGCCTGTTTGCTTAGTGGCACACCTTGGCAGGGCCTGCCTGAAGGCATCCATTTCACCTTTCTTTTTTAAATCATTACAGCCAGTGCTCTTAACCGTTGATCCCTACCCATGTCTTTTTTTTTAATATAGGTAAAATTTATTTTTCATGAATCTCTTGCCCAATCTTCTCCTTTCACATTCTTTCATGCACACAATTTTGTTTGATTTCTCTTGACACACATAAACATATTCAGGCTTCAAGAGACATTTTTTGAGTATGATTCTTAGCTACTATGCCCCAAACTAAAGATATCAACTAATAAAGCACAGAATGGCTAAGGACATAAAGTTGCCTATGAGAGAGGCCCTGGTGACATGAATGTAGGCTGAGGCACTGTTAACAGAAACCAACTCTGTACAGAAGCATTTGAAAAGAAGCCAGGACCAGCTAAAGGACTACATCTCCCACTACCTCGTGTTAAAACAAATATTGTTTTCTATCCAGAAATTCTTTTGAAGACAAAAGGGTCTATAAATGGAATAGCAGGTGTGTGGGTGCCATGTGTAATTATGTACTGATAGAAGATTCCTTTTCTATAAGGTTCATGATGATTGAGGGTACAGTACACAGTCTGTTTTCTAATTACAGTCAATCATTTCCTCCTTGAAGACATTCTGGTAACATGTCTCTGCCACTATTTTTAGATCTATGACAAATCATATATTCTGTACTAATTTAGAAATGTTTTTCATTAAATAGCTCTTATCAAATGCTGCTTCAAGGAAGATACAAATCATCCTGGGATCCCAGGGGTTGGCTCCACTTCAAACAGAAAGGAAATTGAGTCCATTTGAAGGGTGAGAGATACAGGAAATGCCAATCTTATGACTAAGTCAAGAAGTCACATACAACATTTGAAATAGACCCACATCGCCAAAATGGCTTCCCAATACAATTATTTATTCTTAAATTTCCTTAAACAAAAGAAATACTTTTACAGATGTGGTAGTTCACTCCTGTAATCCCAGTACTGACACTTGAGAGGCTGCCGCCAGAGAATAGGAAGTGTGAAGCCAACCTGAGCCTCATTCTAGTCTCAAAAATAAATAATAAAGTAAAATATAGTCCCACATCTAAATTACTATTGAAATACAAATAGTTCTAGGCATGTCCATACATAAGCCTATTTTTGTACCGGAGTAAAAATAATATCAGCTGTGTTGTACATAAGCCTGGAGAAATCCATTAGAAAAGAGGAAAGGGACAAAGAAAAACAACATTCTTCATAACTGAAGTTTGGGCAAGAACTGATACTGGTGTGGGGTTTGGCAGAATTTTTTCTGGTTTCCCATTCTGTGTCAATTACCTAAATTTTGTAAGAGAGGATTCTAATTTCTATTACACACACACACACACACACACACACACACACACGGGGCGGGGGGGGGGGGGGGGAGACGTATATGTTCAAATCTTCATGGACCCCATGATTTGCTTTAAGGCAAGTGTTTAAAGCAAGTGTGCAAGGATGTTTCTAAAGTCCAATTCATGATACTAACATAATTATCCTTTTGCCACATGGGGAAAGAAAAACCAGGCCTCCTCGGATGGTCGTTAATTCCACCCACACAGGCTGATCTGCCAAGCTGCTAAGTAACTAAAATTCTGGATGAATGAGTGGATGAAAGAAAGCAGAAGCAAGACGGGAAGCTGCTTGGTGAGAACATGATGCAGAACATCCTCCTCCATGGACCATGCCCACCACCAGGGACGTGCATGGTCCTTCAGTTCTGCCTATGAGTGGAAGCCTTCGCTATGGTTTAAGCATGGATGGTAACACACAGATTTACATGTTTGATGCTGTCATCATCTAGGGGCCCTGGGGGTGGGAGTTCATGCACCTTCAGGAGGGGTCGGAGCTAACTGGAGGAAGTCTTCTCCCTGGTTCCTTTCTTCCTCCCTTCCCTGCCTCTCCCTTTCTCTCTTTTTTTCTCACCTTCTCTGTTTTCTAAATGTCCAGGCATGAACTGGTTTGCTCTGTCCCCACCTCCCCCCACCATAATGGACTGATTGCTCCAAAACTATGAGCCAAAATAAAGCCTTGATTAGGTTGTTTCCATCAGGTATTTGGTGACAGCAACACAAAGGCCTGACCAGTACACCCCCTTTCTTTGTCATACCACAAAATCAGAAGACTAGGCCAGAGAGTAACAGCTGGAATCAATAGTGCCACCCCAGCCCATCTGCATGGCTCCCATAGTGTCACCCCAGCCCATCTGCATGGTGCCCATAGTGTCACCCCCAGACTATCTGCATGGTGCCCATAGTGTCACCCCCAGACTATCTGCATGATGCCCATAGTGTCACCCCCAGACTATCTGCATGGAGACCATAGTGTCACCCCCAGACTATCTGCATGGCGCCCATAGTGTCACCCCCAGCCCATCTGCATGGCACCCATAATGTCACCCCCAGCCCATCTGCATGGCGCCCATAGTGTCACCCCAGCCCATCTGCATGGTGCATGCCCATAGTGTCACCCCCAGACTATCTGCATGATGCCCATAATGTTACCCCCAGACTATCTGCATGATGCCCATAATGTTACCCCCAGACTATCTGCATGATGCCCATAGTGTCACCCCCAGACTATCTGCATGGCGCCCATAGTGCCACCCCAGCCCATCTGCATGGCGCCCATAGTGTCACCCCCAGCCCATCTGCATGGCGCCCATAGTGTCACCCCCAAACTATCTGCATGATGCCCATAGTGTCACCCCCAGACTATCTGCATGGCGCCCATAGTGCCACCCCAGCCCATCTGCATGGCGCCCATAGTGTCACCCCCAGCCCATCTGCATGGCGCCCATAGTGTCACCCCCAAACTATCTGCATGATGCCCATAGTGTCACCCCCAGACTATCTGCATGGCGCCCATAGTGTCACCCCCAGACTATCTGCATGGCACCCCTAGTGTCACCCCCAGACTATCTGCATGGTGCCCATAGTGTCACCCCAGCCCATCTGCATGGCGCCCATAGTGTCACCCCCAAACTATCTGCATGATGCCCATAGTGTCACCCCCAGCCTATCTGCATGGCGCCCATAGTGTCACCCCCAGACTATCTGCATGGTGCCCATAGTGTCACCCCCAGACTATCTGCATGGAGCCCATAGTGTCACCCCCAGCCTACCTACAGGCTGCCAACAGTGTCACTACCATGAGGCTTCTCAGCCTTCCTGCTCAGTGCACTGCTATATCAAACAGAAAAAAAAAAAAACATATCAATGGAAGATACAGATTATAGTACCAAGCAAAATAGAATTCTTGTGGGTGCTAATTTCCTTGAAGAACCTTTTGTGCTGTTACTCTCAAGACTTTCATGTGGTCGAAAATCAATCTCTCACACTCCCTTCACACAATTTTGTTGATTTTTTTTTGACATCCCACATATGCAAAAAAAATCATTTACTCAAAGTGCTTGAGAGGTGGAAAAATTAGAGTTTCATGCTCTGTGAACTGAAATTTATATAGATTTTTACAGCCTTGCTTTTAAAGAAAAGAAAACGTTTTCTGCAGTTAAGAAATCATTCCAACAGATGGGTCTATCTCTTCAGCACTGCTGTTTCTGGTTGGCTTATGGGTGAATTACCCTGGACATGGTTATAAATTTGAGAGTATAGGAATGAATGAGGGAGGCTTTCTTTCTTCCTTTCTTTCTTTCTCTCTCTCTCTCTCTTTCTTTCTTTCTTTCTTTCTTTCTTTCTTTCTTTCTTCCTTCCTTCCTTCCTTCCTTCTTTCCTTTCTTTCTTTCCTTCTTTCTTTCCCTCCTTCCCTTTCCAGCTGGAAAATACAATGAGGACATAGCTGTAGTATCTAGAAATTGAGGGAATCTAAAAACCATAAAAATAGTAGCTTCCTTTGCCTTCTTTGAGACGTGAACTGTGAAACAACAGTTAAGTTTATCTAGTCTCCTATTATTTATAATGATTAATCTGTGACCATTTTCCCAAGAGAGTAATTAGCTAGGCGATTACTTCAGTATGAATCCAGCATTCTGATTAAATATAGCTTTCCACTTACAAGTATCCAAACATCCAATAAAGCACAGAACAGGGCTTTCTTTCTTTCTTTCTTTCTTTTTTTTAATCTGAGTACAAGAATAGCAGGCCCATCTAACTCCAAGGAGATTTTGAGACAAGTAGGAATCCTGCTAAAGAGGAGCTAGCAATGAAATTCTATCTGCTCTGTTATGTTGAGTTTCTATCTGCTTTTGTCTGCTCAATCTATAGCTCTCTCCCCTGCATATCAGCAAGTTTTAAATGATGAACGCATTCCTGTCTTCCAGTTAAGGTATTTGTGTGTGTGTCACTGGATGCTTTATCTATGTATACTCTGTATTTAAACACTTCATTTCCCTTTCAGAATGAGCATGCTATGCTAAATTTGTTGATGAGCCACTTTCATTTTGTAGAATAAATTAAAGCAAATAAACAATGGATATCAGGGATACTTACTAGTATAAGGGATACTTACTAGTCCTCCATCTCACTATTATCTCTAATGTACTGCTATTAAGAGCAGAACTCCAAATACCAACTCATAATCTATTACTCCTCAGGTAAAATTCTGAGAATTGAGAACTAATTCCTCTGGAACCACAGGGTCTGGTCAAATCTTCCTAGCACAGCCTGTAAGGCTGTTCTTGGCCTGAATGCCACCTCCTCTTCTGTAAGTGATGGCCCCAAGGGCTTTTTGTTAGATTCTGCTGCTAGTGGTGGTGTTGTCTGTAGGGTCTCTCACTGGCCTGGGGATCTCCAATAAAACTAAGCTGGCTGTCAGCCCCAGGGATCTTCCCATCCCCGCTTCCCCAGCACCGGGATTACATGTGCATCATCAGGCCCAGCTTTTCCTATGAGTTCTGGGCATGAAACATGGGCCCTCATGCTTGCAAGGAACTCACTTTACTGGCTAGACTATTTCCTCAGGCAGGAAGTATATATAACAGTTATTTTTAAAGGCTTGACTGTTTATAATATACACAAAAGCAAGTGTCTGCTTTGTTTGTAAACCTGATATCCATTGTTTATTTGTTTTAATTTATTCTACAAAATGAAAGTGGCTCATCAACAAATTTAGTATAGCATGCTCATTCTGAAAGGGAAATGAAGTGTTTAAATACAAAGTGTACATAGATAAAGCATCCAGTGACACACACACAAAAAAAAGAAATGTTCTCAGGACCTGACACTGGATACCTGCCCACAATACTATTTCAGAACACCATCAACAAGCTGATTTTACGCACACTGTGTTCTTTCTAAACCTAGTATAAAAGTGACTGTATCGTGAGTCCTACCATCAGAATATGCCCAGGCTCTTGTCTCTCATCATCTCCATGGATCCCACCAACTGTCCTTAGATTATTACCATGGCCTTTCAAACCCAGGACCTTCTGCATGCAGTGAACACGTTCTCCTCAGCCTCACAGCCTGCTTTGAACAAAGGCCTAGGCCTTCCACATATTCCTTGGCTCAAGGTCTCCAAAGATGCTTCCTCTCAGGAGACTTTTGGGGCTGGAGTTCATTAACTTGACTCCAGTCCAGTAGGTGACCTTGCACTTACAAAAGGCTGTCAGCCTTCTTTGTTACTTTGTGCATTGGGATCAATTTTTTTACAACCTTAATCGTTGCCTTTACGAGTCTACTTTTTGCCTAATGGCTTATAGTTCCCACTAAGATAGGGAGTCTGCCTCCAACTTTTACTCTAGGGTAACCATGGGGGTCCTTCACCATGAAGGTAATAAGTGGGAGCCAAAGAAAGCACCCTAGACCTGAGCCACAGTCTTTCTAGACTAGTCTCAAGAGTAAAATCCTACCATGCACTGTATTTATTAGAAGTAAGTGCAAAATTTCATCCCACATTCCAAGAGAAAGAACATGTGGATTAACTGGGGCTCATTTTAAAGGCTGACTACCCATGCATATATCAGCAATCAAATTCCAAATTCTTAAAGCCAAGATTTAAATCACTGTTTCCATGTTTTGTTTTGTTAATTTAAATTCATGGTAGATGGTATTACTGCCTTTAATAATTGAATCACAAAAGACTTTTTCAAAAACTGGATCTGGATACTGTTATCCCTTTCCTGATATTCTTCTACCCTGTTCTTCCCACCACATCAACTGCTTGTTCTCTTAGGTTCTTGTTCAGGTCATAAACCTTGAATTATCTTTATCTACTCAATTTTATTATCTTCCCTGTCTAAAATAGTAGCAAATCTTTCAAAATCAGGTGATCTCACTTCCTACTGCAAGATTCTAAAATTATAGCCCATGAATTCCTGAGGCCTGAGACCTTTCCTGGCAGTCCACAAGATAGACACAGAAGGGAAAGTCCAACAAAGAAGGGCTGTCACTTTGAGAGGAAAGAAACCCAAAACACTGGTAATGTGGTTCAGTAGTTGAACACCTGTCTCCCATGGTCAAGGCCTTGTGTTTAAGCCCCAGCACCTCAAAACTCCTAATGTTAAAGCATCATTTAAAGGGGCTGGAGATATGAAACAGTTAAGGATGTGTTCTGCTCTTATGGAAGACCTGGGTTTGATTCCCAGAACCCATATGAAGCAGTTCACAAACAACTAAAATTCCAGTTCCAGCATCTCTCTTGGCCTCTGAGAGCACACTGCAAGCAGGTTGGCATACATAGAGATAATGTGTATACATGAGCACATACACACACACACACACACATACACACACACACACACACACACACACACACACACACACACGTGCACAAAGAGAGAGAGAGAGACTTGAGAGCCAGTGAGATGGCTCAGCACATACAGGTGCTTGCCACCAAGCCTAAGGACCTGTGTTCCATTCCTGGGGTCAGTGAGAGACATGAGGTCCTTGTGCTCACAGATAAGCACTAGGAAAACCAGGAGTATTAAACACATAGAGCTGTCTCTACAAAGGAAGAGACATACAACCTGTTTTCTGCCCAAAAGGCTCGGGATGGGTGTGGTTAACAGCCTGGTGACCTCTGCACCATGTATGGACAGGCCACATCTGGCTTCCCCCAGACTCCGATGTTTATCTTAGTCAATCTATCCTCTCCTAGACTCTTTTTTTTTTTAAAGGTACTTTCTCACTTTTATTTATAGCAAATATTCCCCGATCTCTTCTGGTCAAAAGTTCTTTGAGACAATTCCATCAGCCTTAGCCAATCGGAGAATAGAGTCATCTGATTCACCCATCCACAGATAGCATAGATTTTAAACTGGCCATTAAACCAGCCTGTGACCCTGCCAACCTCGGCCAGATTCATCCGGATGGATGCGTGGTCCTTGGCACCAATAATGCGGTTGCTGGCGGAGCATTTCCGCGGCACATGCAGGTCTACGAACTCGCAGGCGTCGTTCTGTATGTCGAGGCGGTGCCTGCTCGCTGGGCCAGCGGGAGCGCAGACCTCTTATAGACTCTTAATCACACACTGATTACCTTGACCCTGCATTCCCAGTCAATCCACAGAACCCAACTTTATGGAAGAAGTCACACAGACTTTACAAAGTTTTCATATAACCAAACCTTACTCTTTATCATACACACAGAATTGAGTGAATTATCACCAGGAAACTTTTTACAAATTGTGCTGTGCTTAAATATGCCTGTAATAAACTACTCAGTGTCAGACTCTCAAAATTTGAACCAACACTGGCTACTGGGTCTTGTTGAACCAGACTTCCTTCTTGGCCATGGTGTTTTCAGAGATCCCTGTAGGGACCCACATAATAGAAAGTGAGAACTGACTTCTACATATTGCACTCTTCCTCCACAGATACATGGTGACATACATGCTGACCTGCCCCCAACACACACAGTCACACAAATAAATAAAATGTAACTTTAAAATACTATTAGAATTTTCAACAGCATTGATTTTTGTCAGTGATTATTTCTAAAGTGAGGTATGATGAAACTGTTGATGTGTTGGTATATAACAAGGTAATAAATAGCACTTCGTGTAATGGCACTATCTCAGTCCATTCACAGTTTTGGGTTACTGTGACAAAATACCTTGTGCTAGGTAATTTATAAAGAACAGACATATATTTCCTCATAGTTCTGAAAGCTAGGAAGTCCAAAATGAATGTGCTGACAGGGTTGCTTGTCTGCTGACTGCTGCTGCAAGATGGCGGCACCCCTGTTCTCCAGCGGAGAGGCATAGTGCGGCCACACATAAAAAGAAAATCTAGCTAAGGAATGGGGCAGAAAGCCTTCTGTACCCCAATCAGAGGCAAGTGTCCCCATACCTAACCACCTCTTAGAGTTCCCTCCTCTTAACACCCGAACGTTAGAGGGACAAGTTCACACCATAGCAGACACCCAGCTGTAACTGTTCTTATCTACCTCATCGCTGCACTCTGAAGTGGGAGAGATGGCTTCACTCAAGAATGTGTTCAGGACTGGCAAACCAGCTCAGTGGATAAAAGCACTTACTGTGCAAGCCTGATGACCTGGAGTCTTGGATCCCCAGAATCCACCAGGAAAGACAAGAACCATCTCATCACACCCATTCAAAAACAATAAAATAAAAGTAAATTAAAGAGTGTGTTTAGCGCCAGTACTGATTTTTCATTTTATTGCTGTCAGCCTGTGATTAAACTCTTTGACCTCTGCTCCAGGAGATACAGGGGGTGCATATATAAAGCATCTTGCACCCTTGAGCACCTGCTTGTGGTACAATTTTACTGCACCACTTTTCCTATAAAACACCATTTTTTAACTTAAAAGAACAGCTGATAGACAAGCTATCATTGTTCATGTTGTGTCTCTGGGAGATACCTTGCTGAAAAAAATGAACAAAATGATCTTGTCACTTCAAAGAATGGAAGCCACAGAAATTGGCACTAATATTAAAATTTAAGATTTCAAGGGAAAATGAGAATTTTGAAAAACTCACATCTGCCATTGTAGGAGTTGACAGCTTTTTAATACCTAAAAACTTTTTTGATGAGGTTGGTGGTACCAGTGAACACAGTCTTTATCTTGTACAATAAAATGTGTCAACATTTAGAAGATCTGCATAACTCAGCATACTGATATTTCCTAAATGACAACTTCATAACCTTACCAAATTAGTCATCAGCAAACTGCATTCACAATACAATAACAGACAAATGTATTTTGGTGTAACATAATAAAACAAAAAGTTTATTAATGTAGTTGTAGATTCTGTCATAAGGTAACCTTGAAATTTTGGCACAATATCAAAGTAATGTCCATAATTGTCATAAATTCCTGCCTTTCCCAAGAGAGCATCTCTTAAACTAGTTCCTCCTCATGTACTTCAGTACAGATAGTATATTTCAACAGACAGTATGAAAAGTATATACTGGAACCCAACATCAATGAAAACAAATGTGAGGTTTGAAAACTATGAAACAACACATTCTTCCTTTTTCATTTGGATGATATGTTTAGTTTTCACACTAACACACTACTTCCATAGACTTACTTTTTCCATTTTAAATGATTGAACAGACATTACTTTTTATTTCTATTATGGCAGATACAATCCATCATTTTTTTGAGGTCCTCAACAATCCTTATAAATACTAAGACAGAATATTTTAGACTCACTACTTCCCTGCCTCCCAAGACACTGTCGCTCTGAATCATTGCAGTGACTTAGAGGTTCTCCATGTTCTCAGCTTTGTTGCCATACAGTTTTTCCAAACCTGATTTCATGGTGACTCTTTTTCACATAAACCAGTTGTATTAAACCCTGATGAAAAGCTTCCTAAGGTTTTCTTTCAACATCATGTAGAGAAAATGTGAATATTCTGGTGGCCTACCAACATACCATCTTTCTCTCTTCTGTTCTGGGTCAGAGCTTCATGCTCTGTCCTGCTGCTCTTCCTTCCAATTAGAACTTATTTCCCACAGGTATATATGTGGATCTATGCACAAGTCTCTACAGCAGGTGTGGAAATTCTTGGATATCTGTGCTCATCTTTGTGTTTTAATTCCTGAAGTCTTCTGTGACCACTGAAGTTTCTATGACTGCTTAAAACAATTCTCTCATGCCCTTCTTCCATTTTGTTTTTTCTACATTTATTATCACCTCATATAGTATATGTTTTACCTTTTTTTTTTCAATTGTATTGTCTGTCTTCCTAAGCTTATGGAAGGCAGGAATTCTGTTTTCAGCTATATATCTTACAGGCTTTCAAATTTTGTTTGCTGAATTAATGAGTAAATGAGGATATGAATGAAAGAAAAATATCCTCAGATGTTCTGAAGAAGTCTGGATCCATTGAAGAGATTCTTTACTGGTCTTTGTAGGAAGAGCAATGTTACAGGAATCCTGTCACCAGTCAGCTAACTAATTGAAAGGAGCATTTTGATCCAACAGGTGGAGTTTGAATTGAGAGAGGATGTAACCCAAAGATAAGGTGAGTCCAAGGTGCTTTTGAAACAAGGAAGCAACCGCAGCAGAGCAGCTGGTGATTCGATTCAGATTCCCCATCCCTTATTGTGATGTTTGTGCATGGATTTTACTGATAATAAACGGTGAAGTATTCATTTGACTTCCTTTATCAGAGCAAGGAGAAAAGACAGGAAAGGGGAAGGGCAACCTAAAACCAGCACAGGCTTTATGGGAAAGAACTTGTGAGGAGCTATCTAGTATAAGAACCAGAGCCTACTGTCCATTCATGGGCCAGGAAAAAAAAAAGGAAGAAAGGAAAAAAGAAAAATGAAGTTGTCCCACTTGAGGTCTGCAGTCAGTCCTTGGTGTAGCTAAGAAGGTGGGTGTGTGGTGGGCTGAAGGCTACCAGAACAGTGACCAAGTCTTGTGGTCAGTCTTCACTCCGAGTCAACATGTCAGGGAGGTAAGAATCCAGAAAAACAAGTTGGAACCAAGTTACTTTCATTCTGAGGATTATCATTATTTAACCAAAATAAAGGAGCTTTTCAAAATGGTGTGACCATAACTAAGAGTCTTGAGGAAAAACCTAATCAGGTCTAGATAAAACAACATAGGCAGCATTACAGGCATGTGGCATCCCAAACATGTGGTCTGAAGACCAGTCCATAATCCAAGTGCTTCTCTATAATTACTTCCTGTGAGTTTTGGTCAAGCTGCATGCCTACTTGTACCATATAGCTGCTTTCCTAAACTACCCCTGCTTGATGCTATAGGCCATATCTCTGGTTAGCTCTCAGCCATCCTCTCCTTTCAGAATGTCTCTTGGTTTACAATCCTCTAACTTTCTCTTCTCCTTAGATCAATTCCAAGCACAGTAGTACTGTCTAAAAGAACATTGTACAAGGATCTCCAGTGACGGAGGTGGCATACCTCTGTCTGTACTGTCCTCTATGACAACTACTAGACAAATGTATTGACTAAGTACTAGTATTAAGTATTGGACTACAACTGAGTTGGTTTCTGTTGCTGTTGTTGTAGTCATTTAAATCTGAATAGCCACATATATCTAGTGGCCACTGTATAAGACAGCATAATATTAGAATGATAGATCAGCCCAATTCTCCAGATTCTTCAGGCCACAGATTTTTCTGTTTGCTTCAACTCTCCTGAGGCATTAACTCAAAAACCTTCACCATGCAAAGTCCTTGTGCTTCTTAATGTGAGCTATTGCACACTATCCCTGATTCATAAACTTAGAAAGAACAGACCAAATGAACTTGGCCTATTTCCAAATACACTGGTACAGCAAGAATTGTCCATATTAAAAAAAAAAACACATCTGTAAATGAATTAACAGAAGCCATCTAAAAGCTTCTTTGGATATTAAACTAAATCCAAGGACAAATCTTAGCCAAAAATTTCAATCATGGCCAAAAAATATATTAGGAAGGAACATGAGTTGAGGCTAGCCTGATCTAAAAAGCAAGTTCCAGGACAGCCAGGACTAGAGAAATCCTGTCTTAAAAAAAAAAGTAGGAAGGAACATGAAGCTTAGGATCGTTGATGGTTGTTGATGGTTGAGCTGGGACCCCTTAAAGCTTTGCAGACAAGATGTCTGCAGTCAGAAAGCTCTTGAGAATGACATCCAGGTATATCTTGATATTACCCTACTATTGACCTCTTAGCTTCACTACCATTTACGGAGCACATCAGGAAAGAGCTTCATCTAATAATCTATCATTATCTCTACAACCATCCAGTAGGTAAAAATGGCTATCCCACTTCTCAGAATTGTTTGGACTCTAAGAAGTATGTCTAAAATCCCCAAGTTGGTAAGGGTTGGGGCCAGCTCACAGGACAACCTAGGCGACCTGGAAACCTTTTTCCTTTCTCTGGATCATGTCATTATGCAGGATTAGAGTCATGAAGGTCACTGGGAGTCATCTGAATATCATGCTTCATTGCTTCCTATTTCATAGCCTCCCTGAATGTGGAGAGGGAACATCTGGGTTAATTCCTAGGCAGGAACACCCAGGAGAGCTTTGAACAAAAGTCTAATTTTATTTAAAAAAAAAAAAAAATACTACAAGATCCCTTACAATAAAGACAGCCCCCAAAGGAATCCATCTTAAAGTGAACACAACAGAAAATGATATTCATATTTAAGGAAAGGGGTCTTATAAAGACACCCTAAAATATGCCACTGAATTTCTTTGGAATGTGTTCAGGAGGTGAAAATAACTGAAGAAATTGGCTCCCTTTTCTTATCACACAATATTCCCAGCCATCTGCTGTGTGTGCTTATGAAGATGCTGCAGTGCTTAAAATTCTCATCAAAGGAAATGTGAATAACCAATTTACAACCTGTGAGGGAGAAGGAAAGGATCCGTCCTTCCCATCCCATTTGGTCTCTGTGGTGGTCTTTTGGGGGGTCCCCATGATCTAGGCATAACAACCAGCACAAACTAGGCTAATCCTCACAGCTTCATGCAGTGGCTTCTCTGGGCCTCTTTGCAGGGATACTCCTGCCACATGCCTGGCCTCAGCAGTTTTTTTAGTGATTTATAGTGAGCGTGTGTAGTTGTGGGTGGCTGTGCTTGTTGCTTAAAAGAAGATTAAATTGCACATACCACCAAATAACAAAACAAAAGGGGGAAAACGTGTGTGGGAGATGGGAGTGAGATGCTAAAATAATTTCATTACTGTCAGGTGGTTTTCAAGCTGTACTGGGGTAAGGGGAGCCTTGAAGAGAATCTATTACCCAAAAAACAAATGAGCTTACATCTCTATACTCATTTTTATTGCATGATACCAAATGGTTTCAAGAACATAAAAACTAAAGGCTGTGATGCTAAATGAAATAAAGGGGGTGGTAACCTCAAGACAAGACCCCACCCAGCTAAGCCTCCAACTTGTGAAAAGGAATTAAAGAAGAGCTTAAGCAGTGAAGGAATCCATCAACAGAAAGCTGACACAAATGTAATTGAGTGATGGGCCAGCAAGTTCCAGGCCCAGCAAGCAGCAGAATTTGGCAGCTTTAGCTATGTGATTCTGGCTTTAGAGTCAAGAATACAAGTGGTTGTGGAATCTTCCTCTGTGACTAAAAAAACTGCTGAGGCCAGGCATGTGGCAGGAGTATCCCTGCAAAGAGGCCCAGAGAAGCCACTGCATGAAGCTGTGAGGATTAGCCTAGTTTGTGCTGGTTGTTATGCCTAGATCATGGGGACCCCCCAAAAGACCACCACAGAGACCAAATCACATGTTGTAAAAGCAAAGAGCCTTTATTTCAAGCTAGGAGCTTGGTCTCTGTCTGACACAGAGAGCAGAGAGCCCTGAGCCTGAGCCAGGGCAGGGTGAGGTTTTTATCTTAGCAGAGGTTAGGGTGAGGGGATTTCCAGGGTTCCGGACCCTAATTGGCTGAAAATTGTCTAGGGGTATAGGTGTGTGTGATGGGAATGTTTGGAATGTCAGGTATTTCCCCTTAGATATAGGCCCTCCCTGGTTGGTGTCAGCTTATGGCTTTTCCTAGATCCGGGTGTGACCTGCCAGTAAGCCTGTCACAGAAGCTGTGTCTGGTCCTCTAAGCCTGTCATGGTAGCTAAGTGGTCAAGCTGTTTTGGCCCCTCCACTACCACATTGGTGACCCCAAGATGTTGGAGATGCCAGAGTCATGAGATATCTGCTAAGGAAAGCTGCAGACTAGGTGTGGAATCAGCCCAAGAAAATAAAGTATTTTTTAGTCAACAAAGCTGGAAAGAGTTGAAGTGCTGAAAAGTGTTTTGACATCAGACATGGAGATGCAGAATTTGGAGTTTGTCCTGTTGGTTTTTGGTCTTTTTTGGTCCAGTATTTCCTAATTATGCTTTCTTTCCTCCCTTTGGGAATAGTAATATATACTCTATGCTATTGTATGTTGGAAGTATATGATCTGCTTTTTTGTTTTGATTTTACAGAGGGTTATAGTTAAGAGAGTGCTGGGAGTCTCAAAAGAGACTCTGAACTTTTAAACAGTGTTGAGACTATGATAGACTATGGAGACTTTTAAACTGGACTAACTGCATTTTGCATTATGATATGGCTACCGTCCTATGGGGGCCAAAGAGTAGAATGTAGTGGTTTGAATAAGAATGGCCCCCATAGGCTCGTATATTTGAATGCTTAGTCACCAGGGATTGGAACTCTTTGAAAGGATTAGAAGTATTAGGAGGTATGACGTTTTTGGAGGAAGTATGTCACCTGGGGTGGGCTTTGAGGTTTCAAAAGCCCATGCCAGGCCCAGGGTCACTCTCTTCCTGCTGCCTGAGGATTGGGATGTAGAACTTTCACCTAGTTCTCCAGAGCCATGGCCGCCCGTGTGCCGCCATTCTCCCCTCCGTGATAATGGACTAATGGATAATGGACAATGCTCTGAAACTGTGAGCAAGACCACTATTAAATGTTTTCTTGTATAAGGAATAAATAAACAAACTTCAGGCTGGTAGATGAATCAGTTGTTATTTTCTCCTGGGACAAAGCTAAAGCAGTCAATGTCTCTAATTAGGGACCTGCAAGGGAAATAGCTCCCACCCTGCTATTTAACTACTAGTTGTCTTACAGGATGCTGACTATGGGAACACCATCTCGTCTCTATCCCAACATCACACCTATCACACTCCCTTCTATCCATGAACCTTATGTGCCCAGGGTTCAGACAGAGAATGGAAACTTAGCACCCATCTGTGTGGAGCCCCAAGATTTTGGGGGCTCATTTTGTGGTAGTACTGTATTCTGGAACTGAAACGTCACCCAAAAACCATGTGGTACAAGTTTGGTTGCTAACCTGTGGTGCTACTGGGAGATGCTATAATTTTTACAAGGTTCAGCCTAAAAGGAAGTTAGATCTCTGGGAGTGGGCTCATGAAGTCTCTCCATCTCTCTGTCTCTGTCTCTCTCCCCATCTCACTCCTCCTCTCCTTTTCCTTGCCTGTCTTTGCTTCCTGGCTGTCATGGGGTGAACAGCATTTCTCTGTCCCCAAGCAAGAATGAACATTTAGAGAACCATGAGCCCAAATAAGCCTTCCCTAGTTTTTTGAATGATTATCTCATTTGTTTATCACAGTATCTGAAACCTCAGTAACATAAAGGGGTGGCAAGGAAAGTCTAAATAGTCCTCCCAACAACAGAAAACAGTCTTTCTTAAGAAGAGAGAGTAAAGTACACATCTCAATACAAGCTGAGACCCAGGGGCTGTGGCCTGCTTGGCTGGCTTGGACTTTGATGGTGACACTAAAATATAGCCTGGATATAGCCATGAGTCTGGCCTAATCTAAGTCCTGCTCTGAAGACAGCAGGTGACATGGTAACCAGGCAGAATGCCTCATGAAGCCCAGCAGCTGTGAGGTCCCAGAAGTCAGAAGAAGAAGAGCTGAAGGAAAGGTCCTGCATGTGTGTGATGAAGACACGCACAGCCTTGAGTTCTGTCATGACCCCATGCCCCACTCTTGTGAGGGTTCGAAGCTGGGATTAGTGTGAACCGGACGGCTCTGTCGCAGTGACAAACACTGCAGCAGCAGAGTACTCAGCACTGTCATGCCAGAACAGCAAGGACCTGTTGCAGGGAAATTTAATACTGGATTGGTCATGTGGGCCATCCACCAGCCTTAGGAAAAGAGATGGGATGACAATGGTATGGAACAGTCACTCTGACTCTTGGCATGCTGACAGGATGGACCACCATCACCTCATTTTCCTTCCCACAAACTCACTCTCCAGGTTAGCCTCTAATGTGGGAATCAGCTAAAAAAAATAAAAATAAAAATAAGTAAATAAATAAAACTTCTTGAAATGCAACCAATATACCTTTTGAATTTGGCTACCAACAGGTCACAAATGTTGGCAATAGCCATCAAAATATTGAAATGACATCACATAACTAGTTAGAAACAATATCAAGGTCTGTACTTCTGAATAAGTCAAAGATTAAAACTGTCACCTACACATACTAATAAGTTAATTATATGCTAATAAAAGTCTCTGCAGGCATGGGCAGAGGAGAGATGCCCCCCCCCCATCAATGCCTGAGGCAGGTGGGAGAGCTGGCCCTGATGTCATAAGAGCAGGAGTACTGTCCCTGCTCCTCATCAGCTGCAGCACTCTAGAGAGTGACCCCTACACCTCACCTGGGCAACACAGTAGAGCTGGCCCTGAAGGTGTGGGTGTGGGAGAACCCAACCTGAGGACTTGAAGGCTGGAGAACTGGCCCCGCCCCTTGCACATTGCTATAAGGAGTGAACTAGCCAGGGCAATGCTGGAGAACTCACCCTGGTGGCTAAAAGAGGGGAGAGCCTGCAGGCTGACCAACCTGCAACTACCCAGGCCTAGAATCAGGGTTTTATGTTGGCCCACCCCAACATCCATCCCATCTGTGATCTGCTGGAGCTTAGGGTTGGGGTGGTGTCAGCTGCAGGATCTCCACAGCACAGGGCAGCTATGGGATGTCCAGGAAGAGTCCCACTGAGGACACAATGTTGATGGTGTTAGTTTTAAAAATGACAAGCAGCGCTGTTACTGGGCAAAAAGATCATGAGATACAACAAAACCCAGTATCAGAGTTTTATTAGGAGGAAGAGGGGGCAGACAAAAGAACCAGGCCTGGGAAAGGAGCACATGCAGAGAGCAGAGAGAGAGGGAGATAGAGTGTGCAGGGGGGCAACTGATTGTGTGACCACGCTGCATGCACGTAATCACCAGCACACACTGATGACATAAGACGCAAGACCCCTTGCTTAGCTCCTGAACTGCACATGTGCATTCACGCAGCTGGAGCATTGGTAGAATCCCAACAGATGGTGCAACAGAGACCAGGGGCCTCGAACCAGACCAATTATTTTTAAACACCTGCATGTAAAAATGTATGGATAAAGGGGTTCACTGTGTGACTCACTGTGTCACACTGCAGCTTCTGTGATGAGATTTTTCTCTTTCTTCCTTTTTTCTTCTCCTCTTTTCTCTTTAATTTTATTTATTGAGGATGGAGGGAGATGGGTGGGACCAGGAAGCATGGTGTAAAAGACACAAAGAATAAATAAAAAGATTTTAAAAAAAAAAGTCTAATTTGCTAAAACCCAAATGAGATTGCTTGTGATTACCACGTGTTTTTTTCATCTCTTATCTTAAACAAGGCACAGGAAAGCAATTGATAACATGGCATGGGCAGTGTTGGTCAGAGGGAAGAACTTGGACTGAGCCAGTGCCTCCTCGGTTACTGTTGTGCTTGTGTCTCAAATCTCCCAGAGAACACCAAGGAGCCAGTTTCTGATGCAAGCACACAAGGATCTTTTTATTTGCAGGTTTGAACCTGGACTGCCACCTTAAGCTCCGATGCAGCGGATGGAGGAAAATGTGGCAATGGTGGCAGGATCAGGGGTAGGAGGGTTTTTAAAGGAAAAAACCATAAGCCAGGAATCGCATGCCTTGGCGTTTTGGGGATTGGATAAAGGGGATGTGGGGCAAGGTGATTTTTTTTTTGAAACTATTGGTCTAGACTTTCGTTACAAAACCACATTTGAAACTGTTGGGTTAGACTTTTGGTGCAAAACCACAACCTGCTGACAGGATATATGGATATCTGCAAGGGCCATAAACTGCCAGCAGGATGTCTGCAGGAGCACCTGGATCTTGTTAAACTTTCCTGCCCTGTATCTGTTCAAGTTGTCATGGCACATTCCTGAGATTCTTCTTGGAACTGAGTACAGCCCCCTGGTCACCAGGTGGTCTAAGATGGTGGCCGTTCCTTAAGATGGAGTCTGTAGAGTCAAGTCTAGGGCTTCATATTACTTTCATTGTTAGAAGTACATCATTAGGTACACTGTGAGCCAAAATTAGCAACAACTCCACTGCCCTTCACTCTGGGGATGATGTGAGGAATTTGACAGGGCCATCCTGCCTTGGAGGATCAGCAAGCAGGGCATGTTAGTCCTCTTCCAAATCTCTTCACTGGTCCACGTGATTTTAGACAACCAGGTTGTATGAATTCCCAGTGTCTTAGCTTCTCTCTTTCATCCTCTCAAACATAGGAACTCCACACCAAGGCTTAGTACAGTGGCCCTTAATAATTTGCTAAACTGTTCATAATCAGAAATCTAAATGATAGTTGAGATCTCTTTCTCACTCACTAGCTGTTGGGAGACTCTTGGGCTGCCCAGGGGCAGCATCAGGCAGACAGCTGAGGATGATCAGCCTGAGATTACATACAGTGTCACTCGGAAAAGCCTGGTAGGGCGTGCCAGCCCGTGCGTTCATGCCTCCTGCCTAACTGGCTCATTGCAGGTACACAAACTCTTCTCCTGCCAGCGCAAAGAGAAGAACACATTTAGAAGATTCTCAGAAATCCATGGACCAGTATTTCTGGTTCCTGGCTTTTGAAAGTTCACCTGGCTTCACCAGAGAAATGGCCCTGAAAGAAATGGAAGGGATTTTTCATTTCAAATCCTACAGAGTTCATAGGAATCACTAGGTGTTTGGTGTGGATTGGGTGGGAATTCCCTTTACCCTGGTAGGAAACAAGCATAACAGACGGGGACAGGAAATGTGCCCTTCAGAGAGAACTTACTTCTGCCCTTTGTTGCTCTGCAAACTGACACCTTCCTGATTCCAAGGAAAGAAAACAAGGGAAAGAATATATGTGCTTAATATTTGGAAATTCTTAATAGCCACACTGAAAGGAATAAGTCCTGGAATAAAAAATAGGTTTAGACTCTCACTACCTGTGTGACTTAGGTACATTACTCAACCTCTCTGAGCCTCAGTGAGAATAATTATTTCCATCCTCTAGCCTTTTTGTAAAATCCAGACAAAGCTGGGCTTTACAAAGCACATATTATGCAAGTCAGCCATTACTGTCTGAAGGAAGGTTTTTGTTACATATGCAGGGAAATGTTAGATTAAAAAAGTGTTTCAGAGAGCCACTGTGGCGTATTGGCAATGAATTCCTGCTAGTCAGAGTGATCCCTGTTTTTTTTTTTTTGTTTTTTTTTTTTTGGTTTTTCGAGACAGGGTTCCTCTGTGTAGCTTTGCGCCTTTCCTGGAACTCACTTGGTAGCCCAGGCTGGCCTTGAACTCACAGAGATTCACCTGCCTCTGCCTCCCGAGTGCTGGGATTAAAGGCGTGCGCCACCACCGCCCGGCGTGATCCCTGTTTTAACCAGATTCCTGGAGGTATTGGCGCACATTAGGAGGCAACCATGCCTTTCTGTATAACTGTTGAGGACAATTCTGGTGCTTCCAATATCATAATGACTTGTGACAACCAGAAGTTATGAGAATTGGCATTTCCAGGCCCATCACATTTGGTTTGCTATGGTTCTCAGGTCACTCAGAGATTCGCCAGTCTGACAATTAATACATTTTTTAATAAATAGGAGGATTTGTTAAATACTGGCCAGGACCATGGATGGATACTGGTCAGGTCCATAATTGAGATGCATGCTCAGATTATGTAAGCAGATTACATTAGTCAGGGGCTTATAAAGGCAAAACTCACAAGGCTACATGCTTCCTGCCATCATCCAATAAGAAGCAAGCATACATCCTCATGTACTTCCTGCCTACATGTGATCAAGTACACATCCTGTGCAATTGGGGCAACCAAGCTTGTTTAGAGAAGTGAAAACACAAAGCTTGTTATCTTACATGAGCAGCTCCAGAATTCTAGGAAGTTATCTGTCCTTGGGCAAATGGAGTTTACAGGTTAGAGGCATTTTTGTTTTATAGATCTCTTAAGGACAGATTTTAAACTTAAAACATAACGATAGCCATCACAGGTTAATTTTTTTTCTTTACACGTTAAAACTACTATCACATAAGCAAGATGAGTGTTTGATTCAGACCTAAAAGTGTAATGATAAAGCTTCACAGTTACGTTAGCTTGAAAATATTTCCATTCAATGAGATGTCAGGAGCCTGAAAGCCTGTGCTACCGGCTTTTCCTGCAAATCTGTGGGCCTTCTCAGTAAAGCAAACATTTGCATGCATCATGTGGTTCCTCTACTCGTTGACAAGCAACATTTGTGTGTGTGTGTGTTTTGATGCCTTTCTGCTTAGAATAATTGTGCATTATAAGGAGACAGAGGCACCAGATCACCAACACATTTCTTGGGTTTCTAGTTGACCTGTCACCTTAACAGTTGGACAGCTAGTGGAAGTTGTCAAGAACGACAATTTTCTTATTGCTGCTGTGAGTCTCTCTTTTGGTGTTTGCATCCTCTTAGTGTTGGGGCTGCTTTCCTAATCCGACAGGAAACAAAATGTGTTCTTTTCAGTTTTCTGCCTGGCTTGTATAAAGGACCACACAGAGAGAGGATTTCAGGTGGCCAACACATTTTTGCTTCTCTATAGAGAAGGTAAGTTCTCCACCTCTCTGCTCTAGGATCAAAAACAGACTGATCCCAGAAAGCTGGGGGTTGAGGGTGAGGTTGAGTCCAGATGGCTCTACCCTCAGAGCTGTCTGTCTCCATGGAGACAGAGGGATGCACAACAGAAGACACCCAGCAGGTAGAGCTGATGCAACAGGGAGGTGGTAGAAAGCAGTAAAGGAGATCTGGGTTGTACCTGGAGGTGGGAGAATTTCTAGTTGTCTTTTTTAAAGGAAAGGAAATAGAGAAAGGAAGAGGAAAAGGAAGGGGAGGGAGAAGGACAGGAGAGGAAGGGAGGAATCATCAAGCTTTCCCTGTTAATTTAATTACAATCTCCTCTGGGTCAGAGTGTTCCTTAATGATGTGAGTGCTTATAATTGTGGATCTGCTTGGCTTCATTCTGGAGAAGAAGCAGCAGGAAAGTAGTTGATCGTGAAAACTACTACCTACGCTCAGCAAATCATCAGTCCCAGTGAAAAGCCCCCATGAAGCCCTGAGAGTGATGCAATCTGTTTGGCTCCTTCTTTTCGAGCCTCACATTAATTTCAGAGGTGATTTCTAATGATTGCATCTCAGAAATTGTCAAGAATGGGTTTTATTTTTTTCTTCCTCCTTTTGTTGCTTGTTGCCAAGCAAGAACAGTCTTGTAATGACACCACTCACTTCGACATGTATTTTCATAATGAGTCTTTAGGGGGATGTGCAACTTAGAAGAATTAAGAAAACAGCCTGCTACTTCCCATAACATCAAAACCATAGAAACGTGGTTCTGCATGCATAATGCCATATGGTAATAATGTCTGCAACACATCAGGCTGTACCCTGCATAAACTGTGAGCTGTCACTGATTCAAACAAGGACAGCGTTACACTTGCAAATATGCACATTTTAAAATAATTAATATCGTTTGTTAGCATTTCTAAGAACTGGAGAATATAGAAGACAAAGGAAAAACATCAAAGCACAGTCTTAGCCCCACCCCCAACAAGTCTACTAATGTGTCACGTGTCACAAAAGCTAATGCCCCGAAAAGCAGGAATAGATGTGTTTTGTTACCTTTTACCACCACGAGGGTTAAATCTAATCATAAGCATTGTTTTCAAAATAAAATAGCAAATATGATCAACGGAGGGAAAATAAGCTTGTCAATGGCCTAGGCTTATCCAGAACTCTCTGTCTGTACAGACCAAGAATGGCTTTCAGACTGGGACTGGCAGAATGGAGCTGACAGTCACTGTCACAGCAACCAGAGGAAGAAAGGCAGTGATGGTGTTGAAATCCTGAGGGACGCCTTTGGAAGAAATGGCCTTTAAGTTTATTCTGGGCAAACACTTTTTTTTTTTTTTTAAATGTATTGCAACACAAGTCTGTCACACTTAAAAGCTGATGAATACAGCTCAGACCTGGGATGCTTAAAAATATTTTAAAAGTCCTGATAATTCATCTTATTAAGGAGCCCCTTAATGAAACTTGAGGATACTCTAATTTTCCCTGTTCAGTATCATGATTTAGTTTAATTCAAGTGATCAAAGTTGGCCCTGGATGTTTGAGCCAAAGGAAAATATCCTTACACCCAAAACATACCCTTTGCTCTACCCAAAGTCATAATTTTTGACTTGGTAAAAATTTCAACAAAGCTGCTGGGAACATTTGTGTGCAGGTTTTGAGATGGACGTGAGTGTCCAATTCATTTGAGTAACCATCAAGAAGTGTGATTGCTGAATCCTATGTAAGAGTATTTTTACTTTGTAATAAACTTCCAGAATTGTTTAATACAAGGTAAAAACTAAGATCTGTCAAGTCCCAAAGAAACCCAGGACAGCTCTCGCTCAGCCCCTCTGGCTCCTCCCAGCACTTCTCTCTTCTCCTCCTACCCTAACCCTCTCCAGTCAGGGTCCGGGGTTCCCTTTCCCCAAGCTCCTCTTTTTCTTATATAACCCAGCCATTTGGTTACATGCTCTCTTGGTTCCCATGTGCCCTCTTGACTCCTGGCTGCCTTGCTCTTGGCCTCTTTGCCCTCTCTCCTCTTCTCTCTCTCTTCCCGTTCCTCTCCCTGCTCCCCAATCCTCTCCTAACCCCGTTTAGCCTGAACCCTTCCAGATGCCTCTGGCTGAGCTCTCCCTCATAGCTACAATAAAACTCTTCTCCTCAACCATACCTAGGTGTGGTCACATCCTCATTTTCCTTCAAGATTCAGACAGAAACAAAACTGGTGTGGTTTAATATGAAGCATGTCCGAGCTGAGGGTGCTATTCTGAGAGGCTGTGGAAGCTTTGGTGTGGGCAGGTGGAGCCTGGATGGAAGGAGTAGGTCCCAGGGTGAGGGTTGGGCAGGCCTAGGAGTGCCTTACCTTGGCTCCTTTTTCTCACACCTGCTATTTCCTGTCCATCTACACGTACAGAAGGGTCAGCAGCTACAACAGATTCTCTATCCTAGCTCTTTGGACCAAGTAATCATAGGTCTTTTTAGAACCGTGAGCCAACATGCATCCTTCCTCATTTAACTCTCTTTCTGTTGGGTATTTGTCCCAGAGCAGTGAAAAGTTATCTAATAGAACAAGGTCCTCCTAGAAAAAGAAATATTAGGAACCCTCAATATTCCAGCTTTAAACCACATTGCCAAAAGTGAAGAAATCAAACTCTACAGAATTTTAAGCATGCATAATTGTAATATAGGATTTTCCTGCAGGAGAGATGTTGGTCACTGAGGAATGACATATGTTCTTAGAGAAGTACGAGCTTAGACAATTGCTCCCTAAGTCACTTTCTTGTGGGAATTATTTCAAATGAACTCCATGTGCCTACAGTATAACTCAGTAGTTCTCAACCTTCCTAATGCTACAACATTCTAATATGCTCCCTCATGTTGTGGTGACCCCCAACCATAAAATCATTTTGTTGCTACTTCATAACTGTAATTTTGCTACTATTGTGAATTGTAACACAAATATCTGTGTTTTTCAATGGTCTTAGGTGATATTTGTGAGAGGGTCAGTTGATCCCCAAAGGGGTCATGGTATACAAGTTGAGAACCACTGGTACAGAGGGAACTACGGATACAAACGTGGAGAAATTACTGTATATGGAGATGGGTGTCCTTTCTAATGACAGCAAACCCTATATTCTAGGTATAAGTAAGAGAATCTTCTAAATGACATTTGTCTTAGTTACTACCACTGATGGGCCAGTGTCTGTTTCTCCCATGATACTCCATGGTCCTTATACATGGGCAGAGTGTGCCCTGCTCATCTTGTAGATGCCTCTGCCACCAGGATGGTGCCTGGCATCAAAGTAGGGCTCAGTTCCTTCTGTACTGGTGGCAGTAAACAGATGAGGCTGTTGCTTGGTCCTTCACTACACTCTGTGACATGAGTTGTTTTGTAGATTCTTCGAGGGCAGGGACCGTTTCACATCCTTTTCCACATTGTTCAAGTCACCAAACAGGATGACACAGTTACTAGATGCTGGGTTATTGGAATGAATCCTATGCCTCTCCTCAAGCCTCTGCCAGAGTATGATACACGTTCTTCTGCATTGCTATGCCTCTCTATATGCAACCTGAGCCCATGATTCTTTTCCCAGCATCTTTGCTCTAATAACCACAGCCTTCTAGGACCCAGTGCTATCTCTTCAATAGGCCTTTAAGGCAGGATTTACTGCTGCTATAGCAACCAGCCTTCTTGCAACCAAATTATTGGCGTATTCATCTGTTTCATACATTAAATAGGTTCTTTGAAGGCTCTGCTTTTGGCTTTCTCGATTTTTAGTGACACATTATCTCACTCATAATGGATGTTCATTATATAGTAGTCAAATGAGTAAAGTCCCTAAAAAATAAATCGGTAGACTTCCTAAAAAAAACTACATGAACACATAAGTAGTTGTTTATCTATTAAGAACATACAGGCTAACTATTGGCCAATTTGGAAGTAGCAAACAGAAATTAAATGTCATATACCAACAGAGGAACATCTGATGATGGCCAGGCATTCCCAAATTCACATTGAGCTGAAGTTGGTCTCAGTGTGAGGAACCATTTTGTTTGTTCTGTGTCTCAGAGTTACATTGCTCTCAGTTGAGACTAAGAAGCACAGCTCAAGATTTAACTACATCATACTGAAATTATTTTCTGTCTTTTTGCTGTAGCCATGACAATTTGCTCCTTTAAAACTCTTTCTTCAAAATTAGGAGATGAAAGGAGGGAATTTTTCCAGCATCTTTTAAACGTCATCTAATTACTAGTCACATCAAGAAAGCGTTCCTTATCAAAATTTTCCTTTGGTCTATTGTACTTGATTCATTTTCTCTGTCATGTGAAAGTGTCATAAATTTTGATAGAGGACCCAATTACAGTTTTCACGAGGAAATTTAGTCAATCTTTTAAAATATCTGTTTAAGAAAAGAGCTGCTACTTTCTTAGACATAGACACTGCTAGCTGTGTTTATCTTGTAGGGGGTTTCTCTTTCTTGAATTTATTTTTGTCCATCTTTTTCTCCTGCTTTCCTGATCTTGAAAGCCTGTGACAATCTAAACCTACCTGACTAGTGCAAGGATTCTCATCTCCATGCCTGATGAGCAACTCTTCACACGTGATGAAGACCGGAGCCACACACCCTTTGTCTAAAAGAGTCCACATAAGTTGGAGTAAACAAAGGTAGAAGATTCAAATCAGAATTAACATGACCCAGAACATGAAAAATAATTCAAAATTAATACCACAAATTAATCTTGGAAGTATTCTAAAGTAGTAAACCGTCTGGAGCTTTCAAGAAGGAATCTGATGGAGACAGGAAAAGCCAAGGTGTAAGATAGGCTGAATCACTCTTTTTTTTTTTTTTTTTTTTTTTTTTTCTTTTTTTTGTGATATATATTTTTTATTTTACAATACCATTCAGTTCTACATATCAGCCATGGGTTCCCCTATTCTCCCCCCTCCCACGCCCTCCCCTTACCCCCAGCCCACCCTCCATTCCCACCTCCTCCAGGACAAGTCCTCCCCCGAGGACTGTGATCAACTTGGTAGACTCAGTCCAGGGAGGTCCAGTCCCTTCCTCCCAGACTAAGCCAAGTGTCCCTGCATAAGTTCCTGGTTTCAAACAGCCAACTCATGGAATGAGCACAGGACTTGGTCCCACTGCCTAGTTGCCTCCCAAACTGATCAAGCCAATCAACTGTCTCACCTATTCAGAGGGCCTGATCCAGCTGGGAGCCCCTCAGCCTTTGGTTCATAGTTCATGTGTTTCCATTCATTTGGCTATTTTTTTTCAATAATTGAGTAAAACTGAAATTGATTATATGCCACAGTCATCCTAGGGACCTCCATGCTATATATATAGCCTCTATGGTTCTATGGGTTGTGGTCTGATTGTTCATTTTATATCTAGAATCCACCAATGAGTGAGTACATACCATAACTGTCTTTCTGGGTTTGGGTTACCTCACTCAGGATGATTTTTTCTAGTTCCATCCATTTGCCTGCAAATTTCATGCTTTCATTGTTTTTCTCTGCTGAGTAGTACTCCATTGTGTATATGTACCACATTTTTTTCATCCATTCTTCTGTTGATGGGCATCTAGGTTGTTTCCAGGTTCTGGCTATTACAAATAGTGCTGCTATGAACATAGCTGAGCATGTATCTTTATGGTATGTATCAGCATTCTTTGGGTATATGCCCAAGAGTGGGATGGCTGGGTCTTGAGGTAGTTCGATTCCTAATTTTCTGAGAAACCGCCATACTGATTTCCACAGTGGTTGTACAAGTTTACATTCCCACCAACAGTGGAGGAGTGTTCCCTTTGCTCCACATCCTCTCCAACATTGGTTGTCATTGGTGTTTTTGATCTTAGCCATTCTAACAGGTGTAAGGTGGTATCTCAGAGTCGTTTTGATTTGCATTTCTCTGATGATTAAGGATGTTGAGCATTTCTTTAAATGTCTTTCAGCCATTTGTAGTTCTTGTTTTGTGAATTCTCTGTTTAGCTCTTTAGCCCATTTTTTAATTGGACTGTTCAGTGCTTTGATGTCTAGTTTCTTGAGTTCTTTATATATTGTGGAGATCAATCCTCTGTCAGATGTGGGGTTGGTGAAGATCTTTTCCCAATCTGTTGGGTGTCTTTTTGTCTTATTGACTGTGTCTTTTGCCCTGCAAAAGCTTCTCAGTTTTGAGCGATCCCATTTATTAATGGTTGTGCTCAGGGTTTGTGCTGTCGGTGTTTTATTTAGGAAATGGTCTCCAGTGCCAATGCGTTCAAGAGTGCTTCCTATCTTCTTTTCTATTAAGTTTAGTGTAACTGGATTTATGTTTAGGTCTTTGATCCACTTGGACTTGAGTTTTGTGCATGGTGACAGATATGGATCTATTTGTAATCTTTTACATATTGACATCCAGTTATGCCAGCACCATTTGTTGAAGGTACTTTCTTTGTTCCATTGTATAGTTTTGGCTCCTTTGTCAAAAACCAGGTGTTCATATGTGCATGGATTAATGTCAGGGTCTTCAATTCGATTCCATTGGTCCGTATGTCGGTTTTTATACCAGTACCAAGCTGTTTTTATTACTATAGCTCTATAGTAGAGTTTGAGGTCCGGGATGGTGATGCCTCCAAGGGTTGCTTTATCGTATAGGATTCTTTTAGCTATCCTGGGTCTTTTGTTTTTCCATATAAAGTTGAGTATTTTTCTTTCCAAGTCTGTGAAGAATTGTGTTGGGATTTTGATGGGGATTGCATTGAATCTGTAGATTGCTTTTGGTAAGATTGCCATTTTTACTATGTTAATCCTGCCTATCCATGAGCATGGGAGATCCTTCCATTTTCTGATATCTTCTTCAATTTCTTTCTTTAGAGATTTAAAGTTCTTATCAAAAAGGTCTTTCACTTGTTTAGTTAGTGTTATCCCAAGGTATTTTATATTATTTGTGGCTATTGTAAAGGGTGATGTTTCTCTGACTTCTTTCTCAGCCCTTTTATCATTTGTGTATAGGAGGGCTACTGATTTTTTTGAGTTGATCTTGTATCCTGCCACTTTACTGAAGGAGTTTATCAGCTGTAGAAGTTCCCTGGTAGAGTTTTTGGGGTCACTTATGTATACTATCATATCATCTGCAAATAGTGAAAGTTTGACTTCTTCCTTGCCAATTTGTATCCCTTTGATCTCCTTTTGTTGTCTTATTGCTCTAGCTAGAATTTCTAGTACTATATTGAATGAATATGGGGAGAGTGGACAGCCTTGTCTTGTTCCTGAATTTAGTGGTATCGCTTTGAGTTTCTCTCCATTTAATTTGATGTTTGCTGATGGCTTGCTATAAATTGCTTTTATTATGTTTAGAAATGTTCCTTGTATTCCTATTCTTTCTAAGACCTTTATCATGAAGGGGTGTTGGATTTTGTCAAAGGCTTTTTCAGCATCTAGGGAGATGATCATGTGGTTTTTTTCTTTCAGTTTGTTTATATGGTGTATTACATTGACTGATTTCCGTATGTTGAACCATCCTTGCATCCCTGGGATGAATCCTACTTGGTCGTGATGGATGATTGTTTTGATGTATTCTTGGATTCGGTTTGCCAATATTTTATTGAGTATTTTTGCATCAATGTTCATGAGGGAGATTGGTCTGTAGTTCTCTTTCTTTGTTGCATCTTTGTGTGGTTTGGGTATCAGGGTAATTGTAGCCTCATAAAAAGAGTTTGGTAGTGTTCCTTCTGTTTCTATTGTGTGGAACACTTTGAAGAGGATTGGTATTAGTTCTTCTTTGAAAGTCTGGTAGAATTCTGCACTAAAACCATCTGGTCCTGGGCTTTTTTTAGTTGGGAGACTTTTGATGACTGTTTCTATTTCTTTAGGGGTTATTGGTCTATTTAAATGGTTTATCTGGTCTTGATTTAATTTTGGTATTTGGTATTTATCCAGAAAATTGTCCATTTCTTCCTGGTTTTCCATTTTTGTGGAGTACAGGTTTTTGAAGTATGATCTGATGATTCTCTGGATTTCCTCATTGTCTGTTGTTATGTCTCCCTTTTCATTTCTGATTTTGTGAATTTGGGTGTTCTCTCTTTGCTTTTTGATTAATTTGGCTAGTGGTTTGTCTATCTTGTTGATTTTTTCAAAGAACCAACTCTTTGTTTCATTGATTTTTTGTATTGTTCTCTTGTTTTCTATTTCGTTGATTTCAGCCCTCAATTTGATTATTTCCTGGCGTCTATTTCTCCTGGGTGAGTTTGTTTCTTTTTGTTCTAGAGCTTTCAGTTGTGCTGTTAATTCATTGGTATGGGATTGCTCCATCTTCTTTATGTGTGCATTTAGAGCTATGAATTTTCCTCTTAGCACTGCTTTCATAGTGTCCCATAAGTTTGGGTATGTTGTACTTTCATTTTCATTGAATTCTAGGAACTCTTTAATTTCTGTCTTTATTTCTTCCTTGACCCATTGATGTTTCAGGTGGGTATTATTCAGTTTCCATGAGTTTGTGGGTTTTCTATAATTTTTGTTGTTATTGAGTTCTAACTTTAAGGCATGGTGGTCTGATAAGATACAGGAGGTTATTCCAATTTTTTTGTATCTGTTGAGATTTGTTTTGTGTCCAAGCATGTGGTCAATTTTTGAGAAGGTTCCATGGGGTGCTGAGAAGAAGGTATATTCTTTTGTGTTAGGATGGAATATTCTGTAGATATCTATTAGGTCCATTTGAGTCATAACATCTGTTAGGTCCTTTATTTCTTTGTTAAGTTTCAGTCTGGTAGATCTATCTTTTGGTGAGAGTGGTGTGTTAAAGTCTCCCACTACTAATGTGTGGGGTTTGATGTGCGTTTTAAACTTTAGTAGTGTTTCTTTTATGAATGTGGGTGCTTTTGTATTTGGAGCATAAATGTTTAGAATCGAGACTTCATCTTGGTGGATTTTTCCTGTGATGAATATGTAATGTCCATCCTGGTCTCTTTTGATTGATTTTAGTTTGAAGTCTATTTTATTAGATATTAGGATAGCTACACCAGCTTGTTTCTTAGGTCCATTTGCTTGGAAAACCTTTTCCCAGCCCTTTACTCGGAGGTAGTGTCTGTCTTTGGAGTTAAGGTGTGTTTCTTGTATGCAGCATATGGATGGGTCCTGTTTTCTAATCCATTCTGTTAGCCTGTGTCTTTTTATAGGTGAGTTGAGACCATTGATATTGATGGATATTAATGACCAGTGATTGTTAATTCCTGTTATTTTTTTGGTTGTGTTGTGTTGTCCTTCTGTGGTGTATGTTGGTGTAGGATTATCTATTGCTTGATTTTTCATGGATGTGTTTAGCTTCTTTGGGTTGAATTTTCCCTTCTAGTGCTTTCTGTAGGGCTGGGTTTGTGGACAGGTATTGATTAAATCTGGTTTTATCCTGGAATATTTTGTTTACTCCGCCTATGGTGATTAAGAGTTTTGCTGGATATAATAGTCTGGGTTGGCATCCATGGTCTCTTAGTGTCTGCATGAGGTTTGTCCATGATCTTCTATCTTTCATAGTCTCTATTGAGTAGTCTGGTGTTATTCTGATGGGTTTGCCTTTATATGTTACTTGGTCCTTTTCCTTTGCAGCTCTTAATATTTTTTCTTTTTTCTGTGTGTTTAGTGTTTTGATTATTATGTGGCGAGGGGACTTTTTTTTTGGATCCAGCCTATTCGGTGTTCTGTAAGCTTCTTGTATCTTCATAGGTATTTCTTTCTTTAGGTTAGGAAAGTTTTCTTCTATGATTTTGTTGAATATATTTTATGTGCCTTTGAGTTGGTATTCTTCTCCTTCTTCTATCCCTATTATTCTTAGGTTTGGTCTTTTCATGGTGTCCCAAATTTCCTGGACGTTTTGTGTTAGGACTTTTTTGTCTTTAGTGTTTTCTTTGACTGACGAATCTATTTTCTCTATCGTGTCTTCAGTGTCAGAGATTCTCTGTTCCATCTCTTGCAATCGGTTGGTTATGCTTGTTTCTGTAGTTCCTGTTCGTTTTGTCAGGATTTCTATTTCCAGCATTCCCTCAGCATGTGTTTTCTTTATTGTCTCAAATTCATTTTTCAGATCTTGGAATGTTTCTTTCATCTGTTTAATTGCTTTTTCTTGGCTTTCTTTGATTTCTTCCCATTTTTTGTTCGTTTTTTCTTCCATTTCTTTAAGGGAGTTTTTTATTTCCTCTTTAATGGAGTTTTTCATTTCCTCTTTAAGGGAAGTTTTTATTTCCTCTTTAAGGGAGTTTTTTATTTCCTCTTTAAGGAAAGTTTTTATTTCCTCTTTAAGGTAGTTTTTCAATTCCTCTTTAAGGAAAGTTTTTATTTCCTCATTGAGGGAATGTTTTATTTCTTCTTTAAGGGCCTCTATCATCTTCTTAATGTCATTTTTAGGGTTGATTTCTTCTGCTTCTTCTGTCATGGTATGTTTAGGTCTTGCAGGTGTAGAATCACTAGGTTCTGATGTTGCCATATAGGTCTTTATGTTGTTGCCTGTATTTTTGCACTGGCGTCTGCTCATCTCTTCCTCTGTGAGGTGCAGGTGGTGTCTGTGTCTGAGAGTGCCTCTCTTGTTCTAATTTTTAGTCTTGGTTTAGTAGTGGTTCTTGGTTAAATTGGTGCTATTGGGCTATTTCTTCAGGGGCAGCTGATTTCGATCGGTGAATTATATACTTATGATTCTGGTGATCTGGTTTGGTGTCTGGGTAGCGCCTTCTTCTGTGTTCTCAGGTCACTTTTTGTTCCTTTGTCAACTCCTCCGCTGATCTTGTTTCTTCAGACTTTAAACTGTAGGCATCTGAATCCTCTCCCAGATGGGTTTCAGCTGAGCAGGGTAGTCTCACCAACACCTCCAAGTTGTTGGGTTTCACAGGATCAGCAGCTGGGCCCTGGGTTGTCCTCAGATGGAGTGTTCAGATTCGTTCTGGTTCTGACCCACGGAGATAGCTTCTTCCCCAGTTGTTGGGGTTAGGGGCGTCCCTGTTCCAAGCTGTGTCTGCTTGTCTCCGTCCCTGGGCCTGTTTACCTCTGCGGTCCTCCGCCGGGCCTGTGGTCCCTGTCAGCTGCCGCTGGTTCTGTCTGCCTCTGGGGGCCGCCACCGGGCCTGAATGTCTCTGTCGGCCGCTGCCGCCGGGCACGTCTACCTCAGCGGGCTGCCGCTGGGTCCGTCTACCTCCACAGGCCGCCGCCACAGGCCTACCTGCGTCTGCTTGTCTCCGCCGCCGGGCCTGTCTACCTCTGTGGACCGCCGCTGGGCCTGAATGTCTCTGCCGGCTGCCACCGGGTCTGAATATCCCTGTCGGCTGCCACCGCTGGGCACGTCTACCTCAGCGGGCTGTTGCTGGGCCCATCTACCTCCGCAGGCCGCCGCCGCAGGCCTACCTGCGTCTGCTTGTCTCTGCCGCCGGGCCTGTCTACCTCTGTGGGCCGCCGTTGGGCCTGAATGTCTCTGCCGGCTGCCGCCGGGCCTGAATGTCCCTGTTGGCCGCTGCCGCCGGGCCCGTCTACCTCTGTGGGCCGCCGCTGGGCCTGAGTGTCTCTGCCAGCTGCCGCCGGGTCTGAATATCTCTGTCGGCTGCCGCCGCTGGGCCCGTCTACCTCCACGGGCCCCCGCCACAGGCCTACCTGCGTCTGCTTGTCTCCGCCGAAAATTTCTCACCAGTTCCTCAGCTGGTCCTGTTTCCTCAGACTGGAAGCTTCTGTGTCCTCATCCAGAATCGGGAGATTGTTTTTAAGGGAGGGAGGAATGACTAACTTATCATAGCTGAGGTTTTTAGTCCATCCTGGGAGGGAGAGTGGGGTCAAGCGGGGGTGAATCACTCTTAATACCCTAACCAAAATGAGGATGCCCTAGAAAGCAGGCTTCAAATTCTATCTTTGACAATGTCAAATCCATTTTGTAAAATTGAAAAGTTCTACAAGCAGCTGAACATTAGAGCATGAAAGGAATTGCCCAGGACATCATTTCTTAAGGTGACATATGTTAGTTCCTACCTACAAACAAACAAACAAACAAAAAAAAAAAACAGAAGTCCTGTGATTATTTTAATTGTGGTGATTTTTGCATAATTATTGTAATTCTTATTATTCTTGGAATATACTGATCTGAAATTGGCAAGCTATGAATTTGAGAACAAGAGTAAGGGATCCAGGGAAGGAGCTTCATACCTGATGATTGTGCCCAGTGTTCCTGTGGTTAACTCCTTTTTCTTTTTGTTTGGGGTTCCAATTTATTTGTTCATAAAATGAAGAGCCCAAATAAAATTATCACAGTCCATATTTTGTGACTAAAGGTTACCTTTAGTAAAAATCAGATATGCTTTATGACTTGGAATCTTGAACAAGATAAAGCTCTGGCAAAAGTGAGGAAAGAAGAATTGACTTAAAAGACAAAAAGTGGGGCAGAAGATACAGCTCTGCAGTTAAGAGGATGCATTGCCCTTGCAGAGGACCTGAGTTTGGCTGTCAGCATCCACATCAGGTGACTCACAACTACTTTTAACTCCAGCATCAAAGGATCTGATGCCCTGTTCTGGCCTCCACAGATGACTACACTCACATGCACATACCCACCCACAGATATATATATTCAAAAATAATATAAATAAAAATACTTTTATTAAAAAGAGAGTAACATGTATTCATGTACTGCCATGTGGACATTTGTAAGTAAGATCAAAGTGCAAAAGAGAAAAGAGAAGGGTAAATCTAAGAAGGTAAATTCATTTCTAACTGCAGGTCTACTCCACTTAGGTCAGTAGAGGCGATGTCTAGAACATAGCTTTTTAAACTGTGGGTCTTGACTTGAAATGGGTCATAACTAAATGTAGGGGACACAAATTTGGTATCAGCAATAATTTCTTAATGTTTATGAGTAAAATGGTTATTTAAAATCCAACACATAATGAACCCAGGATGTTTCTGTCATGACTGGCAAACATGGCATCATCCTGGACTGCAGCCTTGGTTCTGAACACACAACCCAGACGCTTTGCACTGGACATGCTCTCAGACCACAGAACATACCATGGTTGAAATTCATGACTATACTGTGAACTGTGGAGTTTCTGCTGTCCAGATAAACCTCTGCTCTTATGGAAACACAGCGTTCCAGTTGCAGGAACAATGACTGTTGCACTGGCCTCTCATCATCCCTCACACGTAGCAAATGACTAGATCTTTAGCAGTATTATGTTAGGATATTTGATTTTTTTAAACATCGCTGCTAAGTTCTTGATGAGTTTCCTTAAAAAAAAATCATTAAATGAACTTTGGCACGGAGTTAAAACACAACTTTTAACTATTTCTGAAGTGGTCCTAAACACACTTCTGCCATTTTGTCTTATATATTTATGCAAAGTGGCATTGTCAGCACTGACAATTATCAAACAAAAATATTGATCAACTCTGAAAAGCCTTGATGATTATCCACATCCTCTAGTATTAAATATTCAGCCAGGGTGTAATCCTTTTTTCTGTACCAGTGTGTGTATACACATGTATGGTATGTTTAAGCCCATGGAGGGCAGAGGGAGACTTTGTGGTCTGTTCTTGCCTTTTCCTTTATGTAACTGCCAGGGATGGAACTCTGCTTCTTGGGCTTATACAGAAATTCCTTTATCCACTGAGCTATCTTGCAGAGCCCAAGATCTAATTTTTTATTTTTAAAAAAAAATCAACAAGAGTACCAAGTTTATTCATATACAAATCAGCTTTCATCTTTAATAAATGATGATATGCATGCAAAACAATGTTCTAAAAGAAATTTATTTATGATTTATTATCAGTAAATATTTGCCTAGAATACTCATTTTATGTACTCATATACCTGGATCATGTACAAATTTTTCAGGGAAAAATAATTCCCAAGTGGTTAAGATTTAAGAAGCCTTGGTGAGGAAATAGAGATTAAAGCTCAGACTCATCTTTATGGGAAAGAATTCTGTGTGCTCTTAGTCATGTCTGCAATAGACTCAGGGAGGATGGGGCACAGAACATATGAGAGATGATTATCATTTAAGTTCTCAAAAGTATACTAACTATGTTTAGTACACATTTGTCATTCTTTTCTGAATATGTCTAAAGTCCTTAGCTCTGTCCCCAAATAACACAGCATATAATCTGTCACATAAAATATAATAAAATAGGACTCTATAACCCAAGTAACTCCTTTCAGCCCTTACTGCTCTATAAACACAAGATGAAAGCTGACCATATCTCCTAATTTTATTCATTTTTTCTGCAGTAATAGGAGCCCTGATTTCATTTGGGCATGCCTATCTAGAATAAATACATACACCCTACAATGTTTTGGTCAACAATGGACATATGACGGTAGTCCCATACGATCGCAATATAGCTTAGGGGAATCAGCTCTCCCATGCAGATTTGGATGGGTGTGCTCTGTGGTATTTGCACAACAATGAATTAACCACAGAGCATTTCTCAGAATGCTAGGCTATACAGGGCTGTGCTATTTCTGAGTTTCTCTTGCCAATAGGTGGGGCTAGGTGACTAAGTGCTAACCAATGAGATATGTGCAGAAGCGATATGAGATGCTTCTACATTGTAACCAGAAAAGGAAGGACAACATTTGCCTTCCACTCTTCTCTTCCTTCTACTGTCCAAGGCAGACTGGCTAGTGGTGAGCCATGAAGGACATGAAGATAAGGCATCACCCTGGAGTCACCTAAATGGCTTACACAAGAAGTCACCTCTAACAGGCATTGCTCTCTGGCATCCCGAGTTGTTATTAATTTGGGTTTCCGGTAGAACAGCCAAACTCTACCATTTCTAATAAAATTTACCTTGGAGTAATGGGAATATAAATAAAATCTTACACCTCCGTGTGGGAAATGTGACATAACCGATGAATCATTTTCCCGTGAGTACACATTTTCCAGAAGTAACAGCAGGTGAAGGCTTTAGAGAAGCCATTGAACCAAGCTTTGTATTAGGGTTGGGAAACTGTGGCCCAGGGCCAAGTTAAGCCAATGGCCTGTATTTCTAAACAGTTACTGGAACATTGCCACTCTTACTTGTGTACTTATTGTCTGCAGCTTCTTGTCAAGTCCCAGTGGCAAGGCTAAGTTGCTCTGACAGAGAATATGACCCACTTTGATGGGTTTACACCTAAGTAAAGCACTCATGTGTATGTGTGTGTGTGTGTGTGGAGAGAGAGAGAGAGTTCCTCTAGAAACAATTGAATCAGGAAGACTCTGACCTTATGAATGGTTTAATACATTGGTGGATTCAAACTTTGAATAGACTTTTGGGAGGGGATAGAACCATGGAAGTAGGAGGAAGGAGGTCATGGGGCAGGGTGGGGGTGTAGAGTTGGGCTCCACTTCATGCTGGTCCCTTCCTATCACTGCTCTCTGCTTCCTGTGCACTATGGAATGCGTAACCTCTAACACATGCTCCGTCTTACCATAAGCCAGGGATCGATGCAGCCAAGGACTATGGATGGGTATATCCGAGACCATGAACCAAAGCCTTCCCTCCTTTAAGATGTCTTTATCATGTATTCTGTCACAGGGACAGAAAAGTAACTAACAAATACAAATCCTCAAAGAGTTACTATCTAGCAGTTTGCAAGGAAAAAAAAAAACACTGGCTGTGGTGGTTTGAAAGAAAATGGCCCCCAAAGGGGGGGGTACTATTAGGAGGTGTGGCCTTGTTGAATCAGGTGTGGCTTGTTGGAGGAAGTGTATCACTGAGGGGGCAGGCTTTGAGGTCTCTTTTGCTCAAGCTTCACTCAGTGTGACACTGGATCTACTTCCTATTGCTTTCTGATTAAGAGGTAGCCAGCACCACGTCTGCCTGCCCACCACCATGCTCCCCACCATGGTGATAATGAACTGGACCCCTGAACTGTAAGTCACCACCTCAATTAAATATTTTCTGTATAAGAGTTGCCATGGTCATGGTGTCTCTTCACAGCAATGGAAACACTAACTAAGACATTGGCCTTTCTCTTAAAAGATAGAAGCCACTCAACTGTGTGGACTCTGGTCACTAAAGTAATTCCAGATATCAGCTTTTCCCTGACTCTGCCTGGCAGCTTGTTCATATCCATTAGTACACCCAGTTCCCTTTCAGTATTTTATAGTTTCTTTTTCCTTTCCTCCTTTCTCCCTGTGCGGAGGTTTCCCTATTCCCCAGGGACATCTTTTTTTTATGAAAAGTTGTCACATTCTCACAAGAATTCATGAATTGCAAGGGAAATCAGGTTGTAAGAACCAGTGGTATGAGGCTCCATGTCTGACTACTGACCCTTCTCCTTCACCAATTAATGACTCAGTCCCATGTTCTTGTCTCTTAAGCAGGGAAATTGAATTTCACTTTCCAACCTTACGGTGGCTTCTTGCCATTATTAAAGAAAATCAGTTCTAGGCCAGTATGATCTACATATCAAGTTCCAGGTCAGCTAGGGCTGTAAAGTAAAGCTCTGTTTTTGTTTATTGGTTGTTTTTTTCTTTTTTCTTTAAAAAAAAAAGAAGGAAGGAAGGAAGGAAGGAAGGAAGGAAGGAAGGAAGGGAGAAAGAAAGAAAGAAAGAAAGAAAGAAAAGAAAGAAAGAAAGAAAGAAAGAAAGAAAGAAAGAAAGAAAGAAAGAAAGAAAGAAAGAAAAGAAGAAGAAAATTTGAACAGGATTTCAGGTGACAACAATAAGCAAGAGCCTATAAAGAATATGCTACATTTATCAAAATAGTCAATTATCATAGGTGGGAAAAATAATCATACTCCTGGGTATAAATTTTAAATCATATCTATCAGAAAGAAGAAAAGAACAATACTGGCTTTAAATGTGCCAGGCTCTGAGACTCCTTCTTTCTATATAAGAAGAAAGCTTAAGAAAACACTTGGGTCCTTAAGTAATGAAAACTTCACAAAATCAAAATCTTTTGTTAAAAATAATAAAAAGAAAAAATGCAGCTCAGTTGCTACATGAACACTAGTCAGGACACAAGGAACACATCGTTCCTATATTTTAATGGATTTTAAAACTTAGATTCATTTTAAATGCCCATAACATAACATGATTTCCTTACTACTTGTAAGATTCCCAAATCTAATTACATAATTATATATGTATATATGTGTGTATGTCCAGAAAACTTAACATTGTCAGAAGTATGCTATATGCATTAAAGACATCAAAATCTCATTGTTCATGTTATCTCATAAAGCCAGGCTTCCTAGTAAGGTAGCTGCTAAGCCACATGTTTGAAGCCCCATTAACACTGGAAATGTGGCCCATCGTCATATGATACTGTGGATATTGAAGATTTAGATTAAAAACAACATAAAACATTACAAATGTTTTACAGTTTGATTACATGTTGAAATATATTGGCCTAGATAATATACCACTGGAGTCAGCAGTTTAGCTTTTTAGCTGTGACTACTGAAACAGTTTAAATTATACATGAGGCTTGTATTGTATTTCTACTGGGTAGCACAGCTCTGGAGGATCATAAAAGATTCTTCCTCAGAGGCGACTGCCAGCTTTCAGGGTGTGAGAGACAACCATGGCAACAACCCTGGCAATCAGAAAAATTGAATTTTGTATCAGTTACTTCACTGAGATGAAAAGTCATTTTGTGTAATCCCAAAGAACTTAACTAGGAATGCAAGAATATAATATCCAAAGTCTATCATTCTCTTTCCCTCATTTTAATATTACTGATCCCAAAGAGGAGATTTTATATATATTCAGTGCATGATGTGCGTCTTACTTAGGGTTTCTGTTACTGCGAAGAGACACCTCTTTTTATAAGAAGCAACTCTTATAAAAGAAAAACATTTAATTAGGGTGGCTTACATTTTCAGAGGTTTAGTCCAGTATCATGATGCTACATGGTGGCATGCAGGCTACTGGAGAAGTAGCCAAGTGCCTCCATCTTCAGTCAACAGGAAGTAAACTGAATCCCTAGGTAGTATCTTGAACGTATATGTGACCTCAAAGTCTGCCTCTACAGTGATAAACTTCCTCTAACAAGACCACACCTACTCCAAAAGGCCACACCTCCTAATAGCACCACTCTCTTTGGGGGCCATTTTCTTTCAAATCACCACATGTGGTATTTGTTATAAGCAGGGGTTCTTAACCTTCTTAATATTGTGACCCTTTAATACAGTTCTTCATGTTGTGGTGAATGCCAACCATAAAATTATTTTCATTGCTACTTCATAACTGCAATTTTGCTACTGTTGTGAATCATAATGTAAATATTTTTGGAGATAGAGGTTTGTCAAAGGAGTCTCAACCCACAAGCTCAGAACCACTGGTTATAAGAGAAGCACTAGATGGCCAAATGCAGCTGAACTAAAGGAAGAAGGTCCCCAAGCAAGTCAAGATAGCCACACCCTGACCCAACTCGATCAAAATAATTAGCCTGAAGAACAAGACTTCAGTACCTTACACATCTCTGTAGATAAAAACTGTTTTCACTGTTTCCCTTTTACAACCAGAGCAGAGTGCTAACTTTGCAGGTCAGAGAAGGAAGTTTCCCCTAGAAAACCTTGACGACCTCTCAAGACCCTCCCATGCTTGGCTCTCCACAGATGATTGACACAATCTCACTCAACTATGGATCTTAAAACAGCAATTTAAGAGTGCCTTTCCTTGCAGAAGGAGTTCAAAAATTCTAACATGCTTTCTAGGCTACTGGGTATGCCTTTCTTGTAGTGTGTCACTTAACAGAGTGGCAAGTAATAGTTCTCAGCATGGCCTGAATAATTGTATTGGGCTGTTTCCATTGTTTTCAGTGGCTTGTGCAGGACACAGACACTTGACCCCCAGAAAGGCCATCCTTTGGACTTCCTCCTAAGACTCACTTGAAAGCTACCTACCACTGCTTTTTAAGTGTCAAGCACTGCTAAGAATGAAAGTTCTATGCCACTCACTCCACTGGCTTCTACCTTTGTCCCCAAACCAATGAGAAGTCCTTGTTCTCACTCCTAACAGATAGCTCCTAGTTCAGCTCCCAGGAGTAGGAATGCCTAACAGACTATTTGTAATTTCTTTCTTATAATTGATCATATATTTTTATGGACACTTTTATGCATTGTATAGTTGATTATGTATTTAAAGGAATATTTATTTTGATATAGTTGGGAACATATCATAAATGTAGGAACACTGCTTCTCAATTAAGGCCAAAAGAGAACAATATGCTTCCAAACTTAAAAACTTAAAGACATGGCATTTTCTTCATTTAATGTTAACTGATATCATAAACTAGTGGGTGCACAGAGTACTAGTAATGACAACAAGAAAGACTCTATTCCATTATTTTTCTGGTGTTGTAAAGATAGGATAAGGTGCCCAGATACAGGTTTACCTTCTACTTGTGGGTCTTAGTATTGGGCATGTTTGTTTTGCTTTGTTTTTACTTTTTTTAATAACAAAATAAATATAATATGGTAAAACAAAAGCTAACACATCGAAATTGGACAAAATGAAAACACTAAACTGAAAGTCATAACATGTATGCAGAGGACCTGGTGCAGATCTGTGCATGACGTCTCAGTCTCTTAGTTCATCTCATGTTGATTTAGAAGGCCTTGTTTTCTTGATGTCCTCCATCCCCTCTGGCTCTTCTATTCTTTCTGCCTCTCTTCTTGGGTTTCCCTGAGCCCTGACAGGAGAGTTTTGGTAAATGTACCATTTTGGGCAGAGTGTTATAAAGTCTCTCACTCTCTGCATAATGTCTGGCTGTGGGTCTCTATATTTGTTCCCATTTGCTGCAGGAGGAAGCTTCTCCAATGATGGCTGAGCAAGGCACTGATCTATAAGTATAACAGAATGTCACTAGTCATTTTATTGCTATGGCTTATTGTTTTGTTCTGCTTGTTTTAGTTTGGTTGTTTTTGTTTTTGTTTTTGTTTTTGTTTTTAAGAACAGTTGTCTTTGGTTTTCCCCTAGGTCCTTGGACGAACTAGTCTCAGATTCCCAGTCACCCAAACAGTGTTGGTATGGGTTCCATCTCATGGAGTGGGCCTTAAGTCAAATCAGATATTGGGTGGTTGCTCACACAAGCTTTGTGCCACCATCGCACTAGCATATCTTGCAGGCAGGACGCCATTGTAGTTCAAAGGGTTTGTGGCTGTGTTGGTATTTATGTTTCTCTTTTGGTAGCCTGCAGGGTACCTTCCTATACTAAAGACGCTAGAACATAGGAGTGAAGGTTCTATGTAGGTACCAGCTGGACTGCTCCATGTTCAGTGATTTGTCTAGGTATTGTCTCCACCAATGTAGCCTTGATATCAGTTTGTGGCCAGCTCAATTAGATATAACCTGACCTTGGGACTGGAAGCTTCATTTGGTGACAAGAGATGGTCAGTTAGGATTCCTTCTTCTCCATTATTTGGCTATTTCATTTAGATAATTATAAATTTATAAGTGTTCATTTGCTGTTATATATGACTATATATTTTAGGAAGCTTCTATTGTATTAGTTTTTCATATTATCCCTGAAATGGCTCTTAATTTTAAGCCATCTCTCCTGTATTCCTTCCTTGCCCTCCTTTCCCTTTCTTCTCCTCCTCCACTTGATCCTCATGTCCCAGCCCATCCATTCATTTGCAATTTCTAGTTGCTACTGAGGCCAATGGGAGAAAAAGACTTCAATTCTATTTCTAAATCACAGGTGAAGAAGTTCTTCATTTGACTCTTTATAGGCAAAAAAAAAAAAAAATGACACAAGAATTTTTTCCATATGCAAAGAAAATGACACCAGATTTTTTTAAGTTTGCCTTTCTTATTGAAAACAAAACAAACTCAAAGAGAGACAAAAGGCAAAAGTTACTTCCAGCTTATCTAACCTGCAACAGGATCACCCAGGTCTTATAGACTCAACCACAAACTGCCCACGGGATCAACACACAGGCTTCTAGGATTAGAGAGATAGAAATGAGGACAGCTTGTGCAGGGGTAGTGTGAGAGAAGAAATGAGAGAGAGAAAGGGTGGGATGACAGCTGTTACCAACCATTTCTAAGACTTCACCTAATCTAGTGTTCCCCAGAAACAGATGACAAAGTCCTCCTTATGTTGAGATATGGTCCTTCTCTCCCTAGTTTTTTCAGGGTGTCTGTCAAAAAGATATGAGGAGGGACTGGAGAGATGGCTCAGTGATTAAGAGCCCTGGCTACTCTTCCAGAGGACCCAAGTTCAACTCCTAGCACACACATGATGGCTTACAACCATCCATAACTCCATTCCTAGGGATCATAAGCTCTCTTCTGACTCCTATGGGTGCCAGGAATGAATACGGTTCACAGACAAAATATGGTATATGCAGGCAAAATACCCATATACATAAAATGAAAACAAATAAATCTTTTTAAAAAGCATGATGTGATGAACTCCATTTTTTGAGTTGTGTTTTCTGAAATTTAACAAAAGTAGATAGATAGATAGATAGATAGATAGATAGATAGATAGATAGATAGATAGATAGATAGATAGATAGATGATAGACAGATAGTAAACAGAAATGAAGAAATGATATGGGCAATTTGATGAGAAAAGTGATACAAACTGAAATATAAGTGTCTAAGAAACTGACTTAGATGCATGTTATAGATGTGGTAAAGTCAGACAGGGGTGGGCTGGTATCGTGAGGGTGATGTCCCATCACCAAAGGAAGCTGAAGAAGTAAGAGTGTGTGTGACAGGTACCACGGTCACTCCCTTCTTCTATGGGTCTCATGTTTTCCCCCTGAGTCTTATTGTCTTGTGGCCACATCTTAGCAACTACAAAGTCAACGTGTTGTCTTCAACATAAATTCTCTTCAACAAAGAAAAAGAAACATTTTTGAGAAAGTGACGGCTGTGTGCTACTGTCTTAATCTCTGTGCAGCAGTGCTCTATGGGATTGTGATGGACATCAGCAAAGATGTATCATGGTATGGTCTCTATCCCACTTACAAAATGTTCCCGTGGGTATCAGCTGTGGCCTCTGTGGCCACGTATGTGTCAGCCATATCCCTCAGGCGAGTGGACTGCAAAGATGGTCACAAAGGAAGAGGTCTGAGCCAAGGGCACATGCTTCAGAAACCTGGGAGATTCTGAGGGGAGAGAGAAAGAGCCCAGTAGATGCAGTGTGAGGTCTCCTAGTTCATTCTCAGAGCCTGCAGGGGCCAAGTGACTTCAGAGCATAAGAAAATTTCCTATCAGAAAATAGAGGTTAGAATCAATCCCAGGCATGTCATTATTTCAAAATATTTGGAATAATAAGCACAGAAAATAAGAACTATCCTTACATTTCAGATTAGAATGTTTCAATTCAGTGAATATTTCAGTATTTATTATATTATTACTTCCTAGATGTGGTGTTCATGAATGTAATAGTAATTTTTTGGGGGGAGGGTTGAATCATTTTAAATTTCTCCAGGAAAGGTCATACTGAAAGCATTCTGAAAAAAAAATCCTGGTTAAAACATTGCCAACTAAACACATCTATTATAATTCTGCATTTTCTGATATGGACTAAAACTTATATTTAAATCGTTATATCTCTACTGAGATTTGTTGTGCTTTCAGATTTTTCACAGGAGCTCAACAAGAACAGGATTCATGATGTGCACTTCCCATGTTACTTGAGAATATTCAGTTCTACTATAGAAGATCAGAGAAGTAACAGGAGGATCTGAGCTCATAAAACGTTGGTTCACAAAAGACAAGAGAAATAAGCAGCACTAGAAAACATGTCAAGTAGAGATAACAAGTAAACAAGGAACTTGTAGGACATAGGAAGAATTCATGTGCTATGTTAAATATAGGCAGTAATATATGCAAATCATCAGTCCATGGGATAAATTTAAAATATGTTGGAGCAAATTAGTTTGTTTTTTTTTTTAATAGAAAGTGATAGAAAAACAAAATCTTGCTCTCTCTGGGATAACAGTTTAGGTGAATCTAAATTTAGCACCCATTGATGATACCAAGTATGATCTCAAACAGACTCATATCAGCTCAGGTAGAGGGGTTATATACAATTAGCACAGGACTTCTGAATCTTCCAGTCCTCATAAGTTCAGCATCCTCGGGGAATAGTGGCATCATTTATCTTCTCTCATTTCCTCACTAGCAGACAAGGTATATATGAACATCAGGATGATGTTATTGATTGAGATACTGTGTTATTTCCTGTTACTTGGGCCCTAAACTTACCCCATGTTCTTGCCCTAGCTTTTCCTCATGTGTTGACTCAATAAACCATGAGACTCTACTGATTCAGTTTAATTTGGAGCCTTTCTACCTGTGACCTCTAAGCTAGTGATCTGGCAATGTGCTTAGATGCTCTCACTGATCTAACATAATTCCCTGTGTGATGGGTCTGATCCATGGAATTCTAATCATTTAGGTGAGAATCATGTAATCCAACCATCCCCCAGTCACTTTTTTTTTAAACACAGTAAGTTCAACTCATGTAAAGTTTCAACAAATATGAAGACAAATAAAATGAACTCAAGCCTTCACCTTTGAAGAAATGTCTTGCTGGGCAGTGATGGTGCACACCTTTGACCCCAGCACTCAGGAGGCAAAGGCAGGCAGATCTCTGTGAGTTCAAGGCCAGCCTGGTCTACAGAGTGAGTTCCAAGACAGGCTCCAATGCTACACAGAGAAAACCTGTCTTGAAAAAAAAAGTATCATATTGGTTTCTGGAATCTTTCTAAGAGCCATCTGTAGATGTAACCAACCATCCTATTAAATAAGAAACACAGAACCAATGTAAAAAAGAAAGCCAAGAGGTCAGAGCTCAGAGCTAAAATCTCACCCTTCCTCCTTCCCGAAAGAGAGCTATTTCCCTGTGTGTAAGTCGTTTCATAGTCATTCTGCCTTCTCATTGGTTGTAAACCCAAACATGTGACTGCCTCGTCACTGTCTGTATGTACAGCTACCCCAGGTCTTAAAGGCATATGTCTCCAATGCTGGCTGTGTCCCTGAACACACAGAGATCTATAGGATTAAAGGCATGTGCCACCACCGCCACACTCTGTCTATGGCTCTAATAGCTCTGACCCCGGGGCAACTTTATTTATTAACATACAATCAAAATCACATTTCAGTACAATTAGAATACCACCACAGCCATCAAAGGCAGAAGTAATATTTATTTATTGAATAAGAATGGCCTCTTACATTCATATATTTATTTGAATGCTTAGTAACCAGGGAGTGTAACTCTTTGAAAGAATTTGAAGAATTAGGAAGTGTAGCCTTGTTGGAGGAAGTGTGTCACTAGAGGTAGACTTTGACATTTCAAAAGCCCATGCCAAGCTCAGTGTCTTTCTCTCTGCCTGCAGATCAGGATATAGCTCTCAACTACTGTTCCAGCACCTGCCCACATGCCACCATGTTCCCCACCATGATGATAATGGACTAAACCTCTGAAACTGTAAGCAAGGTCCCAATTAAATGCATTCTCTTATAAGAGTTGGTATGGTCATGGTGTCCCTTCACAACAACAGAAGAGTGACTGAGACATCTATGTATCTGCACACTAAATGTCATTAGTAACAGTATGAATACTCATTGTACTCCAGTTGAATTAAACAGTGTTGGTACATTTTCATAATGTAATCATTTTCATACTGATATTTGTTGACTGTGACAAAGCTCATAAGTGTACCCTGAAAAATGGCTTTGTTGAAAATTATAGGTATTAAATCAATCATTCAGGCAGTGACTGTCATGAGGAACAGCTGATGTCTGTCTGGATTAGCTGGATAGATGAAAATCCTTCAGAGGACCAGTAAAACCTAAAGTCAGTTTTCAGTAGATTATGAAAAATATCCTAAATCAACTCTTCATTGTCAAAGTGTGTGGGCAATTAAACTTGACAATGACAGATATGGAATGGCAAACCCATGCCACCAGGCTCTGTTTGCTCAGGCACAGTAGAGGAGAGTCAATGTGAGCATTAGGTGAAAGTCCAGATGTGGTACATGAAACAAAGTGAGACATGGGGAGAAAGCAAAATGGAAGCCTTCTGGGTTGTGAATTATCTCAGATGTCTGTTCAATCAAGGACACATCAGATGGATTATACTTTGTTTGTAACAGACTATCTATAGCAGTTTAAGGAGATGGAAAACGGCTTATGAAATGATACAAAACAACCTACTAGGTCCATTACAAACAGAAGTTCAAGGTGAGGAGGAGCTTTATCATATGTCTTATGTTTCAGAATGTAAATAATATTTGCACATGTCCACAACACTGGAGAGAACATGCAGTTCTCTGGTTATATTGTTTACACTAGGAAGAAGAACTAGGTACAAGAGATGTACTGCAAAGATAATTAATGTTTCAGTTTTGTATAGTTTTAAAATTTTTATACTTTTTATTCATTGTGCTTTGGCTCAAAAAGTAAAAAGAATAAAATCAGTTGTTAAAATTCAAGTTAATTTTTTTGGGGTGTGTGTGTGTGTGTGTGTGTGTGTGTGTGTGTGTGTGTGTGTGTGTGAAATGCTCCCTGATCAAAACTGTGAAGCTCAATCTAGGAAGCAAATATGTTCCTTAGTGTATTTATGTCTACAGCACCCTAGAAAACACAGCTGGCAAGTTTTCATTTTCTGATAAAACTCCCAAAGTCAGGTCAAGTGTGGTGGCTCATGTCTATAATCCTCGCACTGGGCAAGCAGAGGCAGAAAGACACATCTGAGGCCAGCCTGAACTATATAGAACAAGACCCTGTCTCAAGAAATAAAAGGAAATGTCTCTTCTAGTTATGTTAATTGAGTTACACCTAATGTTGACTATTTAGGTGTTTGGAGTAGTTTGCTTACACTTTTATGGCTATGTCACTGAGGACATTGGTTTACCATTTCTACTCAGCTTGGAGTTTTCAGTATAGTTGAATTGACAGCTTTTAAAAATTATAGAAAATTTTTCTGAAAATTAAGACTGAGTGCTTTACAGGGCCCTCATGAAGTCCCAGGCTGGACTTGATTCCTCACAAACATTGGAGAAGAAATGAAAGATACATAACTCTGTTTTCTTATCCATAAAATGAAAATAATAAGAGTGCCTAGTTTGATAAAACATGTAAAATCCCAAATAAATGGTAGTTGTAAGTAATACAACTTAGCACTCAGGGGAAGATGGGTTTGTTCTGAATAAATATTTATACTCAGAAAATATAAGCTTATTGTCTTATTTAAATAAAACTGGACGTGCTTAATAATGCTTGGCAATGGCCATTGCCTGCTCATAATAGCTTGCTAAATATCTCTCCCAAATATCTATGATTACTGGTTTGAATTAGAAAGGCTCATCTCCCAGTGTATTAACAATTAGCTGCTTTTGATGGTGTTGCAAAGCCAAATAAGCCAGTTACTGTTAAAATTTCTTGTTGTGAAAATATCTAAAATGGCTTCTAAAAATGTAGAAGGTAAAAGAAACACTTACATATTGGCTTGGGAGTGAGGAAAAACTAGAGTTAAGATCATAAAAATAACAAGACTTCACATTTAAGAAGTGAGAATTAAATTTATATTTCTAAAGCCTGATATAAAGATGAGTTTGAAAACAGTTCATTCTGATTTGGTTAAATTGACCAAGTAATGGTCCCACAGTCTATTTTCATTGCCTTGATAAACACTGACACAGAATCATTTACTTGGAACTTCAGTGAAGAATCATGTTGTGTCTAAAACCATCTAAAGAGGCTTATGTGTAAGTGATTAGTCCCTGAGAACAGAGATAAACCAGATTCAATCATCTTTGGGTATACATGCTGTCACCCAGTAATTATCAGATCAATCTTTTGATTATGCCTGAAACACAAACTAATTACTTTGAAAATGATCAGCCATGGCTGTTTTATGAACATCCCAATCTATTATCTTCCAAGGGAGAAACATGCAGGCCTAAGGTAGGATTGAAGACACACAACTAGTCAAGAAGATAATGAGCAGCTCCAAGCACGGGCGTGAGGGTGTTCATCACTGAAGAGGGAGAACCCTGTGAGCTCTGACCTCTCCCAGACCCCCAGGGATGCCCTCAGCCAGGTTCACTACCCAGGAAGGAGAGACCCAGTAGCCCCTTCTAAGGACGACTCATTACCTGTCAGTGACATTAGTAGTATACAGCAGTCCCCCCTTATCTCGAGTGACGTTCCCCTGTAGTCAGCCATGAGCTATCTTGCAAAAATAGTAGATGGCACACTTTAGAAGTGAAGAAGTCCTCATTGTGTTCTCATCACATGAGGAGCAGGCAACTAACTAAACTATGACACTAAAGGCATAGAAAGGGGGAGATCTGTGCCTCAGAAAACCAGCCCCTGTGACTTCTATCGACTGAGAACATGTCCAGACCCTAACCACCTGAAACCCCAAAAGGTGCACTTTCAAGCTATTTTTTACAGACAGGGTAACATCTCACTTTTTAAACCTCTGAAAATGGTCTTAGGACAGCAAAGGTCATCTGACATTAACAAAAACACCCCTTCAGCCATAACATTTATGGTGAAAACCATCCCAGTAGCTATTATCACTGAATTATGAAGAGAAAATGAGAACATATTTAACCTCTTGACCTCAACTCAGAGACACTGAAAGCCATGGGTTATCAGAAAATCAATAGAATATGCCAAGTTTTCTCATGGGCAGAAAGAGTCGGATGTTTTCATCTAGTCTCACAGACATGGCTGTACTGTGAGGCCTTTCTGTATAGGAAAAAAAAAAAAAGAGGAGGTGGGAAAGAAAGAATGAAGGCCTAACCCTGTTATTGGTATACAGAGCCGCAGGCATAGGTAGGTATAAATCTTTCAAGGGCTGTCGAGTCTGGAAAGGGAGAGTTAGTTATATAATAGAATTCGCAAGAGGAGGGCTGAGGTCCTCATGCAGATGCAAGCTGATTAAAATTAGCACTTCATGAAATTGCTTTTTTCAAAAAAAAAAATGAAAAGTGATTGTAAGTGGGACATAACTATAAAAGTAAAAAGCCCTCATTTTTCAATCTTTACCAAAGGTTCTTTCCATGTCTGACCTTATTTGGTGTTTCAGTATAAGGCTGCGAGAACTTTCAAGACCCCTCCCCCTTCTCTCTCTCTCTCTCTCTCTCTCTCTCTCTCTCTCTCTCTCTCTCTCTCTCTCTCTCTCTCTTCTTGTATTGTCGTGAGAAAATATGATTCTGTGGAGGCAGGGTAAAGATAGTTCTAGAAAGAGAACTGACATAACTGTGGACAACCGCCCAATGTTCTAGTGGGAGATGCTTCCTCAGTGTCCATCCGCAATGTTGCTGAGAGAAGGTACATGTCCAGGGCCTGGCACTGCCCAGGTGGCATTGGTGGTGCCACTGTCATTACCAGTATATATAAATGGCATTAGTGCTGGTGACATTTCTGTCATTACTGTCTCCGGAAGAAAATCATTCCTCTTCCTGTGTCCTCTCACATTTCCATCTGTCCATCAGATTAGCCAATGCCACACAGGACTTCCTCCCAGCCAAACAGGCCCGTCTTCAGGAGTTCAGCTGTGTGTGCTCACAAAAGATCCTCACAGACTGATTTGCTGGCTGTTGACCTTCCCCCACAAAGGGATGGGATGGGGAGGGTCCCTGGACCCTTACCCAAGTGTCAGCTCAGTCTTCTAAACCAGTTGCATGCCTTCTGCCCAGTTGCATGTGGCCTCCTGCTCTCAGGGAAGGGCTAGTATACAAAGGACAGGAAGGACTGAAGGAACAGGACGCATTTGTGCTGCCTTGGAAAAGACACTAGCCATGCTGGCGCCAGACCCTTCCTGTGCAGCTGCTTTGGGGTCACCCAGGATCTTGTCTCCAAATTCTCATCTATACTTTGTAAATAAGATCAATAAATGCATAGTTCCCCAGGGTGAATTTTGTTTGTCATTAGGGTTGTAGAAGGAGGGTGAGGCATTGTCTGGTCCCTCCAAAGAAAAATTTTCACGACAGGTGGACAGAAAGGTAAATTGCCCAGAGAAGAACAAACAGAAGTGTATTGACATAAGCATCCCATATACACATGGGAGCAATCAGTGATGGCGACTTCAAAGGTGTGGCTAGAATTGGGGCCTCTATAGCCTTTCTTTGTGGTGAATGGGGGGAGAAAGCAGAGACTTGGGGTTCCTTGGGGCACTTAGAATCAGTGACAGCTAAGGGATCACCCCTAAATAGGACATTTATACTATGCCCTGTAAGGACATTCCTGAAGATGTAGTAGAATACAGAAGCCAGATGATTGAGAGAAGGGCTGTGAAATGCCATATTCAGGGTACAGCTCAGCCATTGCAAACAAGATCTCACTATAGCTGTGGTGGACTGCACTGGGCCTGCAAGAAAATGGACCCGTTAACAGCCTATCATGGATCAGGAAGAGGCTAGTGAAGCTCTGCCCCTCCCTGCTGAATTCTTGGCTACCAGTGGATTCTGTGTGAGGGAAAGTCATTGTCTTCAGTTGTATGTCAAATGTGAGCCCACCAGGTCCATTGGATAGTGCCAAACCCATCGGCACACAGAAGGCCCGGCTTAAACTCTGTGGGTAACAAAACAAACAACCAAAAAGTCACAAATGTGGGAAAGGAACCTGTAGGGGGATAGGGAATGACAGGGGTGGGAGTGAGATGGAAGTAACCGATGTACTATATACATGCATGAGATTGTCGAAGAACAAACAATAAACAAAACAAAATTAGCAGGGAAATGGAATGGTCAACAGATCATTGAAACTAATGCAAGATAAGAGCAGATTTGATTTGCAGATCCCTCTGGCTTTGTTTCTGGGTGCACAGATCCATCACCTCATGCCTTTATATTCCTACTTGAAAAAAATAAGATGAAACAGAAATTGATGAAAGACAAAAGACTTATTTACAGTTTGACCAAACTGGGGATAGAACTTGAGGTCACCCAGGATCTTGTCTACAAACTCTCATTCCCTCTACTTGTCCTGTAGTCATGTTATCATTTTGTAGAAAAGACGAAACAAACACCAAGGAATGTGCAAGTTAATTGAACTGTGAGACAAGTTGTCAGAACCATGTGAAAGATCCTCCTCACACTAGGGCTCTGACTCCAGGCTTTTTAGTCTTTCTCTGTCTTCAGCATGGGATTCTTAGGGAAGCTTTCATTCTTGGGGATCCATTTGTTGGGGTTCCTGTTTGATCAGTCTGATTGCTGAAGGACAGCTGCCACGTATTGCTAGAATGTCTCCTTCTGTACACAGGCTTCCATGTAAGGCACAGGTGGCGTTGCCCATGGGCTGTGCCTCTGGTGACTAGTTTCTGTTCTTCCTGAGACAGAGGCAAAACCTGTGTGCATTCATGTCCCACTTCAAGGCAAAATGGAGGAGAACCAGAGAGCTTTATTCAGTATCTGCTTACTTTCACTTTCAGTATCATTTACTTTCACCTCTAAATAGTCCTGTGGCAAACTTGTGGGATGGTTCTTTTGCTACCCTGAGTTATTCAAACTCAGCAAACTTGATTGGCCACCTGTTATGCCCAGATCACGGGGACCCCCAAAACACCACCACGGAGATGGAATCTCATATGTAGAAGCAAAGAGCCTTTATTATCTTCAAGCTCCGGGGCTTGGTCTCTCTGTCTGTCTGATGCAGCTGTGAGAGCAGAGAGCCCTGTGTCCAGGCAGGGTAGGGTTATTATCATAGCAGAGGTTGGGGTGAGTGTTAGAATTCTGCTCTCACTCCAGCTACATGACTGCACATGTGCAGTTCAGGAGTTAAGCAAAGGGTCTTGTGTCTTATGTCATCAGTGTGCACTGGTGATCATGTGTGCACAGTGTCATCACACAATCCGCACATGTGTGGTGTGGCTCTGTAAGCCCATCTGCACCTTAAAGAGCTGTGACTCAGACCTCTCTCTCTCTCTCTCTCTCTCTCTCTCTCTCTCTCTCTCTCTCTCTCTCTCTCTCTCTCTCTCTCTCTCTGTTCTGCTCTGTCTCTTTCCCACCATTGTTCCCTCTTGCTGCATGTGCTCCTTCCCCAGGCCTAGTTCTCTTGTACCCCCCCCAACCCCTCTTCCTCCTAATAAAGTTCTCTGCTAGGCAGCTGTGACTCATGACTCGCAACCTTTTCACGAAGTAACCAGTGCTGCAACCAGCACCATTTACCATTCATTTCAGTGAGGGGATTTCCAGGGTTCAGGACCTTGGTTGGCTGACATTTGTCTAGGGGTATCTGTAAAACAACAATAAGTGTGTGCCGGACTCAGGGACATCTGGCTACCTTATCTAATGGTTGGAATGTCTGGGATATTAGGTACTTCCCCATCCCTGGGTAGATCCCTGGGTGATGTCAGCTTATGGCTTTTTCTGGATCTGGGTGTTGCCTGCCAGTAAGCCTGTCACAGAAGCTGTGTCTGGGCCTCTAGGCCTGTCATGGTAGCTGTGTGGTCAAGCTGTTTTGGAGCCCCTCTATACACCTATGCTGTATCAGATGCTGCCCAGCTACCTGCAAGAAATTCATAATCTCACGAGTACACAAATAACCTGAGTCCATTTGATTTGAAAAGGGAGATGAGGTTAGGAGCAAGCAGCAATTTTAATTAAAATTGAAATTCCCCCAGACTGCTGAGTCAAGTCCATTACTACCTACTATAGAGACACTGCAGAGGCTACAACCTAGAGCTTCTAAAAATCCACAATGAGAGATACAAAAAAGGCTTGTTTTAAGCCTACTTTGTTCCATTAGTATTTCTGAAATAGCATGTCCTTCTGAGCTACCCTCTTTGTGTGGTCAAGCTAATTGGTGTATACCCCATGACCTTCACCAATTGCTCCCAAGTGTCTTCTATCACATCCTTGGGCCCTGTCTGTTTAATCCTGCTCTTTTCTGCTGACTCATCACCATCAGAAGAAGTACATGCCACCATCCCTGGCACTTCTCAGAGACATATAAATTGGACTGAAGTCCTGACAATTAATATCTCCACTCTTCCCAGCATGACACATGCAATCTCATCAGTGCTACTTTACTTGTGTAGAAATGAAAAGAAATTACAGAAAACAAAAGATGGATTTAAAAAAAAAAAAAAAAAAGACCAGCATCAGTGACAGGTGCATTTTACTTCCACTTGTGCTTACAGAGAATAAAGACAGTTGTCATAAGTGTGCTACATCAGAAACGCAGACAGACATAGTTATATCTTTCTATAATGTCAGCATTTATTGTTACTAAACATCCTTAGCTTCAACTTCCTAAGTTGTCCCCATTCTCCTTCCTAGCAGCTGGGAAAATACAGGTCCTTCTAGTCCAGTCTTAACTACTAACATTAACTCTCAGATTATGCATTATATACCACACGGTAGCTACAGCTACATTTATGCATATATGTAGGGTAGAGAATGGTCATAACCGGAGGCCCTGGCAGAGTACAAGGAGTCCAAAGAGGTCGTATAGAAAGAACAGGTTGAAAGTTGATAGTGATCCAAAAATGGTCTCTGGGAAGGTTAAACAAGACACCTTGTTGGAGAGATCTTGAAAGCCACACCATTTGGTTATAGTTGGATCCTAGGCTCAGGGTTAAGCTGAGCAGTGGAAGTCAAGGGCAGGACTGTGGAGGAAAGAGACAAATCCAAGTAAACACACTGACAGAAACTTAGAGCATGAAATCACTCTAAGTGATTCTGCAATTATTGTGCATGTAAACAGCACCACCTGTTTACAGTGCTAAAAACATATTCCTAGACAGAGTCAAATGCTGCTTATAACATGGAGACTCTCAGGGAAGGCACAACTTGGAAAAGCACTGTTTTACATAAGATAGGGTAATTTAGGGCAGGACACATCCTGACCTCAGCATATTGTAGATCAAGGTACAGTTTTTAATCACTTGTTTTTAAAAAAACAAAAAAAACAAAAAACAACTTGCACAAGACATGAAATTGTCCCCCTGTCATTACATCACTTTAAAATCCCTAAAAGAACCTGATGGGTTCTCATTTGAATGCTTGAATTATAAAGTACAGCACATGCATGTAAACCTCCCCACCCCCACTCCATACAAATTATAGTCACACCCAAACTTTAACAGACTTCTTTAGAATCACTAATGGTGGTAGGGTAACAAGCCCAAAGCTCTGCCTCTGCTCTGCCTTTGGCCGTGAGAATTTTTTCCTCTGCATCCTCCCCTGGGAGAGATCTGGAGAATAGTTATGACTCCTTCCTCACCTCCTTCAGATCTTGACTGAAATGTCACTTCCATGAGCAGTTTCTAGGCCACCTGTCTTAAAAATGCTAACACCCTACAGTTCCCTCCCCTGCTTGTTCTTTTGTCTACTTTCCATCTTTAACACACTTGACATATTTATAGCCCTTACCTCTAATATCAAAATATGCTTCTTATTGTCTCCCTCCCTCAATGAACTATGTGGCCCATTAGAGATCTTTGCCTGTTTGGGTCATTGTTACATCCCCAGGACTCCATGATACATAAGGGAAGATAATGTTTGATGAATGCATGAAAAGAGACCTTTACCTTCCGCACTTTGGGGTTTTTTTGGGTCCCTGCAAGTTTCCTAGGACTGCCTATGGAAGTGTCTTATATTGATAAAATTAACAAAAATTTGGAAATAAGTCTGCCTGCCTGCCCACACACCTGTTTCTGTGATGAAGCCAGCAACGGAATATTACCTAGTGGGGATGAAATCACACCAGCTATCCTATCCCCATGGAACAGTACCTGTGGTGATATTTTATTTGTGCTGAAGTGTGGTGATATTTTATTTGTGCTTTAATAAATAAATAAAGCTTGCCTGGAGATCAGAGGAAAAACCAAGCCATTATAAGTAAACACAAAAGTCATGCAATAGTAGCACACCCCTTTAATCCTATCACTTGGCAGGCAGAGATCTGTCTGGATCTCTGTGAGTTCAAGGCCACACCGAAAACAGCCAGGTGTGGTAACACACATCTTAAATTCCAGCACTAGTTAACCATGGAGGTCTGGAGGTCTGTACAGACAGACAGGAGTGGCAAAGCTGGGCAGGAAGAGGAAGTGATGTAGCTGGACAGAGAGAGCAAATCACGTGGCAGAACAGCAAGGTATATAGGCATGGGTAGACAGGAAGTATCTCATATTTGGAAGCTGCAGAGTTGGTGAGGTAAGGTTAGCTGTGGCTTTCCCTATTTCCCTGATCTCTCAGGTTTTTCACCCCCATATCTGGCTCCGTGTTTTTTTATTTAATAAGACCATTTAGAAATTCATCTACAATGGAGCCCAATGTTGGGCTCTCAAATTTCCATAAGGCATAACAGAGTTTCAAAAGGGCTTCTAAAAACCACAATAACAGAGCCAAAAACAGCTTTCTACTTCATGCCTCATGTGGGCCAAGATATAGAGATGCCAAGGTACAGAGATGCTGTGGCGTGTGGACTTGAGCTACAGTATGGTAGGTTCATGGTGTATGGGCTTGAGTGCAGCATGGTGGATGGTAGATACAGCTTTTGCTAGTACAGAAAAAAAAGGGGGAGAAAGAAAGAAAAGGTTTTTGGGCTACATGCTGCTGGATGGAAGCATAGACCCACTGCTTCACAGAGTAAGCAATGAGCATGGTTCCCCAGAGCTGGCAGTAAACATAGTTCTACCATGTTGGGAAACTGAGGTGGGCAGAGCCAGCAGCCAAAGCTGCCATTTCAGTCCTAGACATTCTGCAGTTTAAAGGAGTAGATTCACAATATAAATTCAGATGAAAGAACCCTAAACAATTTACAATGTGTATAAAAATATATGTAGGCTTGGAAGAGAGAGGAAAAAGAATATAGACAGTTATATAAAGAAATAGAAAGTTTTAAAAAATAAAGTCTTTAAAGAAAAAGTAATATAAAAAATAAGCCACATAAAGGTGGATATTACATAGAGAATTTAGATTGTGTTGTCTTGGGAATTTTTAACTGCAGAGAGACATTTGATTGTAAAAGCTGTTGAGTTAAATCAATATGTATAATTTACAGGTATCTTAATTTCAAAATTTATGTCTAAGGATTCATTGCTTTGGAAAAGAGGTTCTGCTTTTGTTTCCATAAAATATGAGAACCTATGGATTTGTTCCAGGTTAAGATGGATCAGATTTGATCAAGCCATACCTCCTGAACCTTAACAAATAATACCTATCAACAAAGGTTATAGCTGGTCTTCCCAGGACTTGACCATTATCTCGAATTTTCTGAGGATCCCTATAAGACTATCACCACCCCCTATCAGCAGGAAGTAGCCTAGAACACTATACCCACATTCCCAAAAAATGGATTATGGATATTTGTCTTTGTTTAGAGATTGGGTAAAAATTTTTATTGGTCATAGTTAATATCTTTCTAAAGAATAAAGGGGGATATGCTGTAAAATATAGGATGTAGATATGATAGGATAAAAGGGTAGATTGTTGAATCTACTTTTAAAGAGCAACAACTTGTTTAAAAATGTTTTACATTGCTATGGATTTTAGTTTGTTGACACAAATTTAAAGTTAATTTTGCTATACTGTATGTATATTTCTACTCTCATCTAAGGTATTATGTTTATGTAACTCATTTGAAATTGTAATGGATAGTTGAGAAATACAGATTAATAATTAGTCATCTATGATAATCAAACATAGTCATGTTAGCTAAGTTTTCTAGGTATACATAGATATATTTCAGTTAGGTAGGTAATCTTCAAACACTTCAAAGACCTACAGAATATGACATTTAAAATGTTTTTAAAAAACTTAGACTTTTCTAGACAATGAGACACGTCTGCTCCTGGCAGCACCAATTACTTCAAAGAGAATGATGGGCATTGAATAAACTCATTATGGAGTTTGCTTTCATTGTGGCAAAAGTTAGTCAAAAGGGCACTGGGCAATGAGGTGCCTTTGTGTCGACTGATTGACAATATGTTGTATAAACTGGACGTGCAGGACCCATAGGAAGGTGACCACTGAACTTTGCAAGATGAGATGGTCCTTCAGGTTCCTACTTCACAGAAAAGACTGTCAGACATTCTACAGGACACAGGAAAAATGACAGAGAGACTAGGCCTGTAGGCTAAAGAATGGATGCCCAATATTACAGAGGAACTTTGTATGATTGTCCAGGCAGGCAGCTGTCTCTATCATTTCCAGAATTTTGGAAGTTGTTTACAATACATTTCCTGTTTACTTAGGTAATATTTATTCTTCTGAGGTCTTTGATGTAGTTGAAGACTAGATAGTTATAATTATAGTTTTCCTTAGTCATGATAAGTAAAGATAAATTAGATATGAAACTTTAGACTCACAATTACAGGATAAATGATAAAATGTTTTCTTTAATTTTAAAAAATACAAATAGACTAGATATTGTAACTATAATTCTTGCTTGATAACTGTTCTATTATGTGTAATTTTACTATGTTAAAGTTAAAACCTTCCTTTTTGATTAGACAGAAAAGGGGAAGTGCTGTGGAATGTCATTCTCTATGCTGTGAAAATGTGTTGCTCTGATTGGTTGATAAATAAAATGCTGATTGGCCAGTAGCTAGGGAGTGAAGGCAGGGTGGGGAGAAGAGGAGAATTCTGGGAAGAGGAGGAGCAAAGTCAGGAGCCACCAGCCAGACACATAGGAAGCAAGATGTCAAGGCAAAACTGAGAAAAGGTACCAAGCCACATGGCTAAACATAGATAAGAATTATGGGTTAATTTAAGTGTAAGAGCTAGTCAGTAATAAGCCTGAGCTAATAGCTGAGCAGTTATAATTAATATAAGCCTCTATGTGTTTATTTGGGTCTGAGTGGCTGTGGACCGGGTGGGACACAGGAAAACTTCCAGCTACAAGTACCAATCATCCTTGGGACTGGACTTCATGCAGCACCTATTTGAGCCAAGACCACCTGAGCAGAGGAAACACCAAGCACCTGTGTGGATTCTCACTCAGAGCAGGTGTGCCAGAAACTGGAGGTTGAAACCCACTTTCAGAGGCACATCTGGATATCAAGCCAGACCCAGAGTAGAGGCCAGAGCTAAAGCAAAAATGGCATTTACATCCAAAGCTGGAACTAAAGTCAGAGCCAGACCCACACTCAGACTGTGGTCCAGAATCATCAAGACAAGGTCCAGGAAGGGTTGGTTGGTGGATAAGAGTGCTTGCTCTACATGCATGAGAGCTTCTTTCTTCTACATGCAAATAACCAGTTTTCCCAGTTCCATTTATCAAAGAAGTTGTCTTTTTTTAATGAGTATATTTTAGCATTTTGGTCAAAGATCAAGTGGTTGATGCTGTGTGGATTTATATCTGGATCTTCCATTCTGTTCCATTGATCAATATCCATGGTCAGTTGGAAAATGCAAATCAAAACTATTTTGAGTTTCCATCTTACCCACATCAGAATGGCTATCATCAAGACAACAAATGCTGGCAAGGATGTAGGGAGAGAAAAAATGTTCTTCACTATTGTTGAGAATATAAACTGGTGCAGCCACTAAAAAAACCGGTGTGGGTGTTTCTCAAAAAGATAAAAATAGAATTGCCATATGACCCATCTATGTAACTCCTGGGTTATCCTGGGTTATATCCAAAGGACTTTATATCCTACCACAGAGATACTTGCACATCCATGTCTACTGTTGCTCTGCTCACAATAACAAAGAAATAGAGTCAACACAGATGTCCACCAACAGATAAATGGATGATGAAAATGTGATATTATACACAGTGGAATTTTACTCAGCCATGAAGAAAAACAAAACTATGAAACTTTCAGGAAACTGAATGGATCTAAAATTATGAAGTGACCCATACTGAAAAAGACAAATACTGAATGGTTTCTTATTTGCTGTCTTAGTTAAGCTTATGTTAAACCAACTTGGGAGGAAAGAGTTTATCTGGTTTACAGTCCATCATCAAGGGAAGTCATGGCAAGAACTCAAAACAGGAACCCAGAGGCAGGAACTGAAGCAAAGACCATGGAGGAATTCTGCTTATGGGCTTGATCTCCATAACTTGCCCAGGAGCTTTCTTTTACAAAGCCCAGGACCATCTCATTGCCCACTGTGTGCTAGGATGCTAAGCACTCCTCCATCAATTGACAATCTACCACATGTCATACAAACATAGCCACAGGCCAATTTGATGGTGGTAATTCTCAGTTGAGATCCCCTTTTCCCAGACATGCCAAATCTACAACCAAGAATAGCCATCCTAAGTCTACCCCCTTGTCATCTTAACACATAAACACATAACTTTAAGCCTTATCTTTTTCTTTCTTTTGTCCCCATCATCTCACATTAATATAAAAATATAAAATACAACCTTAAAAGTCCCAGTCTTTAAAAATTATAATGGCTTAAAATTTCAGTATCCACTTAGAATATCCAATGTCTGTCAACTTTGGGCTCCTATAAAACAAAAACACAACTTAAATACTTTCTTAGTCTGAGGTAAGAACCAAGAGCTGGAGAAATGGTTCAGTGCTGAAGACCACTTGCTGCTCTGGAGGACCTAATGCGTTCTGAGGGTAGTGCACACATAAAGTGCACAAACATACATGCAGGCAAAACACCAATACACATAAAATAAGAATAAATCTTTTTTTTTAAAGAGACAAGAAGCAGGACACAAAAAGTATCCCAGTTAAATAAAACCAAAGTCCAGCCATGTAGCTCAATATCTGAAATCTTGGACTTATGATGTTCCAGATTCCAAAAGCCTTAGGCAGTCCTACCTCTCCAGCTTTGCCATCTACAGCACGCACATTCAGTCTGTATCAGCAGGCTCAGGATGGCTTCACTCCATACTTGCTGCTGTTCTTACTAGATATCCTAGACATCCCACAATCTGGAATCTCTGAGACCTTGAAGTCTTCATTACAATTTTACCAATGGCTTCTCCTGACCTCATACGATGCTAAGTTTCAATAGCTCTCCATGACCCATTCAACCCTACAGTTTTCTGACCACCAAAACCAATGCCATAGGGGATACTTCCACACATTATCAAGTTCAGTTGCCAGCTTGAGATGCAGCCTTGGTACCCTTTGGCCCACAGCTCCTTTGTGCTGACCATGAGAAAACATTTCCTAGAACTTTTCACCTCAGTGATACTTTTCTCTTCCTAATAGCAGCTGATTCTTCAGCCCCAGCTTATCAGTAACAGTTTTATCAGTAATAGTTGTATCACATAAGGTGTATCAGTGTCACATGAACAGCCCTGACAGTCTTGCTTTCCTCTGAAAGTTCACAAGCTAGACCTTTTGCACATCTCTCAGAATTGTCTTCCAAGTTCATCATGCCCTGATCACTCAATAGTTTTTCCAGGCAAGAGTTCCAAATTCCTACAACCCTCCAAAATTGACAGATCCATTATAGCAATTTCCCACTTTCTAGGACTAGTTTCTATTTCAGCTTGCTTTTATGTCACTGTGATAAAATACTGACCAAAAGAATCTTGAAGGAGGCAAGGGTTTATTTGGCTTACAGGTTACAATCCATCATCAAGGGAAGTTCATTTTAGTTAATATTCTCTTGCTATGAAGAGACACCATGACCAAGGCAACTCTTATAAAAGAAAGCATTTAACTGGTGGCTTGCTTACAGTATTAGGGGTCATGGAGGGAAGCGAATAGGCATCACACTGGAATAGTAGCTGAGAGCTTTACATCCCGATCCAAAGGTAACAAGCAGGGATGGGGGAACTGGGCCTGAAGTGGGCTATTGAAACCTCTAAGCCCATTCCCAGTGACACACTTCCTCAAACAAGGCCATACCTCCCAACCCTTCCTATACAGTTCAACTAACTGGTGACTAACCATTCAAATATATGAGCCTATGGAGGCCATTCTCATTCAAACCACCATAGAAGCCAAGACAAGAACTGAAGCATTCACTATGCAAGAGTGCTGTTTATGGGCTTGCTTCCTGCTTCTGCTCTTCTAACATCATTACACAACCCAGGACCACTTGCCCAAAGGTGGCACTACCTACAGTGGGCTAGGCCCTTCTGCATCTATTAGTCATCAAGAAAATGCCCCCTAGACATACCAACAGACCAATCTAATGGGTACACTTCTTCAATTGAGGTTCACTTTGCCCTGTGTGTTAAACTGACACACAAGAATAGCCATCACATATGGAGATCCTAGCTTTTAACTTATTTATAAATGCTAGTTTTTAATTTATTTGTGTGTGTGCATGTGTGTACGGCAGAAAGATGGGTCGGGAGTTAGGAGTGCACATTGTTCTTCCAGTGGACCAGACTTGTTTTGTTTTGTTTTTGTTTGGCCAACACTGACTTAAGGTCACAGCCACCTGACACTCCAGTTCCAAGAGACTCAGACACCATCCTCCAGCTCTGCAGGTACCTTCACTTATATGCAGAGACCCACAGATATACATATGATTTAAAAATAAGAATAATTTTATAAAGAAATCTATTTTAAAATATAAAAATCTTAAATAAGTCTTAGGATATAATTTCTGATCATTCTTGAAAACTCTACTGCCTTGTGTCAAATTCATTGTTAAGTTGGATTCTTGCTTTTTGTATAAGCATAAAGTAAAGACACAACAAAAACTTATTTATGCATTAATCAATGAAAGAACCAGCAATGTATTCTAGGAGTATCTAAATAAAATTTGAAGAAGAGCGGTGAATATGTAGGTTAGAAGAATGCTGAAGGAGAGTTACAAACAGATGCAAACTGGCATCTGTGGGGCAAGATTGTCTCTCCACTAAAAGGTAGATCTCCTGTGTATGTTCATGAATACAGCCATTTATGGAGCTGGTTATCTACAACTAGTGGGGTTAGCTCAAAGCCAGTGAGAGGCAGAGTCAGCCAGGAGGGTGCAGCAACTAGAATATTTGATCTTTATTTACCCTGATCTAAGTCTTTCTCAGTTTCCCCGTCACACTCAGACACCCAATTCCAGCCCCTCTCCTTTTTCCATGAAATTTGGACTTACTGTCCATTTAACATAAAAACACTTCTTAGTCCATGTTAGCACTAAGAAATAAGAAAAGGGGTGCTTCTTTTCTGCTAGTTTTTTCATAACTGTGTACAATTCCCTTAAGGATGTGTTGCAGCTTCTTACACTAACTCTATCCACATACTCCAGCTAAGAGACTTCAGAAGACTCTGAATTTGAAAATAAAATATTGATGTGAAGTAACTAGTCCAATTGTTAATCAGATATGAAAAGCCTCTCTTGCCTCTGATAGTAAAAAAGAGCCAAACTCAATATTTTCTTAGCGCTATCCAAGGCTCTATTCAACTAGACAGGACCCTGAGGTTTAGGCTGGTCAATGTGCTCCAGGCTATGGACAGATGGTATCCCAGGCTTCTAGGACCCAGGCCTCTTCTCCAGGATCAGGCCAGTAGGAGAACCCTTAACCTTTTGCACTTCTTTTGTTCTCTATGTGTTACTTTAAATACTACATTCTGCTTCCATGTTGATGAGCCCTGAAGGCAAGATCTGCAATTGGCTGAAGTCATCCATTAAGTGCTTCATAGAGATATATGCAAATATATGCAAATAAGGTACACCACAGAGTATTTAAGCTAAAATCCACTAGCCTTAAATAGACACCAAATAATAGTCCTAGAAGAGGTAATTAAGTCTATTGTTTACAACCAATTCCTTTGTTAGTTGACTTTTTTCCTCAAATGAAGAGAGTAGTCTTTTTCTTAGCTCCTCTGGCAGAAAGACAAAAATTGCATTTGCTGTTTGCCTCATTGTTATCTACAACAACATAGCCAAATAATTTTATTAACAAGAGAAAAAGTAATGCAGAAATGAGGCAGCAGTCATAAGGCTTCCCATGATCTAGCTGCTGTTCACCATTCCAGTCTGCCTTCCCTGCCAGTCCCTTCCACAATCCTTAGCAACTTCCATACTGTCTATCTTCAGATCACACACATCCTGTCATCTTAGCCTACCTCCCTGTTCAAGGTTGTCATTATTGGAGGGACAAAAGGACATAATAAGATGATAACATGATGGTTCCTGAAATGGGGCAGAGGTTAAAAAGATGAAGTAGGGAAGAAAGGCAGGAAAGTTATAGGGACATGAGACAAGAAAGGAGCCCTTCCCTGTGCAGTCTGGTTGAACCTCTCACCAGCTGAGAAGCTAGAATTCCAGCACACAATGCCTGCTGTGATAGTTACTGGCATGGGGTTAATATTCCTTTTGTATATAATGTCTGAATGTATATGACCTTGGAAAAACCTCATTGCTAACCCCATTCCCACTCCCTTCCCTAACCCTCCATATTCTCTGGGAATGTTAACAAACAAGACTATTAACTTTATTTATAGTGAAGATATCCTAATTTCCCTCATCCTTGTGATATAAAGCTTAACCTATTAATTGAAATCCTATCAGGTGCCTCTCAGGATCCACCCTATAACCTTATTAAGTTTGCTTAATCTTTAAAGAAATAGCTTCAAAACCCAGCAGATATTGAAGTGTGACTCTCTCCTTTTATTAAAATTCATTTTACATACCAACCACAGATCCCCCTCTCATCCCTCCCTGACCCACGCTCTATCCCTTCCTCTGAAAGGATAAGGCCTTCCATTGGGAGTCAGCAAAGCCTGGTACATTCAGTTGAGGCAGGACCTAGGTGCCTCTCAACCAAAGAATGAATAAAGAAAATGTGGTTCATATACACAATGGAGTAGTACTCAGCAGAGAAAAACAAGGAAAACATGAAATTTGCAGGCAAATGGATGGAACTAGAAAAATATCATCCTGAGTGAGGTAACCCAGACTCAGAAATACAAACATGGTATGTACTCACTCATAAGTGGATACTAGATGTAAAGAAAGCAAAGAATAACCAGACTACAACCCACAGCTCCAGAGAAGCTAGCTAACCAAATATGGCTCTCTTAAAGAAGCCCATACTCATGCTCGTTCTGAGATCCTCTCTTCTTAGTTCTTATGCTTAAAATCTACATCAATATTAATATATATTGTATGTGATAGTTATTTTGAATTCCTGGTGTTAGGTTTCTCCACCAACACAGTAAGTCAAATCAAGCTGAATTAAAAGATAAAAGACCAGGTTTAATCTGAGCAAAGCATGGGTGATCTCAGGTTAAGATGTGAAATCACATGGCAGGGCACTATGGACCAGAGCTTAAATACCCTGTAGGCATGGTCTTGAGCAACTCTGGGGGAGGAGCCAGCTGGTTGGCAGGCTTTCTAGGGGGCATTGGTTAGAAAGGGGGAGGGGACTGAGGCGGAGCTTCCAATGGAACATCTCAACCTTCTTGGATATATGGGCACCGGTTCAAGTCTGGCTACTTCCTGTTAGCATGGGAAGATGTGAGGAGGGGGAGTCAGGAATCAGTGGGCTCATGCTCAGTGGGAGGTGTGGGTGAAGAAGCACTCAGTTAACTGCCATCCTGGAAACCTCCAGGATCTGTTTCTTGAGGAAGCAGAGAAGGCAAGTTGCTAGGAGATGTACTTCTTCCACCAAGGTCATAACTTTCAGATGTCCACCAACAGTGCCACAAACTGAGAACCAAGTGTTCAAATGCCTATGTGGACATTCTCATTCACACCTCCACACTTACCTCTTAGGGTTACTATTGCTGTGATGAAACACCAAGACCAAAAGCAACTTGGGAAAGAAAGGGTTTATTTGGCTTACATTTCCACATCACTATTCATCATCAAAGGAAGTCAGGATAGGAACTGGGAGGCAGGAGGCTATGGAGGATTGCTGCTTACTGGCTTGCACCCCATGGCTTACTCTATTTGCTTCCTTATAGAACCCAGGACTACCATGCCAGGGTTGGCACCACCCATGATGGGCTGGGCTCTCTCCCATCAATCCCTAATTAAGAAAATGTCTTACTTGCTTTCCTACAACCCTATCTTATGGAAGCATTCCCTCCTCTCAGATGATTTAGTCTGTGTCAAGTTGACATAAAACTATCCAGCAGACTACCATACCCAGCTTTTATGTTAGGGATTCAAACTTAGGTCCTCATGCTTACATGACAAATGCTTCATCTGCTAAGCCATCTCCCAGCCTAAAGCATCATTAGCAAAACTGTAATTTGCTCCAAACTGGCTAGTCCTGAAATTTTTTTCTGTATTGAAGCCCACAAATCCTAGGTTGAAGTTGCTAAAAGATTGAGGGAATTCCTCACATTGTTGAGGGTGACAACATGCAGATACGCCTCTATCCTGCCACCTTGGCAAAGTGACCTACTCAAGATGATTTTTGGAAGTGAGCTGTTTTGTTCCTTTGCATTCTTTACCCTGCAAACCTGATTCACAAGCCTGAGACTGTGTTAAGTGCCTTTTGGGATTGCAGACTCCCAAACTAGAAACTTTTGGATGGTGAAGATGTTGGCTTGTGTTGTTTTTCTACCCTGGTAGCTAGAGCCTTCTTAAAATTCTTGCAAGGACTATGTCAAAGGAATAGTCTAGCCCACTCGTTTTGTGGAAATAATGGAGTGATTGACTCACAAAGACCCTTTGTTTCATGAAACTGTAGTCATGCTTCTAAATATCTCTAAATTCATCTGTGCACTTCCTGGTGAAGTGTGATTTATCAGTTTGACAAGAAGTACCCCTTCTTGTCTCTAATATCACCTTCCATGTGTGATCAGGGTAATGTCTGATCACCTTGCCCTCCTTCATGGCCATCCTATTAAGTCATTTTTGCTAGAATCTTCTTTATCATGCTACTTCTTCTTTGTAATTGTCTACCTATGCCCTTGTCCCTACTCCTTGGCTATTAATCCCACTTGCCCATGCTCTATTGGCAATTAAACCCAATTCTATACTGCGGTCTTTTTCCTTTTCTTGCAATAATCTCCAATATTTTTTTTCCTCTCCAATTCAACCTCTGTGGTATCCTGATGTTTCTTTGATTTTACCCAAGTCCCATGGCTAATCGGGGCAGAGCTGGAAGATGATTTCTAATGCCAGTTTCTATTGCAGCGCCCCTTCCACCACACCACTCTGCTATGAGTCTCTCAGCCTTGCATTTGCTTGTAAATATTTAAACAGCCCTCTGCAGAGCTGCAGAACAACAGTGAAACCATGCTTTAAACAATCTAGTCTTATCCCCAAAGGTACATTAGAGCCCAAACCATGAAATTAATAGTTACTTACTTACTCGGGATCAATACATTCCTTGGCTGAGATGAGAGGCTGTTTTTGGACACAGCATAAAAGGGATGGAAAAGAGTGAGCAAACTAGGCAATGCTGACAAATAGAAAAGCAAAGGAAATTTGGGGGGTGCCTACAAAAGCAAGGGGGGCAGACACCAGTTCCAGCCATGCCAACCCTCCAAACCTATGCCTCACATGTGCCAGGAATGGATAGAGATGGGCAATGAGGAACTAAGCCCTTGAGACTAGGTACTCTTAGATTAGAAACCTTTTAGGAGACCTAATCCTAGGTCTGGGCCCCCATATTCTCAGGATCTTCTGATTTGGGAGTCAACATCTTCATCAACAATTTTTTAATTGCTCAGTCTTTGTAAATGTCCCCAAACATGGAGTGGAAAAATACCTGATATTCTAAAACCTACCACCAAAAGAAAAGAGAGCTGGGGATCGTAGCACATGCCTATAATCTCAACACTTGGAAAGCAGAAGGCAGAGGACCTCAAGGTCAAGTTCAACATTGACTACGTAGCTAAATCCTGTCACACACACACACACACACACACACATGATTGTTCATATATATATATCCCTAGTTTAGGAAAAACACATATATAGGTTGTAAAAATTCCTAAAATAAGAGAGCTCATTCAAATTATTTTATCACAAAGTAAGAAACATCTTAAAATATCACCATACAGTGATTCTAACATAAAATGCCCTGTTCTGTGTGATCTAGTTTCTCATTTGAACTATGTCAAGAACAAACATCAACTGAATGTATCCCTTTAGAAGCTAAAATAGTATGTAAGTACACCATTCCCATGGAAACTATTTTCTTACTAAATGGAAATAGCATAATTAACATTATAGGATGTCTTTTTCTGAGATTTTCATCTTGTATAATAAGTGTCCATTATGTTCATGAGTAACCCATAGTAGTGTCTTCTCCTTTTATTTAAAAAATTAACTTAATGAATGTACAATGAAAAATGTGCTATTTTTGCTGCACTATTGGTTATAACATGTATTCCTTGAATATATTAATATTTTAACCATAGTTGAATAACCATTGTTCTTTATAGTGTTAAGAATCTAGAACTTTCCAAAAGTCAATATATGTCCTAGATATGTTTGGCAAACTCTACAAGTAAATGTTTTCTTTGTATTTATTCTGTTTGGTTCAGAGAATCATCTACAATGACCATACTTTTGGTTTTAAGTATATAGTAATCCAGAACAAAACAAGGCATAGCAAGAGATAGATAGATGATAGTTAGACAGATAGACAGATAGATAACAAAATGTCATCAAATTGGATGCTCAGAAAGACCAGCAGAAACCATCTCAGGAAACCCTATTGAAGCAATCAGTAGGAGTTCCCATTTAAGAACCCCATGCAGAAAAGAAAGTGCCCTCAGTTGAGGTTTCCAAATGAAGAACAAATAGCAACAGATAGAGATCACATTATCAAATTATCAAATCAGGTGTTTACAGCATGCTGCAGAAACCAACTGGGAAAGCTGAGGCATCAGCTGGGAGTTCTGGAGTGAACTTTTTCTCCAGGGCTGATCTCTCCATGGCTGAACTTCTTCTGGCTTCTCTTTCCCACTGTGGGTCCTTCTTTATCATCAACTTCTGTTGGAAATGGTTTACTTACTATCTGTTTTTCAAGGCCATGATGCTTTCACTCAGGCTGATTTTTCTGTTCTCTTTCCACCCTGTTACATAGTTGGGGGTAACCCATGCCCCAAGACAAGGAACCTTGGAAGATACTTTGAGACAAACAAGGGTCTGGAATGAGAGCAGCTGGGATACAGAGGGCAACCTTGCTTCTGGAGACAGCTTTCAGAGAGCTCTAATAGCCCATGACTATTTACTAATACGTTGTAATTACAGATTTTTTTAAAGATAATTTTCAGTAAAAAGTAAAGTCATATCTCTAATATAGATACGAAAATGATTGTGAATTTTTTAAAAACTATTATTCATTGTTCGCAAGGTAGGTAACAAAGACTTTCTCCTTGACCAAATTCAGGTTCTTCTGAGCTCTTTTCTAGACTAGGCCTCAAACTTAATTCATACCCTTGCCAAGCATGCAAGGCCCAGGAGTAGTGAGACACTGCTAAGGCCATTTAAAGAGATTTGCCCTTGATGTCTGATCACCAAGGCTGGCCTTAGCCAAGATTGCTGTGGCATGGGTTCAGCAAGACCCTCCCCTATTCTTGATGTCTCACTGAGTGTTCTCTGTTCCCTGAGCCCCTCACTCTACCTATAGACTGCCTTTGCTGCACTCGGAGTTGAGTTTCTCTCCTCTACTGAGAAAGCGGTGATACAGCTGGGCATGGCGGTACACACCTTTAATCCCAGCAATCCAGAAGTAGGGAGATTTCTGAGTTCAAGTCCAGCCTGGTATAAAGAGTGAATTCTGGGAAAGCCAAAGCTACCCTGTCCCCAAAACCAAAACAAACAAAAAAAGTCATGATACATATTGTAATGGTTCTGAAAAGAGCCTTCCTTGCTCTTAATACTTGTCAAAATAAATTTAACCACAGGCAGACATATTACCAGTTCAAAGGAAATGTTTAAAAGACAAATATTTTTAAAGCATAAAGAAATCAAATTATAAATGAAAGGAAAACTTTTTTTCTGCAGGTCTGCAGATGGCAGGAAAATCTTTTGGAGAAGATAGAAGTTGCAGATCAGTTCTCTATCCCTTTCCTAGACTTCACAAACCCATACAAAAAGCAGCTTGTAGGTTTCAGCATTGACCATAGCCTGCAAGGATCTGCCATAGATGAAACTATTTTCCTTCAAAATGTTGTTTCCATCCTAGATCACAGCATGGGGACTGTATTAGTTACTTTCGTTGTTGTTGTTGATGCTGCTGCTGCTGTCATTTAATCCCATGGCCAAAGGCAATTCAAGAACTTATTTCAGCTCATGGTTCCAGAGGGCTGTTGTCCATTACAGCAGGAAAGGCATGAAAGCAGAAGCGAGAAGTTGAGAGATCACATCTCAACTGTACCCAAGAGGCAGAGTGAAAACTGGAAGTGGGCAAGGCTATAAACTTTCAAAGACCGGCCCCAAATGACATACTTCCTCCAGCAAAACTTCCAATTTAAAGATTCCATAGCTTCCCCCAAACAGTACCACCAACAGAGACCTACTGTTGAAATACATGAGCCTGTGGGGGACAATTTTCTTTCAAACCACCACAGTGATCTATAAACATGGGTCCCTCCCCCCCCCCCCCCCCCCGTAAATTCCTTAAATGTCAGTGTTGCAGCCATACTCTCTTAAGAACCCACAGCATGATTTCTCATGACCTGATTATCTGTGATCCAGTAGGGAACTAAAGGTTGATGGTTGAGTTTCATGGGTCCTCAGTAAAGCATGTTCTATACAATTGACAAGAATTGTCAGGTCCACAGAACATCATTCCTTAGAAGACTGATATAGTAAAAGCTGTGAAGATTACCTAGTAAGAGCAATGACACTATGAACAACTGGAGTCTGTTTGGGGGAAAGAAAAGACAGTTTTTGAGGGACCAAGTTAAATAAAAAAGGAGAAATTATCCTAAGTGATTCCTAATATTGCTTCACTCAAACAGTTATGTCTCTTATACTGATTTTGTACTAGTTTCTATATACTTTTTTCTCTCAGTTCAGAACAGCATCACTTCAAACGTCACCAACTCCACTGAACCTGTTACCTCTCATGTAATCCACGGGGACTGAGTAGTTGAAGATTGATGCAACAAGAAAGGAGTCTATTCAGATTCAGGGTTTGGTCCCCCACAAACTCGTATTGGAATGGAATTGCCATTGTAGACATGTAGGAACTGGGAATTTTCTATGGTTGTTAGGCCACCAGGGCTCTGGGGGATTGCTTCTAGTATAAAAAGACTAGACAGCCTTTCATTCTTTTATTTATTTATTTATTATTAAGAAATTTTTTTATTCATTTTACATACCAACCACAGATTCCCCCTCTCATCCCTCCTCCCACTCCCCCCAGTTCCCCCCCCCCACCGGAATATCCCCCCAGCCCCTCCTCCAAAACGGTAAGGCCTCCCTGGTCTGTTCAGTTGAAACAGGTCCAAGCCCCTCCCCCTGCATCAAGGCTGTGCAAGATGTCCCACCATAGGTAATGGGCTCCAAAAAGCCAGCTCATTCACTAGGGATAGATCCTAGTCCCTCTGCCAAGGGGGGGCCTTAAACAGACCAAGCTACACAACTGTATTGCTTATGCAGAGGGCCTAGTCCAGTTCCATGCAGGCTTCACAGCTGTTGGTCTAAAGCTCAGGAGTTCCCACTAGCTTGGTTCAGTTGTGTCTGTAAGTTTCCCCATCATGATCTTGATGCCCCTTGCTAATGGAATCCCTCTTCCCTTTCTTCAACTGGACTTCTGGAGCTCAGCCTGGTGCTCAGCTGTGGATCTTTGCATCTGTTTCCATCAGTTACTGGATGAAGGCTCTATGATGACAGTTAGGGTATTCATCAATCTGATTACTGGGGTAGGCCAGCTTAGGCATCCTCTCCACTATTGCTAGCAGTCTAAGCTGGGGGCATCCTTGTGGATTCCTAGGAACTTCCTTAGCACCAGGTTTCTCCCTATCCCTATGATTTCTCCTTCTATCAAGATATCTCTTTCATTGCTCTCCCACTCCATCCCTGTTCCAGCTTGACCATCCCATTCCCTTACGTTCTCATCCCCAATCCCCTACCCTCTGTTGCCCCACCTTAACCCCAGTTTACTCAGGAGATCTCATCTATTTCCCCTTGCCAGGGTGATCCATGCATCCTTCTTAGGGTCCTCCTTGTTACTTAGCTTCTCTGGAGCTGTGAGTTGTAGTCTGGTTATCTTTTGCTTTACATCTAGTATCCACTTAAGAGTGAGTACATACCATGTTTGTCTTTCTGAGTCTGGGTTACCTCACTCAGTGTGATATTTTCTAGTTCCATCCATTTGCCTGCAAATTTCATGATATCATTGTTTTTTTACAGCTCAGTAATACTCCATTGTGTAAATGTACCACATTTTCTTTATCCATTCTTCCATTGAGGGGTATCTAGGTTGTTTCCAGGTTCTGGCTATTATGAATAATGCTGCTATGAACATTATTCCTTGTGGTATGATTGAGCATTCCTTGAGTATATGCCCAAGAGTTGTATTACTGGGTCTTGAGGTAGATTGATTCCCAATTTTCTGAGAAACTGCCATACTGATTTTCAAAGTGGCTATACACAGCTTCTCATTCTTTCTTTCTGCCTGTCTGCCATGTTATGCTTCTGTGGTGTTATGACAGAACAGGGAGGTCTTTCCATATGATGTGAACATCTTGATAATGGCCTCTAGAGTACCAAGGCAGCAAATTTCTGTTCATTATAAATTACTCAGTTTAGCTAGCTATGATGGCACCTGACTGTAATCCCAGTACTCAAGAGACTGAGGAAGAAGATTGCAAGTTCAAGGCCAACCTGAGCTGCATAGCAAGATCTCATCTCAAATAAAATAAAATTCATATTACATAATAAAATTTATATTGTGCTATTCTATCTCAAGTATTCTGTAGTACATAATGTAGTACACAAAGTTTTCCTATAGTGTAAGTGAAGTGCCAATTTCCCCATAGCTCTCTCTTTACCAAGAAATTTAATTTAAAAATAGTTTTTAGATAACATTATCAACTAATGTTTACTGAGGGGGCCCTGTGCTGGGCATTTCATTTAATTTCTCTTTTAATATCTGCAACAATACCTTGAGGCTATCCTCATTTTATCAGAGATGGGACAGGAAAAAGTTTGGTTCAATCCTACCTAGACACTACATGTGCATTTTGCGTCTGTGCCTTCACCTTCTTTCTGGGATTAAGCCCAGTCACCACACCGCTGTTTATAATCCCACTATCTTGAAAAAAAAAAAAAAAAAAAAAGAGTGTCCACATAGGGGAATTTAAATAAGATCTACAAGTTTCTAAAGTCCCATTGTGCTGAGGGGTCTTAGCCTATTCCAGCCAGCTCAGGAAAGAGACTATTTGAGTAGGGGAGGACAGATCTCCAGAGCCCTCAGCTCAGATATCCTGTAGGATCCAGCCCAGCTGCAGAGGATTTGCAGATGTGGGTTGTCTTCATGGGACTGGGAGTGTATGAGCTTCTTGTAGTTACCAAGGTTCTCCTCTGTTTATGTCCTCTGACCTCTTCTAAGCACAAGTTGCCTCCCCTGTCCCAACACAATCCTGCATCCTGATTTCCTTTGTGGGACAGCTTCTCTCTTGAATGTTAAGAAGCTTTCCCCTTTCCTCTCTAAGCTCTTACAAATGAAAAGTCTTAACTTTCTAAACTGGCATGTTTGTCACGTGGGATTCAGGGCTTATTCTAGCTTTCAAAAATTGAACATCCTTCCTGGTGGTTATTTTGTAAAATAAGAATCCAAATTCTCCCAAGACCATTTGGAGGACTCCAAGTAATACAGACAAGCAGTATTTTGGGTAAAAGGCCAAATCGTATTTTAGGATTTGTGGACCATAAAGAGTCTCATCAAATAGTGACTTGTTTCATTTGAGCCTTTTGAAATTACAGGAAGCATTCTTAGCTCCCGCATGTTCTATGGCCCACGGAATTCTCTTTGCTGACCTGTGATAAAGGAAGAGGCAAGTTCAGGGCATTTCTTTGTCTGTTTGTCTATACTGGGCTCAAACCAATTCAGAATCTCATAGCCAATGGGAAACAGTCATCAAACTGGTAAATTCTGTATTTCAGTACTTATGTCTGATCTATGAGCAAAATTGTAAAATTCAGGTTACAAAAGCCTCTTTTCCAAATATCCAAATGCATTTTTATGTCTTCTCTGTATGTTTGTGTGTGTGTGTGTGTGTGTGTGTGTGTGTGTGTGTGTGTATGTGTGTGTGTGTGTGTGTATTTTAGAAAGGTCCTAAAAATTATTATGTAAACACTTTCTTATCTTGTAAATTAGATTATAAAATCTCTTAAATTAAAAGAACTCTATCATGATTGACTTCTACAGATAAGTGTTTATAAAATTAAATATTCCTAAAACTCCCAAACATGAAGGAAATTGAACTTCCTATAATTTCAATGTACTAAAAAAAGAATTCTTAATGCAACTAATCTATATTTTAGGAATTCCAGCTTACATAATTCAGCCAGTCTTTTGCAAATGAGACTAATTTATTATTGTTGGTTTAATAAAAACAAATTATGTCTTCTCTGAGTTATCAGCATTAATTAACATACAAGACTACATTTTTATTCTACGTCAGTGCACAGTTAATAAGCTTCTGCAGGTTTATTGATAGAATAAACTAATGTTACTTCTACTAAATATTTAAGATTATGAAAAATGCAAATGTGTATTTAACTAAATTAAATCATGATTCCAACAATATTTATTCCAATCACATTTACAGTTTGTGATATTCTGGATAGATATCTTCCAAGGTCTTTAAGTAACTCAGAGACTGGGCTTGTAGATACTAACCTGGATGAACTGATGGATATTCACTGGCTATTTGGATCATTTCTAAGAAAGATGGAATGGAGAAACAGTAATCACTAATAATAATTTAGTGTTTTGGTTTTTGTTGTTTATTTTTGTATAGTATACAGAAGTTACTTTTTTTTACTAAAGAAATACATATATTCATTTTGCCACTTTAAAAAGTTATACTGAAAAGTACACATGCAGACAGAAAATCTGCAGGGATTAGACTTGGCTAAAGTTTGATGGATTTATTTACAAGATTTTCTAAAGAAATCCCTAATATCAAATATTATACTGGGGAAGAATTAAAGTTTAGATTATCTTTCTTGGATTACTATTTGGATCATATAGACAGTTCTAAGTACTTAGGTGTATCTTCCATATAACCTGTCAAGGTGACAAACTTCTACAGCTTATGTTTTTATTATTTAATTCTATTTCTTAGGAACAAACTAAGACTCTTTCCAATAATGGTAGCTCCTATATTTATTAGAGTTTTCCAGAAAAAAAAAAGCAGAAGATACAGAAGGAAATTTATCACATGGGATCAGCTCTTGGGATTATGGGCAATGTCTCAGAAACAGGAGGAAGAATAAGCTGAGTCTTGTTTGGATGGAACATCTATCCTTCTTACCCTATCCAGAGACTGTGGCTTCTCATTTTCTACCCTTGAGACTCAAGCAGGACAGGACTTACTTCACAGGCTCTCCAGGCTCTAGGGTCTTTGAGCAAGGACTATAATCACACCACCAGCTTTGCTGGACCATCTCACTAACAAAATGCTAATGCCTTCTGCAAACACACTCACAAACATCCTCAGAAACAATTTTCTTCCAGCTATCTGAGCATCCAGGCATGCTGCTTAAAATTAAACACTATAGCTCTTTGAATAGGTAGGTATATCATTATCCTAAATGGTCAAAAAAAGTACAGATACCATCTGTAGTATCCCTTGACTTCATCCTAATTGGGAATCCAAAACTCCCAGTAGATTTTGATGCTTGTCTGTCCAAACTTCAAAACCCAGATCGTATCCCTTGTACCTTGAAAGCATAGCTGAGATAGTCCAGAGGTTTTTTTCCCTGGAAAATCACAAGGAATGTCTTCTTTTGTAAGTGAAAACAGAAGTAGTACAGATAATTATGCTATTTGAAAATTACTTTAAGTTTCCTGGGATGACACATCAAAGCAGTTTAGCCTTCCCCATTGTAAACATGTGACTCAAAGCTTATGTGTAGAAATAGTTCAGTCATTGTATGCTGATCGGAGCTTCCTTAAGAATTTCCTATATTCTTACCACTGACGACAGGCATCTATTGATTAGTATCTTTGTGCCGGTTTCCCTATTGACAGCTTATAAATAATAATTCCAGTTATCTTAAAATGTTAAGTGGGTGCCAACATCTTTGATTTGAATGTAGCTGCAGCTTTGAGTCCAGTGCTTTCCTTTGAAGTTTTACATCACTTATGTGTATTTTATTAACACAGAGAGGCTAAAGATCTGCATCAGACTGGCCAAATATCTTACCTGATGCTTCATATGTCCTTTAATACTCTGGGTGTATATTTTTATTAATTTATCTCAATTTTATATGTATGAGTATTTTCATATATATATACCCACCACATGTGTCTGTGGTGGCCTTTAAAAGGCCCTAGATCCCCTGAAACTAGAGTTACAGATGGTTGTGAGCCATCATGTGGGTTCTGGGAATTGAAGCCAGGTCCTCTGCATGGGCTGAGCCACCTCCCCAGCCCCTGAAAGTAAGTTTCATTGTTATATTTATAGATATTTTATCTGAAACTCTTTTAAGTGGAACATATTGTGTTTTGCCAGCTATTAAAGCAATCAAACTCCTCATTGGCCCTATTGTTCTTGGAATGAAGTCCCATCAGAAGATACACTTTTGCAATGTCTCACTCGGTGGCTGAGTATAGCAACTTAAGCCTTGTCTCGACAGTTTCAGTTTTACTTTGATGATCTATTGAAAGCATGAGCAGCTATAGGACAAGGTGCCTGGTCTTCAACAAGAAGTATCACCCCAAAATTTGCTCACCAGGTTGGCCTCAACTTCATAAAAGTCTTTCTGTCTCAGCTTCCTGAGGCATGAGGGGTGATGAGCATCAGCCACCATACTGGCTTCATGTACTTTCTGACTGAAAAATTTTGAGTGACATCTCCAGTCAGTCCCTTTTTGTCTTTCTAGGTTCATTCTTCTATTATTCTGCTGTCATTTAGAAGAGCTTTAAGAAAACATAAAATACATATTCACGTCACTATGCTGCTACAATTCTTGTTGATTAATTGTGTTCTTCATAATTTTAAAGTCTTAGTCTTTTTTTTCTGCTACCTTTTCTACCCCTGCTTTCATATTCCAAAGAAAATGTCAAACTGCTGTGATGTCGAATACAATGATGTTCTAGTTTCCTTACAATGAATACATTTTTATTTTTAACAGCAAAAGTTGTCAACTTAAATACATATCAAGAAAAACACCTGTGACTCTAGAAGCCCTCTCAGCTCAGAGAACACAACTCCCAGATCCACAACCCTCTATAACACATTATCAGCAAGATGGGCAGGTTACTGTTCCCAGAAGCCCAATTCTTTCCCCCAGTGTTTGGAAAGGCATGTCAAGTGTGTGATTAAACCTTAATTTGTTGATGGTAGCTTCTCGACACATAATAAGCTCTGAGCAAGCGTGTGGTGGAAACTATTGTAAAAGGCACAGCACAAACACACAACAGAGACCACTGCAAATAAATCAGTGGAGATGCCCATTTGCTCACAGGTGAATGAAAGAAGCCCCTGAAATCTTATCTAAATTTTTCTACAAACATGAGTAAATAACAGTTGGACAGGAGTGGTCTCTCATTGTTCCTCATTTTTAATGGTCTGCTTGGGTCTGATCATTGGCCGCATGGCAGGGAGCATACTTCATGAAAATTTGAAATGCCCTAGAGTTTTGCATGAGCTGTGGAACTATGATGTCAATAAAATAAAGTGGAGATTAGAATAGTTTTCTAAGAAAATCAAAAAGCTGTATTATTCTGGGGAATCCTACCTAAAGAAAAAAGAAGTGGTAAGATGACTATACCAAAGATGGGGAGCAGGCCACCATTCTAGGATCACACTCTTCAATGCTCCCAATGTATTCCCTGAACTAAGGTCTAGCTATCAAGTGATGTAACACTGAGTAGGAAGACTGAAGGGATTGACATGCAAATAAGCTCTCCAGGCAACCTACACGGCTTAAATTCTGCTCAGGCAGGAATATTTGGGGTGCTCATTTGCATTGCATTGGTTAGTTACCAAAAAGTACATTGGGTTCACAGCACTTTAAAACCCTCCTTGTCAGATCCTGAGAACAAATGAAAACGTCTGAACAAAGGTGACTGAGCAGTGAGCTCTCCATCATAAGTCAGAGAAAGACAATACTCTTTGTGTTGGGAACATAAATGTTCTCTTTGTATATGTATCACACAAACAGGGGCCACAGATGAGTGTGACCACCTCTTCTTAAAACAAAGCTCTCAGACCCAGTAGCTTCTTTCCTGGTCCCCTGTATCATGGTGCTTCCAATTGAGTTGCTCCTGGAGTCATAGCTCATACTAATGTTACTGCATCTGCTTCCAATTTATAAAAGTGCACTTTAGGAAATGCTCCTTTCTTTAATTCACAGCAGTATTTATTGCTGCAGGGGAATCCTAGGCTTATTCTTTGGCAAGCGCTCAGCTCTCAATTTAAACAGGCAAAGCAATGCATGTCTCTCCTTCCTTAAATGGGGACTTGGTCTCTGCAGAGTTTGGCTACTTCATTGTCAATTTAAAAAATAAAACAAAATAAAAACCATGAAATTAAATGACCATCTTAAAGTGAGGACCGTTCCAGAAGGTTCTTTTCTGTAGAATCTTTGTGTATAGCACTTCAGCTTTTGTGGTTGGTCTTGGTTTTGTTCTGTTTGTTGGTTTGCTTAGGTTTCATTTTGAGACAGGGTTTCACAATATAGTCCAAGCTTGCCTCAGGCTCACAATCCTCCTGACTCGGTCTCCCAAGTATTAGGATTAGAGGTGTGAGCCACAATGTGTAGTTCACTATTGTCCCTTCAGTGGCTATGGTGCCAGAACTGTGCCAGCTGCTGTTCAGAGCACCCACCTTTCTGCTATCTAGCTCCCAACACTTTCTGGAAAATTAAAATAAAGTAAGTCCATTCAGTAATATACATTAAATACTTTCTCAGTACCATAAGTAGACACAATCTTCTCTGTAAGATTGTCAGGAGTTTGCTTTCTGTTCCTGTGATAAACACCATGACCAAGAGCAACTTACAGAGAAAATGGTTTACTGGCTAACAGTTTACAATCTATCATCAAGGGAAGCCAGTCAGGAACTCAAGGCAAGAACCTGGAAGCAGGAACTGAAGCAGAAGCCATGGAGGAATGCAGCTTAGTGACTTGCCGCTTCTGACTTGTTCAGATACATTTCTAACACGGACCAGGACCACCTGCCTAGGGATGGCACTGCCCATAGTGGGCTGGGCCCTGCTACATCAATGACCAATCAAGACAGTGCCCTATAAGCCAATTTAACAGAGCAAGTTCCTCAGTTGAAATTCTCTCTTCCCAAGTGTGTCAAACAGACAACCAAGATGGTGAATGGAGATGTCATGCAGGATAGTATGCTTATAGATAGGACGGACCGACCATAACAACTCCTCTTGTTGGACTCAGGGTGGGTGTTTTATTACAATGACCACTTTTGGCTGTGAATAAAGATGAGATGAGAACAGCCTGTTTCTATTTTGTATGTACAAAGCCACATTTTCAGAAATGTGTATGTAGAGGAGTATAATTATTTCAAACATGCTTGTGTAATAGACTATATCAGTCCCATTAACAAAGCTCATGTGACTTTATTACCAGCTATACTTTGAGAATTCCCTGGAGTTAAATCTTAGCTGTTTTAACTAGCAACACTCAAGAGATGACAAGGATCTGGTTTCCCAACCTCGCAATCAAGGGCAAGGCAGATAAAACACAAAAGTAGCCCAATAGATCACATGATTATTTACTCACAATAAACTGCAAACAGCCACCTTTTAAAGGACGCTTATCTGTGTTCCTGTTGCCTATCATCTTATCCTTTTGGTCTACAAGTTCCACTCCACGTGGGCACAATGCAAACATTTTTTATAACAAGCAAACAACAGCATATCATAACTTCTAACTTTATAGCCCCATGCAAATATTTAACATCAATCTCTGTTTCTTACTTTCAAAGGACTTCTATGATAGAAAAATAGTTTTTAGTTTTATTTGGTAGACTAAAGAAAAGATGAGAGATTCAAAAATAAAAATAGCATCAAATACACATAAGGTCTATGGTAAAGATAAAATCTGAATTAGAAATGAATAAGGTACACTATTCTCATCAATGCAGGTACAATACAGTTCTTGTCCAGCAAAAGCCACAGAGGAAGTACCACTCAGTAGGAAATACGTATCCCACAATGTTTTATTGGTTGGAAATTGAAAAAGTGTCTTTTCTCCAAAATCAGTTGTTCCTATATCCTCATCAAATGGTATGGAACAAAATACAATTAGTGTTGTAAGTATCTTCAGTCTTTGAAGCTGTTGAAGAGAATCTGATGAACAGATTTAAAATTCTGTCCTATTTATGAGTGACATTCTTATATCTGAATATTTGTAGGGTCTTAGTCTATTTTGTGCCCCTTTAACAGAATTTTTATGTAAGTGAGTGATTTAGAAAGAACAGAAATGTGTTTCTCACCATCTTGGGAATCTCAAGCCAAGGTGCCATCATCTACCTGATGGTGGTCTTCTTGGTGAGTTATCCCATAGCAGTGGCAGAAGGACAATGAAGACCTACTTCTACAAACACATAGCCACTCCTAACACAACAACATCGATGACTCCATGGAGAGATGTGTCCAATGTCTGAACTTCAGGTTCCAACTGTGGGTCTTCAGGGGACATCCTTAGACCACAGCAGCATCTTATATACGAAGGCAAAAGATCCAGACTTTTAAGTTATCTCGAGTGTTTACCAGACCAACAAAACTACTAAAATACCTAAACACTTTTTGATATTGACAGTACTTAGCAGGAGTAAAAATTTGATCAAAAGAGAAAAACTATTCACAAAGCTAATATTTATAATAGCATTAATAATGATTAACATACTGAGTTATTTGAAATCATGCTTCTTAGACACTAAGTATTTTCTAAGCAGAAAGTCCTGTTCTACTGACCATTTAATTTAGGCATGAAATCAATTCCTTTTCTAAAAGCAAATTCTGTTCAAAAGGATTGTGATTTCAGAATCTAGAGAAAGATTAATTCCTATAGAAAGCTGAACTGTTTGACACAATCGTATTTTTCAAGGACACATTTTTAGTTTTATTTATTGGCTAGAAAATAATGAGTTTACAAAAGTTCTGAAGAAGGTTAACTAGAAGCAAAAAGAGACAAAAAGATGTATCTGACTGTTATGTATACGTAATGCTTTTATTTTACCTAATGAAAAAGCTGTGAACACAATTCAATTCAGCTTCGATTAAAACAACAAGATCATTTCCCCTGATTTCATCTTGCTTTCCCATCATGGCCACCATATCCAGATCTGACAAGAAACAGAACTTTTAAGGGTGAATGAATTACAGGAGAGGAGAAGAAATAAGAAATCTATGAATCCCAAAGAAATGAATCAAGGCTTAAATAACATGAAGAGATCAAATTGGGAATAAATAAATAAATAATGCCTCCGACCAGGCATATTTACAGAGTCTGTGACAAGACTGTCACTCCTAAAGTGGCACACATAACAGACTTGTGTGTCATTTTTGCTTAGAAGAGAATATTGCCTATTACCTTTTCACATCACCTTTTTAGAGAAGAGTGAAGAGTTCTGATTGAAAATATAATCCCAACGTATTGTATTAAAGAGATTAGTGCTTATAAAATTCTGTAAATAAAAGAATAATGATGTTTATAACTGTTAACTATTACGTATGAGATGAAAGGAAGGCTATGAGGACAAGTATCCAAAGACTACAGACAAAATGTTATAAAACCAGAACCTCAAGGGGAAACCTATAATCTTCTCTGGGTTACTATGTTTAGTGAGCTTATGAAAATGAGTCAACCTTTGATATGCATTTGATGCAAAATTCCTTAAACATTAAAAGAAATGGAGCTTTCTCTACGTAGTAAAGTTGGAAAGCATTAGTGATCTATGATACCTTTTATGTTTCAAATACAGCTTTACTCAAATAAAGGAAACTTTACTCTCTTGTTTTCACCAGAACTCTTTAGTGGGTTAAATGATTATGTGTCCAAAGAGTTTTAATGGTTTTTAATGTGTTAAGCAATAAGAAGTTAAGGTTGGCATAATTAATGGAACATACTACTGAAAGTTTTTTTTTCTAGAACGTTTTCCATGTCTATTAAAGAAGCATTTAAAGCTTCTTTAATCTTTGACATTTAACCTTTGGCAGGAGGAAGCTCCATTCTATAATACAGTTGTCCCTTAGAGATTACATGTGAGCAACAAGGGCTAAAACGGGCTCGCTAGAATCATCAGCACGAGTAAGTCTGCATATAAACTTCTGGGATGCATGTTACACTCATACAATATATACAACATTGTATTATTATATGTGTGTATAATATATATATAAATGCAATAACAAGTTTACAAAAACTATTCTTTATGCAGTATTGTCCAATGTTTTCACTTCTTTTCCTGTTCTAGTCCCTCTTCTAAAAAACACTCATCACAAGCCTGTAAATTGATTCCACAAGCCACTAATGAGTTGCAATCTATAGTTTGAGAAACACTGCTCCAGACCAATTAAATATTGTACTTTACTCTGAAAGTCTTCGATTAATTGGACACACCTGGAGGCAGATGCTGCCATTTGGAAATGATAGCCGAGGCCAAATTATGGCCATAAATGTTCTTCCTAGCAACCCATGAAGCCTTTCTCTGCAAATTAGTATGGTGTGTGTCACTGTAAATCTTGAAAGCATTTCCTTTATCTGAAGAGCGTATCTGCTTCCAAATGGTGAAGAGAATCCCCCACTGAAAAACAAGCCGAACCACATAGTAAATCCAACAGAACGTGATTAATGGGGCTGGCTGTCAGCAGAGGCCAGCTTTCTTGCCTTAAGAAGTGTAAATAGGACCTCAAATTCATCTTCCTCACTGTTTCCACTTAGGGTGGTGGTCCAGAGATACATTTTCTAGTTAATAATTAATCAGAAGGATCACTGCCAGTGACCCAGAAGGAAAAACGAGTGGGTAGGATTTTCCCTACAAAGAGACAGCTTTCCAGCAATGGCCCCATAGCACGATGTCCTAACGATATAGGAACAATAGCACTTAGGAAATCTGGGCAATATGGCAGATTTTAACAATATAAGCAAGTGTGGTTCTCACTACCCCAGCAATGCCCACTAACATACAGCACCAGCTTTCCTGGGCCACACACTTGCTAAACCTTTTCTATCGTACAGTGCCATAAGCTTGTCCATTAGAGTGCTCTTCGACACTGCAATTAATTATTCTTTCATAGCTTCTTTGGGGTCTTCTATCCAACTTCAGAAAGCTTATCTAGTTCACTGTGGAGTCTGCCCGGTCTAGTGCCCAGAACAGCACTGATACTCAGTATATATTGGTCAGGGTAGAAAGATGTGGGCAGGCACAAAGCATTTCATAAACCTGACCAGCCAAGGCTGATTCCCAGATTCCATGGTATGCTAGAAACAACTCCCAAAGCTTGTTGGGGGGAAGGGGACTGGAAACTGCAGTTCTGAGCAATGGCTGCTTTTCCAGAGGACCTATGTTCAATTCCTAGCACCCACATGGTAGCTCACAACTGTATGCTCTCTCTGGCCTCTTCAGGCACTAGGTATGAACATCGTACACAGACATACATGCAGATAAAATACCCATACACATAAAATAAAATAATTTTTAAAGTTATTCTCTAGCTTTTAACACACTGTGGCACATGTGTGTGTACACACACACACACACACCACTAATGAATAATGTTTTAGAACTATAAATAAATATTTGGTGGATGAATGAGTGAATTGATGGATTAAAATGAATGAATACATTGACAACTTAGATTATCATATGCTTTGTGCTCACAAATAGAGAGAGACCAAGCACCTTGACATATGGTTCATCCACTGACTTTCCTCCTGTCTAGTGAGCCAAGCCCACTTCTGGTTATGGTCAATCACCACCACCCCCAACAAACACACCTTTGTCTCTGCAGCCCATTCAACTAGTCTTTATTGGGTTCCCACCACTGGCCAGCAACCAAAGTGTCTTTCTGATAACACCTTTTCCTCTCCATCTCTTGTTCCACAGCCTCATCACTTCTCTCAGGTGATTTCATTAGCCTTTGACATCTTTCTGCATCCTGCTTCCAGTGGTACCCAAGACCCAGACTTCTTGGCTGCCCAAGTAATCTTTCAGAAATATATATATCCTTATTCTGATAAAAAAATTCTCAAATCTAAACATCCAGGTGTAGATTACAAGGCTCCTCTGTTGCCCTGGTTCACCCCCTTTATCAATTTTACACCTCACTTAAATAGCAAAACCTTTGCACTTTGCTGAAGGACCCATGCTGCTGTATCGGGCTATAGTGTGAGCACTCTACTCCTTCAAATTGAATATTTCTTCCACTTTCTGCAAAGAGATATTTCTATTCTCTTTTAAAGATCCACGGCTGAGTGTGGTGGCATATGCTTTTAATACCAGCACTGAGGAAGCCAAGACAGGTGGATCTGTATGAGTTTGAGGCCAGACAAGACAACATAGTGATTCTCTATCTCAAACAAACAAACAAACATATTCAAAGAAATTCATTTATTTTTCTAGTCATTCATCCCTGATCCAGTTATTCTCCTAGACCACTATTCCTTACTGGGGTTCTGTTTCACAAAGCATTAACAGGCATTTGCCTATTAAAATGCAGTGTTGTTAATTTACATACCTGTTGTTGCCCTTCTCCATACAACTGCAGAGTTGTATGGGATTAAATTATAGCAAGCAAGAATTGAGCAGGAGCCGGGTGGTGGTGACACACGCCTTTAATCCCAGCACTCGGGAGGCAGAGCCAGGTGGATCTCTGTGAGTTTGAGGCCACGCTGTTCTACAGAGCAAGATCCAAGACAGGTACCAAAACTACACAGAGAAACCTTGTCTTGAAAAACAAACAAACAAACAAACAAAAAAGAATTGAGCATGAATCCAGTTTTGTACCTAGGGTACCTACCATTGATATTGGCCTCAGTATCCACCATTCCTAGAATATGCAATGCACCTATTTAAGGAAGAAGAAACTTATTTCAAGGTTCTGTTAGCTAAAAAATTCTGGAGGAGTCATGTTGTGTAGCTTGGGTGCCCCTCAGCTAACCAGGCTCAGTGAATAGAACATTCAGTTGCTCTAATGGATAGCTCTAGCTGAAATCTCACTTTCATTACCTCAGACTGGTGACATTATCATCTACAGTTCCTCCATCAGAGTCACCCATGAAGAGTCAAATACTATACCATCAAATTTACTATACCATCAAGTTTGCCAGATGATTCTGTACCACCCATACTTCTTCCTTCCAAATCTTGCCCACAAAAAGACTGTCACACTGCTCTGCACAACCCCAAAAGCAGTCATCTCATTTTAAGGCACCTGTAAGGCATAAGTTACATGGCTACTATGTAGAGTCCTCATTGCAAAGGATTCTGGGGAAATGTATTTTGTATAGCTTCCTGAAGTTGTTTGGGGAGCCATGCTAGAAGTGAACTAAAGTGGATGACAAATCAGAAAGCCACTTTGAAATTCCTCTCATAAAATGATGAACTAGAAAAATGAACTAGTGGGTAGAGAGGTCTTCTGCAGTTAACAGCACTGACTACTCTTACAGAGGGCACAGGCTTGGTTCCCAGCACCCACAGTGACTCATAACCTCCTGTACTTCCAGTTCCAGGGGATCTGATGCCTCTTCTGACTTCTGTAGGCACACACATGGTGTACACACACAGATGTGAGTAAACACTCATACACATTAAATACAACTTTAAAAAATAAACAAATGAGGGGCTGGAGAGATGGCTGAGAGGTTAAGAGCACCAACTTCACTTCCAGAGGTCCTGAGTTCAGTTCCCAGCACCCACATGGTGGCTCACAACCATCTGTAATGAGATCTGGCACCCTCTTCTGTATATACAATAAATAAATAAATCTTTAAAAAAACAAATGAACTATAGAGGCCATAGTTACCATTTTAATTCAGCATATTATATTGTTTGAATAATTTTAATAAGTAATTTGAATTTAGCCTTAAATTAAAAAGATAGGCCATTGCCTTTTCAAAGTATTGCTTAGCAGTGTATCAGACAGTTATTTTTCTCTGGCCTTTAATGAATCAGCTGTTTCTAACATTTTCTAATTCTCTTCTTATGTGTGTTCTATTTCAACCTACGAGTTAAAACACATTATTTATTTGTATGGAGACATAAGCCTTTCAATTATAACACATATTGATTCTGACAATAAAAGACTGCTTCAAATGTTAGGCCATAACACTTATTTCTTCGAGAATAGATAAATAACATTTTTATTTCTCCTTTGTACTTGGTACCTATGCAGTACATTAATAACAAAAATTAACCTGCCTATTTTAGACATACTAAGTATGTCTGAGACACATTATATGATAAATTAGAATCTAATATAACTATCATATAAGTATATCAAAAACATATTAATGTGTTTTGGATATAGGAAGTATAAACTCTTTTGTAAAATCCCAATAAGCCCAAATATATTCCTTTTAACTCATATTTTCAGTTTCATTTTTTTCCCATGGATCAAGCCCCCAGTTTACAACCTTCTAACACAGTTACAATACACGTCATTTTTGAAGACCCAGATTAAGTTTCCAAAGATGGAACTATGTATGGTACTAGGACTTGATCCCAACAAAGACACTGTCCTAGTCACGTTATATGAGTGATGCCTCTGTCTGCTGCCAGCTGGAGCAATAGCAGTCTCCTTTGATGCACAAACCACAGTGACCTCTGCATGCCTGGGCCACTGAGTACAGTGCAGTGGATCCTAGTGAAGAGATTCCCAGGGAGCCTGTATAAGCAGGGAACCCCGCAGGTGCTTGCTTCTCAAGGGAGTCTCTCAGATAGGGTCATTATTTCATATCCTGAGACTAACGTGGGTCATCTCCATTACTGCTGTTATGTGGTTTCTTTTTTCTCTTCAGAAACCATGCTTTCCTTGACTTCAACTCTACATTAGTTTTTTTTTTTGGGGGGGGGGAGCAAACCACAACATTTTTCAGATCTTTCTCCTCTGATTTTCACTCTCAAGTCTTTTTCTTTTTTATTTAATTTTTCATATATATGAATGATTTGTCTGCATATATGTGTGGTACCATGTGCATGCCTGTAGAGGCTAGAAAAGGTCATCAGATTCCCCTGGGAATGGAGTTGCAGATGGTTATGAGACACCAGGTGGGTGCTAGGAATTGAACCCAGGTCCTCTGGAAGAGTAGTAGGTACTCACAACCACTGAGCCCACTCTCTAGCCATTTGCCATCTATTCTAATGTGAATCTGGCTAAAAACATCCAGCAAAAAAGCCCTGTCATAGTCTAAACTCTGTTCTGCCTTGAAATTTTCTGCACCCAGTTAGTTAGTCCATCATCTTCAAACTCAATCTCTCCCAAAGTGTCAGGTCAGTGACAAGGTCTTTGCTGGAATGTAACACAGTGGCCTCTTGTCCCATTCCTCATGGAGTCCTTGTTTCCATCTGAGATCTCAGGGGTCTTTACTGTCTATGTTTATATGGGCATTCTAGTCTGCTGCACCCCCAACAGACATACGCATTACGCTTTACTCACAGCGTTCTGGGGCTTCTCTACAGCACATCTCCAAAGTCTTTCAAATCCTCCTGAATATCAAAAGCTTAAGAACAACATGGGGGGTTGGGGATTTAGCTCAGTGGTAGAGCACTTGCCTAGCAAGCGAAGGCCCTGGGTTCGGTCCTCAGCTCTGAAAAAAAAAAAAAAGAACAACATGGTTAGGTTTAGTCACAGCAACAACTCACTTCTCCGAGGCCAGTATTCTGTGTGGTTTGGTTGGTTTTGTCACTGTGACAGAATATCTGACGTAAACAACTTAAGAAAGGGAGGGTTTCTTTGGATTCTGTGGGGTGTGGACAAAGCCCCAAGTGAGTGAAGTCCTAAGGGAATGTGTGCTGTTAATATGGACATGGCCGTTTCAAAGACCCCAGATCCTCAGGCCCGTGGAGGAATGACAAAGCCTTCTTCACCCACAAATAAAGCTCATGGGGAAATGACAAGGCCTTCTCCACCCCCACATAAGGCTCATGGGGAAATGACAAGGCATTCCTCTAGTCCATGTGTCGATTTTGATAGTGTGTGTATATGTCCACCATTACTTTCTCCCCAAGATGTTCACAGCACAAAGATTGCTCCAATATAGAATCTGCTCCAATCGAGATTAACTAAACCTGTCTCCTTGTTAAACTGTGTATAATAACCCTGTTTCCTTGTGTATCTGCATGTAATAACCCTGCCTCCTTGGTCATTTGTATGCAATAATCCCACAACTCTGTCCAACTCCATATAACAAATGTGTTCCCAGGATGTTGAGGCCTTGCTAGCCAAGAGCCCAGACCTCCTAATCCCAAATTTGTCTGTCTAGGTGTCTGTCTTTTCTTCATGCCCTTGCTGTCCCACGTCAGGTCTAAGTCCCTGTAGCCATGTTCAAAGTTTTAAAAGTTTTGATCTACAGTTTTCCTTGGATCCATTGGTTCTGGGTCTGTGGTGAGGCAGAATATGGCAAAGTCACAATGGCCATGGTCAAGACCTGACCCTGGCCCTTACTTCCTCTGGGTCGTATTCCAAAACAGTGCCAGCATGTGGGATCCATACCTTCAGTACCCAAGCTTTGGGGACAGATGCTTCATACTGAAACCATAACAGCCACTAATCTTTACTGGGCAATACTTCTGAACTTTGTGATAGGTGGTATTTTAACCTGTAGAAAAAGCTTATGAGAATAAAGAAAAATAAAACTGGTTCAATAGGACTAAGTGAAGATTTTATTATAAGAATAACTATACAACTCCATTTTTATATAATGCCTTTATTTTTTAAAAGCATTTCTTCTGATTGTCACATTTCTAATAAGCAATCAGGGATTATGTCCATTTCAAAAATATTTAAGTTCAGTTTCAAATATGATTCAAATCAATAAAAGAAAAAGATGCATATTGAACAGCTAGAATACACCAATCCCTGTAGTAGGGGCTCTGGGACAAAGTGGGAAAGTTAATGTAATTAAACCATGCTAAACACCACAGTAAGAGAGGAGAGAGCGAGATGGATATCCTCACTGAGCAGAGCAGACCTACAACTCAGCTCAGCCCAGGCTTCCTGAAAAAGCAAAAGTAACATTTAAACAAATGTTTTCCAAACAGTGGGGATTTGGTAGTCCACTTGACCCATCTTACCCACTTCCCAATTCTTGACATTTGAACATATTTGATTGTCATAATGCATTCTCATTCATCTGCCCTCCAGTCCCCTTTCCTCCTCCATAGTGACCCAGGGCCTTCTACATGCTAGGTATACACTCTACCACTAAGCCACAACCCTGATAACTGTCACAAGGATCAAAGGAATTTCACTGGCCCCTAATGTGAAACTTCTTTCCAGGTGTCACCCATTGGACAAGCCCTCTACAACAGCAAAGAAAAAAGATTTAGTCCAAAGTGCCCCACTACTGCCCAATGGGAAACCTTGGTCTAAGTGGAGTCCTGACTTGCGGGAAGGAATTGAGGAGGTGATGAGGTGAGGAACAGTGCAGGCAGGATGGAGAGGGTAGAGAGCAGCACTCTAGAGAGGGCCACTGGAAGGAGACCATTGACAATTCATCCAGTCACTAATGTTTATATGGTAAAATACACACAGTGTGAGATTTACCAATTTAACCATCAAGTGCTCAGTTCTGTGATGCTAAATATAAATAAAACTGTCACAATCATCTGTCTCCAAGGCCCCCATCTTCCCACTAAACTCTGTACCCACTAAACACTTAAGTCTACCCTCTCCTCAGAACCAGGCAAACACCACCCACATTTCTGTCTCTTTGAACTGAACTTATCTGAAAAACCTCATACAATGTGATAATTTAATCATTGTCCCTTTGTGTATGGTTTACTTCATGTAGAAAATGTTTTCAAATTTCATATATATTGCAACATATGACAAATTCTTTTGGGGGGGCTAAAATATCCCATTCTAGTATTGTTTTTTATCCATCACTCATCCATTAAATAGATAATACTTTTGACAACATGGAATAACGTTGCTATGGCCATGTATATGATGGAATCCCTGTTTCCAGTTCTTTATAGAATATACCCAGAAGTCATTCCCTGGCATTACGCCAGTGCTTGGTACATGACTGAATGATACCCATGATTGTTCTTCCATGGAACCTATGTTCTGTGAAGGAAAACAGAACAGCTAAAGGAGCAAGCAGATAGGGCCATTTCTGGGATCTTTGTAAAGAAAATAAACATAACTACAGTGAAGATAACCCAAGAAGGGCAAGACTACTCTGAAGAATATGGGAAGCAGCAAAGATGGCCGACACCTTTAAACTTTGAACTTTGAACAGGGCCAGCCAAATCAGGATGCTATATTAGTGTACATAAAAAATTGAGAGATGTTAAATACAAGGTCATAATAAGTTCTACAAGAGGCTAGAGGCTTATATCATTGTTATTTTATAGATATTCTTTGTTGAGCTAAAAGATTGGGCTCAGGTACATGTTTATCAGACACAGTAATCTATGGCTGGCCTCTCAGATATCTGATCTCTTTCCAGAATCATCTTATGAATGGCAAGAGGATACTTTTTAGTTCTAACTAACAACACCTATTTTATACCCAGCACTACTGCTAGTTTTTTTTTTGTTTGCTTGTTTACAGAGACTTTTCTACACGCACAAGATAAAATGGTATTGATTCTAAGAAGAAATGGCTTACTTCACTATAGCCTTGCTTTAAAATAAACAAGTTCCACTCTGCTCAAAACAAGACTCTCATGCTCTGTCAAACAATGAGAATAGTTTCCTCGCACCTAAGACCATGTGCAGCTTATGCAAATATTGTTTAAAACCTGTTTTTCAATGAATAATGATCTACAACCATCTACAAAGATACACACTTCTATTGCCAAAGACTTCCTATTCAAAGAGCAGAAGCTCTGATTTTTTTTTTTTTTTTAACAAGATGACCTTTTCCCACTAGGTGAATGGACACATCCTCTTGGGTAGAACTAAGACCTTGACACCATTCACATGTAAAGATCTAACAAAAGTTTTCCATGAAAGCTCTACCACAATCCAGCTTAAAATACTAACTGTATTGGTTACATGAGCAAGAATAAGTGATGTTATAATGTGTATATTAGGAGGAATGATAAGATTATTTTCTGTTTTGTTAAATTCTCATTTTATCTTTTACTATAATGCAAGTGGCTAATGAAGTAATAGTGAATCAATATTCTTAGCCTCTAAAGTACTTACTAAAAAGTGGCCAGTTTTGCTTAGTGTACTTACTCCATCAACAAACAGTGACTGAACACCTAGATGAAAAGCAAAGCAGAGGCTATTAAAATTGTAATGTAACACCATAAAGCTAAGCATTTGCCTACATACATTAGCTGATTGCTTTAGAATAAGGTTTTAAACACCGTATGTGGAAATATTTAACATGCTTTAGAAAAGCATTAACCTATTAAGGATCCCATCATTACTACCAGGACGTGCACCTCTGACATTTACCATCTAGCACTGACCTCAAACAGAGAAGTTCACAAATATATTCTTAAAAAAGATTATAGAAATTAAAAAAGGACTCTGACTGTTTTGCATCTCCCCCTATAACTCTTGCTTCTTTTGTAACTCCTCTGCCTTCTTTGTTAGTCAACAGCCAACACATTCTTACTGATTGCCAAACACTGCTCAAAATTGAAGACACAAACAGGAATGAGAAGGATGAGATTGATAATCCATGATATTTACAGTCTGGGTGAGGAGGCAGATTAAAAAAAAAAAGGCACAAAGTTCCCAGATGCCTAGGGAGGAGGTAGAGATGATTATCCACAAACATCAAAACCATGATGTCCAGCATAATGTATAGAGATGTACAAGAGAAATAGTTGGGGAAGATGAAGCCATCTCATCCCTCAAAATTTTTACAGTCTCTTCATGAGGAGGGGAAGAGCCTAGATTATAGACCTAGGGTTTGTACATAGTTCTATTTGACTTCTGTTAAACGTACTGCTGGGTGCCACACAACTGTTACTTTCAGCCTGTTCAATCTTGGTCATGCTTCTTCAAATCTATTGCTTGAGGAATGTGTGGCAGGTCCAGGGAAGCTACCAAAAAAGGCTGCAATCTTGTGTTCTCACTCTCAATATTTTCTTGCCTTGGATTTAGCAGTGTATTTCATTTTTTACTGAGAAGAGGACAATCTTCTAAGCAGTTTATCCTGTTCCCTGGTCCATTGCTTAGCTCCAGCCAAATTCTTGGGTTATCTCTCTACTCTTATCAACCATCTAAGACAGTGGTTCTCAACCTTCCTAATGCTGTGGCCCTTTAATACAGTTCCTCATGTTATAGTGACCCCAACTGCAAAATTATTTCATAACTATAATCTTGCTACTGTTATGAGTCATAATATAAAATATCTGACATGCAGGGTATCTGATATGTGACCCTCAAAGGGATCACAACCCATAAGTTGAGAATCACTGATCTGTTCTGGACTGTCTTTGCTGTGGAATAAATGACAGAAAAAATTCAGCCAGAAGTCCTAAAAACTTCACTTAGTCTTATCACAGAAAACAAACTCCACTTTCTGGGGAAGGTAGTCAAATCCTTTGATCACATCAATTGTGATACAGTGGATAACTATACAATGACCTTTATTTAGTGTCCTGGGCATCACTTAGTCCTAAAGTTTCAATCCAAACAAGTCATTTGAGCTTCTCGGAGAAAAGAAAAACATACATACATGTAGCTGGAGAGCTTCTCTCTGGGTCCCGCCAAGCCCCCGCAGTCCCGTAGCCCACTTATAAAATACACACACAGACGCTTATATTATTTAAATTATTTGGCCTAATGGCTCAGGCTTCTAGCTAGCTGTTCTTATATCATAAATTAACCCATATCTATTAGTCTATAAGTTGCCATGTGGCTCATGGCTTACCTGTACCCTACATCTTGCTTGTCATGGCAGCAGCTGGCAGTGTCTCTCTGCCTCAGCCTTCCACTTCCCAGACCTCACCTCTCTCTTTGTCCTGCCTATACTTCCTGTCTGGCTACTGGCCAATCAGCATTTTATTTATTAATCAATCATCCACAACACATACACACTGGGGATAAACTAAGTAGTTCACAGAACTAAAAGAAAACCTAAAACTGCTCCAAACATTGTGTGTTTGCTTGCTTTTAAGCAAAATACAAAAACTGTTCCAAGTGTGAAAGCAGAGGAAGGATGGGACAGTCTCTTGAGGAAGCCATAAGTAGGATGGACCACTGTGAACACACTTCCTAGGTTCACTCATCATTTCCAGAGAAAAGGGTGTCAGGTGGATTCCCACTCATTAGTAAGAGTGACTATCAAAAGCACAGTCAGCAGAAGAGAGAGTAAGTATATCCATTGCTGTAGAACCTAAATGGTCAGTTAGAACCAATCTTGTTTCTTGGGGGTCAGGGGCTGGGACCTGCATTCCAGTTCAGAAGTTTCCTAGCCCTTCTGTGTATTTATCTAAACCATAGAGTTTAGCCATACCCTTCTAAATAGGACCAGCAGGGCTTCAAAGCTGTCAGCTTCTAAGCACCAGGAGTCTGACTCTCCAATGGACACCTGCATGTAACGATGTATAGACTAAAGAGAATACTGTGTGACTCACTGTGTCACACTACAGCTTCTATGACCAGATTTTTCTCTTCTCTTTTCTTATCTTTTTCGTTTTTCTCTTTTCTTTAAAATTTTATTTTGTTTTATTTTGGCGGGGAGGTTGCAGGAGCAAGAGCAGATGGGGGCGGGATGTGGAAATGAGTGGGATCGAGATGCATGATATGAAATCCACAAAGAATCAATAAAAAGTTAAATTAGAAAAAAAAATATGTAGTGTAGATAGTGGTGGTGGTGCACTCCTTTAATCCCAGCACTTGGGAGGCAGAGGCAGGCGGATCTCTGTGAGTTTGAGGCCAGCCTGGTGTGCAAATCAAGTTTCAGGACAGTCATGACTGTTATACAGAGAAACCCTGTCTTGGGGGGGAAAAAGCCAAACAAACAAACAAAACCAAAGTATGAAGTATAAAACAAGAAGAGAAACTATTTTAGGAAAAACTTTAGGACCAGCCACATGAAGAACCCATTGATAAATCTCCTTGTTATGAACTTTTTTTTATCTATGTTCTTATTAACTAGAACAAATCCTTGAAGAGAAAGTTCATGCCAAGTGCTTATCCCAGTCCTCAACAGTGAGCCAATATTCACTGATAACCCCTCTTTCTACAGAGCTAAGATCTTTTTGAACTATATCCTGTCACTGGGGGCATAGTCTTTTTCACTGGGCTCTCCCCATTAACACCCAATCTTACACATACATACTACAAGGTATCCATTCATTCTCTCTTCCTGTTTCCCAAAACGATTTTGTAAAAGGATAGAGAATATTAGAATCTGATTTTCATTTTACTCATCAGTAGTTCCTGAATGTTGGTCTTCGTGACAAGTTACAATGGGCTTTTGCTGTTGTTGTTATTCATTATCTGAATATATCTGAATATACAAGGCCTGATACTTGTCACTGTGTCAAAGGTCAGGACAGAGAATCCTAAGGAAGATGACGACGACGATGATGGCAATGGTGTCAATGGTCAGCATGCGTAAACACCTGCTGTACAGGTGCTGACTGAAGCTCTTTGTGTGCACTGAACTTCCCTGCTGGTGGAGGGGAGCTAGGAACAAATGTTCATGAGGGAAACAGAAACAAGAGAAGAGGCAACCACTGGGATCAGATCTCAGCAGATGCAAATGATGAGACCATGGAATACAGACTTGCTTTGTTTGATAATTCAACACTTTGCATAGTATCTGATAAAGAAATGAACAAATGGGGCGGGAGATATGGCCAGGTGGTTAAGATCACCGGCTGCTCTTGTAGAGGATTTGAATTTGGCTCTCAGCACTTACAATGATGGCTTACAATCCCCTGGAACTGCAGTCTCAGGACATCTGGTGCTCTCTTCTGGCCTTTGAGGGCACCTGAATTCATGAACATACACACATAAAATAATACAAATGCATTTTTTTGAAGAAAGAAATGAACAGAGGATCCACTAACCATACATATCAATTCTCCTAACAGAGTAACACACCCTAGTTCACTGGACTCCAATCTCTGCTTTGTACTGTTAGAGATGGGAAATCTCAATGTCTGTCCTGCTTTTGAAATGTGGAATTAAATATTCTGTTCGCAAAGAACAAGTGAGACCCAACAACTACTCTGTTTCATTTTATTCCTAGTAAGCAGAAAAAAAAGAGAAGAAAAACCTCAAACACTTAGGGAATCTCAGTGTCTAGTATTGACTGGTTCTTTCCAGCAAAGAGAAGATTAAAATACATCCACTGCTTCTCAAAAGCCTCAATTTCCCTACAGCTAACTTCTCACTAATAGCTTATGGTATCTTTTACATTTAATTCTTCTTTTTATCATGTGTGTATGTGTGTGTGTGTGTGTGTGTGTGTGTGTGTGTGTGTGTGTGTAGCACTTACATTAAATCTGAAATGCTTTTAACTAAGTGCCTGGGAAAGTGGATGGAGAAGTACAAGGTCTGGAAACTATCTAGCACCACATGCCAGTAACCCTTACAGATCATCTCCTGTTTGTTAAATGTCAGAATTACATTAAGTGTTGCTTAGTCTTAAACTGTGAAATAATAAAAATGATCCATTTCCCTATTTAGTCCAAATATGGATCAAATTCAATATTCTTCCTAGAGAAACAAAGCAGAAGAATGCTGGATTATAAAGTAATGAATAAAGTTCTGATGCTCTGTACAACTGGGTCCTCATGGACGGTGGAGGGGGACAACAGTGTTACCTGTCCCAGCTCCTTGTTTATAGCAGGATGTACTTTCTTTTGCACAAAAAAAAAAAAATGATGCATTGGCAAGTACTGGTCACAAGGCACGGGTAAATTCCAACATCATTGTCAGTTTACTTGACCAAGAAGTCTACTTCGCATTTCTCACACTTCTTTCAAATGTTTTCCTTGGTAGTGTCTTTAAAGAGGAAAAGCTTTCAACTCTGAGCACTAGAAGAGAGGAAGCCTCTTAAATCATTCATAGAGAAAAATTAATAGTAAACAATTTAATGTCAATTATATTAAGCAGTTCATGTTCTACATATCGGATGACACATTCTATTCCTCTCCATGGGAAGCTTGGAGGTTTCAGCCTTGTCTTGGGCCATATTGTAGGAGCCAGTCCTTCTCCTGGGCCCATCAACTGTGCTCATCAGAAATCTTGCACAGCACTCTGAGTTTTATTAACCCCTCTTTAAAAAGAGAGGCTGAATATTGAAAACATCTAGCTCCGTATTGTATTAAAATATCAACAAATGTATCTTTAAAATTTTATCATTACTGCAAATGTGTGTGTATGCATGTCCACACATGTACTGTGGCAAATGGAAGGCCATGCAGAAAGAAAAAGAAAGATCGCAGGTAAAGAAATGATAAGTAGAAAGGCATGACTTTGGTATGTTTGAAGGATGATAACAGGCCAGTGACATCTGAAGTAATGCAGTGGCAAAAGTCAAGGGGGAAATGTCCTCAAGGTCAGATTGGGTGAGACCTTGTTCATAGAGGCAAGACACAGGGTTCTATTCCAAACATGAGGCCAATATTTTAGAACATTTTAAACAAACAGATGATCTAGTTAATTTCTCCTTGTTAAAAAGTATCAACCGGCCGGGCGGGGGGTGGCGGTGGCACATGCCTTTAATTCAGCACTTGGGAAGCAGAGGCAGGTGGATCTTTGTGAGTTCGAGGCCAGCCTGGTCTACAGACGAGATCCATGAAAGGCACAAAGCTACACAGAGAAACCCTGTCTCAACAAGAACAAAACAAAACAAAAAAGTATCAACCAAAGACTGGAGACACAGCTCAGTGGTTAAGAATGCATACTGCCAAGGACATGAGTTCAGTTCCCAGCACCTATGTCAGGCAGCTCACATCACCTTTAATTCCAGCTCTGGGGTACCTAGTGCCCTCTTCTGGTCTCCACAGTCACCTTCACCCACATGCACACACCCATACACAAATAGGTACACATAATTAAAAATAAATCTCTAAAAGTTTCTAACTTATACAGAAAATAGGTAAGTCCAGAGGATTTTTTACAAGCTTTCCGGCAGAAACTTCGATGGGTACAAGTTGTTTTGTCCAATTGGTCCATCTGCCTCTTAGTTTTGATCTCATCTTCATAGAGAACAGTGCCTCTCAATCTGCAGGTCGCGACCCCTTTGGGGATGGAACAACCCTTTCACAGGGGTCGCCTAAGACTATCAGGAAAAAGATATTCACATTATGATTCATAACAGCAGCAAAATTACAGTTACTAAGTAGCAACAAAAATAATTTTATGGTTGAGGGTCACCACAACATGAAGAACTGTATTAAAGGGTCAAAGCGTTAGGAAGGTTGAGAACCACTGAGATAGAGTCTCCAGGCAAGGATATCATTTAGGGTGAAAGTAATAACAAAGCAGATCTCCTTTCTGGCATTCCTGGCCTTTGGTAAGGACAGACTTGCTGACAAGACTGTGCTGGTTCGATTTTGATTTTTTGTTTGTTTGTTCTTTTTGGTCAACTTGACACAAGCTAGAGTCATCTGAGAAGAGGGAACCTTAATTGAGGGATTGCCTCCCTCAGAGGCTTCTTGCCTGTGGGCAGTCTGCTTTCATGATTAGTGACTGATATGGGAGGACCCAGCCCATGGTAGGTGATACCGCTCCAAGGCAGGTGGTCCTAGGTGCTGTAAGAAAGCAGGCTGAGCAAGTCATGGGGAGCAAGCCAATCAGCAGTGTCCCTCCATGATCCCTGCCTGTTTCTATTTGAATTATTGCCCTGACTTCTGCAAAATATTATCATGTTCTTTAATTTTTTTTGATTGATTGATTTAGTTGTTGTGACTAAGGGTTTAAGAAGTTAAAACAAGTCTTTTAGAGAACCCTAAAACAGGACTAAGGATAAAGAGCTACCACCAACTCTGGCCTTCAGTTGCTGATCTAGTTTATTGGGAAATCTTGTCACCTAGGAAAAAAGAAAAGCCACAATACTAAAGCTTTCAGAGTGGTTAAAAGATGCATCCCAGTGTTCAAAAGGGAAGAGTTGGCCAGAAATGAGAGCAGACAGGATTATCCCAGGGGGCTGAACTCAAGAGGAAAGGGAGAGAGAAGAGCGGACTTACAGTGGAAGATGAACAACTTTTCTCATGATGGGTATTTTCTCAGTAAGATGAGAAGCAAGCTGCTTGGCTAAGAGAAAAGAGGGAAGTGGTTTTGGAGGTTGGAGAAGAGTAGAATTGCTAGGCACTCCCCGGGGCTCACTTGAGGTTTGTGGTTAGAGATTTAAAATACCACTTGGCAGGCTGGCTGCTTCCTCCAGCTACGGTGAGCCAGGGACGAGACTTTCGTTTAACCCAGGTGAGGTTTCTCCACACAAGTAATGTGAAGGGAAGGTGAAATTAGTGAGGGATTTGAGGGGCAGGAAAGGCAGTGTCCAGAGAAGGGAGGATACAATTACAGCGTGGTGGGAATAGGAAAGCCAACAGGAAGAGAAGGGACTGGGCATCCCTGGCCAATGAACAGGGCAAGTGACAGGGCTAAGATATGGCAGTCAAGTGTGTGCTGCTGGAAAGTGTGAAACTGGAGGTGGTAGCAGTCAAAGAAGCTGAGGTGTGGGTGGACAGGGAGAAAGGACCGTCACAAGTCAACGAAGAAACCCAGAGGCCCGTGGAGTGAGCATGTGTTTGAGTGGCAGTCCAAGTCACTTCATCTAATGATAGCTGCAAGGGTGAAGATGATGCTGAGCCGAGTTCTGGAATGTTCAGTGAATAAGTGAGAGTGACTAAAAGAACTGGAAACTGGAACCAGAAAACTTAAGCCAAAATGTGCAGAAGTCAGATTTGTTGGCAAGGATAAAATGTTTTGCTGTGAGAGTAATGTTGTTGTATTGTTTTTTTTTTTTTTTTTTTTTACTGTCTTATTTGAGGATGTATTTGAATTATTCCTTGAAGATTTTTTTTAAAAATCTGTATTACTTTAAATTTAAGTTATGTGTGTATCATGAGTACAGCACCTGCTGAGGCCAGGTGAGACCATTAGGTCCCCTGGAACTGGAGTCACAGGTGGTTATGAGCTGCTCAACACCTAAAACTTGTGCATTGTAACACATACTAACACACACTAATACACACACACACACACACACACACACACACACACACACACACACCACTTCATACATATGCACACATATGTACAATAGTAGAAATAAATAATAACACATTTTTAAGACCCAGAAAGTAAATAAGTCTCAGGAAGGTCTTGAAACTCAGAACATTCACAAGGCCCCTCCCCAAGCTTACATGAACCATAACAACTTCTGGGAAGCTCCAGGGATATGATTTTCATGAGTTGTCACCCATGCTGGGCAGAGCTTCCGAGCTGCTTTTGAATCACCCATGCTCCTGTAAGTGACCCCTGCATTATTATGCCTATACACAACCCCCATAAATTCACTGGTTCACTAAGCTAAACGAGGGTAATCATTCCCTTCATCTGTCATGGGTACCCTGTCTGGGGGTGAATAGATGTTTGATCACATCTCCTTAGGTATTCCAATTTCATATTCAAATTTCTCTAATTATTTCAAAAAAATTCTTGAACAGCTTATTTGCTCTAAATGGGTTTCAATCAGGAATCAAACATAGCATTCATCTGCTGTGTCTCTTAAGCATCTTTATAAACAATGATAATTTCTCCTCCCAATATATTAAGACTTTTTATGACATTAAATTGTTACATATAAATCCAGGCCAGGCTCCTGCCAAATAGCCTGCCTTGTGTATTTTATTGTTCTTTGTGGTAGCATTTAAATCTTTTTTTTCTTTCCCTGATATTTTCTGCAAGCTGGAAGTCAGAGCTAAAAGCTGGATTTGTTTCAGCTAAGCAATTCTGGCCAGAATAACTTGTAGGTGATGTTGTGAATCTCTTATTGCCTCACATCAGGGCCACAGAAGGTCTGTCTCACTGGTTTTGATTCTAAGATTTACCCTCATGAGAACAATAAGTAAGCAGGGTAACACACTGCAAAGGTCTTGCTCTGAAAATGTGAGCCTCTAATTTTGCTAAATAAATAAATAAATAAATAAATAAATAAATAAATAAGGTCTAAGAAGCAAAAGTATAAAACAAAAATCAAGGATTCAAGAAAAAGTTACAGGAGCTTGATACTGAAGAATCCACTTGCCAGAGGCAATTTTATAGTATGGATATTAGAAGAGTGCAACGTCCATGTGGGGAAATTATGAAGACCATGAGAATAGTATGCATTAATCTACCCCTTTCCATTATTACTCCAAGCCTGTTGCTAAGTAACAGCTAAAATATAGATTCTTCATAAGAAAAAAAGAAAAAATTTAATTCATGAATCAGGCTAAGAATGATTTTAAAATACTATATATACACTGCCTAAATAACTAATTCTTGAGTTGCGTCTGAAAAAAAAAATCAAGAATTTGTAAAGACTCCTGTTTTGTTTTTTTGTAAAAAGCCTGGGAGGGCAAAGGCCAAAGAGAAAAAAAAAAACTAAAACACATTTTATATGGTTTGTTAATGGTTCCATAAATACAAAAAACTATGTCAGCCCTCACTTAGCTAGGACAGACTACAAAATTAACTTGGAACATACATTTTTAATCCCTAGATTACTGTACGCCTGTGAGCTCAAATGGGAACTTAATCAATACAGCGTACAGACTTGCAACCTGCTAATTGCAGTTTCCTGCTGTACACTGGCTGTCTATTTTGGAAAGCAAAAGAAAGCCTTACTAACTTCAGATGTGGCAGGCTAACAATGACCCTGACAGCCTTGGTAACACCCTCAACTGATAACATGGAGAGACACTTGGGATCCCACTTGGGACAGTTCCCCGGGGATGTCCACTGTGTATTCTCAGCTGAAGGACATGCTCTAAGCTAGTCAGGATCCTGGTATGAAGCAGCCTGCTTTGTTCTGCCCTCCCTGTACCTCGGGATGCTCACACACTGCCGCTGAGGTGAGAGCAATTGCTTCTTAGGCCAGCCTCAGCTCTAAGTCACCAAGGAACAGATGAAAATTACAAATTCTCAGCCCTTATCCGCCTGTGATTTTACTGACAAATCTGTGAAGAGGGGGAAGGCCCAGGTTTCCCTAAGTAGAACCCTCCAGCAAAGCAGCAGCCTCCCAGAACAGGCTGTTCTAACTTTCCTTTGTTTACCCACGGTAGCAACCATAGCAACCTTCTCTGATCACACCAAGTGTTCCAATTCCTGACGAAGTTTCCATACTGAGACACCTGCTCTCTGAATAGAAATTTTACTGATCACTCTTACGTTGGAATTCTGTAACACACAAATGAGCAATCCACAAGGAGCTAAAGGCGCAGGACACTGATTTTATATTTCATGTTCACTTTTGTCACTTTGGATCTAATTTTTTTTTGGTTTGTTTTTTTGTTTTGTTTTGTTTTTCAAGTTTCTCTGTGTCCTGGCTGTCCTGGAACTCACTCTGTAGACCAGGCTGGCCTTGGTCTCACAGAGATCTATCTGCCTCTGCCTCCCAAGTGCTAGGATTAAAGGTGTGCGCCACCACTGCCTGCAGATCCGACTAATTCTTAAAAAAAAAAAAAGTAACAGTTTACCTTTCACCCCAGTTGCTGAAACTATATCATTTAGTGGGTGGATGTCCACAATCTTCTGAATATGTGATATCCTTCTCATGTTTATTGCCTGTGGCTTCTTTTATTTCTTTCACCTGCTTTTACTCTGCTGTCATTGTCAACACATTTTGTTTATTTCTTCCCTTCTTCCTACCAACATTAATTTAGAATTCCCTCTCTACTTTCATATGCACTGGTGGCCTATAACCTTAATAACGACTACTTCCTTCAAGGTATTTTCACTGCCAGTCTTCCCTCAGCTCTGGAAACTAAATGTGAGCCTGTGCTTATTCCAAATTCAACCTCCTCACTTCTCCACCGCCCTTAACTTCCTTCTGTGTTTGACCAAGATCATCCAGAACTTCAGCTTAAGTATGTCACTGAGTTTTCCATTACATGTCTCAAAATGTCCTTCCTACTTGCATTATCGTTTTCCATTGAGATTGCAAGTATCCATTGAGTTATAATAGATTAGATACCAGATGAGAGATGAGAGAGAAAGATAACTGGTGATAGATAATAAGATGATAGAGGATGGATGGATAGGCAGATAAATGATAGATAGATAGATAGATAGATAGATAGATAGATAGATAGATAGATAGATAGATAGATAGATAGATGAGCAGATAGATGATATAGCGAGGCAGCCTGTTTTTCTTCCTGAGTAAAAAACTATTTACTTTCAACAAATCACTAATATTTTCAGATTATTCACTTCATTTTTATTTTAGGTGATTTTCTTTTTCAAATAAATAAATAAGTTTTCTGCAGCTAGGCATAGTGGAACACATCTTCAATCCCAGCTGCTTACAACTTGATGGGAATAATCACTTGGGTCCAGGAGTTCAAAGCCAGTCTGGATAGCATAGAAAAATCCCACCTAAAAACTTTTCTTCTTTGGAAAATGTGTATAAGTAGTGTGTCTTCTATAGTTATACATCTGAGGATAAAGAGTCTATAATTATAGTTAAAGATCGATTTTAACTTTTCTAGAGGAGTGGTACATGTACCATGGCAAGCGTGTGGTAGTCAAAGGATAACTTGCTGGAGTAAGTTCCTTCCTTCCATCTTGTGAGTCCCAGGGATCCAATCCAGTCATCAAGCTTGGCAGCAAGCACCTTTACACACTGAGTCATGTCAGCTGCCTCTGAACAACATCTTGACCACATAAATTTCCCTTAAATCACAGTCCATTTCAGATATACTCCCTATTGTCTAGCAAATGCAAGTCTGATGCACCCTCTACCCTCCTTAGTGATTTGCTTTTGTCTCTTGTTGGTTTATTTTTCTTTATAATAATTATTTTATTCCAAATTCTTCTTTGAATCTAGAAATCCAAAAGATTTTTTTTGATATTCCTTGGACTTTAGAAATGTCACCAGAATATACCCAGGCATATGACTTTTATAATTATTATTAATATTAAGTTACTAATATTATCTTTTATAGTAATTATAAATATTAAGCTGCATCTGGGCTTCATAAATTTTTTCAATACACTATCTCAAGTCTTTTTTTTACTTTTTCTTTAAGCTTCAAGAAATTTCTTATTTCATTCTCACTTTTCTGCCAGCCTCCATCTTAATCTCTCCCTCTCTCTCTCCCTCCCTCCCTCTCCCTCCCTTCCTTCTTCTCTCCCTCCCTCTATTTCTCTCCCATTCAGAAATCCTACTATGACACAAGCGAATCTCTCTAAACATATGCCAGGGACGGCATATAAGATGGCTGATGTGCTGCCAGCAGAGATTGGAGAAAAGGGGACCCAAGATTGTGGACCATCAACCCTCCGTGTGTTCCCCTTCAGATCTTCTGCTTAGCATGCCTCTAGAGGGCCAAGGCAGAAAAGCCTACGTGTCCCAAGGTCATGCTTTATGGCATGAACGTGTCATGTCCTCCTCCATATAAATACTTCTTGTAATGCTAGTCTTTTTCTTCTGTCTGATCTTCATGTTCTGTGTTCCTAGATCAATGGTGATTTCTGTGAAACAGGAAAGGAGTGAAGTAAATTTCACAGGAAATTATACAGAGATGATCACCCAGGCTGGGATTAAGGTAGTTATGCAGTTCATGGAAAAGAACCTGCAGCCTGGGGAAGCTTTTTAGGCTTGGATAAACTGTACCGAATGTGTGGTCAACTATAGCACATGGTATGATGTGTATCAACACACTGGACTTAAATTGGCCATGATGAATAATTCAGTTTCTGAGGATACTCCAAGGACATCGTGTAAAACTTGAGACCCTAAGGGGTATTGGTTGAAGACTGTGGATAGAGTAACATACAGATGGGATGACAAACTAAAATTGTGGGAACTTACAATAGGAGGAAAATAGTGGCCTCCACCAAGAAAGGGAGATAATGTGACAATTGATGGAGTGATTGCTACAAGCTTTATTGGGTTCCTAGATTAAAAAGAGCTGCCAAGAAAGGTGAGCTTCCTTTCATAGAAGCTCTAAAAATTAGATTAATTCTTCCCTGGAATTGTTGGGATATAGAAGGACAGAAGTTGCTGACTTGCAGGGACAGATTTCTTGTCTGAGGTCATTGTAGGCCACCAGTCATGGGGCTTGGTGTTTGCAGAGGGCTGAGGAGGAACCTAGGTGGCTGCAGGGGTCTTGAGGTCGGAGCAGGCTGTGTGAGAAGGAAATGACTGTCTGGTACATTGACCACCATTCTTATTTTTACCTTTTTTGTGAAATTGCATGTTGCTAGCCTCTGGGTCAAGTGCTCAGAAGATTGTATAATCATTAATAATAAAAATAGATTATTCTTGCTTTGGTGTTGTCTGGGATAGTTCCTGTGTTTAGTAAAAGATGATGAAGGATATATTGGTGATTTTCTAAGAATAATTTTTGGAATCATGAGAACATTTTGTATTGGGTGATTTCCCCTTTTCTTTCTGTTCCCCCTTTACTTATGATAATAAAAGACTGAGGTTACCAGGGCAAAAACAGAAACTAAGAGACATTAGAGAAGCTAAGAGAAGCCAGGGAAGCAAAATCTACTTAGCAACTGCAGAAGCCCGAAGTAACCTGTCAGCTTGCACGAACACTGTCTCTGAGTCGTTACTGGACCTTCCAGGTATCCCATCCTTCGGACTCCCGAAACTGCTGAGGCTGGTCCCTGGCAAACATATCCTTCAGGTCACTGTTTGTCTAGTAAGATGCCTTTACTTTCTCATGACATTCTAAGGTATTTTCTCCATTAATCATCCAGAATTCTCAGTCTGTCCTCAAATTCACCTGTGGGTTTTTAGTTTGGAAAACTGCAGGTATTTTCTTTTTATACTCAGAAAGCCATCCTATGATCTTGTATTTCCATGAGGGTCATTATATTTTTTTCTGTTTTCAGTCTTCAATTAGCTGCTCATCACTGGAGCCACCTGCTCTGGTCACTAAGCTTTGGCCTCCTCCCTCCGGTTACTATGACCTCTTTCATCTTTACTACCCTACCTAATGTACATGTTTTATGTTTATTATGTGGGTGTTGTCTGATTCTCTCTCTGAAATGAGATGGAGAACTTTGTTTTCTTCCTAAGCTACAAGTGGCTATAATAGAACATAGAATACATTGGTTGTTTACTATACATTTTTTAAAATAAATACTGAATAAGTGACTTGTAGCCAAGCATGGTAGCTCACTCTTTAATCCCAGCACTCAGAGGCTGAAGCAAGAGGACCAATCATGAGTTATAAACCAGCCTTCTCTACACAATTTAAAGCCATTCTAGGTATATATACCCAGAAACTATCTCAAACAAATAGTTTTAGATAGTTATTTGTGATGTATACCTGCCAATCCTGCAATAACCATTCATATTTATGGATAAAGGCAGCTGGGGTGGGCTTTCTCTGTAAGTACAGAGGTCTGTTTCCATTTGTGGGTAGACAATGTTTCATCTGTGTACTCAGAGCTAAGGCATCATGGATAATAGACCATGTCCAAATACCATCACAGCATGTAAAGTCCAGCTCCTTAGGCCAACATGGTGAGGGCCAGATCCTGGTATGGCTACATCAATACCACATCTCCAGGGAGTAAAACATTTCTTTGAAGTACAGTTCAGAGTTTTGTATGAAGGTTGAACACACAAGGTCAGGGACTGTGTGTTCCTGAAGATAACAGAAGGACAAACAACAGTAAGATAAAAAAGACAGGACATCTCTCTAGAATCTTCCTTTACATGATAGATCCCAGTACATACCTTCTTGCAACTTTGCTCATGTCTATAGGCAGTGTTGTCCTCTCAGTGAGGAGCATTCTCCAGAAGGGACAGTTCTCCACTTCAGGCTTCTGCATACATTTGAAATAAAGTGCCTACCACTCCAGTGTATTCCTCAATACAGTCCTATCTGTTTTCATTCTTCCAGAACTTTCCTGCCAAATGCCTGGTAGCTGATGCTGCTGTCCACACCACCATCTTTGCTTATTAGTTGCCCTGCCACCATTGTCCCCAGCTCTGTGGCTCAACAAATACACCACGAAATGCAGCAAGCAGGCTGAATAAAGAACCCTTCCCCTTACCTTGCACCAGAAAATTCTCCGAGGACATGGTGGTACTACTTACAGAGGAAGGATTTTATTTGTAGTGGATAAAACTGTGAAGTTTCACTTCAGGTTTTTTTTCCTCCCAAAATTGAAGTAATATTCTATATAATATAATGAACTTTAATTAAATAGGTTTGGCGTGGTTTGGTTTGAGACAATTTTTCATGTAGCCTGGGCTGGCCTCAAACTCATGATGTAGCTAAGGATGACCTTCAACTCCTGATTCTCCTGCTTTCACCTCCCAAATGCTGAGATTACAAGTGAGTGCCAGTACTGATTTAATAGTACAAATATTCAAGAATGTCCTATGTACATAGGTGGTCCCTGTGTATACACTGGAGGGCGTAGTCACAGTGATTCCTAAGCCACTCTTCCCCCATAGATCATAGTCACCATCCACACCAATTTGAGAACAGTTTATAGGAATGGGTGAGATGTGATTCAGCATAGAATAATTCTGCCATCCACTTAGAAAGCTCTGTAGTCACACACTGGACATGCATGTCATACAAAAATCACCTATCTGGCTTACTGCAGAATTCTTTATAAAGATTACATAAATCCTTTAGTTTAATACCATCTTTGTATTCACAATACCCAAAAGGCAATGGCAAAATTGATTTTATAACAAACTCCATCATTTTAAAATATGATGTATTTTATCCTCAGTAATAACCACAAAAACGTTAAGCTGGCAGGTTTTAAATGTATGTCAAATTCCTTTTGTGATCACAGAATTGGAAAATATTTTTAAATGCACTCCCTGGTGATAACTGACAGTGCCTTTGGTATTCTAAAATCTTTGATTCAAATATGTCAGAATTCTAAAGAAACATACTTCAGAATAAATTTCTTGAAGATGAAAATTTCCTTATAGATTTAGTTCATTCCAGTGGTATGACTGTTCCTTATTTTCCCCAAGCTAATTGTAAAATAGGGTAATTATGAACTGGATTGCATTGCAATAAAAGTGAAATGGAGAGCTTGTGGTTTTCCACACAAATACTTTATGGCAGATACTCTCTCCCTAAGACGTAAAGGTTTTCTCCAATGGAGGTGGAGTCTGCTCTTGATGTAACTATAAAGCTCTCTGCATGGTAACATACAAAATGTTGCTTCAGGCATTGCTTTAAAGTCTTACCTGAAAACCATGGGAAGTGCAATGTCCATTAACAAAGCAGGTGACTGCATGGCTTGATTTGAAGGCGGCTCCCAGCCTGTCCTGTGAGTACAGTGTCGTTCCTTAGAATTCCTAAATTGGGAGCCATTCTCTGAGGCCTTCAGGAGGTTTCACATAAATACTAAAAATGTCTTAGAAAAATAGAACTCAGGACAGGAGGGAGCTTAACAACTGTGGATGCCTGACTTTACCCCCAGCTGTTAGCAATAATACCATCAACACACCCGTCACTTTTCTATTTCATTTAAAGCTAATAATGTAAATTAATTTAAAACCTTGACTTTCTTAGAGAGAGAATTGGTTTTAAATTCAGTATATTATTATTGGAAGCCAAGAAAGAGAAACCTAGGTCAAAGGATGGGAAGAGTCAAGGCAAGCATGAGGGAGAGTTATCCTCTCTCCACTTTCCTACTCCCAGGCACACTAGTCATTCAGCTTCTCTGCTTACCCATCTTAAATACAATCATACATGGCAGCCTCCTTACGGGGCTCTCAAATTTTAATTAAAGCTACTTCCTGCTGTTATCCCCCCCTACACACACACACACACACACACACACACACACACACACACACACACACAGAACTTAATTCACAAGTAAAGATTGCCAAAGTATAGCATGTGATGAATTGACTTATGTAAGTATTTTGTAATGAAGGCCCCAATCAAATTACCTAGTACACAGCTCTCAACCCCAGGCTATGCATCGGGTCCTCAGAACTCATGCTCTTGGACTGACATCTCCCCACATCTTTTTCCCCCAGGCCTGTGTGGTCACCATCCTGTTCTGCTCCTACGAGTTTGACTTTTGAAGATTCCAAATGAAGTGAGATCATACAAGGTTTTTCTGCGCCTGGCTTCTTTCATGTGGCATAATGTTCTCTGGGTTCATCCGTATTGTTACAAATTACAAGACTTTGTTATTTTTTGTGTGGCTGAATAATATCTATACCACATAGAGAGAGACAGGGATGCACATGTAGACACGTATCCAGCCATCCATCAGCCAACACAGGGGTCCCTTACTGTCTTGTTGTGAATGATGTTGTAATAAAGGTGGGGGTACACACTAGTAGAGTTCTCTGTCTTGGGTCCAGAAGGAAAAAAACAGAATGTGTCTCCTTGTCTTTCCAGACTATACCATTCACTTAAGTCTTGGATCACATGTACCAGTCCTGAGCCCAGGGTTTACATTGGCCATGGCCCAACCCTTACAGCCCCTGGGGAGGAATATGGCCACACAGACTTGGCTGATCCTGCTGAAGGGCTCAGATAGCAAGTGAGGCAGAAGGACATAAGTCTCTAGTATAATTTCTTAGTCTCACTTTCTCATCTCTAAAATACAGGCAAATAATATTTTTCACACATTTTCCTTAGGATCAAGCTATTTTATTGACTTTCTACTTTAACTGACTTAGAGTAGAATATGATCCTCCAGTGCTTTTTCAGCAAATACCACTCACTTAATTCATTTAATATAATGGACATCACGATGTCCTCACATTTAATAGACATTTTAAATATTAGCATGTATAGAATTGGGTCCAAAGTACAAAGATCTTTCCTGACTTCCTGAGCCTTATTGAGATCAGTTTACTTTAATGATTCCTTCTATAAAGCATTTATAACCTATAAAGCACTCTAGCAGTAACATTATTATTCCCTCTGACTATCTTGGTGGCTGTGGAAGACGTAACACACACTTGCTTTCCAAGGCCTTGTGTTTCTATTTCTGATGAATCACAGTTGCCCTGGGGTCAGAAGTCTGTTCAGCTGGGCCCTGGGTGTGCTGGTGAGGCATCTTCAAGTCAGAAAGCTGCCGGATGTGTGATTCATGATTTCATTTTTAAAATGATAAAAAATAACACCACAGACAATTGCAAGTGTTGACTGTTCAATAAGAAAAAAAAAATATCCTATGGTTCAGCATAGTAAGGCAGACTTCAATCAGGATCATGGCATGACTGGTCTAGGGGTAGGATTCTAGGACATAGAGAGTGGATCAAGGTTGAGCCCAGAGTGAGCAAGTGGGGTTACAACCAAGGAGCAGGGGCAGGGGTTAGGACACATAAGGTAAAAGAGATTCTGTCCAAATCAGCATAAGAAAATACTTCAGGAGGAAAGCAAGCACACGTGGAGTTGTTGGGAGATGGTGGAAGATAGATCAGATGTTGAGGGTGCCTGCCAGTGGTAGGCCGTTCTTGTCAAACTGATTCCACAGGTCTCATGCCAACAGTGAATTTTAGGAGTAAGTACACAAGTGGGACTAGGGAGGGGTTCTGGTCAAGCAAAGAATCTGCCATCACCAAAGGAAAACATGGAGGACAGAGATGCTCTATGAGTCAGGGGTACACAGAAGCTGGGCCCAGTGCTAACGTCAACAAGGGAATTGAGGGCTTGTAGAGATGGATCAGCAGCTATGAGCATATACTGCTCTGACAGAGGACCTGAGTCTGTTCCCAGCTCCAAGCCATGTTGGGCAGCTCACAACTGCCTGGAACTCCAGTTGCAGAGTACCCACCCTCTTCTGGCCTCCACAGGCACTGCACTCATGTGCACATAGACACATACACATGTGTATAACTAAAAATAAATAAATCATCTTTTGAAAAAGAAACTAAAAGCATTGGTGTAGCTCAGAAAATGTTTTCACTTTTGTTTTTGTTTGTCTGTTTTGTTTTTCAATGAAGGTAGGATTACTCAATTTTACTTCTTGATATTTCTGTTTTTTATTTTTTTTTTTAAAAAAATGGTTAATCATTGTCTTATTTGTATCACCTCAGAGGTTTAATAAAGAGTCTGCAGTTTTTTGTTTTTGTTTGTTTGTTTATTGCTATCTTTAATAACAAGGTGCCTACTGGTCAGGTGTGGTAACACATACCTTTCATTTCAGCAGGAAATCTCTGAGTTCAAGGCCAGTCTGGTCTACAGAGCAGCTCCAAGCCAGCCAATGCTACATAGTGAGAACCAAAACCAAATACTACTGTTCTGCTAGAGGAACAGGAGTGCCACAATAAAAGTACTCCTGATGATATCCTGATTTACTCATAGATCAGTGTCTTGCTCATCCATTGTCAGAGAAGCTTCTCCGTGCAGCAGATGGGAACAAATACAGACCCATAGCCAGATATCATGCAGAGAGTGAGAGACCTTGGAACAAACATCCCTAAAAGTATGCCTTCATCAAATCCTCCCCTCGGGGTTCAGGGAACTCTGAGGAAGGAGAGTCAGAAAGAGTTTAAGAGCCAGCAGGGTTGGAGGACACCAAGGAAACAAGGCCTTCCAAACACAGCAGGACACATATGAACTCACAGAGACTGTGGCAGCATGCATAGAACCTGCATGGGTCTGCACCAGATAGGGTCCCAGCGCTGAGAGAAGTGGGCACATGCCCTCATTCCTAACCCAGAAGTTATCTCCAATTGATAACTATTTGCAAATGAAATTAGCTTTCTCCATGGGAGTCTCACTGGAGAAACAAAGCACAGTAGGCCCAATGCCCTGCAATAGATGGCCAACACAAAATGAACAGCATCTTTGAAGGTTGTTTGTCTCGTATTGCTGTGTCAGGGCATGATTTTTCTATTTAATCTCAAAAGTCCTTTGTGTATATATTATGGCTTCTGGTTTTGTGTTTTTATGGGACTCCTATATATGCAAATGTGTGTGTGTCTGCATCTATATGCTTTTCTCTGGCTCTTTACTCTGTTTGTTTTGTCCTATTCATTTTGTTTGTTTTTGGGTTTGTTTTTATCTTGTTTCACTCTATTTTATTATTATTTCTTAGATGATTGTTTTCTAACAAGAGACAGAAAAGATGTGGACCAGGATGGGAGGGGTGATAGGCCGGAACTGGAAAGAGTTGGAGGAGAGGAAACCATAATCAGGATATATTGTATGAAAAAAAAATCTATTTTCAATAAAAGAAAAGAAGTAATTCAAAACAAACAAGCAAACAAAAAGAACCAGGTGCCTGCAAAAGATGGCATTTTAAAAACCCACCCACAGTCTTTCCTCTCTCTCTCTGTCTCTCTCCCTGTCGATCTCTGTGTCTCTGTCTCTCTCTCTCTCTCTCTCTCTCTCTCTCTCTCTCTCTCTCTCTCTCTCTCTCTCTCTCTCTCTTTCTCTCTCTCCTATCGGGGTCCTCCTATTTAGAAAATGGCCTTCACACACAATAGGACCCATGAATTCTACCATGGATTCAGCTTGACACATGAATTCTAGGGATATAGTATAAAATAATCTAATGGCAATTTGGATTGAAAGTGTTTCTTATCAGCTGAAAAGCTTCCAAACTCATCAATTATTAAAAGATTTTGAAGCGAAAGCTAGGTCTCCAGTGTGTGAAACATTTATTTGAAACTACAGTAAGACCACAGAGACAGGGCGGGGAAGAAAAACAAGCCAGTGCACCTGTGGGGTTCTGGGGGAAATACAAAAAGGTAACCAGACAGTCTTGCCTAGCAGTGGCTTGCATTCTCCAGCCCCTCAGTTCCTATGCCAGTCAGGAAATGACGGGAACTTGTGCTATCTTGGCTCCTTCTAGTGCTGGCTCTCTCTCTCTCTCTCTCTCTCTCTCTCTGTCTCTCTCTCTCTGTCTCTCTCTCTCTTTCTCTGTCTCTCTCTCTCTTTCTCTTCCTCCCTTCCCCGCTCTCTCTCTGTCTCTCTCTCCCCCTTCCTCCCTCCCTCCCTCCCTCCCTCCCTCCCTCCCTCCCTCCCTCCCTCCCTCTCTCTCTCTCTCTCTCTCTCTCTCTCTCTCTCTCTCTCTCTCCCCCTTCCTCCCTCCCTTTTTTCCTTCCTATCTTTCTAACAGTGGGAAGCAAAAGAGAGAGAGAGATTTATTCAATGTGTCCACATAGGGAAGAGGGACAAAGAGATCACTCAAATCCAGCAACTCTTACCTTCAGGGTCCTGACATGAGATCAAAATCTATCTAGAAAGCCAAGGATATGAACATCTACACAGACCCAGGCAAGGGGTGGCCCCACCCACAGTTGATCCATCCTTGTCTGGGCCTCAGCCTCATTCGATAAGGTGGTCTGACTATTGTTAGAATTATGTGCAATCTCTTTCCAGCAGACAAGTCCTGCTCTGGTAGGAGGTTTTTTCTTCTCCCTCTATGAGATTCCCGGGGAAATTCTCATTTCTGTGGATTCATTGTTTCAATAGTCTGATAATTACATTGAGTAATTATCATATGGTAATTACAAGTGTCTCTTTAGGATATCTTCATTTCTGCCAACCCAGTCATATTTCTCACTTAATGTTTGAACATCTCCACCATGAGGTGGAATATGTCTGTGTCTGAACCAAACACAGTAAACAGAATTCAAGAGGGACCAAGGTCAGAAGACATTTAGCCATATATAAGAACAAATTTTCATAACCTCTTAGCATTTAGTTACTTTTGGAAGGGCTGGGGAAAAAAACCAACTTCCTCTTACTGATTTTAGACAGGGTGTCCTCATGAAGCCTAGGCTGGCCTCAAGCTTAGTGTTCTCCTGTTTCGGTTTCCAGGGTTACTAGTATTACAGGCAAGGACTTCTGTGTCCATCACGTTATTTAATCTCTTGGCCTGATCACTTAAGTGACCATCTGATAATGCCTGAGCAACAGTCTGTTGAAGATAGTGGGCAGCATCATGCACGAGAAACTGTGCCAGACAACTAAGACTGTCTCTGCAAAAGCTCAAAGTAAAAGTGGATTTCTTTTCCCCCAGAAGCCAACAGGTAAGTTTGGGTTTGGTTTCATTTGTAAGCTTGGTTTTTCATCTGTTGGGGTTTTGTAGGGTTTGCTATGATTTTCATTTGTTACTTTGTTTCCTCTTAGTCTCTAAGCTAAATAATTTTCACTTTTCAGCTACCAGTAGCATGGGAAAGAATACTTACTCTTCATGTGGTATATTCGTTCTAGATCGCCCTACCAGCTTTCCCTGGATTCTGCTTCCACTCTTCTTAATGCACTCCAGGATTTTACTGGTGTTTTTCTTCAGATTTCTTCAGCTTCTAGCTGTAGCCCAGTTCCACAGTGAAGGCCACATTCAGGATTTTATTATGAAAATGCTCACTTCTAGGTGCCCAAATCTTTTGTGATCATCTATATTTGCATTATTGAACCACTCCAAAATTCAGTGACTTTAAAAAAGAAATCAAACATTAAGTTTGTCCATAAATGAATATTTCAGTGATTTGGTGCCTACTAATTTTTTCAAAATATTTGTAGAATTAATTAAATAAACATTTAATTTTTAGTTTAGTAAGTATGCACTGAAGTCTTCTCTGACCCATTTCGTGGATAAAATGGCACCTGTGATTTGTACAGTCTTGATCTACCAGCCTCCTTTCTCTTTTGCATTCCCTGCTTGGCCAGGATTAAGCAGCTGCAAGTGGGCAGACAGTCACTGCCCAGGGGAATCAACATATAGGAAATATACAAGCACTTCAACTCACATACCTGTGCACCTGATTTCATAAAGGCTTGTAATAGCACTCCCGTGCTGGCTTGTTTTATGTCTTCTTGATATAAACTAGAGTCATTTGGGAAAAAGAAACCTCAGTTGAGAAAATGTCTCCACCAGATTGGCCTGAGGGCAAGCCTTTGATGAATTTTCTTGATTGGTGTGGGAGGGCCCAGCCCACTGAGGATGGTGCCACCTCTGGGCAAGTGGTCCTGGGTTATATATATATATATATATATATATATATATATATATATATATATATATATATATATATATATATATAACAAAACGACTGAGCAATCCTTGATGAACAACCAGTAAGCAGCACCACTTCATGGCCTCTGCTTCAGTTCCTGTCTCCAGGTTCCTGCTTCAGTTCCTGTCCTGACTTCACTGGATGATGGACCATAAGTTATAAACTGAAATAAACCTTGTCTTCCCCACATTGCCTTTGATCATGGTGTTTCATCACAGCAAGAGAAACCATAAGACAACCCCTGTCTACATTGCTAATGAAAATGTTATATCAGTGGCCAGTGGCTCCTAATTTAATTTTTTAACTCCTTTTGCCAACTGTTTCTAAATATAGAGTTAAGAATCCTCACCTCAAGTTGAGCATGATAGCACATGCCCTTAATTCCAGTATTCTGGAGGCAGAGGCAGGTAGATCTCTGTGAGCTCCAGGCCAGCCTGGTCTACAGAGTAAGTTACAGGACACTCTTGGATGGATGGATAGATAGATAGATAGATAGATAGATAGATAGATAGATAGATTCTTGCCTCAGTTCTTTATGCTTGTGTAGTATAGTAGCAAGGAACAGAATTCAAAGTTGAAATGTGTCTGCATGTTATCAGAGTTTCTCTATGACCAAATTATTCTGATGAGCTTCCTTCTAAGCATCACCAGTCACCAATCACAAGCATCTGGAAAAAATGGTAATGACCAGTGTTTTGTTTTGTTTTTATCGATGCTTTTTTCCCCAATATAAATATGATGAATAAAAGCCAGATCACCAAATTCAAGGGTAATTGTAAACCTTGATTCACAGATGCCAGATCACTAAACTCAAAGCTAACTGTAAACCTTGATTCACAGACTGATAGAGTCCGAATTGGCTCCTGCTTCTGTTGTAACACAGAATATTTTTAAAGGCTTAATACAATTCCAAATGTGGAGACTAAAAGCCAGAAGTTGAGAGATCATGAATATAAGCTTATAGAAACAGAACAAATTTATAGATTTAAGGATTCTTCAAAAGGTGATTAAATGACAAAATTTACAATGACTGGACTTTGAAGCCAAATAAACAAACAAACAAATCAAAATACAACATCATCCAGAAGAGGTAAAGCCTCCACAAACCATATGCATCTTCTCTATAAGATAATAGAAGATGAAGACTCCAGGATTGGAATGGGAAGCCCCTTAAGAGTGCTGACTGAAATACTTCAGATGAAGATTGCTGTAGGTAGGGGGTAAATACATTGATTGGGTCTGTTGCAGCTGTCATCTACTGAAAAGGAACACTAAGATAAAATGTCTGCAGAGGGAGTCTTCGGTGTCAAAGAGTACACATGAGCAAGTGTGTGTAGGAGACAGCAAAGCACTAAGTAAGGACACCGGGCTTGCACAGGTTGAATCAGAACAGCCCCATCCAAATCCAAATTCTTCTACTTATGTGTTGTCTGAGGTTGTAAACTTCACTGAAAATTTTCAAACTCCCATTTTCTTCTAAGAATGGAAATAAGAGTACCATCTAACATAATTTGTTGGGTTAATGTTAGCATAAGACCAAAGGAGATGATGCATCAAATAGAACCATCCAAATCTAAAACACCCCAAATTATCATTACCTTGTTGCTATAATTTTACCCTCCACACACTGAACAGACTTTTTTGAAAAAAAAAAAAAAAAAAAAAAACCAAAGACATTTATCTGTAATGCTGTTGCAAAAAGTCCTTCCCAAGAGGAGACATAATCAATATCTACCCTTTCTCAAAAGATCACTTTGGCAAACTCAGGCACCATTCAACCAGAATTCACCCTTGGGAACCAGTGACTTAATTGGACTTCCTTACAGAGCTCATGTGAGGGGTTATGCATAGGTTTGTGGGTTCTCCTCCCCTACAAACAGGTTGGACCTGGAAAGCCTTTTTTTACCCAGCAGAGATAGTGGCTTCCCCAGAGCTGCATAAATGGAACCCCTCCCCACTAGTGTTGCTCAGGCTATATATTCTAGGCCTCCTAAGACCTCTTGCAACTAAGACAGAGTTGCATATAACAGGTGGTAGTGAGCCATGAGGTACGCAGGTAAAGGTCTCTTGACCCTCCCACCCCTCCATGAGGGATGTAAATAGTCGACAAGTCCAGCTGGTATGATCCTTTTGTAAGAGTGCACAGATGAACTCCCCAGGATGGCAGTACTTGTCTTGGAGGACAGTCATACACAACATATGTTATAGGAAATTTCAAGTCATATGAAAATTAACACATTCATATTGTTTCCCAATGGTGCACTATTTTAGAGGAAAAATAAATCACTGCAAGTCAGTTATAACAGATAATTTTACACTTAACACAGTGAATGATTTAGGGATCTTGTGGGTTTTCTTCAAAGACATTCAGCTGGGACTCATAAACAAATAATGTCACAGTAACAAGAGGAAAGAGGCAGGACTGTGACCTTAAAACCAGTGAGGAGACTCATTGGAGAAATTCCTTGGTTCTAGAACAAATTCACAGACATTTTAAAGTAACAGACAAACTGTCTAAAATGTAAAACAGCTTTGGGAAGGCCAATCTAAATCATTCTAAAAAGAAATGAAATGTCACCAAATTCATCACAAAACATTTGAGAAAGCATAAAGGCTCTCTCTCTCTAATCCCTGGAAGAATCCTTCTTAGCAGCATGAAAAAATCCTCAACAAGATCATTCTTACCTGAAGAGTGACCCTGTATGGCATACATCGTGAAGGAATAAGGCCATCCTCACTTCAGTCTCTTGACCTCTGAAGTTCCACACTTGCAAAGGGTTTTGTGGTTGTCTGACTAGAGTGGTGATGGTTTTAATGTCGACTTGACAGGGCCTGGAATCACCTAGGAGACAAGTACTCAGGCACATCTGGGAGGGACTGTTTGACTTGAGCATGCCTGTGAGGGATTCCATCAATTACGTGAACTGATGTGGGCAGACCTATCTTAACTGTGGGTGGCACCTTCCCCAGTAGGAATCCTAAACTGCACGAAATGGAGAAGGTGAATTGAGCAGTGGAATTCATTGATCTTTCCTTGCTGATCATGGACATGGTATGACTGGCCGCTTCAGCCCCTGCTGCATTGACTTCCCTGCTATGATGGACTGTGCCCTTCAATTGTAAAAGAAACAAGCTCTTGCTCCATCAAGTCGTATCTGTCAGAGTACTTTATCTCAGCAACTGAAAAGAACCTCAGTCAAGAGGCATTTGATTTGGTTGGTTCTTATGTTTAATGTAAGTCTTTCTGCTCTGAAAAAAAAATTAATGCAAGTATTCTAATTTACAATCTGATACCCTGAGTAAATCCTTCAATCCAATTGAATTTTGGAAAGCTATAAGGATTACACTATGGAAAAAAAAAACAAGAAACTGTCAAGCAGGAGAGAAGTGCAAGTAGTAGCACTAACATCTGTTACTCCTGAAGTAGAGCGTGCCATGACGAGTCCACACCAATTATGGTGATCCCTTGCCAGTAAGCAACCTGGAAATGGGTATGAGGTAAAATTCTGATCAGTGAGACATAAGATGGAATGCTCTGAGAACCTTACTCACTGACTTAAAACAAAAAGAGACACAAAATCAAAACCAAAACCACTCTTCTAGTAGCGAGTGTTTTCTGACCCCTGGAATATCTACTGCTATCTTGTGACCATGAGCAAAACTGCCCTAGGGATGATAGGGATGAACCAGTATATCAATGACTGCAAAGGATAAAATGGAAAGAGCTCCAGTCCCTGATGTTTGTGAACTAATTTCATCCTAATGCAGCCCTACCATGGACCTCAAAACAGCCCTTGACAGCACATTGAGAAACTTGTGCTATGCTTTAAACACCACATATCGTGTATTCCGTTCCTGTGAAATCACCTGGTAACTTGGACAGTGCCTCTTGCCTTCAGCGTCTCTGCAAAGACCTGTGCCGTGTGGTAGCATTGTGGAGTACCTGGTAAACAAAGGTGAGTAAGCCCTGCGTATACCCCATTTATTGAAGGAGGGTATTTAAAGTACGGCACTTTCCAACATCTTCTACTGCTCCTTCTCAGGATCTTGTGAAAACCTAAAATGTGAGATTTAGGCTATGTTTATAATCAAATTCAATTATATGCTTCTGGAAAACTTAACCATTACAATAATGCTGTACATGTAAAGAATTAAAAAATCAAGCCAGTTAATTTTAGGGGGGAAATACAGAGGTATTGTCTCCAGAGAATGGAAAGAGTCACAGAAATGAATGCTTTGTTTTGCATCAAAGACTCATTCATTAGAAATCAAAGCAGACTACTAAATCTGTTTGCTGAATAACAAAAGCCCTAACATAAGACTTTATTTCATTATCAGTGTGATGTTCTAGGCTAACTTCTGTACATGGGATAAGTCTTTGGGTCACGATCTTATTTAGACCTGTCTCACTTAGAGATTGTTAAAAATTAAACCAAGGCCTTGCATGAGTTTAAATGGCTGAACATTCATCATTCATACATACACCCAAGAAAATACAAATTTACTTAGAATCAGAAAAGCTGGCTGTTGTGGAATATTACTGTAACTAGGCAAAGATGTGTTACATTTGTTTATGCTGTGGAATATTACTTTAAGTGTGTAAAGATGTATTATATTTGTTTATGCTGTGGAATATTAATTTAACTATGTAAAGGTGTGCTGCATTTGTTTATGCCATATTTGTTTAACAATGTAAGGATGTGTGTTTATGTATGTAAAGATATGTTGCATTTGTTTCACTTTGCCTTTCTAAGACCTCTGATTAGTCTAATAAACAGATGAACAGCCAAGAACTAGGCAGAGAAAGGATAGGTGGGGGCTGGCAGACAGAGAGAATAACTAAGAGGAGAAATCTAGGCTCAAGAAGAATGAGAAAAGAGAAAAGAAGGAGAAGAGAACAAAGAGAAAGAGGAGGACACACCCGTGACCAGAAGCCAGACAGCTGCCAGACAGACAGACATAGAGACAGCAGGAAAAATAGGAGATAGAGAAGAAAAAAAAACATTTAAAAAAAAAAAAAAAAACCCGGGGCAAGAAGTAGATAAAAAGAAACAGGTTGGTTTAAGTTAAAAGAGCTAGCCAGAAAATGGGCCTTAGCTAGGCCAAGCATTCATAACTAACAATAAACCTCCATGTCATGATTTGGGAGCCTGGTACAGGTAACTATAAATTGCTTCCTGTCCAAATTAAAATGATTCAGCCACAAGGTCACCAACCTCTAATCTTCCACACTGCAGGAGCCATTGAGTAGAAATTATTTATAAGAAATGAAGTGTTTGGAGGTGTCGGAGACAATAGGTTCTCTATGTTGCATTTTCTGTGACTTATGGGAGTCTTGTGATTTGTGAAAGTGTGCTAACTTCAAAAGAGGGCAGAATTAACATTACAAAACAACTACACCCAACTATGTAATGGGATATCATGGAAGGCTCAAGTACTAAATTTTAAAACTTTATCTAATAAAGACTCACCGGATGACTCTGTATTGTTATATATTATATAGCACATATTGATTTTTTAAAAGCTACGTTTGTCAGGCATGCATGCAATAATCTTATAACATCCTCTTAAGGGAAGCATAATTGAACAGTTAAGAGAAATACTTCTTAAATTATTTTCTACCACAAAATATTCAATATACACTATTCACATCACATTCCTGTGGACCATGGGTCTGAGCCTGTAGCCAAATGCTGTAAGACTTTTGGAGAGCCTGGAAATGGAGTCTGGGAATGAAAGTCTGGCCCCAGCACAGATTCTGAAGCCTTAAAAATCCAGCTCTAAATTATTTAACACTACTCTTGTGCAATGGGGCCCTCATGCCTATTTCTTGACTCTTCGTGGCTTGTGACTGCCGAAGTCCATCAGGTAATGTCACAGCCATGCTAGGGGACATGAGCCCATATCAAGCACAGCCATGCACTGCTTCCCTCAGAATCTGGTTCTCTGGATGCTTCCTTTAAAGAAACTAACTCTGGGACTCCAGGCCATGTAAGAAACCAAAGCCACATTGTCCTGCTTGGATTTGTTTTGTTTGTCAACTTGACACAAGCTAGATTGCTCTGAAAAGAAGGAACCTCAGTTGAGAAAGTTCCTCCACCAGATTGGCCTAGGGACAAGCCTGTGGGGCATTTTCTTAATTAATGCTGATGTCAGAGGGCCCACCTCTCTGTGGATGCTGCCATGCCTGAGCAGGTGGTCCTATGTGTTATAAGAACGCAGACTGAAAAAGCCGTGCCAAGCAAGGCCATCAGCAGCATTTTTCATGACACCTGTTTGAGTTCCTGCCCTGACTTCCCTCATCGATGGACTGTTACCTGGAAGTTTAAGATGAAGTAAAACCCGTTCCTCTCCAAGTTGCTTTTTGGTGGTGGTGCTTTATCACAGAAATAGCAATCCTAAGGCACACATTAAGAAACCATACACAGAGGGTCTGGTTTACAGAGCCTCGCTCCTCCTGGTCACTGCACCTGGAACGGAGACACGAGACAGGTGTTTGGATCAGCAGCTCTCAAATTTTAGCACATACCAGAGTTCTTGTGTCAAAGTAGGTAACTGAGCCCCACTGCTAGGGTTTCTGACTCCGTAGGGCTGAGATGGGCCCAGATAATCAGCATTTGTAATTTTCCACGTAGTCGGGAGGCCACACGTGGAGAAACAGTGTTCTTTAAGAACTGAACACTGAGATTCCAGCACCTTGGTGTAGAGCTGAGCCGTTTATTCTCCTCTGTCTGCAATTCTAGTCCACAATCCCCATGAGATGATTGTTCTGTGTTTTCTTCTCTTCAGGAAGATTGATTACTATGAAAACAAGAGAAAGGCATTATAGGAAATGTCTAATTCATTGTATTTGATTCTAAAAGTTTAAGAGCCACAAACTCTTCCACTTTGGTAATGGGACACAGCACACATCTCAGGGAACACCAGATGTTGACCCACCACATCCCAGAGGGCATTCCCCCTGCTGTTTGGGAATAGGGGCTTTGAGAGCAGAGATGTGTTTGAGTTTTACCTATAACGTTAAAAGTTAGCAGACCAATCAATAAGGTAACACATGGACGACCTTTAGAGTTTATGACATAATCCCCATTCTGCCACCTTCTAGCTATGTCAAACCTAAAGCAATATACTTAACCTTTCTAAGCCTCAATTTCTCCATTCCTAACACAGCCCAGGAGAAATGGTTGTGGTCAGTGTGGGAAACAACACCCTTAAGACAGCACTTGGCAGTGAGGGGCCAGTAAATGTCACGCGAGTGTGTGTGCGCCCTTATTTGTTTTTTTTTCTTTCTTTTAAATCTGGTTAAGCATTAAAACATAGCTGCAAAAGCAAGACATATAAATGTACTCTGTGGTGGTGGAGCAATGGTAAGGAATAAAAGACAAATAAAAGATATTTGATGAGCAGTGGCTGTCATTATCAGAGTTACTATGAAATGGACGCATTTCCTGATACTACAGCCTTTGCTCCAATAAAATAGAGCTGTAATGGGGGGAGGGGCAGATGACCCAATGCACAGTGCCTTAGCCAGGCATGGACCAAAGAGTGAGGGCATAGGTAATAAAAAACTAAGCTAAAATAAAAATAAAATCCCATCACATGGGAGGATCCAAGCATGCTGTAAATGTAATCCCTGCGCTTAATTTTCAGATTGCATCACAGTCCTGACAGTGTCTCATGCAAACAGCTGTGAATGAGACAGCATATACCTTTGCTGGTTCCCAGCCCCCAGCATCTGCTGCTCTTCTTTCCCTTTGCAGCCAACGTACAGATTCCAAGTGGCATGCCTACAAGACAACATGCTGATTGATTGGCAGATGTGTAGCAAACCTTTTGTGCTATTATTAATGAATATTGTATTATTTACTTTTCTAGTTGCTGTGACGGAATGCCAGACAAAAGCAATGTAAGAAGGAAAAGTTTATTTTTGGACTGACAGTTTGGGATTGTGGTGGATCACCAGACAAAAGGTCTGGAGGCAGGAAGATGAAGTAGCTGGTCACATTACATTCACAATCACGGAGCAGAAGGAGATGAATGTTGGTTCCCTACTACCTTTCTCCTTTTTATTTAGTCCTAGATCTGAGTCGAAGATGAACGGGGGGGGGGGGGGGGGGGGGAAGCAATAGCTATAATAAATGTAAAAGCTAAGAAATGACAAGTTACCGTAATGAACAGGGTCTTCACAAAACAAAGAACCTGGAGAGAGAGCTCAGTGGGTAAGAGCACTGGCCGCTCTTCTAGAGGATCCAGACTCAGTTCCCAGCACCCACACAGTGGCTCTAAACCATCTGTAACTCCAGTTCAGGGGGTCTGATGCCTTCTTCTGGCCTCACAGGGTGCTAGGTAACTGCATGTTACACTCAGATGCATGCAGGCAAAACACTCACGCATATAAAATAAAAATAAACAATAAATAAAATAAATCTAAAGGAAAAAGAAGCTGCAGGGCCTCAGTAAAATGAATCTATGGTTATGTAATGCTGGGTGAGGAGGCTGCCAGTTTGGAAGCCAAGTATTTTTCATTTCTGCCACGGTGTAGCTGTGTCTAACCTAAAGCACGATACTTGACCTTCCTAAGCCCCCATTTCCCCAATCCTAAAAGGGCCTGAGAGAAATGGTTGTGGGGAGTCTAGGGGACACTGCCCTTAAGACAGCACCCGGCAGTGAGAGGCCAGCAGATGTTACACAGCTGTGTGTGGCCTTACTTGGGTGTTTTCTTTGTTTGAGCATTAGAACATATCTGCTCCCATCTTTCTCTGACCAGTTACATTATGCCAGGCATGCACATACTTTAACATGTTTTTCTTCTGATGTTTTATTCTTCTTATAATTGAAGAATGTTGCAACAAAACATATTTTTATTTTACCTAGATGGGGGAAAAATCTCTCTAAATATAAGAAATAAATGACAAAGTAAAAGACAAACATTTGATTTCATAAAAAAAATAAAAATAAAACCCTTCCATGTGTTAGGAAGAACCAAATTAGTTAAATTAAAACTGAGAAATAACATAATCAAAAAACTTTTCAAGCCATTATGCAAATAATTCATACAAATCAGTAATGAAATTCAAGCTTCCTGGTAGAAATAGGAACTAAGATATAAACAGATAATCTACCATATTAGTCAGAGAAATCATTGCAAATTTACACCATATACCCTTTCTGTCCTAGCAAGATAGCAAACAGCTATTTTAGACTGGTAAAGTTTCATCAAGACCCAGATTCATATTCCTTTCATGAAATTGGTCTAATTTCCCAGGAAGTAAGATGGTTACATAAATTAGAAGTTATAAAAATATTTCCAATCCAGAATCTAAGGAAACTTAATTATAAATAAATAACCACATTCCCAACAATCAAGGTAAATTGATATTTGTGTATGTGTATGGGTATATGGTTTTATCATTTCAAACATTTCCTAGTGAGCTGAGACAATAAAAGCAAAAATATGGGGGAGAGGGCATCAAGACGCACCAGGATATTCCATGACTTCTGAGTGTCAGTAGTCATGGTGTGGAGCGGTGCATGGGATGTTTTTTCTGCAACACTGTTGGGGTCCAGGAGAGAAGACTGTGGTCACTACCTGCCAGAGGCACTAAGAGGGCAGTCACAGCCCATACTCACTTTCTGTGACACCCCAGGAGTTTCAAACACTAATTTGCATACATGTGTATGCAAAATCACTGCAGTATTATTCCAGTTTGTGGGATTAAGCTAATTTAGTTTCCTTTTCCTTTAAGCTTTTAAATTTTTTCAGTGCTTTTGTGATGAGGTTCAGGGCACACACCGCCCTGAAACACAGTTCCTTGGCATATTGACTTCTTTAAGATAAAGGAATTTAAGAAACATGTATCCAGGTAAAACTCTTGGTCCTTGGGACACAGTCCACTGAGAGTTGCTCTTTCTCTGCAGTGAGTAAAGGAGTTTTCTAACCTCTGAAGCCAAGAGACACAGGGAAGCCTCAACAGGCCCCGCTCCCATTTACTGTGCTGGGCTCATACCCCAGTGGGACTGGTCCTATTCCTGTGGAACTTCTGCTCTTCACCAAACTCTCCATGAACCACTTAGGTTTCACCATCTTTCCCGTGTCACAGGTAACAGGATTCAGGAAAGGACAGTGTCCTTGAGAGTATCAGAGGCTGTAAGCTCTAGGTGGACTGAGGCTTGGGGGCCTAGGGTCCTAGAAAATCAACAGCAACCAAAGCCACCATGAGCTAGCGACCTCCAGGTTCTTGCCTGGTGAATTCAAAGAACAAAATTCATCAGACAGAAGGATGGGTTTCAGAAGGTAACTTGATTATAGGATTGTGAGTGGGAATTCAGGAACAGGTCCCCCAAACGAGATATCATTGAGCTATTAGTCCAGAGGATTTTTTACAAGCTTTCCGGCAGAAACTGTGATGGGGCATGGGGAGGTACAAGCTGTTTTGTCCAATTGGTCCATCCGCCTCTTAGTTTTGATCTCATCTTCATGGAGAACAGTGCCTCTCAATCTGCAGGTCGCAACCCTTGGGGATGGAACAAGCCTTTCACAGGGGTCGCCTAAGACTATCAGGAAAAAGATATTCACATTATGATTCATAACAGCAGCAAAATTACAGTTACTAAGTAGCAACAAAAATAATTTTATGGTTGAGGGTCACCACAACATGAAGAACTGTATTAAGGGGTCAAAGCATTAGGAAGATTGTAAGCCACTGATATAGAGTCTCCAGGCAAGGGTATCATTTAGGGTGAAAGTAATAACAAAGCAGATCAATCTCCTTTCTGGCATCCCTGGCCTTTGGTAAGGACAGACTTGCTGACAAGACTGTGCTGGTTCGATTTTTTGTTTGTTTGTTCTTTTTGGTCAACTTGACACAAGCTAGAGTCATCTGAGAAGAGGGAACCTTAATTGAGGGATTGTCTCCCTCAGAGGCTTCTTGCCTGTGGGCAGTCTGCTTTCATGATTAGTGACTGATATGGGAGGACCCAGCCCATGGTAGGTGGTGCCACTCCAAGGCAGGTGGTCCTAGGTGCTGTAAGAAAGCAGGCTGAGCAAGTCATGGGGAGCAAGCCAATGAGCAGCGGCCCTCCATGACCCCTGCCTGTTTCTGTTTGAGTTATTGCCCTGACTTCTGTCAGTGACCATCCATGATGGAGACATGTAAGCCAAATAAGCCCTTTTTTCCACAAGTTACTTTTGGTGATGGTGTTTATCACAGCAATAGACAGCTAACTAGGATAAGGACCAAGGATGGCCCAGCTTCCAGCCAATGACAAGCGTCGAGACTGCTAGTTCTGAGTCCTTCTCCTCATACTACCTGGCCAGTTTCTACTTCCTGTGCCCATCACTTATGTTTAATACCATGTAGGCCTTTCTCTTATTAATCTGCCTGTTGTTATGAAGGTGTCAGTCGATGAACCTGGTTAAGAGAGGTGGAGGAAAACACCACTTCCCCTCTGCTGTTTCCACACTGAGCACATATTGCTTTTTCAGTTTTGATTTTAATCTTCAAATCGTCCAAGTGAAGTTTTAACCAGGATATCACACTCAGTCTAGGGAGAGCTGCAAAGCTCAGGAAATAAAACACAATTACAAATGAATTTCAGAGAGATTCTGTACATGCTTTTCTTTCTTCTTCCAGAATAAATTATTATTAGAGGTAGAAATGTCTTTCCCTGTACAGGTTAGCTCTAAATCTCTTCAAATTTGGTTATGAATATGAATGTGACCTTTTGTCTCCTATAGATATCCAAGCACTTAAAAGAAGATTTCTGTGAATGAGCTAAAAAAAGAAGACAATTTTTTTTGTCAGTATAAATAGCCAAAGGGCCTGAAACTAATGAGCTCTACATTTGAAAGCACTGGTCTTATGATGAGAAGTAAAAAATTTAAAGCAATGAGTGACATTTTGAGGTTCTCTTACTGATTTGTAAACTGCTGCGTCATCCCCACATTGGAAGCTAATTTTGATATTTTCTGAGTTCAGATTTCTGTGCAGAGAGCACCTAGCAGGAGAAGCAGCAAGCAAGCATGATTCTGCAGAATGCCTTCTGCTTGTGAGGCAGCGGCAGACTGCGAAACCACAGGCTTTGGGGAGGGAGGGTCATTAAGACTCACATGCAGCTTCTCTTTAATTACCTCTGTGACCTGAGACAAGCCAATGTCTCTGGTTTTGTTCAGGTTTTCCACATCTGTAATATGAAAATCTACTGCTACTGCACTCTGGAGCATTATATATGAGCATGACTTGAGTAAAAGATATGAGAGACAGAAGCCAGCAGGCAGCAGCCTTTCCTATGGGTCTGACTCCCAGATGACTACATGCAAACCCCTTCTAAAGTGCTAGCTGATAATTAGGATGTTAACTAGCACCCAAACAGCTGGGGAAGATTTGTGCTTCTAAAGTGGAATCAAGTGGAACTGTCCAAAATATCAGGATTGAGCAGTAGGACCAAGATGCCCAGTGTGGACCCCTGGGAGCTCGGTGGGGGAAGTCAGCTACAGTTTCTCATAGGCTTCCCTCAGTCTTATGAAATGAAAAAGTCCACGGGGATGATTATGTGCTGTGCTCTGTGAATTCACATTGACCAGGGTTGAGGGACTTTCCTACTTTGGTCTCAGTGGGTCCATGCCTTCCCCAGTTCATTCAGCCTGGTCCTAGAAACACCTGAGTAAGTGTTAAGACTAACCAGAGTTTAAAATCCAGGTACTGAATATGATCTGTATGTTTTGGGGGGATAAAAATGAAATATGAGAAGAGGGCCAAAATTCACGTAGAAAAGTCTGACGGACATGGACTATTAAATCTAAAGATGCTCCCTACACACACACACACACACACACACACACACACACACACACACACACACACACCCTGGTAACTTCGCTATAAACAAAGGCAGAAACAGAACACAATTGTAGGTAGTTAGCATCTAACAAACAAGTTGATATCAGTAGTTTTCTTTCTTTCTTTTTTTTTTTTTTTAGCATATCCTAAACTAATTGTTTAATGTGTTGCCTGTGTTTCCTGAGAAGCCTTGTGGCATAGCCCCTCTGTCCTGCTCACCTCGTATATACCTGTAGATCACCAAGCAGATTCCACAACTGCTTAGTCTTCGTAGCTGCTACAAGACATGGGACAGACACATTGTAGCCAGGGCAACACCCCATCTTTCTCACGGACCACCTCACTTCTCTCTTGGCACAGCTTCTACACTGTAGACTTTAAAAAAAAATTATCCAAATCAAAACTGCCCAAAGCATGTAGGGTCTTGCTTTTGACTTATGTAAATTTTAATGAAATATATATGCTAGGCGATTTTAGTTTTTACATAAAAAAATATTTAATTGTATTAAAACTGTGTTCCAAGCTAGTTATGGTGGCACAGGCCTATAATCCCAGCACTTGGGAAGCTCAGGCAAGAAGATACAGAATTCAAGCTCAAGATTAAATATGTATATATATACAAAACACAAAACAAACAAATAAAAGTATGTTCTATTTCTTAGGGGAAAAGGTAGTACAAACTTGGGAACATAAAACCCAACCAAAAGGGCTGGAGAAATGGGTCAGTGGTTAAGAGCACTAGATCCAGGTTCAGTTTCCAGGACTCACATGGTGGTTCACAACCATCTGTAACTCCAGTTCCAGGGGCTCTGACAGCCACTTCTGACCACACCAGGCATGCATGTGGTGCATACATGTAGATTCAGACAAACCACTGAAACACATAAAAAATAAAATAAAATTATCTAAAAGTTTTTAACTTTAAAAAAAACAACAACACCAGAATGAATACATGGCAATAGAGCACATGATAATGTTTATACAAAACTAATTGGGGGCTGCAAAGATGGATTATTGGGTAAGAACATTGCTGAGAAAGCATAAAGCTCTGGGTTCAAAACCCAAACACCCACATGAAAAAAATCTACTCTTTGCTGTACATGCCTGTAGCCCAGCCCTGGAAGGCACACACAGGCAGGCCCTGGGAGTTCACAGGCCAGACAGCCTAGCCAAACAGATGAGCTCTGCATCAGTGAGAGGCACTGTCTCAGGCAGTGTGGCAGAGTGATACACACGCACCGCACCTGCAGGGTCACAGCGTGCACCACTCACACATGCAAATTAAAGACGCTGTTGAACCTTCATTCTGTTGCAAGGGTAACTATTTACAACTCAGTTTTACTGTTACCATGAAATGTTGAAAAGAACATGTTGAAAAGCTCATCCAAAGCAAAGAGCCTCTCAGAGATTTTAAGTATCATCTGTGTGAATACCTTTCTTTATCCATTCTTCTTTCTTTCTTTTCTTTCTTTCTTTCTTTCTTTCTTTCTTTCTTTCTTTCTTTCTTTCTTTCTTTCTTTCTTTCTTTCTTTCTTTTAATATGCATTGATGTTTTGCCATGGGTGTCAGGTCCCCTGGAAATGGAATTACAGACAGTTGTGAGCTGTCATGTGGTTGCTGGGAATTGAACCTGGGTCCATCTGGAAGAGCAACCAGTGCTCTTAACCACTGAGCCATCTCTCCAGTCCACCAAGTATCCGTGAATACCTTTGTAGATGTAACCAACCATCTTATTAAATAAGAAACACAGAAACAATGTAAAAGAGAAAGCTGAGAGGTCAGAGCTCAGAGCTAAAATCTCACCCTTCCTCCTGCTGTCCCAGCTTCCCGAAAGAGAGCTATTTCCTGTGTGTAAGTCGATTTTCCAGTCATTCTGCCTTCTCATTGGTTGTAAACCCAAACACGTGACTGCCTCGTCACTGTCTGAATGTACAGCCCCCTAGGTCTTAAAGGCATATGTCTCCAATGCTGGCTGTATCCCTGAACACACAGAGATCTATGGGATTAAAGGCGTGTGCCACCACTGCCACACTCTGTCTATGGCTCTAATAGCTCTGACCCCCGGGCAACTTTATTTATTAACATACAATCAAAATCACATTTCAGTACAATTAGAATACCACCACATACCTTTTTAAAACAATTTTTATTTTTTGAGAAAGAGTCTCACCATGTAGCATTTGCTGGCCTAGAACTCACTATGTAGACCAGGCCAGCCTCAGACTTACAGAGCTCTGCCTGCCTTTGTTTCTCTGAGTGCTGGGATTCATGTCACACCCCATCCCACCTGGCTATGTGTATGTCTTTTAAAAAGTAGTTATTCTCCATAAACGTGACTAGAGACAAAACCATTCATCCTATACTTGGCTTAAGAGAAATGATACTTTCCCAACTATACAGTCTTGTAACCATTTCCCAAGAAATAGTAAACCCTGAATTCCTCCTGTTCTCAGGGGTCTCTCTTCCTTGTTATTACTGTATTCTTTTCCAGGAAAAAGGACAAAAAAAAAGTTCAAATCTTCACGAGACCAAGTAACTCTGGAATTATTTTTTATGCTCTACCACACTGCATTTATTCCTGGAAAGTGACTGTACACTTACAACAGTCAGGTGATCCTGTATCAGGCCAACCAAGCCACGAGGTAAACTCCATCCTAGGCTGCCATGAAATTGCTGCCAAGAAGGAGCCAATTAGAATCCTGGAGCAGCGGGAGCTTCTTGAAGCCAGGTGGATGAGCATAATTGGCAACATGGAAGGTTCTAGGGTACAAACTAGTAGCAGGGACATAAATGGGTTATGTCAGAAGGGGAAGGTTCAGACATGGGTAAGGCTGCCTGTGGGCTTTAGAGTGTATGTGTGGTTATGAACAGTTTAATGTGATGGGAATGGTCACCTCACCTTGAACAGAGTTTCTCAGGTATAATGTAGTGCCCTGGGCATAAAGCTATAAAGACAGACTTTCCTTTTGTCCATGGACAATGTCTGTTCTTTATGAAAGACTTCCTTTGTAGTAGACTTGACACGCCAGAAAGACAGGTTTGAGTAATTTCCGGACGACTCAAAGGCAAACGCCTTCTCACTTGTTGGTATGTTCCCTCTCTTCTCTATTCTGCCTTGACTCTGAGCAGAGTAAATGCAAAGAAAGCCTTAGTTAAGCATTATTAAAAATACCATCCTAAATTTAAGACTAATAAATTTTGGGAATGTAGTCATGACTTTTCTGTTGCTGTGTTAAAACACCAGAAAGTAACTTTTAAGAAATAAAGAGTTAGCCGGGCGGTGGTGGCGCACGCCTTTAATCCCAGCACTCGGGAGGCAGAGGCAGGCGGATCTCCGTGAGTTCGAGGCCAGCCTGGTCTCCAAAGTGAGTTCCAGGAAAGGCGCAAAGCTACACAGAGAAACCCTGTCTCGAAAAACTAAAAAAAAAAAAAAAAAAATAAAGAGTTTATTTGGGGCTTATGGTTCCAGAGGATAAATCCATAAAGGTAGGGGAGGTGTGGCAGCAGGTAGCTGGTGCAGGAGGCTAAGACATCCTATCTTCAACTGCAAACAGAGGGCAGAGAAATAATTAGAAGTGGGGTGATGCTATCAACTCTCAAAGTTTCCCCCAATGATGCACCTCCTCCAGCAAGACCTACTCCCCAAACAGTGCCAACAACTGGGGACTACATGTTCAAATACCTCGCTGTATGGAGGGCATTTCTTATTCAAACCACCAGACTCTTTTAGAGCACTACCAGAATATATCATACATTGTTCTCTCATTTATCACCACTGCATAAAAACAAAGAACAAGGTTGCACTGAAAAGTATTTCATGGGACTGGGAAGATGGATCAGTAGATAAAGTACTTGCCACACTTTATCTGAATCCTCGGAACCAAGGTGAATTATAGGCCCACCTATAATTTCAGCACTAGGAAGGTAAAGACAGGAATCCACAGAAAAAAAAAAGTCCCACCTATAATTTCAGCACTAGGAAGGTAAAGACAGGAATCCACAGGAAAAAAAAGTATGTCCAGAGCAATCTGTCTAGCTAGACAGTGAGCTCTGGGTTTAATTGAAGGACCCTGCCTCAATGAATAAGGTAGAGAACAATCTAGGAAGACATGCACACATATAAATGTGCTCACTGACACACATGTGAACACACATGAACAAATATACACACATACATATGTTAAAAAAATAAATCATACACACACACACACACACACACACACACACACATATATTCCCTTCAAAACAAGCATTTATTCATCATCTATAGTAGAGTGAGTCCTATGCAAAACACAAAAGTCATGTGATTTAGTAGAAAAAGAAATATGACAGCAAAACTGTTTTCCCAAAGATCATTGGTAAGTGAAGGCTTGGAGATGATAGCAAGATATTAGCAAGCACACCAGGAGAGCAATAGTCAGAACCAGCCAGAGGTTTGAGGAGGTTTCTTGCTCTTTAACTGCCACGCACCACTTGGTTGAGTAAGACGCTCCTTTGCAGATGAGAGTGACCACTGCTCAGTTAATGCTTTCGCTTCTTCCCAGTTCATTTCCTTTTCAGCATCCAGAATGAACCTGACCTAAAGATTGGAGAGAGGGCCAGCAAACAGGGTAGGGAGTGGGGCTGGTTATCCCGGGTCCAGGCAGAAAGTTTACAATGGTGTAAAGCTTGCCTTTTTTTTTTCCATTCTGGACATGTAAGACTGAAGTCAAGTGGGAAGATCAAAACACAGAGACTTCTGCAGACCATTGCTGGAAGATGTGAGTGAAACCATGACCACAGAAACTCTTATAAATGAAAGCAATTAATTGAGGCTTGCTTACTGTTTCAGAGTTTTAGTCCATTGTCATCATGGCAGGGAGCTTGGCAGCATGTAGGTAGACATGGCACTGTAGAAGTTGAGAATTCTACATCTGGACCCACAGGCAGCATGAAGAGAGTGACATTGAGCTGACTTGAGCTTTTGAAACCTCAAGGCCCACAACCGTGCCCCCTACAGCCCAGGGACGCACTTCCTCCAACAAGGCCACATCTACCCCAATAAGGCCCCATCTCAAGTAGCACCCCTCCCTAATGAGCAAGCATTCAAATATATGAGACCATGGGTGTCATTCCTATTCAAACCGCCACAAATGCTAATAACACAAAAACTAAAGAGGAAAACAAGCCTTTGCAGAAGTCTAGAAAACCCTGCTGGAGATTAGGAGTCAAAACAGGAAAGGAGAATTCACAGAAATGTACAAGAAGAACATTGTTAACACTATAAAATGCTGCTGAGGAATCAAATAAGATAATTATGGAGAATGTTCATTAGTTTTAGGGACACAGAGGCCACTGGTGGCTTTGCAAAGAGCAGTTTTAATGAGGTAATAAGAGCAGAAAGCAAATTAGAGTGCCGTGTGGAGAAAGAACTTGAAATGCAGACACCAAGCATGCACAATTGATTCACTAAGTATGCCTTTGAAGGAGAGGAGGAAGAAAGAGTACATAGAACAATACACATAATGGACACAGCGTGTGACTAGGGAGACAGAACACCAATAGCGAAACAACAGTGTTGAGCTAACAAGCACATAGATGTGAACTGGACCAATCACAATGGGCAAGGAGGAAATCAGAGCAAGAGAGCAACTGATGAGCACATGACTGTCTACAGCCTAGATACAAGGGCATCCTAGAAGTCAGCATGGTTGAGCTCAAACTCTTTATCTATTTTCTTTTATGTGTATGAGTGTTTGACCTGCAGGTACGTCTGTGTACCATGCTTGAGGAAGTTGTAAGAGGCATCAGATCCCCTAGAACTGGACTTAAAGATGGTCGTGTGCTGTGGGATGTTCTGTATGTTAAATGGGTTGCTCTGATTGGTTAATAAATAAAACACTGATTGGCCAGTAGCCAGGCAGGAAGTATAGGTGGTACAAGGAGAGAGGAAAATGCTGGAAGTGGAAGGCTGAGTCAGAGAGATGCTGCCAGCTGCCGCCATGAGATGTTAAGATACCAGTAAGCCATGAGCCACGTGGCAACTTATAGATTAATAAAAATGGGTTGATTTAAGATATAAGAATAGTTATCAAGAAGCCTGCCCACGGCCATACAGTTTATAAGTAATATAAGTCTCTGTGTGTTTACTTGGCTGGGTCTGAGCAACTGCGGGACTGGCGGGTGAGAGAGATTTGTTCTGACCCTGGGCCAGGCAGGACCAGGAAAACAATCGTTACAGTTGTGAGCTGCCATGTACGTGCTAGGAATTCAACCTGAGTCCTCTGGAAGAACAGTTGGTGCTCTTATATGCTGAGCCATCTTTGCAGCTCCAAGTTCAAATTCTTGTTCTGGCATGTATCAGTTTCCTTCATCTTTGAAATGGGGATAAACTTTCATTTTTTTTCTAAATCATACATTTTAAAAATACATTTTTGTCATCCAATTAAAAATGTATGGCACACATACCCAAAGAGAGTATGATACGTGAGTATCAGTTTTCCTTTCTTCATGTTAAAACAAGTGGCCAAGAAGAATTTAATATAAAAACATAGATATGTAAAACACATCTTCATATATGAATTCTAACATTGTCATAGTTAATTGGTTGGTGTATTTTTGGTATGTTGTTTTCTTTTTTGAGTCAGGGTTTTTCAGTGTAGCCCTGGCTGTCCTGGAACTTGCTATGTAGACCAGACTGGCCTCAAACTTACAGAGATCCACCTGCCTCTGCCTCCAGAGTGCTAAAGGTGTTTCCACCACACCTGGCACCTTATCCTATTTGAAATGTGCTATGGTAGGATATTGTCGTGCTATAGAGATTATTTTACACCACTTTAAAACCCAGTACTGTACTCCACTTTTATCTCTCAACAGCTCTGTGAAGCAAGTAGGGCAGATGTTATTGTGCCTTGTTACAGATAAAGAAACTGGGACAGGCTGAGGTGAAGGAGCCAGGCCTCGAGAGCCCAGCCCCAGCTGCTGGGTGATAGCTGGATAGGATCCGTCCCTGGAGCTCAGGGCTCTCTTTGCATTCTGTAATATGCAGGTCGGGACCCCTTTCAGCACCAGCAGTGCACAGAACAGTGGTGAGTGGGAAATTTGTTCCTTCTTGCACTTGAGTTTTTCTGAGGGGAATATAGCACATCAATTTAGGTTTTCTTCAACCACAGTTTACCCAAATATCCCCAGAGTGACTAGTTCTCCAGCATTGCATCCTCCTTTCACTGAGCCTGGCCAAGTACTAGCCTCCCCATTGTAAAGTTTAAAGCTAAAGAGACCTGGGGGGAAAAGGTTGAGTCCTGCACCCCAGTGAGTGGACAAGGAAACCATGAATCCATCTAAAAGTAATACAGTGTCCAGGAGAAAGTCTCTAGCCAGAGGGAGCTGCAAAGAAGACAGACACCAAACCAAAATACTAGTCTCACTGCCACTCATCAAGGAACAACAGCTATTTATGCAACACTATTTTAGTGACAAATGTGTAAATGAAGACCTATTCCTGAATAGTTCAATAAATACCTTCATCTGCAGTTTTAAGTGATATGTAGTCATTAAAATAATTAATTGAATCTGTTCCTTGAAATATAGATAATGAGAAAGGCAAGATGCAATTATACATAACAGGATAAAGTGTATAGTATATATTCTCTATGTGTGTGTCTCTCTTTGTGACTGTCTCTCTGTTTCTCTGTCTCTGTCTCTGTCTGTCTGTCTCTATCTGTCTGTCTGTCTGTCTCTCTCTCTCTCTCTCTCTCTTTCTATGTGTGCTTGCTTTTAAGTCTTCTCCGTCTTTCTATGTGATATCCCGCACTTTGAATAATCTTCCTTCTCATTCTCTTCTTCTACCTAGGAAATTCCTAGTCCTCTTTCCCAGGCCCATTTAAAGGCCACATTCTCAGGAATTCTCATATTCCTTGGCTGAAGTTAGGACCCCTCCTTATTTACTTCCTTGTAATAGCCTTTTCCTCTAACAGAGCTCTGGTGGTATACTGTAATAACTGTTGTTCATACTTCCCACTAAAGTATGCTTTGTGCAAAGAGAGACTGCCTTGTTCACCTCCAGCTTCTTGTATAACTCCTAACATTAACTGAGGGCTCAGAGCTCAATTAATATTGATTGGATGATTACATGGTTCCCTTTAAGCATCTCAAGGACATTGGTGACATCACTTCATAGATGTCGCACTCCTAGAGGGTGTTCTGGAGTCTACCACCTCAAAAAGATCTTACTTATTGAACAAATTTACACATAGATAGTATTACAATCTTGATACATGGAAGATATGACTGTGTCCAATAGCTGACATAAATAATATTCAAGATGCAAGACATTGAGAGGAATTTAAGAGGATGGGGGCAATGAACAAGACCTTTAAGGACTAGGGCGTATCTTATTGGTGTAAATCTGACTTCAGGCACATTGACTGTAACTTTTCCTTTGCAGATGATTTGACTATTGTGAAACAGGTCTATACATAGAAGTCTTACTAAAGGGATGGGTTTCTGTAGCCTGTGGTCATGTGCCTACTACATCTGCAGTTACTTATGTAAAGCATAGGCCATAGGCACATGGTCCAAAATGTCTACCCTTATTCTCTATCAATATGGAAAACTGAGAGACTCTAGGGCTAAACAATGAACAAAATTGGGGCCATATCTGCACAAAGCCAAGGAAGCATCCCTGAAGAGAGGAAAGTCACCTGCGCAGAGCAAAGAGAAGCAGATAAATGGGAAATGCCAGCAGAGATGACTGATTATCCAGTACAAAGAGACATGAAGATAGCAGCTCCACTCATCTGCCCAAACATTCACTCATTCAGACATTTGGTGTATTTCCTAGCAACTCTACACTACTATTAGTTCTGAGGACTCAAGACTGAATAGAAACCAAAGTCCATGGTGTTTCATGGGGCTTGAAGTCCTATGAAAGCTGCTATAATAAAGAATTACAAATATTATGACAGGGAAGTTCAGGATGCTATGGAAACAAAACATGAGCACTCAACTTTGTCTAACTTCTGTATAGGCTTCTCAGTTTCTATACCATGTAGCCCCATTGTCTTTCACTTTCTGTGTTTCAGTCCCTGTGAGATTCTTCTATTGCTTCTAACACATGTTGTTTCTTCCTGTGACTTGGTACAATAGATACCTGATTTCATCTACTCAGCATCTTCTTGGCGCTGTCCTATCAGAAACTGGTCTTCTCTGCCTGGCGGAGCTGTTGCTCATGAGAAACTACCTCTCTTGCACTTTCAACCGGCTGATCAAAACTTTCCATGTTCTGAATGAAGTGATTGACTCAGATGTTGGCACTCAGACTACTATGGATAACCTGGCACTTGTTTGTGAGGACTCATGGGGAAAATGAGAAAAGTGTCCGCCCTTCTGAAATTGCAAGCACAGGGTCTTTCGGAGTTCAGAGCTACTGAGACCCTTATTGTTAACATTAAAGAGCTGGGCAGTGGTGGCGCACACCTTTAATCCCAGCACTCAGGAGGCAGAGGCAGGCGGATCTCTGTGAGTTCGAGGCCAGCCTGGTCTACAAAGTGAGTTCCAGGAAAGGCACAAAGCAACACAGAGAAACCTTGTCTCGAAAAAACAAAACAAAACAAAACAAAATTAAAGAGCACGTTCCTATGAATGAGGACAACAGAGGCACGAGATGATGACATCTCTTTAAGTACCTCTTAAACTTTCTAGTCCTCTGAACCAATCAGTTCCCTTTCCTGCAACATGTTTGAGTTGCTTTTACTCATAACAGAAAGTATTCTCCACAGTATACCTGTCTTAGATATATTTCTGTTCTATGCCCAAATAATACGTAAGCATGAATGTAGTGGGACTGGGCATAGCCATGACAAAATTGACTTATTCTATTTTTCTGTTCTTTCTCAGATTGTAAAAGCCCATTGTGTAACACTTAACCCAACAGTTCTTCCAACAATTTCCAATATCAACAATGGTGAGATGGCGTCATGGCTATTCCTACCCTGTGGTGCTTTCCTAAGGTTAATTAGCTACGAAGTGGCTGGTTTGGTGTCTGCAGTGTGTTCTGGCACCAATATCTGCCACATCCCTCCTTACTGCTCTGCCTGGCTCTGAGCCCTCTGTGCCAAGCCTAGTGTATTTAGTCCTCTGCTTCAGCTCTGCTCCCTTGGTGTGCAAACTAAAACATGCCAACTGGAACATTATGAATCTATTTAATTATCCTTTTGAAAAATTAAAATCATAACATAAATTTTATTACCCTGCTAGAGTCTAATTTTCATATGCAAATTTTAATACATTAATAGTATAATCAGATTTTCAAGGCACTTAAACTGTGCCAGTTTATATTTTAATGCAGAGGACAAATGCATTTTTCATAGTTTGATAAAAATAATCTAGAAATAGTTACAGCAACAATCAGACGCAGGTATCCATCACAACAAAGAAAAATCACTTTTGTCCAGATTCCTTCCTTTCTTTAATACACAGCAGTCCTGAACTAAAAATAGAGAAAACTGCAGCTTTCTATTTTTTAAAAGAAAATTTCCCTGTAGTGCTATGGATCAGTCCTTAAAACTACATTTTGGAGACAGAAAAAAGTTTTTGCTCTATGACTTTAAATAGTCCAAATACCGATATTAAAATAAATGATCACACTTCAGTTTCTAGACAACTTAACAAAACTCTGTTGTAATTTTAGGAGTTTAGAATTCCATTTGGATGTTATGTTTGTCATAGTTAGTTTTTGTCGGCTTGACACATACCTGGGAAGAGGGAATCCCACTTAAGGAATTGTCTTTATCAGAGTGGTTTGTGGGCATGTCTGTGGGAATTTTCTTAATTGCTAATTGATGTGGGAGGGCCCAGTCTATCGCAGGCAGTGCCACTCTGGGCAGTCAATCCTGAGTTTTATAGGAAAGGTAGCTGAGCAAGCCACAAAGAGCAAGCCAGGAAGTAAGCAGTGTTCCTCCATGGTCTCTGCTTCAGTTCCTGTCTCCAGGTTCCTGCCTTGCCTTCCTCAATGACAGACCGGGACCTGTAAGGCAAACAAACCCTTGCCTTTCCAAGTAGCTTTTGTTCAAAGTGTTCTGTCACAGCAACTGAGAAGCATGCCAGGACAATATTGTTTTTTTGTTTTGTTTTGTTTTTACCAGTCCTTGAAGAATGACATAGATAGATATACTCTAACAAGCATACTGGTACATCAGAGGTCATCCCCACTTTGTGTGTTTGGGGGGCGCAGTTTACACATGCACAGGTCACACAGCACTTGTGTGGAGGTCAGAGGACACTTTGCAGGTGTCTGATCTCTCCTTCCACTATGGTGGTTGCAAGGATTAAGTTCAGATAAGGCAAGTACCTTTACCCACTAAGTCATCTTGCTGGCCCTTAGAGCTTTATATTAAAATACAAACATTGCTATATTTATACACAAATATAGAGAAGAACATTCACATTTGTGTTCATAGGTTGTATTTTCTTTGTTAAAATATTATTTTATCTGATATATGAAATAAAAGGAAACAATGAATCATTTTTTCCCAAACCCATTAAGAAACCCTTTCTTGGGCTGGAGAGATGGCTCAGTCGTTAAAGCCTAGACTCACAACCAAAACAATAAGAAACCCTCTCTTAGTTTTTAAAGATAAATATATTTAAGAATTTATCTGAACTTATCTCTATTTGTCTACATGAAGATTACCCATGAGACAACATATGAACCAAGTAGACACAATTCTGTGGGGTAACTATCCAAGCACTATAATTCTGGAGAGTCTCCATCTCTTAATATTAATAACAATGCTGTCTGAAACTAGAGACCTTGGTTCCTCCTTGCACTATTGTGGTCAACCACTAACATCTGACCACAGACAAACAAATCATTGATCCTCTAAGTGTGATATGCTAAAGGACCAGAGCAGAGAACATGGATGAGATGTAAATTAATAGAGTAGAAGGGAAGCAGGAAAGAAAACTCCAGAATGATCCAGAATGATCTCTGACCCATCAAGGAGCATCAGAGAGGCCCTGGACCACCAGCCTCCGAAGGAGCAGGGAAGGCACCCAATGAAAGAGACCAACAAATCATTAGTTTAACACTTCAAATATAATTAATTCTATTATATTTTACAACATTTTCTAAATGTGCTAGTGGGATCATGGCATTGACAGCAGACTTTGAATTAAGGGACATTGTTTTCCCTTGCTAATTAATTAATTAATTAATTATCTCCTTAGTTAATTATCAAAGATAGTTGGCTGACTCTGGCAATGACACTTATTCTTTTTCCCATTCTCTCATATGCACACTCTGCTATACCTTACTGAAAAAGCTGAAAATTCAATAAATAAATACGTTTGTTAATGATTTAGTGGAATGCAAAAGGAAAGAAAAGCTGCCAGATTCACACCATGGGTCTCCTGCTTTGCCAAAAATGATTTCAGTGGTGTTAGGACTACTGATGTGAACCCCAACTGCAGGAGGCCAAAATGCTGGGGAGGCTGCTGTTTCTGCAGCTGCTGCTCTCAGAGTCCTGCTAAAGGGAGCTTCCCCATGCCCAGTCTGCAAACTTGTGAATGATAAACCAGAGGTTTGAACATGTTTGTGTCAGGGTTTCTTCCTTCAGCCCCTTCATACTCAGCAAAGAAGTTCTACTGAAATTCAAGACATCAGCTTAGAATATGTTAATGCTCATAAATTAAATTGCTCACAGAAGGTGATCAATTTTTAATGTTTATACTCAAGATGTTCTTTTTAATTAACACTTGGCTACATTTGTTCTCTGTGTGATGCAGAAAATGTCTGAACTTGCAGAGAACTGCATTAAGTTGTTAGACATCAAACTCCAGTAATTTTCAGAGTTGCATCCTTCCACTGAAGAAAAAGGGCTTAGCTTCAGATAGCTGACAGCATAAAGACACCTGAGTTACTCTCAGAAGTAGCAGGAAGTTACTCAGTATGCACAGATATTTTTGGAAAGTTACTTGAATTCTTGATAAAGAGATGGAAAAATATCCCTCCCAAAGACCTGTAATATGCTTGAAGACAGGAGTGTGGAAATTGAAAGAGATTTCTCTATTCAGTTCACGTTAATTAATTTAGAATCCACTCATATGACTAGTTAGAAGGAATAGAACTAGAATAAAAAAGACAAGACTGTTCATTAGCAGTGTGATCATGGGAAATGGGCCCAACTCCTTAGGGAAAAAAACATGGTCTGTGATAAAAACAGATAGACGTTCATGAGCCAAAATGAACAAAGTGGCTTCCATGGTAGTGTTGCTAAGTGTCTTAGTTTGGTTTCTATTGCAGTGATGAAGACCATGACCAAAAACAACTTAGATAGGAAAGGGTTTATTTGGCTTACATACCAACTAAGGCAGGAACTCAAGGCAGGAACATGGAGGCAGGAACTAAAGCAGAGGCCATGGAAGAATGCTGCTTACTGTTTTGCTCACCATGGTTTCCTCAGCAAGGGTGGCATCAACTACAGTGGGTAGTCCCTTCCACATCAAACATTAATCACAAAAATTCTCCCACAGCTATATTTACCAGTTAATCTGGTAGAGACATTTTCTCAGCTGAAGTCACCTCTTCCTAAATGACCTTGGTTTGTGTCAGGTTGACAAAACAACAATAATGAAACAAAAAAATGAGATCAGAAGGAATAAGTTCTGGGCCAATGAGATGGTTCAGTGAGTAAAGACACCACTGCCAAGCCTGATGACCTGAGTCCCATCCCCAGGACCTGCGAGATGAAAGGAGAGAACTGACTTTTACTTTACATGTTGTCCTTATACTCAATATGCATGCCATGGCACACCATACCGCTCTCACACATGCACACAAAATAAATAAATATGTAATTTTTAAAAATATAGATATTTCAAGTCTTAGTTGATGGTGCAGCACAATTAGGGCTTAAATTACGGCAGTAATTGGCACTAGTGTGAATGTTGGGACCAAGTTACACTTTGAGGGTGATGGAAGTGTGATTTTGACAAAATGGATAGAAATTTCCCTTTCTGCATATGTCCCAAGCAGCTGTTGGGTTGAAAAATATTATACATAAATGTTCATGCTTCACTAGTAGTTGACTAGCTGGCTAAGAAGATGCTAAGCCACATATTTTCTACTTAGTATCCTCAGCATGAATTTCTAGATTTAGAAATACTTTCAATTATGTGAACAAAATTCTAATAATTCACACAAACCTTGCTTATAGGTATCTATGAAAAAACCTTAGTATGTAACCCATTAAAATTATTTTTTAAATCCATAACAGGTCAGACTATCTGAAACAAGAAGAGTGTGTTCCTTTGTGATCCTGAAAAATCAGTGTTGGGAGAAACTTCCTGATCCATATTTCTGGGGTATTCATTATAATTTATCATACATAGAACTAGAAAATTTAAATGATTAGTTTTAGCTTATCCAAGTTTACTTTTCTTTTATTTCCCAAATATTTTCTCAGCATTAACAAGTCATTGTTGTTGTTATTTTTGTTTTCCAAGATAGGGATTCTCTGTGTAGCCCAGGCTGTCCTAAAACTCACTCTGTAGATCAGGATGGCCTCAAACTCAGATCTTCCTGCCTGTGTCTCCCAAGTGCTGGGATTAAAGGCATGTGCCACCATGCCCAGCTGTGTGAAGTTTTAGTAGGAAAATTCAGTTTTAGGGAGTTTTATGTTTTCTGAAATAGATGACTCAAGAGTGTTAAGGATATTGTAGTGGTTTGAACTCCCCGTAGACTCAGGAATTTGAACATGTTGTCCTTAGTTGGTTTCATGTTTGCTTTCTGCTCCCCACTTTATGTTCAGGTTTTGAGCCCTCACCTTCTTGTTCCTTCAGTTATGCCTGCTGTCTGCTGCTCTGCTGTCCTTGCCATGATGGACTCTCACCCTCTGGAACCGTAAGCCAAAATAAATTCTTCTATAAGTTGTCCTTGATCATGGTGTTTTATCACAGGAACAGAAAAGTAGGTAATGCAGAAGCAAAGAGGGGGGGGGGACGCCAATTGGCAAAGGGGGAAGAAGACTTTATTGTCAACTGGACAGTTTGTTTTAAATGTATTTGAGGAAGATTATATTTTATAAGTAAAAATGTTCAACTCCTGTCAGCAATAATTCTATTGGCTTGGGACTTTGAGAGGTCTCACCCATTTGAGTTAACATACCACCATTCCTTGAAACACTTTGTTTAAGCTATCTCATATTGATTTGCTATATGATAGTTGAGACACTGTGAGGTTATGCCATATAACCTCTAGAAAAACACACAACTCAAGTACAAAGCAATGATCAATGTTTACCAAGCCTGATACACATTAGATTTGGCTTTATAGTTTTCAAAAGCATACAGTAGATACACATGTGCATGCACACACACACACACTCTCTCTCTCTCTATCAGTTCTGTTCCTTTAGAGAACCCTGAGTAATATCACAGCTCCTTGACTATGGTAAACAAACAAAATGTTGGATCCTTAGTTATTTAAATACAGCAAGAATTAACAGATCTTTTTTTTTTGGTCACAGATCACAAAGTAAATATACCAGGCATTGCAAATCTTTGGTCCCTACTGCCACTACTCTGCTTTGCTAGTCTTTGGTACAACTAAGCAATCACATCCTAATGGGGGGGGGAGGGTGTGGAAAAGCCACAAATAGTACAAATTTAAAAGCCCTGGACTCATTCCAATAAAATTGACTTACATAAACAGGCAACTTGTTGACAGTCCCTGTAGCATACCACCTGACCTCCTCACACACACATGCACACAAACTTTTGCAGTTTTATCATGATAGCGTTGTTTTATAGCTTAAAATATTACTTATTTCAAAAAAAATGCTGCAATAGTTTAACCAACCAAGTAGCTATAGTACATGATTATTAAAGAAACTGCATAAATAAAAATGATCAAAATAATAACCTTTGTGCATTTGATGAGATTATCATTTCTAGAGGCTGGTTATTAGTGAATTTCATTAACTTTTATCTAATCTAGCTAATATAACTTTATAAATTATGTCTATCAAGTACAAAGTGATTAAATAAAAATTCTCTAGTGCTCAATGCTAGAACAGAAACTGTTTAATTGTTTCATAGGAAATATTATTATCATCAGTGGGACATGCTGGAAATACTGGGTATTTTAGCCAGTGTTCTATTGCTGTGAAGAGATACCCTGACCATGAAAACTCTTACAAAGAAAAACATTTTATTAAGACTTGCTTGCAGTTTCAGAGGTCTAGTCCATGGTCATCATTGCAGGAAGCATAGTGACATGCAGGCAGACAGGGTGATGGAGAAATAGCTCATAGTTCTGCATCCAGATCCACAGGATCAGATACACTGAGCCTGGCTTGAGCATTTGAAACCCCAGTGACACACTTCCTCCAACAAGGCCATACCTAGCCCAAATAAGCCAGACCTTTAATTCTTCTCAAGTGGCATCACTCCCTAGTGATCAAGCATTCAAACATTTGAACTTCTGGGGGCTGTTCTTATTCAAACAACTAACTACACTGGGTGTATTAGCCAGGGTTCTCTAGAGTAACAGACCTTATAGAATGAATATATATATATATATATATATATATATATATATATATATATATATTATATATATGTGTGTGTGTGTGTGTGTGTGTGTGTGTGTGTGTGTGTGTGTGTGTATAGGAAGGGGGTTTATTAGAATAACTTACAGGCTGTAGTCCAGCTAATCCAACAATGGCTGCCTATGAACAAAAGGTCCAAGAATCCAATAGTTGATCTGCCCATGAGGCTGCATGTCTCAGCTAGTCCTCAGTATGTACTGGAATCCTGAAGAAGTAAGCTCTAATGCCAGTAAAGGAGTAGACTTGCTATCTAGGGCAAGAGCAAGCAGACAAAGAGGGAGATTTCCTTTTTGCATGTCCTTTATATTGTCTTCCAGTAGAAGGTGTGGCCCAGATTAGAGGCAAGTCTTCCCATCTCAAAGATCCAGATTAGAAGTAGATCTTCCCACTTCACAAATGATTTAATTAAGCAAAAATTCTTCACAAGTTTGCACAACCATTTCGGGGTTTTAGTTAATTCCAGATGTAGTCAAGTCAACAACCAAAATATCTATCACACTGGGCATATACAGGGCCCCTCTCCTCTGTAGGAAATATACAACCAATCAATTATAACTGTGTTCAAATGTGATCTCACAATATTTCTTAATATGGCTCCAAGCAGTCAAACACACACACACACACACACATACACACACACACACACACACACACACACACACACACACACACACATACAAGTTAAAAGAGTGAAACCTAGGTGTTATGGGAATTCATTGCATTTAATAAATAACCTTTGGGCTATCTGGCCCAATGGGCATGGCCCTTTCTAGGTACATGACCTGTTAAAACTGAGGAGGGGACACACTTGCACTCTCTTGTGTGGTAGGAGACCAGAAGGTTGATTCCCTTCACCCCTGTGCAGAACAGAGGATAATGGCAGCTGTTTATTGTGGGTGTTTATTTGTGTTCCCCCAAATATTGTGCACCCTAATAAACTTATCTGGGGTCAGAGAACAGAACAGCCATTAGATACAGAGGCCAGAAAATAGTGGCACACACGCCTTTAATCCTATCACTTGGGAGGCAGAGATCCATCCAGATCTCTGTGAGTTTAAAGCCACACTGGAAACAGCCAAGCATAGTGACTCATGCCTTTAATTCCAGAAAGTAAGCCTTTAATCCCAGGAAGTGATGGCAGAAAGCAAAAAGGTACATAAGGTGTGAGGACCAGGAACTAGGTAGGTTAAGCTCTCAGGCTTTCGAGAAGCAGTTCAGCTGAGATCTATTTGGATGAGGACGCAGACACTTCCAGTCTGAGGAAACAGGATCAGCTGAGGAATTGGCGAGGTGAGGAAGCTGTGGCTTGTTCTGCTTCTCTGATCTTCCAGCATTCACCCCAACACCTGGTCCTGGGTTTGATTTTATTAATAAAACTTTTAAGATTCGTGCAACAGTTTATTTTGTTCTGTATTTGTGAGTGTATTATTCCCATTTTACATCTTAACAAATTCTTGATATCCTTTAACAGATTCTTGTGGGTTCACATTACACCTAGGTGACCTTCATATTACAGAGAACATATTTCCAGCTCAAGAGCAAGCAGGGAACTGCTCCATTCTCCATGGATCTGAATGTGACTCTATCACTACACTGAAGAATATGCCTATCTCCTAGAGTTACCAGGGAGCCCAGCCACGTGTCACATTAGAGGTGCAGAGAATGGTGGCCAGCCACATCTCCAAAGCAGGCAGTCAAGATTTTGTACAGCACATTTGGAAGAAAACAGATTCTCCAATCTACAGATTAAAAATTTCGTAGCTAAAAACTGTGCTTTGAGCTTATTTAAATGGAAATACTAAAAATTTTTCCACAATATCTAAAATAAACCCTGAAGCACAGATTTTTAAGGTTGCTAGTCAGGGACTAAGATATGAAGCACACAAAAGATGATCTAAATTGGACCAGAGCTATAGTAATTTAAATGAGATGTCCCTCCCCATCCCCTATAGTCTTGGGTATTTGAACACTTGGTCCACAGTTGATGCTGCTGTATGGAGAGGTTTAAGAGGTGTGGCCTTGATCAAGGAAATATGTCCCCGGAGGCAGGCTTTGGGAGTTTAGAGACTTGTGCTATTTCCAATTCACTTCTCCGCTTCATGCCTGTGGTTCAAGAGGTGAATTCTCAGCTCTCTGCTTCACTTGCTGTCATGCCTTGATGGACTCTTATCCCTGTGAAACCACATGCCCGAATAAACTCTCCCTTCTCTTTGCCTTGCTTATGGTGTTTTATCACAGCCACAGAAAAGTAACTAATTCAAGAGTGTTCTCACTGGCCAAACTCTTCCTGACTGGTAGCTGATACTGGCTGTCTCTCAAGTTACCTCTGTCTATATCACTTGATGTCTCATGTGCTAGACAATCTTCCTTGGTAAGATGGCGTGGGGTACATTCTAAGAAAATGAAGATCAAGGCCACAAAGCCTAGAAGTTACCGTTATACAAGACATTTCAGTACATCGTGTGGGTCAAAGTAAGACTTGAGAAGTAGAGGAAACAGACTCCACCTCTTGGAGATAGGGACTACAAAATGATGATGTGTTTTTCAATCTGCCACTATTAGTGGAGCTGTAGTCTTCAGTAACATATTCACATTTTTTGGTTGTTAAATCCCAAATTAAGATCTTCCAGTTAGTAAATGCTGGTTAGCAAGTCTAGGTGAGGCCTCTCTGACACCATCTTAAGAGCCTGCTTTTCAGAGTGGGTATGGTGAGTAGGGTGTGGATGAGTTGGGTGTAGATGCATGGGGTGTGGATGAGTAGGGTGTGAATGCCTGGGGTGGATATGTAGGGTGTAGATGAGTGACTATGGATGAATGGGTTTGGATGAGTGGGATATGGATGAGTGGAGTGTGGATGAGTGGGTATGGATTAGTGAAGTATGGATGAGTGGGGTATTGATGAGTGGGTATGAATTAGTGGGGTATAGATCAGTGGGTTTGAATGAGTGGATGTGGATGAGTTGAGTGTGAATGAATGGGTGGTCTCATAAGGGTCTTTCAGAATGAAACTTTCTTCTTTTTTTTCATCCCTTCCTGGTTTATTTAATCAATTTTAAAGAAAGAACCTTATATGGCATCCAACTCTGTAAGACTGTTAGTTCAGTGTTGTGTATAACTTTTACTTCTTTAAAATAATACATGAAACTCCATGGCACAGGGTTCTAATTTCTTACAAATAGACAACCTTCTTTAACAAAGAATATATGAAGATGTTTTTTCAGGCATCAGTTCTCATATCTAGCTATAATTGATTTAGACAAAGACAGACAAGCAACAAGACCACAGCTTTGTTCTTCTGGATGAGAAACAGGGACAGGAAGTTCAGGGTTTGGTTCAAGGACATAGACCCACCTAACAGGAAAACTGATGCCTTAAGACAAAATCCCACATCACCAGTATTTGTGCCATTTTGAGTTTACTGTCTGAGTGGGGTTGGCAGGCCTTTCCTGTAAAAAGCCAGATAATATTTCAGACTTTGCAGGTCACATGGGCTCTTGAAGCTCTGTGCATCTCTGCCCTGTCACACAAAGCAAACATGGACAATGCAATTAAAAAGGAACATACTTGTGGTCTATTAAAACTTCACAAAACCAGACAAATTCCAGAGAGAAAGGACATCTGGCGTCTCATCTCTACTGCTCTGGTTCCTGCCCTGTGAGCCATCGGTCTTTGCTGTTCTTAATAGGTGCACTTTTGCTATAATTGTGAGTGGAAGAGCGTTTCTCAATTTTGTGACAAATCGTTGAAACTGAAGTTGTGAGGACCACAAAACACAGAATTTTTATCAAGCATACATGAATGGGAAAGTTAAGAGTGTAATTAATGACTCCACTCTTGAATACACACATAATGATTGTTCCCTGCTCTGCTGTACATCTGCTATTAGTCTAGGAACAACACCCATGTGAATACCTCCCAAACTCATGTGTAGTGTGCAAACCACTGGGACGGGTGAGAGCCAGAGATATTGTAACAGGATAATTGTGTCTTTTTTAAAAATAATCTCCAGGATATCCTACTATGGCAGCAAAAATGGGCTGAAATCCTGGTGCCCTGGTGCCTGTAGCAGCTCTCCCAAAGGAGAAGCTGCCTCTTGGGAAAAGACTTACTGTTTCACAACTGATACCTTATTACATAATTGAAGCTATGGATACCTAGTTTCTGGCTCGTTCTCCCTCCCTCCCTCTCTCCCTTCCTCCCTCCCTCTCCCCCCACCCCCCCCCCTCTTTCTCCTCTCTGCCTTTCTACAAACTATAACATGGTTACAGGGAAGGCAGACAAAAGCTGAGAACTTTTCTTTTTCCTATTCTAGACCAAATTATAAATCACCCATTTCCTTTACAAACTGATTTAATGAGAAGAAATCACTTGAACTTAGTTCTACAGAACCTAATACAAGGTCCCCCTGCCTTGTTTTGGGGGGATGGGGTACAGTGGGGTAAAATTGACTTCATTAACAAAACCCTGCATGTCCATCCACTTCTGGCCTTCTGAGTTGAGGCTTTGGGGTTCCCTACTCAAGCTCCCTGTTTAGTCAGAAAAGCATGTGGTAAGCTTTAGGCCTCCTGAAGGCCTCTCCACCGGTGCAGCAAACTGAATCAAGCCAAATTGGAAAGCCCAGGTTTAACCAGTAAAGTGCTGCTGGGCGATTCCCTGCCCCGCAGAGCTATCTTTTTCTGGGATGCAGTTTATATAGCCTGTGGGAGTAGTCTTGAGTCTCTCTGGAGGAGTTGTGTTTGGCGGGCTTTGAAGGGACAGATTTTGGGAAAGAGATAGGGGAGGGGAGTTGAGGTGGATCTTCCACCAGAACATTCCAGACTCTTTGGGAATGGGGCATTGGTTCAAGTCTTACTGCTTTCTGCAGACATGGGGCAACATGGGGAAGAGTAGTCGGGAGTTGGTGGCCTCACATTCAGCAGGAGGTGTGAATGGAGGAACATCCCGTTAATTGTCATCCTGGAGACCCCAGGCATCTGTTTCTTGAAGAAGCAAAGAAGGAAAGTTTCTAGGAAAAAAAATATCATTAATATCTGCCTTAGTTGTACTGTAGAGAGCAGAAGAGCAGATAGGCCCTTTATTGGGACAACTTGGAAAACCGGAGGATGGAGGGTCCCAACTGCTGGACAGACCATGTATACTGAACAGGTACTCACTTGAGCCTGGGGAGATGGTACCAGCATGGATGTCCCAGGAGCTTGGCAGCCGAGGGGGTGGTCAGGATCACAGTATGAATGGAGAAGGGACCTCAGAAGAGAGAGGTAGGGGAGGTACCCGGCCAGTGGGGGAGTTTGGGCTGGAAGGTGATGATTGAGGAGGAAGGGCCTTCTGTAAAGGAGCTCAAAAGGGCTCAAACCTGTAGGAGAGTGTGGGGTAGCCTGGAGGCAGGTAAGGGCAATGGGGAGAAGGAAGAGCCAAGATAACCTGAGTTCAATGGAGAGCTTGGTGAGCTCTTGTTTGATGAGTCCATTGGCCTTCTCAACCTTTCCTGAGGAGAAAGGTGTCAACCATAGTTAGGAGGTAACGGAGTTCTTTAGGTGTGGGCATGTGAGTGAAGTCCACCTGCCAATCCTCACCTGGTTGGTGTCCTCAAAGCTGGTGCCAAGGCTGACATATCTGGAGGGCCCCTGTGAATGGACCTGTGAGATACTCAGGACAGTGTGGGGGCCAAGGTGAATGTGGCCCTCAAAAGGCTGAGAATATTGCGACCAAGCAGAGGTGCAGGGCAAGCAGGTATGACCAGAAGAGTGTGAGAAGAATCGCCCTGTAAGAATGCAGGGAAGTGTCAGGGTCTTAAGTGGAAAAGAAGGGATCCTGTCCACCCCTGTGACAGAAATTAGTGAAAGAACTATAGGACCTGAGTGAGATGTCAAAACAGAATAGGTAGGTAGCTCCTATGTCCAAAAGAGAGTCAATGGACTTACCCATTACCTGGAGCATCACCCTAGGCTCAGAGAGGGCAATGGGAGTCAGCTGGTCTAGGCCATATCAGTTCTCCACCAGGCTTAGGAGTTCTCAGTTGCCAGTGTTGGTGAGGCTGGACCTCCATGGCATGGCATAGAGGACGAGCCTGCATGGGGGCATTCCAATTTCCAGTGCCCAGGCTATTGGCAGACAGGTCATGGCCTCCTGGGCAGCTGGGGGTCAGGACAATAGCATGACCAGTGGCCCAGCTTGCTGCATTTGAAGCAAATTTTTGTTGATGTTGACTTGGGCTGAGCTCCGGCAGGATGGAGCCTCGTGGCCACCTTCCCTTGTACCCCTTGTGGGGGCCCTGGTGGCCTCAGAGCAGCTGCTAAGGCTTGGGCTTGGAGTGTATTCTGTTGTAACCTTGTCTGTCAGGTTGACTCGGCTGTCATTCTCTAGCATTAGAGAAGCCATTGTCACCAATTCCTATAGGGGAGTTTGGGGATCCTCCCCAACCTTTTAAAAAATTTTTTCTAACATCTGGTACTGACTGAGAAATGAAATGGGTGGGAAGGCAGGAGTCCGGTGAGACCGAGTAGGAGAAGAAACTGGGGAAGATTTGGGGGGCATTAGGCCAGTGTGTAGGTTGAGGTATTGGGGGGAGGAGAGGACAGGGAGGAGGGTAAGGAGGAGGAATTTCTTCTTAGATTTGTGGCCTCGCAGGAGGGGGTTGGGCAGGTAGAGTTCAGGGGAAGGGAGGGAGGGGCCAGTGTCCCTGGCAGCAAGGTCAGAATGAAGTTTTTAGGATCCTAGTTCCCAGATAGGTGGGAATCTGGAGGTGCCATGACAGTAGCCAACAAGACCAGTGCTGTGAGACACTGGCCCCAGTAGGGAGGGCAGGAATGCAGAATCCAAAAACTATGGACATAGGGCAGTTCTGCCCAATTATATCAGATAGCCCCAATTTGAATAGATTATTGTAAAAGACCCCACAGGAGCATTTGGGGATCAGGCTTTGAATGGCAAGTGCTGTTTCTCAAGTCTAGGCTGAAGCCCGGAAGCCTAGCACAATACATCCACTGTGGTAAGTCTTGGGTCAAAAATGGGTGTGTTTGTGAAATTCCCTTCAACAGAACATCTTCTGGAGAAGGAGTCCCACAGAACAAAGGCAGCCCTTTGCTCCAGAATGGGTCAGGTTGGGCAAAGGCACCCCTTTGCTCTGGAACAGACCGGGAGCCTGGCACAGCCACGTCTTTGGCAGGACACCCTGAAAAATGAAACTTACCCAGTTGGGAGCCAATCTCAGTCTGGTGGAGAGCAGGTGTAGGGGAGAGGGGTGTTTTCTCACCATGTGACCCTGGGCAGTGGGGAAAAAAAAATCAGCCCACTCCCCCTGTCGGTAGGACCTCCAGATGATAATTTGCACCCTGATGGCCTCTCCAGACGCAGCAATCCAAAGTAAACAGAATCAGATCAAATTGGAAAAGCCCAGGTTTAATGGGTAAAGCATTCCCAGGTGACTCCCCAGCCCCTCAGAGAGGAGACAGGGACATGAGACAGGAAGAATCATGTGTCTGTTTTCTGGGATGCAGCTTATATACCCTGTCGTCCTGAGCCTCTCTGGGGGAGGAGCTGTGTTTGGCAGACTTTGAAGGGGCAGGTTTGGGGAAAGGTATGGGGGAGGGGAATTGAAGTGGATCTTCCACCAGAACATTCCAGACTCTTTGATTATAGGGATGCCAGGGTGCCAGAGGTTGAGGTGGAGCTCCCACCCAAACAGCATGGAATACACTCCTTCAAATGGTTTGAAGATTTTTCTGCTACAGAAACAAAAACCCAGCAGACATTTCCTCATGCTCTCCCTGTGATGGCTAGTTTTTATGGAGAATCACTGGAGAAAGAGTCTCAGTTATCTAGTTAAACTGGCCAGTCTGTTGGGGCCTTATCTTGATTATGCTAATTGAAATGGGAAGACCAGCCCACTGAGGATGACAACATCCCGTGGCAAGGACTGCTGGATTGTATACAGGGTGGAGAAAGCAAGTTTGAATGTGTTAACTCATTGCCCTCTGCTCTTGACTCTGGATGTAATGTGACTTCAAGTTCCGTTCCTGCCACTTTGTAGTCCTCACCATGATGGACTGACCATAACCTGAAAATGGCAACCCAGTGGAGCCTTCCTCCCTTCAGCTGCTTTTTCCAGGGGATTTTTATTACAACAGGAAACAAGACTAAAATAACTTCACAATTCACATTTGCATTTTCCCCTGTAAATTATTCAACTTGAACACTTTTTAGTTTTGAAATTCCTTGCTGTGGGATGGTCTGTATGTCAAATCTGTTGCTCTGATTGGTCAATAAATAAAACACTGATTGGCCAGTGGCTAGGCAGGACGTATAGGCAGGACTAACAGAGAGGAGAAAAGAAAGAACAGGAAGGCAGAAGGAGTCACTGCCTGGAGTCACCGCCTGGACAAGGAAGATGTAAAGTACCAGTAAGCCACGAACCACGTGGCAGGGTATAGATTTATGGAAATGGATTAATTTAAGATACAAGAACAGTTATCAAGAAGCCTGTCATGACCATACAGTTTGAAGCAAAATAAGTCTCTGTGTTTACTTGGTTGGGTCTGAGCAGCTATGGGACTGGCGGGTGAGAGAAATTTGTTCTGACTGTGGGCCAGGCAGGAAAACTCTAGCTACAATTCCTTCATAATTTGAATATCCCATACAGTTCCCAAGTAACTTTATTGAGCATATATGTGTTAACAGTAAAGATAAAATATCATTTAGGACTTATATGTCTTTATAAATCTCTAGGTTTTTGTTTTGTTTTGTTTTTTGAGACAGGGTTTCTCTGTAGTTTTGGTGCCTGTCCTGGATCTCACTCTGTAGACCAGGCTGGCCTCGAACTCACAGAGATTCACCTGGCTCTGCCTCCCGAGTGCTGGGATTGAAGGCATGTGCCACTGCCACCTCCGTTCTGGTTTGTTTTTTTTTTTTTTTTTTTTTTTGTTTGTTTGTTTTTTTGTATGACTCAAGATTTTCTTTGAAATCTCCTTGCACCAGTACTTTTACATTTTCCAGCAAAATTCGATTGGTTCTTTTAGATTCAAAACTGGAATCTACAGCTATACATCTCTTCCTCGGCATGGAAAAAAGTCTCTTCGGTTAGCACCCTACTTCCCCTTGCCAGTCTCTCCCATCCCAGGCTGTCTTCAGTAAGTCTTCTGTGTTCTTGTTTTCACCCCATGTACCTGCGCCATTTACCTAGTTCTCTCAACAAAGCTCAAGAGGGATGTAGAGCAGGATCAAAGGCATATAAGAGTATTACAGCTGTAGTTCATCATGATTAGTGGGATAGGTGGCATAAACCTGTAATTCGAATACTTGGGAGGTAGAAGCTGGAGGATCAGGAGTTCAAGGCCAGCTTCAGATACATACTTTGAGTCCAGCCTGAGGTCAAAATAATAATAAATAAATAAAAATCATTATTAATTTCTGTTTTGTTTACTTAGGTCTGTTTGTTTGTTTTTGTTTTTGAAACAGTGTCTCATGTACCCCACTATTCAGCAGAGGAAGACCTTGAACTTATCCTCCTGCCTCTACCTTCCCAGTGCTAGGATTATAGTTATTTGCTATCACACCATTTTACCCAGTGTTGAGAACTGAACTCAGAGCTTCATGCATGCTAAGCAAACATTCTATCAACTGAACTACATTCCCAACTCCTATTTTATTTTTTCCTTTTCTTCTTTTTTAATTTTTTATTAATTCTTTGTGGATTTCACATTGTGCACCCTGATCCAATTCATCTGCCCTCTGCCCTTACAACTCCCTGCCAAAAAATAAAATAAAATGTAAAAATTCTCTTATTGGAAGCTGTAGTGTGTCACAGAAAGTCACACAGCATACCCTTTAGTCCACACATCTTTACTTGCACGTGTTCATTGCAATCAGTCATTGGTCTGGTTCAAGGCCTCTCTGGTTTCTGCTACACTATCAACACTGGGCCCTCACTGGGACTCCTCTTGGATATCCTGCTGTTGCCCTGTTTCATGGAGATCCTGTGGCTTTGGGTCTGCAGGACCGGCCCCTTCACATGCTCCAGCAGTTCATAGATGGATGGATGTTGGGGTGGGCCGACTCAAAGCCTGGTTCTGGGCCTGGGTGGTAGCTGGGTTGGTCAGCCTGCCAGCTCTCCCTCATCCTCACCTGTTAGGTGAGCTCTCCAGCACTGCCCTGGCTAACTCATTCAGTGCAGCAGGCAGCAAGGGGTGGGGCCAGTTCTTTTGCTCTCACGCCCTCAGGGGCCAGCTCACCCACACCACCAGGGGCAGCCCTACTGAGCACAGGTGAGGTTCAGGCCTGTTCTCTGGAGTGCTGCAGCTGGTGAGTGCCACAGGTGGTGAGGGGGGATGGGAAGGGCATCTTTCCTTTGCCCACACCACCTCATAGCAGATGGGTGGCGGAGACCAGCTTTCCCGCTCTCACACCCTCGGGGCCTGCTCACCCTCACCCCCACTGTCAGGGCCAGTCCTCCTATGCTGTCCTGGAGAGGGGCCTGCTCTCGAGTGCTGCAGCAAGTGAGAAGAAGTAGGACAAACTCACTGCAGCCCTTGGCTATCAACGTGATCCCAGACTACAACCCAGACCAGGGACATCCACATGGCCTTTGATGGTGACATGGGCCATGGACACCGACACAGACCCCTACTGCTGCATGGCCACGGACCCAGACATGGCCTCAGTGGCAGCGCAGGCCAGGACTTCACCATGGTCTCAGGTGGCTTCACAGGCTGCTCATATCAGGCTGTTCTCCACTTTCACGTCTCCAGTTCCACCTCACTTCATAGCACACAAGCTGCTCGCTTCCATTTCTCCACCACCTACTTGCTACTTGCTCGCTTTCTCTCCCATCACTCCACCACCTACTCACTCACTTCCCACCATGCCCTGGGGCCCCCGTGTTGTCCTTCCACTTCAAGGAATACCTGGGCCTTCCACCCACCCAGGCGGCATGACTGGCTTCCATCCGCCCCTATTTTATTTTTTATTAACACACTCTGTATCAATATACTAAGGACAAAGTTTCTATTGCTTCATTACATTACTTTTCATTATTTGTCCTTGGTTTTTAAGAACAGTACTTTTGCTCTATTTTTAAGTATAACAGAGGGACTATAACAAAAGGTAACAAATATTTTTTATCATGAGAGGCTAATTGAAATAGGTAGTTCTTTTTCTCAAATCTGAAATTATGGGAGACATTTTGCAAGGATTAAATCCTCAAAGTGTTAGTGAGCTAAGATCTAGAAACTTCTAGCAGATTCAGCCAGAGATGTAAACACTAATAACACAAAATAGCTTTCATTCCTTCTATCTTAGGTCCTTATTATGAGATTTAATATAAAAAACTGTTCAATTTTATGTTGGTTTTCAATTCTCCTCTTTGAAAATTTGTCACCGTTTAGTAATCAACAGAAGCTACGATTTAGATTATTGCTTTCTCCTTAAAAAGATTTCTAAACTGTTGTTATCTCTAGTGTCCCTGTATCCTTAAGGGACTTGAGTGTGTGAATTTTCAACCCTATCAGAAATTCTTCCCAGAATACCTCAGGGGCATGCGCCTCAAGGGGGCAATTCCAAAGTCCAGCCTACAGTGCACAGCCCTGACAATCCCTGCTGTTTCAGAGCTCTTGATATTCTCACCCTTGTTCCCTGGCCTCCTGGTCTACAGCATCTGTCAGACGGAAACCGTGCTCATTGAGTCACTCCAAGTACACACAAATTAAAGGACCATGTGTTCCTGTAGTTCTGCACTGCATTACACTTCTGATTATTGTTCTTTAAAATCATAAGTCCTATTTATTCTGAGCAACTTCATTACACCTTAAAACAATTTGCATAATAATAATGTAAATAATAATATTCATAATGGTAAGTATATACTTTGATAATCACTGCCTACTTTTGCTTATGTTAAAACCAGATTCCATTTCTCCTTCTGCCCCTCCCCTTCTCCTTTTTTTCTTTCTTTCCTTCAGATTCACACCAAATATCCTCTCCTCCCTCCTTCTTTCTCTTTTCTCTTCCTTCCTCCCTCCCTCCCTCCCTCATACCTACCTTCCTTCCTTCCTTCCTTCCTTCCTTCCTTCCTTCCTTCCTTCCTTCCTTCCTTTCTCCTAATTGCACATCATTAAACAACCCAATTTGGAGTCAAGGAGACAGCTCAGCAGATGAAGACACTTGTGACAAGCTTGGTGACCTGCGTTCAACCCTCAAAATCCACATGGTAGAAGAGAGGATGTGTACAAGGACACATGCATGCACACCTCCACCCCAGCCCCTGCCACACACAACAGATAAACATTTTTAAAAAGAAAAGAAGAACCTGATTATTTCAAAGTTTTCTCTCATTGCATACAAATCCTCAAACTGGGGAAAATTATGTTTTCTAACTTTCTTTTCCTCCTTCCACTTTAGTTTTCTGGTAAAGTTATACAGAAAAGAAATCAAGAATAAATAAGTTGTTTGTTGGTGGTGGTTTGTTTTTCTATCCAAGGTTGTCAGCCTGAGTCTTCTCCCTTCTTTGTGCAGATTAGCCAACGACATCAAATTGTGAAGCTGAGCACCCACCAGTGGACTGAGGCATCATCACCACCTATGGCAGGGATTAAAAGACAGAGGCCATTTGAGGGAGTGTGGTCAGTTTGGATTCTTGGCACCCATTTTGCTAAAAGAAATCACCTTGAGGAATTTGCTGCACCAAGATACTTTCTCCCCTTTGTGTGGGTTCTAGACCATTTCTCATTTGGACTCTGGGTATTCATAACATCATGAACAATTAACAAATAGTTATTTCTAAATTAATAAGCTTTGTCAATTATCAAAAACATAGTTTGTCATGAGCAACATTCTTGGGTGTTGGTACTGATCCACTGTTTACTATATTTCAGCAAATACCATCAAACATATCTCTACTGTCTTTGATGCCATTTTTAATAGATTCACATACACTTGATGAGAAGTCCTTAGATTCTTCAAGTGAGACTTTCTACAAAACTGAAATATTAAAATCTTACTTTTCTACAATAGCTGTTGAATAAATGTCCCCAACACTGCCTTAGCTCTCGGTGCTGAAATTAATTCTGTTAAAGGTTTTACACATGACGAAGCATGGTTGCTTGGCTTTGTGTCCATTGCTTGGCTGCTGTCCTCCACATTTCTCCACCCCTCTACAGTGTTAAGAGGGGAGAACTGTCTTTCCTGTCCACTCGAACACCTCTGTTTTCCTCTTTCTTGTTGCAACAGCCTTCCACCTGGCACGGGGAGGGTGTTCTGTGTTCGGGCATCACTGTGTTTAGTTGTTGCAGTTTTGTCTTGTTTCACTCTGTGCAGAAATGTGGACAGCCTGGTGCTCTTATGTCACCTCCTCTCTCGTGTCTTAGGTCACCCCGTAGAGTCATTTCTCTTTATGGTCATGCTTGGTTTTAGTCTTGATAACCTCCTATGATGATGACTGCACAGTGAGTTAAAATAGATGAACATATCGTTTTTAACTTATTTCTCAGCCCTCTAACAGGCTTTGCCTGCTGCTTAAGGCTTAGAAACTAAGTGGTAATGACCTATACAATAAAATAATTCATGTTCATGGTTCTCTCTGAGTAGGATTTCTTAGTACATTAGAGACTATCTTTTCCTTTATAGAGCTCGGGATAGCAAACACCCTCTTCTAAATGCTGGAGGTTACAAAAGAGAGAACATATTCCCCAACGAGTTTGGGTTCAGCTTTTAACCTTACCAGTGGGGCCACTTTAACTCAGCTATCCACCTTATAAACAAGAAAGCTTAAAAACCTCGTTTTATTATTGGCTTCCCTCTGTTCAAAAACCACAGAGAACAGAAGGGGCAACTCTTACATAGAGCCCACTCACAAGGTTACAGTGGGCTAACCCCATGTTTGAATTTATTTGTAACATTTCATTCTGTCATTTCTAAAAAATAAATTTGGAAAAAGTGAAAATTACCTCCTGTTTCCTTTTCCTTCAAGTATCAAAACGAGAGACCCCTGAGCCTGGGACCACTGTGCCCTTTCATGTTTTCCTCTCCAGAGGCTGTTCAACTAACAGGAAGCTCTGTTTTCTGGTGTGTAACTGGAATGTGTTTATCTACATGATAAAGAAAGCATTTCCCCAAAGGTAGATCAGAGTCTCTACCTTTCATTGACAGCAATTTCCTGTAGTTTTTAAATAATGAAAATTGAGGGAGGGAGCTTTTTCTGCCATCTATGCTCCCAGGGTTGTCCCCTTGGGGAGGTGGGTTCTGTGAAAGCTGAAACTACTTCTCAGAGTCTGTGTCATCCCATCTTAGGCATTGACTGTATTCAAGTAGTTTTCATTCACTCAACATAGATTGGTTGACTGCCACCTGTGTAACTGAGGCCACCTGGGACTCATCAAGGCAAAGGAACCTCCCCTCCTCCAGCCATGAGAAAGAACACTCAAGATGAGCAAGTGATGAGGTTAAATGTGCATGCGCTAGCTATCAGCACCATGAAGGCAAAGGGGAATCAGAATTATTCTGAAATTACTGAGCTATGCTCCAAAGGAAGTGTCACAGGTATGATGGACTAATAATCTTGATTGTCAATTTGACACAGCTGGAAAGAGGAACCCTTCATATTGGCTTTATCAGATTGGCTTATGGGTGGGGGATTTTCCTGACTGTTGAGTGATTGAAGGAGGCTCGGTCCATTATAGGCAGCACCCTTCTAAACCTGGGCTGTATGAGAAAGGTGCCTGAATGTGAGACTTGGAGCAAGCCAGTGAAAGCACTCCTCCATGATTTCTACTTTAGTTCTTGCTTGAGTTCTGTCCTGAATCCACTGGATGATGGACTGTAATCTACAGGCTAAAACAAATCCGTCCCTTGATAGTGGAAAGCTAACTAGAACACACAAATGTGAACAGCAGGCACAGGCTGGGGCTGGAGCATGCCCAAGTTTTAGAAGAACAGCAAGGAGGCCAAGGTCAGAACCTGAAACTCTAGCACTTAGGTCTCCTGTGACCAGCAGTTCCTTGAAATCCAGGAGAGAGAGAGAGAGAGAGAGAGAGAGAGAGAGAGAGAGAGAGAGAGAGAGAGAGAGAGAGAGAGAGAGAGAGAGAGAGAGAGATTAAATAAAAAATTGCTGTTTTTCTTCAAGTTTTCTTGACCCTTCCTGTATTTGAGGTCTCCGAGCTGTGTGGGGCACTTTAGCACACACCTGGCATTAGATACTTTCTCCACGATTCCTGAAGCTTGAGGCAGTTTAGTCTAAGAGAAATCACTATATATCTGTTATTCTAAGTGTCCTGTCCCTCATGAAACACCGTGGGCATCTAGTTTGGTTTTTCTTACTCCTGGCTGTGTTCTTAATTGCTTAACGATGGCATCTCATTGACAGATGCAAAGCTGTTGAGATCACACCAGTCTTACTAAAATAAAACCAGCTGGCATCTGAGGGGATCATGCCTGGCCTTCTGGACTCTTCCTTTCTCACTCTACGCTCATCTGTGCCCTACTTTCAAAACCTAACTCCTATGGGAAGATGCTGAATTACAGGAATTCCTACTGGATATTTCTCGGCTCTGATGATGCCTTAGAACCGCAAAGTAGGGACAAGATTCAGCCCCCAAACCAGGGCCTCCCAGGGAAAGTAGAGAAGTGGGGATGGTAGTGGTGTGAGAGAAGTAAGTGAGAGCCGTAGTGAAAGCTTGCATCTTTAGAGGAGTCGGTTCTCAGATCTCACCATTACTGCCGTGTGTGTGTGTGTGTGTGTGTGTGTGTGTGTGTGTGTGTGTGTAGGAGGATTACTGTTTTCAACTTTTACTTCAGGAGGAGAAAAAAATAGTTCAGTAAGGATGGCTTTTATCTAAAATAAAGATTGCAAATGCTGGTGAGATGTAAAAGAGAAGGGCTGTTTGTACAGTGCTGGTGGGAATATAAATTAGTGCAGCCACATGGAAGGCAATATAAATGAACATTCCTCAAAAAATAAATAAATAAAAGCAGAACTACCAGTGATCCAGTGATCTCATTTATTAGGATACATATCCAAAAGAAATAAAGTCAGTGTACCAAAGAGTACAAAGATAGTTTCCCTTCTGTGTTCATGGAAGCACCATTCACAACAGAGAAGAGGTAGACCACCACAGTAAGACACTGGCATTGCCATCTCAGTGACCCAGCTGGCACACGGAAGGCTTTGCTCCATTTGGCTGCTGTCTGGAGTCCTGACCTAGTTTGACCCTGGCTCTGGATTTAATCCCTGCCAGCTCTTTGGAGTGTTGCATTCAATGGTTAATAGCCTGGAAAGACCTTGGGAGGCCTCTTGGAATGAGTAATTGTACAACAGAAACCCTGTGTAGTGAGCATTGTAAGATCTACTCGCTCCTCAGGCTCTGACTTCCTCCGGGAGGGCCTCTTATTTTCGATTAGCAGCCAAGCCAACTAGGAATTCAGTTATCCCTCTTAGCACAGTAACTTTCAACCTGTGAGTCGAGATCCCTTTGGGGGTCGAACAACCCCTTTCACAGGGATCTCCTAAGACCATTGGAAAACAGATATTTACATTGCAATTCATAACAGTAGCAAAATTACAGTTACAAAACAGCAATGAAAATAATGTTATGGCTGGGAGGGGGGGGTCACCACAACACAAGGAACTGTATTAAAGGATTGCAGCATTAGGAAGGTTGAGAACCACCGCCCTAATGGATTCTACACCCAAAGGAAGCCTCTAGATTTCCCAGGCTCGGCTTGGTTCCAGGCTGGGGGTGATCTTAGCCCTCTACTCACTTTATCATTTCATCAAGGTCCTTCATGCTCCAAAGGCAGCCGAGGACTTTGCAGATTCTGTTGCTCAGCAAACTAGAAATGGTGTGTCAGATCCTTACTCAATTGCCTACAGCTGCAAAACTAAAAATGGTGGTTTACAATGTTTCCCCCTTGTGGACATGTGGTCAGAACAAATCTTCCGCTCATTTAGATGACCTCTTTTCCCTCTGTGCGCCCTCTCTTGAAGTCTGCTTCTGGCAGCGAAGCTGAGGACTGCTCTGTGCTGGCTTTCTTTGCTTCCTCCAAGGTATATGCATCCATATATGTTCAGGTACATTCTACCTTTTGTCTCTCAGTCTCTAAGAGTCTAAATGACAAATCTGGTTTTCTTCTTCTCTTGCATAATCACTATTGTGGTTTAGATGCCTATAAGATTGTTCTCTCAGCCTCTGCCACACAATCCCTTTCTCTTGTTCAACCTCTACTGGAGTGACATTTCTAAAAGGGTCAGGCCACACTTTCTAGTTTATAATCTTCAAGGTTCTATCACTTTCAGGATGAGGCTCCAATTTTTCCACTTAGCTCTCAAGGCCCATCAAAATCCACTATCTAGTTGTCTCTAACTAGATAGTTATATCTGTAACCATCTAGTTACAGAAACAGAGACAAGCTACTGAACCATCCTGTGCCTTTGTTCCCATCCCTTGTAAAATAAACAAACAGCACATAAAAATATGATTATTGTGAGCATTGGATAGCATTGGGAATATAAAATACTTAGGCAGTGCCTAGCACACAGAAAGCAAGCTGTTTCTCTTTATACTGGGTGTGTGGCACATAGGTAACACCAAGCTACATTATTACATCCTTTCCATCTCATCTCCCTTCCTGCCTCCTGCTATTGGTGAAATTATTAAGGCCACTCCACGTAGTTAAAAGGAAGATTTATTTAGTAGGTGACTTACAAATGAAGAAATAGGTAGGTTGCAGGGTCTGGGGAAGGTGTATTGCAGTCCAGCAGTGTTCTCTGGAGCTCTGCTCAGTCAACCTCCACCGTCTAGGGTCCAGGAACAGAGAGAGTGCTTGCCCATCCAGGTCTCAGGTCTCCAGATGCCTCCCTTGGCCCTGCCTCGTAGGCGTGACAGTTGCCAGAGTCTCAATGGGGGTTGGAACTTCCAGATCCAAGCTGGAATGGCTACCCACTACACCTGCCTTTGGCTATACTGTCTTTCTGGCATTTCAGAATACAGCCTGTGATGTGATTCTTTGAGGCGTACTTGTGGTGTTGCTTTCTCTGCTTTCAGTGCCTTGTCTCTTTCCTTCCTCTACCTAATACTTCGTTCCAAAGACCCTTTCCATATAGCATCTTCCAGGAAGTCTGCCTGCACCTTTCTGCTCTAACCAGCTTTGCTTGCCCTGTACCTCCATAGCTTCTAGTGATACCTCATTCACTGTGCAGAAGTAAAGGTTTCATCATAAGTCTGTTTCCCGTACAAGAATGGGTCCCTTAGAGATAGGTGACAGTCACAAGCCCTCATTTCCCAAAGAGAAAGAGCTGATGTTGTTGAACTAGGATGTTAATAAATGGTTGTTGGGGGCTGGAGAGATGGCTCAGCAGTCTAGCTCTTTCTGAACTTCAAGAGAACCCAGGTTCAGTTCCCAGCAACTACATCTGGCAGCTCATAATCACACGTAACTCTGAGATTTTGCATTATTAGTTTATTGTTAGTGGTGAAATTAAACTGGCCAATTGGAAATTAATCACAGATGAATATATTTTTAAAGGATGCTCACATTTTTTTCAAACAAAGGACTTCTTACAACAGTATAAAGTTTACTGGTGGTGTTTGTATTAGTTGCTTTTATATGACTGTTTTAAAACACCATGAGATGAGCTGTTTTTTTTTTTTTTCTTTTTGAGCCCACTACCTATGGTGGAACACCTTGCACAGCCTTGATTCAGTGGGAGGGGCTTGTACATGCCTCAGCTGAATGTACCAGGCTTTGCTGATTCCCCATGGGAGGCCTTACATTTTTGGAGAAAGTGATGGAGAGTGGATGGGGTTGGAGAGGCTGGGAAGGAAGGAGGAGGGAAAAGAGGAGCATTTGTAGTTGGTATGTAAAATGAACAAAAAATTTCTTAATAAAGAAAAAAGAAACACATGAGAAAGACAATTTAAAAGAGTTTATTTGGGCTTACAGTTCCAGAGGGAAAAGAGTTCATGATGGCGGAAGAGAGGCATGGTGGCTGGAGCAGGAAGCTGAGAGCTCACATCTTGAACCAGAAGAAGTATCTGAGGAGTGAATTTGAAGTGACACAAATCTTTACACCCTCAATGCCTCCCTCCTATTAACATCTTCCAACAAGCTGTTTCTCTTAAGCCTCCTTAAACAGCGCCACTAACTGGAGACCAAACAGTCAGACATCTCATTCAAACCACCACAACATTCTATCTATCTATCTATCTATCTATCTATCTATCTATCTATCTATCTATCTACCTACCTATCTATCTATTTATTTTTCATTTTTATTTTTTTCCCGAGACAGGGTTTCTCTGTGTAGTTTTGGTGCCTGTCCTGGATCTCATTCTGTAGACCAAGCTGGCCTAGAACTCACAGAGATCTGCCTGGCTCTGCCTCCCTAGTGCTGGGATTAAAGATGTGGGCCACCACTGCTGGCTCCATTTTAAATGTTTTAATTGTGTGTGTGTGTGTGTGTGTGTGTGTGTGTGTGTGTGAGAGAGAGAGAGAGAGAGAGAGAGAGAGAGAGAGAGAGAGAGAGAGAGAGAGAGAGAGAGAGAGAGAGAGATGTATGGGGTTAGGAGCATGCCTGCCACGGTGAATGTGTGGAGGTCAGAGAACAACTTTGTGAAGTTGGATAGCTTCTACTTTTACATGGGTTCCAGGGATCAAACTCAGGCTGCAAGTCTTCTACAGAAAGTATTTGCCCACTGAGCCATTTCTTGCAGGCTCAATGTTTTAAAAAGGATGGCAGTATTAGTCAGGGTCCTGTAGATCAGCAGTTCTCAAGCTGTGCACTGTAACTCCTTTAGGGGTCAAACAACCCTTTCACAGGGGTTGCCTAAGACCATTGGAAAACACAGATACTTACATTATGATCCATAACAGTAGAAAATTACAGTTATGAAGTAGCAGTGGAAATAATTTTATGGTTTCAGGTCACCACAACATGAGGAGCTGTATTAAAAAGTCACAGCATCAGGAAGGTTGAGAACCACTGGGGTAGAACAGAACCAATAGGATGTGTGTCTATACATACATACATACATACACATATTAAATCAGCTAAGATGGAAATAGTAACAACGGCTGTCTCATCCATGAGAGGCTGAGAACCTGGTAGTTGTTTGGTCCTTGAGCTTGGGTGCCTCAGCAGTTCCAATCTGTCATTAAAGACTGGGAAGTTTCCTGGAGAGTCATGGGTCCTTCGTCAATGATGGAAGCCTGGAAACGCTGTTTCTGATATCAGTGAAAGAATGAGCAGCAGCAGCAGCAGCAGCAGCAGCAGCAGCAGCAGCAGCAGCAGCAGCAGGAGCAGCAGGATGAATCAGTTCAGCATCAAGAGAAGTCCACCCAAGCAAGAGGTGAGTCATCTTCCTTCTGCCCTGGCCTTCTTTATCTGGGCTTCTAGCAGAAGGTCCCCAGCACATTTGAGGTGCATCTTCCAACATCAATTAACAATCCTCCAGGTGAAGATCTCTATTCAGATAACTAATTTGTGCCAATATGACATGAAAACCCACCATCACAGCAGATGTTAAGTCTCATAGCTGTGGACCTATTATTACATGAGGTGTTTCAACTGGGAAAGCATCTAGAAGCATTTCATAATTAAGCTGAGACACTGGAGTAAAATCAATAATAAAAAGGCAGCATAGCTATAAAAAGGAATAAAGTCTTGATGCATGCTACATATGAAATGAAAGATGACAGACAAAAAGCCATATATTACACTAATTCACTTTTATGGAATTTCAACTACAGACAAATACATCCAGATAGAAAGTATGCTAGAGCTTGGGAAATGGAGAGTGATTTCCAATGGGTTTCTTTAGGGGCTGATAAAAATGTTCTAGAATAAGACAGTGGTTGTGGGCACACAACCTTGTGAATATATTAAAAGTCACTGCATTGTACATCTTACATGGGTCATATTTATGGTTTGTTGAATTATGTCACAATAAAAATATGTAAAAAAAAAAACCAAAGTGATACACCAAAATAATTACCAAGAATGGGGGAAAACAACGCATGTCATTTATCATTGCTATTAAAAGGCCCACAAATAAAAGCACATTTTCAAAGTATGAAGGATTATATAGCCAGCCACTTAATGGCATCTATAAAGCATTTTTATATTTCTTTTCCTCGAGTTTCCCAGAAGTCATCCTGCTGCACTGTTCCTCTTATTCATGGGCTCCAAAGACTGCAATTGTCAGTTAGCTGCTATTTTGCTTTTGTTTTAAACGTTCAAATTTCTTTAAGTAATTTCTTTTGGTTTTATTATGTTCCCCATTTAGTTCATTCAATAAGATGTTAAAATCTATGCTATTTTTAGATAAACTGAAATGTTCCTTTGACCACTAATTTTATTTTTGAAATAGACATTAATAACTATTCATGCCGATGCTACAGATATGATATAATTAATAACATTTTATGTTTATTTAGATTTACCATACTCACATAACTTTCTATTACTGATCACTATAAATGTCAGTTGGAAAAAGGCATAAACTGAGAATTTCTGTAGAAAAGAGAAAAATGTAGTGGTATCATGTTTTTAGTCTCTTTCTCAATGATAACATAATGCTGAGAGGTCATGTATAGGCTATGGCTCTCAATTTCTGTAGTTCAGAGCATGTCTTGAAATACAGCTATTCTGACCTGGAAAACTTTAATGTATCACATAGGTCAGCAATAATTACACGCTAGTCCAACAATCTAATGTCTCCCAGTGTCTGTACAAGTATCCTCTGTCCAGTTGGTTGACTCCTGTGCTGAAGCTTTGGGAGGGAAAGTGAGGTTTCCTAGGCTGTAGCCTTTAGCATATTTAAAGATGGGTTATGCTTTGTGAGAGTGAACACCCATAATCCAGATATCTCCAAAACTGTCTAAAATGTTGTTATTCTGTTTCTGCTAATGTTGATCATAGTTCCTCTTTTGCAACCCTGAGATGACATTACCAACCTCCTCCCTCAATACTTCCTTCACATCCAGGTGGTGCATATTCTCCCCATTGCCTCAGTTATTTGACTTTGAAGCATTATATATGGCTTCTCTGTTAGCTTAAAAAAACCAAACACAAATCCAGGACTCCATATTAGCCAACCTGAACTGCCATAATAATAGACTAGCACAGATTGCAGGACTTAAACGAGAGGCCCTTGCTTTCTGGCAGTGCTGGAGTCTGGCCTGACTCAGTGTGGAAAGAACTTCCTGGCTTTCATACAGCTGCTTTTGTCTATGTGACCTCCCATGGTAGAGAGAACTCTGGTATCCCTCCTTTCTTCATAAGGTCACGAACCCTATTGAATTAAAGCCCTATCTTTATTATGACAATATTTATCTTTTGTCATCCCTTCATGCAGGCACACTGGGAGTAGTGTAGTGCTTCAACGGTTTAAAATTTGAGGAGAAGGCACAGTTTAATCTATAGCATTTCACTCCTAGCTCTCCAAAACACATGTCCTACTCACAAGCAAAATAGATCTGTTTCAACCCCAAAGCTCCAAAGATCTCAATGCACACCAATATCAACTCTTAAGTCTATAGCCCAAGGCATCTAAATCAGATATGAGTGAGACTAGAGATACAGTTTATCCTCAAGCAAAATTCCTTTCTAGCCCTGAGCCCATGAAATCAAACAAGGCATCATCTTCAAAAATGTAACTGTGGACAGAGTAAGATAGGCACTCCATTCTGAAGGGGAGAAGTTATACAAAAGAAATGGATTCCAGATTGCAAGTGTGTTAGTTATCTTTCTCCTCACTGTGACGAAAGACAGAAGCAATTCAAAGGAGAGGTCTGTTTGGGTTTATGGTTTACGAGGGTATAGTCTATCACGGCCGGGAAGGCAAGGCTGTAGAGGGCTACAACTGTAACAGTCTGAAGCAGGGCTGGGCTATTTTACAACCAAAGACTGTCCCCAGCCACTTACTTCTGCTAGACAGGCTCCACCTCCTCCTCGAGGTTCCACAATCTCCAAAAACAGTCACATCAACAACGCCTCATTTTCAAACATAAGAGCTTGTTGGGTGGGGGGACCTTATGGATTCTGAGCATAACACCAGGTCTACAAGCTAACAAGGAAATTCAATTAGATCTTAAGGCTTGGGAATAATTCTCCCTGATTAAATTTTCTGTCTCTCAGGCTTATTGGAATGACAGTATGACCCTGTGGATGTCTCTGGCCCGGTGAAGGTGACTCACCTCTGAGGCAGTAGGTGGAGGCATACTTACCCACTGCAGCCAAATAGAAAACCAAGGAGGATTCAGTCTTATCTTGTAGGGTTCTGGTGGGAAGGACCTTTAATTGACTTTCACTTCAGTATTCTTCTTAACTGGAAGTATAAAGTAGCTTCACAATCAAATAGGTTTTTATCATCTGACCCATAAGACCAAAGTGGGAGAGTTCTCCTTAATATTGCCTCAGTGCTTAACTGATAGTCCTGGCACACCCCTGCTGTTCTCTTTTGAATAGTCTTTTTTACTCTGTGTGATATGGACAGGTTGAGGATTTCCCATGGCTCCTCACAACCTCATCTTCATCCTTCTACATTTCATTATAGTTAAAGGAGTCAGGCCACATCTTCAGCATTTTGATGAGAAAAATGTCTCAGGCAGATAAACATCCAATTTCATTATTTGTCACTTCTACCTCCTACAATGTGTTCGAACATAATACAGCCAAGTACTTTGTCCCATTATGATAAAGACTGCCATTATTACACAGGCAGCCTTCCTGTTCTCACCTGGGCCCTACTCAGGTGAGTACTTGTTCTCCCTTGACCTTTAATATCTGTGTTTCACCAGTACCCTGCTCAGGGGGATGCAGGTTCTTTAAGTTTTACCCATTGGTGAAGCAGCTTCGGTTCAGAGCAGTACCCCACCTTTTAGTACCAAGTCTATAGTAATAAAAGTTTTCTGTAGTAATAAATGTTTTTCAAGAAATGGAACCCACTTCATTTTTCATTTACACATATATTATACACACATACATACACACACACACACATATACACACACAGGGAGTTTTACGCTTGCATGTATTTGTAGAGTTACACGAAGAGATTTATAATGAGAAATTGGTTCACACAGTTACAAGAATTCTCAACTCTGAAGTCAGTGGTTCTGGAGACCCAAGACGTCTGATGATAGGGTAACACTTGTAGAAAAACTCCTGGTGAAGTTTCTCATCTGAAAGTTAGTAGGTTCAAGACCCAAGAAGAACTGATATTCTAGCTCACATAAGAAGTCAGGAAAAGGCTGGAACTCTAGCTGATAGACAGGAAGATTCTCCCTGTGCTTTAGAAGGGAGGTCCTCTCATTCTATTCAGACCTTGTTGATTAGATGAGGGCCATTCATACTATAGAAGGCCATCTGCTGTACTCAGTCTATAAGTTCAAACATTAATGCTGCCCACACACACTCTCACAGTCACAGAGTAATGTCAGAACTAAATGTCTGGGCATCATGTGACCTAGTCATCTTGACATGTAAAATTTACCATTATAGTTTGCCACAAAGAGGATCCATATTATAACGGGTGGGTCACAAAATGCTGATAGCCCTGTTACAAGAAAAATGGGCAGATATACAAAAGAGGAAATGGTTTGACTTAGGTGTCTGTGCCCCTATGGTGCTAAGGCTTCTGGGATACCAGACACATTTTACTGACAGTGCTGTCTCCCAGGCCAAAGTTATTTTCAAAATCAAATACCACCATGCTGCATGTGAATTTTGCCATTGTGATAGATGGTAAACACAGCTGTAGTCCATTTTTGTCATAAAATACCATTTTTTTTCTCCCTTGGGTGTTTTTAAGATCCTTCTTTAATGCAATTTTTTCGACTGTCAAGTAGAAAATTATACTGTACTCTATGCAGCACAAGACTATGCATGCAATTTTGTTTCACCTGCAGACATTGTGGGGGCAAGGTGTGTCCATCATTATGTGACAGGATACATCTATACATCACTGGAGCATGGGAAGGAAACACACACAGGTTTTCACCACACTCATTGAGAACCCTGAAAAGCAGATCACTGTAAGGATGGTGAGAAGTGCCTTGTAAGGATGGCAATGAGGTATCAACATTATTACTTTAAAGGAATTTCACATTCATTGGGGGGGGGATAAGACTTAGATGTAAAAACTATAAATAAGTTGAAGTTCTTCAAATAAATAAAATGAAGTTCTTCAAGATCCACAAAAGTGGATACCACAAATGTTTGGAAAGCATTTTTATAGAAAGTGGTTATAGAATTGATCTTTGGAGGGTGGTTTGGGGCAGGCAATGAGAGGTAGAAAAAGAGAGGTGTGGGGCATAAGAGGAGGTAGGGACAGAGAAGATTGTGGCTGTAAATTGCGTAGTTAGTATCAGAAAGGTTTGACATGCTAAAAAACCTAAATGGCTTTATCATCCTGTTTTTATATAATTTTTAATAGACTTCACAATCACAGCTTTAGTGTTAAAAAATAAATTAGAAATCTAGATGCATGGCTCTGTTCTTGCCCACAAGCTTCAGATATATGGGGTGGAGCACAAAACCACAAGCTTAGAAGGGATGGAGATTACACTTGCAAAATGCCTGTGGAGTCCTGATGGGAGAAATGGGGTGTTGAAGCAGACAGGGAAACTAGAAACAGACTAGAAATGTTTCAGAAACTTCACCATGTCTGTCTGTCTGTCTGAGACAGGGTCTCACTATATAACTCTGGCTCTCCTGGAATTCACTATTTGGACCAGGCTGACCTCAAACTCACAGAGATCCACCTGCCTCTGCCTCTGGAGTACTGGGACTAAAGGTGTGGGCCACTATACCTCACTGACATGTTTTATTACATCTTGTGCTCATCCTACTCCAAGACTATACGTCTTTTCCAACTCCTGTCACTGACTTCTGCTCTTCCTAAAATTGGTTTACTGGACTCTGCTTCCCTTTTTGTATTTGATAATTTGAGTCTTTTCATGTCCTAATATCCATGTTGCCAAGGTAGCTAAGAAGCGTCAAGTAGATCTCCACTCTCTTTCAGCAGATCTCAGCCACAGAGCAGTACCAACCATAGAAGGCATTGGCACACACGAAGGGGTGCTTGCTTTGGTTACCATTGTGATTAAATGATGCAACCTGTGTTTAGTGTGTCTGAGAAGATCTAAATGCTGGAAGTACTACAATTTTTGGAATATTCTGGCAAAAGATTGTCACATTCAAAATAATAGCAATTGTTATGGAATATTACTTTAACTAGGCAAAGATATGTTACATTAATTTTTTCTGAGGAATATTACTTTAACTGTGTAAAGATATATTACATTTATTTATGCTGCATTTGTTTACTGATGTAAAGATGTATTGCTGTTTCACCTTGCCTGCCTAAGACACCTGATTGGTCCAATAAAAAGCTGAACAACCAATAGCCAGGCAGGAGAAGGATAGGTGGGGCTGGCTGGCACAGAGAATAAATAGGAGGAATCTAGAGGAGAGGGGAAGGAGGAGAGAACAAGGGAGAAAGAGAGAGAGACACCAAGGGCCAGCAGCCAAGCAGCTGCCAGCCATCTAGACAGAGCAGCGCATACAGAATGAAAGAAAGGTAAAAACCCCCTAGGCAAAACATAGATGATGAGTAGCAGGGTAAAATAAGTTATAAGAGCTAGCAAGAAACAAGCATAAGATGGGGCCAAGAATTCATAACTAATACTAAGTCTCCTTGTCATGATTTGAGAGCTGGTTGGTGGCCCCAAAGAAAGCCTGCTACAAGCAATGTACCTTTTTGATATCTTTATGGACTTGATAAAGGAACCCAAACATTTCAGTAGAATGAACCAAAATTATTTCTCTTCATGGTCTTGAATGGTCTTTTGCACATATAATTTTGGATTAGGAAATTTGAGGACCTTGTTGATACAAAAATGGATCTGTGGTGTAGTGTCTTGGGCTGCCTTCTGCTGTTGTACAGTACAGGAATGGCCAAGTAATCTGTGAAGAACACAGATGTAGTGTAGATGAATTTCTAAAATGGTCTTATTAAATAAAAAACACGGAGCTAAATATAGGGGTGAAAGCCTGAGAGAGATCAGGGAAATAGGGAAAGCCACCAGTCAACCTTACCTCACTAACTCTGTAGCTTCCAAATGCTGTGACTTCCTGTTTACCCACGCCTATATGCCTTGGTGTTCTGCCATCTGATTTGCTCTCTCCACCCAGCTACATCACTTCCTCTTTCTGCCCAGCTCTGTCACTTCCTGTCTGTCTGTACAGACCTCCAGACCTCCATGGTTACATAGCATTGGAATTTAAAGCGTGTGCCACCACGCCTAGCTCTGTTCCCAGTGTGGCCTTCAACTCACAGAGATCCTGCCTGCCACGTGATAGGATTAAAGGTGTGTGCTACTGTTGCCTGACTTCTTTGTTTAATTAAAATGGCTTTCTTGTTCCTCTGATTTTCCAGGCAAGCTTTATTTATTAAAGCACAAATAAAATATCACCACAATTTAGTTCTCAGAGTTCTAAAAGCTGGGGAGTCTAAGATGACAGGGAAAGGGGCCATCACAGTGCAAGACAGAGCAGGATACTAGCTTAGGATTCTTTCCATTTTTTTTATAAAGCTATCATTGTGCCTTCATGAAGATGCTATCCTCATGACCTCATCCAACTCTAATTACCCTCTCCAAATACCAACACATGAATTTGTGGATTAAGTTTAGAAAATATGAGCTTCTGTGGGACCCATCAAATCATGACATTCAGGAGTCCAGGCCTATATCCCCAGGTTAATCAACTGCCTACTCTGCATGCTGTTCACCTCACAGGGACTTCACAAGCATTCTGCAAATCATCCGTTCTCCATGATCAGCCTCTGACCCTGTTTCCCCTCTCAGAAGGTTGCAAAAGCAGTTCTACACAGAACAAATTATAGCAAAGTGAGAGCAAAAATATCACTCCATGAATGGCTGGAAAAATGCCTGATAAAGCAAGGACAGCCTTTTTAAGAAGTCTGGATTGGAGACAGGTTTATATTAGGCAGCCTATTCTGAGCTTCCCATCCGACTCAGTCTATACCCTTACCTCTTATATATGCCTTCCTACCCTCCTGAACATAACTTTCTGAGTGTCTGAAGCAAGAAAGAGACAGAGACAGAGACAGAAACACAGAGGCAGACACATACACACACACAGGACAGAGACATACACACAGAGCAAATGCTAAGTAGTCAGTCTGGTATAGAGACACACACACAAACAGAGGCAGAGACAGAGAAAGAGACACAGAGAGATAGGGTCAGAGACAGAAACAGACATACATACACAGAGGACAGACACACACATACACACAAAGTGAATGCTAAGTAGTCAGTATGGTACAGAAGACAGAAACAGATACATACACACACAGAGAGAGAGAGAGAGAGAGAGAGAGAGAGAGAGAGAGAGAGAGAGAGAGAGAGAGAGAGAGAGAGAGAGTGCTAAGTCATCAATGTGGTAGTCATCAAGGTGATCATTTATCAGCCAATAGACAATTATAGAAGGAAACAGAATAGAGAAAGAGAAAAGCCTGACTGAGATCACACAAGATGAAGATCCTAAACAGTCTATATCCTCTGGCAGCCAGTTTGAGTGTCTCAAAGGCTTCATTTGCTGAAATTCAATCCTTGTTGAAAGGCATTACTGACATGGAAATAGTCACAATGTTTAGATGTGTGGCTTTGTCGGTGATTAGGGTTAGATTAGATCTTTATGATAGAGCTGCATAACTGAATCCTGGAAGCGCTTCAAGAACAAGAGAGAGAAAACAGACATGTCTACTCCCTCTCTGTTGCCATGTAACGTCATGTGTCACCTTGTGACTCTGTCAACAAGAAAGCCATCCTTATAATGTTAACCTACCTCAGGCATTTCATTATAGTGATGAAAAATTAATTAAAGATGGTGACAAGGAAGAGATTATTACCATAACTATACCTAAAAATGTGGAGGCGGATTGAGAACTGGGTACACTGGAGGAGGTTGGATGATTTTAGAGGAGCAGTCTAGAAATAGTCTAAAATTCGGAAAGGAGAACATTATGGATGATTTTGGTGAGGGCTCAGAGGATGAGGAATCTAGCTGGAACATGCTCTTCAAAATGTCATGCTAACACATTCTCAGATGCAGCTGTTAGGAACTGGGGTAAAAGCCACCCTTGTCACAACATCACAAAATACCCTGCCTGAACAATAGCCAGGCCCTAGAACTTTAAGGAAGGCTCAAGTTAACTATGATGCTATAGGATGTCTGGTGGACCAAATATCCAAACAAAAGTATTCAGGCTGCTGCTTGGTTATTGCAGGATTAGGGAGCAATGTCAGGACTCAAGGGCAGAATGCATAATTAAAAGAAAGCAGAGTGGAAAGATTTGGAAAATTCACAGCCTGGCCCAGGAAGGATGGAAGAAAAAGTGAGGGTTGCCTCATAGAAAGTGCTTGCTAAAGAGATTAGCAGCACAAAAGAGAGTCAGTGCTTTGCATCACAACAAGGAAAAAAGCCTTGAGGGCATCTCCATGCTCTCAAAGACTGAACCTCCCTTCACAGCTACAGGGCATTTGAGGAAGAGTTTTTCTGTGAAATCCCAAGGCACTCAGAAGGGATTTAGAAATATTTGTTTTATTTTTATTTATGTGTCTCTGTATGTGGGTATCCCTAGAAGCCAGATGAGAGTGTCAGATGCCCTGGAGCTGGAGTTATAGGGGATTGTGGGTTCTGAGAACCAAACTGGGTAAGAGTAGTAAGCTCTTAACCACCAAATCTTCTTTCTAGTCCCAAGAAAGGGTTCTCTACTGGAGCCTAGCAATGCCCGAAGATTCTGGCTAAGTACCACAGGACCTCTGTAGGCTTGGTTCACATGGGCCTAGATGTGGCTTCTGCTGGCTGTATACCTTAATGGCATCCACATAAGCAAAATGTAAGTTCTGGGATCATGGCAAATTCCACTGAGATTTCAGAAGTCATAAGAGTCTGGACAGAAGCCTGCTACAGTTGGAACCTCTGCAGGGAGAACTTGATAGGTCCTTGCCGGTAAGTGCAGACCCTCAAAAGGTAGCCATATCAGTAAAGTGAAATGCCAGTCCTGGAAAACCACAATGGTAGTATCCAGCTCTGTAGAACAGTCATGGGTACTGAGACCATAACCATCCTAGGAATAGGCTAACCTAAACTCTGGGGCCCAGCCTATGCTGCCCTGTGTACAAGATACTGTCTTGGAGCTTCAGGATTTAACATCTGTCCTGCTGGGCTTTAGTCTTGCTTTTAGAGCCAGTATTCCTTTCTACTTGGCTATTTCTAGAAAATTCATTGATTGAATCATCACTGGATTTGAATACTTGTTTGTTATCTGTCTGGCCCCTATAGGGTAGGCCCCGCGAGAGCACTGTCCTCTACACTCTATATACCTTTGTTGATTGAATAGCCTAAGCAGGCCATCCCCAAGGGGAAGAGAAGGCATTGAAGCTCTGCATTTATTCTAAACTGGATTGTTACGTGGAGAAACAGAGAATAATACAATGACTTGCTTCATGTTCCTGACCTTGCTCTTTAGTGAATCCTGGGGCAGACACTCAAGATCCTGTTGCCTTTATTTTCACAGCTGAGTTGCTCTGGTTCTAACTTCAGGGGTGATAGTCTGGTTTCTTTCTAGGATTTCTCTCTATCTCTCTATCTGTATCCATATGTCTCACTCCCTCTTTCTTTTCCTGAGATCTCTTTGTGGGAGATTTTATTTGGTGCTGCCCAGGAGTATGACAAAATACAAGCATACCATCATTTTAGGTTTAAGAATCTCATCCACAACTGCAGGAAATGCTTACAACATCTGAAGAACCCATATGTGGCCCAATTGTTGCTGCCTCAAGAAAGATGTGTCCGGGCCTCTGAAACACCCAGACTGCACAGTTTGTAAATTGCCTAGTTAAGCCTGGACTCAAACTGTGTTACCCACTTTTAAACTGTGTTAGATTCCTTAGCATTTTATAGAGCTGATAGGCTGAGTCCATTACTGTGACAAAAGGATTACCTTTAAGTTGATGCTTTACTATAAGTAATTATTTTCCTTTGGTGAGTCTAAGAAAGGAGGGTTACAGTTTATCACCTGTGGGTGGAATTAAAGAAGTCTCTGGAGTACGTGGAATTCTACCACCACAAATAAAATCAACTTTCAGTATTTGTCAGGGGTTGACTATAGGTTCTCCAAAAATAAAATGCATAGATTCACAAGTCCTTCAATAAGACTGTACAGATTTGCATATAAATTATATACATCTTACTGTATTCCTTAAATCATCCCTCCACTGTTTATAAAAGCTAACACAATATAAATGTTACGTTACATAAATGGCTTCAGTACTGCACCAATTAAGGAGCAAAGATAAAGATGCTGGGCCTATTCCATTCAGATGCAATTACAAAATATTTGGTCCAAAGTTGGTTAATTCATAGAGCTAGACCCTATGGATATAGAGGACCAGCTGCAGCTGTATGTTTTGACTCATGGTATACACTGGAAATTGTTTAAATTAAATTGGTGCTATCCTGGAAAAATCAACTTGGGCTTATTGATACATATTCAAAAACAGATTGTATTGTATGAACTTAAATTGAAAAATTTGAAAGTATTTTCTCCTGATAGACATAAGTCTAACTAGTTAAATAACTATATTTAACTTTGTTAAATAACAATAGCTTTGAAACTAGTATTCATCAAAAATGTTGGCAACCATAGCAGTAGCTATTAAAGACTGATGTTTTAAAAATAATAGTAAAAGGATAGGCCTCTTCAAATTGCATTCTTTGTATGTTGTCCTTAAATATTACTTCTTAATTTCCTTTTCAGGACAATGCTAATTTCTTCTAGTGTAATTATTTTTCTTTATATAATATTCCATTTCTATATTCCTCTGGAAGTTGAGATCCATGCCAAAAATTCTCTCAATTGGCCTCCATCTTTTATGTTGTGTTCTTCAAAGATCTCTTGGGATTTGGGCCATCTATGTGGCACTTAATTTTGCTGTAGTCCCTTAGAAGTGGTCTAACCCCTAGAGTCCCATCACACTTCACATGTCTTTCTTGAGAAATTGGCATTGAATTTCTTGTTGATTTTTTAGAGATCCCTTGGCAGGCAGTTGAAGGCAGCACTTGATTCTAATGGGAAAAGGCACAGCTAAGTGATATGGAAAAGGCATTTCTGAACTGTAAGGCTAACTAAAAAAAACTGACAGTAAGTTCTCTTTGTAGACAAGATTTTTACTAACAAAGGAAACTTATTTTATTCCTTATGATAACATCAAAGGCAGTTTTGCTATTGTTTAGTTCAAGCTCCAACCCTCCACCAAATAATTAACTTCAGGAAAAGGAGATGCTGGCATTTAACTTACTGTGTACTTTGGAGGCAAAACAAACAAACAAACAAACAAACAAACAATCCAGGGTTTTTGTGGGGTCAGTCCTATAAATACTTCTTTGGAGGACCGTTAGTTACATCTTTTTAAGAATGAGGAGATAAAACAGTAGGCAACTAACTTCAAAGTAATTTCTTCTGACTGCATGAAACTCAGGTCATTTATCCTAGCCACCCATCTCTATACTCTTTTGTTAAGCAGATTTCTTTTACTCTGAAATGTTTCCATTGAAACTTCTAAAAAGTTCATTTTAGGACATTCACTCCATTCATTTGCTTTAATTTAATAATCAATCCTTCTCTATGGCATGCAGCTTCCCTTGAAAAACATTCAATTGTTCGTTTCCCCAAAGACTGGAATGTCATATGATGTAGAAGTGTGTTGGTATATTTTTAGTTCAGGGTTGCCTATTTCAATTCGATGCCCCTTTACTATAAAAACTTCATCTTTAGAGAAAACCATGGCCATGGTTTTGCCAGAATATCCTCTCTAGCCAAGGCCCTTCATTTTCATTTGGCTCTTCCCAAACCTCAACTTTGTAGGATTCTTGATGTATTCAGTCCTGAGACCTACACTTTGTCTTGTATTTGACCCCTTTTTGTCTACATTCTATACATTTTATGGCCTCCCTGCTCCACATCATAAACAATAAACTTTAGTACTCATGCCTCTGATGCTTATGCTAATCCTCAGATTATACCATTCCTTATTTCCACTCTACTTGTTCTCTGATCTCAGAATAATCTATACTTCTTATCAATTTCTAGATTCACCAACTATTCCTGTCTTAAATTTCTTATTTCTTTAGACTAAATCATGGGGTGAAAGATGAAATATCAGAGAAGCAGAACAAGCCAACCACTAGCTTACGTCTACGAAATCCTCAGTCTCAAGAGAGAGACTTCCTGTTACTCATGCCTTATATACCTTTCTGTGCCCTGCCATCTTCCTTCCTTCCTTCCTTCCTTCCTTCCCTCCCTCCCTCCCTCCCTCCCTCCCTCCCTCCCTCCCTCCCTCCCTCCTTCCTTCCTTCCTTCCTTCCTTCCTTCCTTCCTTCCTTCCTTCCTTCCTAGTGCTGGGACTAAAGGCATGTGTCACCATGCCTGGCTCTGTTCTCAGTGTGGCCTTGAACTCACAGAGATCTGGATGGACCACTGCCTCCTGAATGATAGGATTAAAGGCATGTGCTACCACTGCCTGACCTCTATGTTTAGTATAGTTGACTGACTTTGTCCTCTGATCCCCAGGCAAGTTTTATTAGTGTACACAATATATCACCACATTATCAATGCTATTTTACATTATACAACACAAAATCTAACCATGCCTAAGTGATGTCTTTAACATCTGTATCATGCATGTGCAAGTTATCTAGAGAAGATCTATCATCAGATTCTCTGTTTTCACAGACATTGCTCAAGAACACCTAGTGAACAAGAAGATGTAGTTCTGCATCTCTACAATCTCTACTTAGATTACTCCACAATAGTCCTTTCATGTGATTAAAGATACAACATTCGCTCTCCTCTTCTCTACCAGTGGTTCACTTTTAACACCACTAACTTCCCCTCATTCTACCACAAGTTTCTTTATTCTCATCAGACCACATCCTCTACCATGAGATTAATGTTGAAAAACTCAAGTGAGGGGGATGGCACAGATTAAATAAATCATTTTTAGCTTCTAGATACCAATGAATAAATTAGGAACAGTATTTATGGCCATTGCTTAGAAACTAGTAATTTTTACTGAAAAAATGTGTGTATGTAGGTGTGTGAGTATGTGCGCGCACGTGCATGAGTGCGTGCGTGCGTGTGTGCGTGCATGCGTGCGTGCGTGCGTGCGTGCGTGCGTGCGTGTGTGTGTGTGTGTGTGTGTGTGTGTGTTTGTATGTTGGGTAGGTGTGCATGCACATGAGTAGGAAGGCTAGAAGTAAATCTTGGGCATTGTTATTTAGGAGTCATTTACTTTATTTTTGAGACAAGGTCTCTCATAGGTATGTTAATTTGAATGAGAATGACTCCCATAGGCTCATATATTTGAATGTTTGGTCCCTAGTCAGTGGATGTTTTCAGGAAGAACTGGGAGGTGTTGGCTTGTTAGAGGAGGTGTGTCATGGGGTATTGTTTTAAAAGTTCATGCCATCTCTAGTAGTTCTCTCTCTCTCTCTCTCTCTCTCTCTCTCTCTCTCTCTCTCTCTCTCTCTCTCTCTCTTTCTCTCTTTCTCTGCCTCATGCTTGTTGACCAGATATAAGATCTCAGCTATTTCTCCAGCACCATGGGCACCATCCTGCTGCCATGCTCATGGTCACGGACCCTAACCTTTTGGAACCCTGAGCACCAAATTAAAAGCTTTGTTTTATAAGTTGCCTTGATTGTGATGTTTTGTCATGGCAATAGAAAAGTAATTAAGACACTGGGGCTCACCAACTTAGGGTTTGGCTGGTCAGTGAGCCTCAGGGACCCTTCTCTTCCCATGTAGTCCCCATGATTGGGACTACAAATGTGCAGCACCATGCCCAGCTCCCCAGGGACCCTTCTACTTCCACTTTCCCATGGTTGGGATTACTAATGTGCAGCACCATGCCCAGCTCCCCAGGGACCCTTCTATTTCCACTTTCCCCAGAGTTGGGATTGCAAATGTGCAGCATCATGCCCAGCTTTTCACATGGGTTCTGGGTTCACATGGTTCTCAGTTCCTCATATTTATGTGTCAAGTACTTAACCAACTGAACTAGCTCCCCATTTCTGAGAAATCAATATTATTACACAAGAACTTTAAATAGAATTATGGTAAGAAATTAAGAAAAGCAAGAAATCATTTGAAGCATTATAATCTTTCTCATTCTTACCTCATAGAAAACAACGCTGCTTTCTATACACCCTGGAGTCATTCTTAGAAAAATAATGCAAAAATAGAGGACAGACAGACAGACAGACAGACAGACAGACAGACACACACACACACACACACACACACACACACACACACACACACACACAGCCTGTTTCTATATACTGAGATCTTCATTGCTCCATTTATGTGAGATTAAGACTTAAAAATGTCACTTTAACAAGTTAGGTAAATCTACTTGAGTGTAAGCATGTACAATATTATAGCCATATTGCTATTCCTTTGGGGAAAAAAAGTCAAGTTATAAGTAAGCCTTTAAATGGAAGTGAATGATGGTGTTCTCAATTTTCTAGTTTTTATCCTCACCCCGAAGAAAAGGGCAACACTATGAGAATGTGCCTTTTCACATAGTCTTTCTAGTGGCTTCACCACTTTTAATAAAATGTTTAATTAAGATAGTTATATTAGTTAAGATGAAGCCTTGGATGATACATCAAATGTCTAAATTAACAGAAAATTCCCAAGGTGGAATTCCGTTTCTTTCTCATTTTACCATCCTAAGTGGCATTGTGGTTCTGTTCTCCATTCACCCAAATGGCCAGGCTTCTTGTGTTTGCTTTAACTAAGGTAGTGTCCTAATTTGGGTGGCATCCAGTGGCTTGCTAACACCCTCACTAAACAGTGGAGAGGGGTGTAGGTTGCTGTAAAGGATTTCTTAGATGATGAAGGCCTTGCTTTTGCTTTACTGGTTGCACTCTGGACACAGTCATTTTGAAGAGGTTAGTTAGTGTTACTTTTATTAGGAATGGTCAGAAGACCATTCATCGTATTACTATATTCTATTATTCTAAAAAGAGCAGAAAGATACTAAGAGACTCTTAGTTTTCTTTTCCATCAACTCTTCAGCAGCCCAAACATTTATACCTATCCTTCCTTCTACATGTGGGATATATTTGTGCCTTTCATGGTGATATGGTGGGTCTACAAAGTCCAGAAATGGCATTTTATAAATTAAAGGCCAAGTTATTAACTTTCTCTGCATTGCATCATGAAATAAGAACTAGATATCTGTTCTTCTCTCTTTCTAAAGCTGCCTCTTAAGAGCCACATCTTTCAACTGCTTCAAGGCAGGCAAGTTGCCCAGTGGGTTCCTCTGCAGCTCCTCCCAGACATCAGCAAACTCAGTGCTCAGGCCTTAGGTGGGGAACCTTGTCATCGCAGCTATGACACTTTCCACTATTAGGCTTTTTTAGACTAGCTCCAGCCTCAATTTTCTCTTTTGCAACAAGTATCAGAATACATCCCAGCTATCTTTGGAGTAGTGTACTCAGGTGGCATATGCTTTACCTGCCATGACACCACAGGTTATGTTTTTGGTTTTTTGAGACAGGGTTTCACTGTGTTGTGTAGCCTTGGAAGTCCTGGATCTCACTCTGTAGACCAGGCTGGCCTTGAACTCACCAAGATCCTCCTGCCTCTGCCTTCTGAGTTCTGGGATTAAGGTGTGTGCCACCATCGCCTGGCTCACAGGATATGTGTGTGTGTGTGTGTGTGTGTGTGTGTGTGTGTGTGTGTGTGTGTGTGTGTGGCTTAGCAGGATTTACCAACTGTATCACTCTCACAAGTCCAGAGAAGAGTAAGATTATTAGCCTTGTATTTCAGATTCAGGGTTCTGCTCATCTTACAGATACTGAATGTTATATCATGGTATAGGTTTGGTGGCCATGCTATTTTCAGTAAGAGGTTCAAGGAGTAAATAACAATCTGTCATACTCATCTCCTCTAATATGGAGACATGTGTGACAGGTCTTAATTGATATTCATTTTAAACTTGGGTGAGTAGGAAAAAATAAAGAAAAACTATATAAGTGAATACATCCAAAGATCATTTTATACTCTTTCCTTGTACCCTATTGACTGATGGACTTGAAGCTTAACAGAAATGAGAGGCAAGAAATAGCAGGCTAGGAAGATTTCGATTTAACTTTGTTCCAAAATACTTTCCTGATAAAGAATCCAAATGTTGGATAAGAACTTAAGTGTTATTTAATTCTTCCTTCCATCTCTGGGAAGCTCAGCATTTAAGATGGCATAGGTAATTTCCATCGAAAGACCTCCATGGAAAGATGCTTCACAAATTCTCTCTATTGAATTTAATGTCTCTCCATTTTCTAGCAGAATGAATCCCTTAAGCTGTAAAGTCTCCTTACATAATGATCCACACTCATGAAAAACAAATCTCATAGGAAACTGACATAATGCTAGTACATAAGTGCTTGAGAAGTGAAGTTTGCATCTTTTGTCAGTAGACAATCTGCAGTTCTCTCAGTTTAATGACTTCTGTGTTCCTCCGGAGTTTCCCGAGTGAATATTTTCCCGCCTTCGGTTTTTTGTCACTTCTAATACCTGAGAAAGGAGGCCAGGCCTACCATCAGGAGAGAATACACACTACCGAGTTCACACTTCATATCCCATCTTGGCCCCAGATGTCAGAGAAGTGAAGATGGACTCTCTTAACACTGAAGCTTCCACAGCTAGAGAGCAGGGACTACAGAAGAAAGAGGAAACAACAAAACGAGCCATAGTGGCCCTGCTGATAATCCCAGCATTGGGAAGGAGAAGTAGGAGGGTCAGGAGTTCAAGGCCAGCTTCAGATACACAGTGAGTGTGAGACCAGCCTGGCTTCTGTGAATTCTTTTCTAAAATTAAAAATAAAACAACAGAGAGACAGAGACAGAGAGAAACAGAGAGACAGACAGAGAGACAGAGACAGACAGATGAAAAATGAGGTTTATTTTTAAACTTTAAAAAAGGAAAATAATATATATGTTTAAAAAGAATAGAAGACTTGTTGCAGAAATCATGACAAGTAAGCATTTTTCTATTTCAGAATCATGTTTTTATTATATATTAATATGTATAGCTATTCTATGGATCTGCTACTCATTTAAAAATAATTCATATATTAATGTGCCTAGATAATTTATACAACATAATTGTGGAAGTAGTGGCTTCTCATCTTATCATTATACATGTGTAGATGTGTAGTTTAGTTCCTGCATAAACTGATTAAGTTGTTTTGCTGGTGGTGTTGTTTTAACCATGGCTATCACCTCTAATTTTGCAGATTTCCAACTTGAAACATTTAGAATGACCTCTGACATCTTTTCAACTATGGTTTCTTCTAGTGGTAGGTGAGTGGGTTTTACAAGTCCATCCATACAGTGTTTGAAGTCTAAAGCAGAGAGGAAGAAAGCAAGCTCTGAGTTTACACAAGAGACAGTAACACACAATACTCCTAAATACTCCACCTCAGTAGCCTTCTGTTTCTAGTTTCATATCTCATAAGAACTCAATATCCTGATGAGTTCCTTCTAACTCTATGTAACTAGAGCCAGCATGGAAGGTCATAGGTCACATAACAACTTGAAGAAATTGAACAACAGAATAGCCCAAGAAAATTGGCTTTAACATATTAGATAGGCAGGTAGATAAGAGTAGATCAATACTCCAAGATACTCCAAATGATGTTTTTTTAAAAAAAAACTCCACATCTTCTTTAGGTTATGCTATTCTGTAGTCACCTGCTTTTTACCTAAAGGGTGGGATGTTCAAAGAGATAACGTTTTTTGCTATTTATTTGTTTAATTTATTTAATATCATGCTTATCTGTGTATTCCTGCATGTATGTCTATGTGAAGGTGCCAGATCCCCTGGAGCTGGAGTTACAAACAATTCTCAGCTGCCATGTGGGTGCTAGGAATTGAACCTGGCTTCTCTGGAAGAGAAGCTAGTGCTCTTAACTGTTGAGCCATTTCTCCAGCCTGAGATAATTTTGATATGTTAAATCAGAGGTAAAAACTTTAGATGTTATGTGAGAAAATTAAAAAACCAGAATATTTTTTGGCCAATGTTATTTATTTGTGTGTGTGTGTGTGTGTGTGTGTGTGTGTGTGTGTGTGTGTGTGTGTATGTGTGTGTATGCGTGCGCGCGCGTGCGCCAGAAAGGGGATCATATCCCCTGGAGCTACAATTCCAGAATTCCAGGTGATTGTGAGCCACCTAGCATGGGTGACAGGAACTTTGGTTCTTTAGGGCAGCAGCAAGTGCTTTTAAACATTGAGCTATCTCTCTTGGCTCCAATTGCTATTTGTTTGTTATTCTTTCGGGGTATAAAATGGACAAAAGGATTATTTCAGTTGTGTCCTTAGGTCTTCAGTTTTCAGTTACTCATTTGTTATTCCACAGGTTTCCCTGGTTCCTACCAAGCACTGCCAGGCCCAAGATGAGCATAGAGAGTAGTTACCTCTCAGGTATCCAGGGCTGCAATGGAGGCAGAGACACAATTTCTTGTTATGTCCTAGTTACTGTGACAGATGAAATGAACTCATTTCATCATGCTAACAACTCACTGAAAGAGGTGCTGTTAATCTCAGGAGGAGCTAACATTTAGAGAAACTGATTTTCTTCAAATCACAAACCGATGTGCAAGAGTCAAGAAGACAAATCAGGCTTGTTCTGCATTACAGTTACTCTCTCCCCACGTCATGAAGCCTTCAGAGTTTTGTGTGCCTCGAGGAGCACCATGCCAACCTGACCAGGGATCTGAAAAGCCTTCATGAAGAAGGGGCAAATGGAATCTTCAGAAATGAGTAAGAATCCCAGAAAGAGAGGTGGTTGTGAAAGGCTTTCCAGATTATCGAAAGAGTAGGTAAAAGACAAAGGGTATTATGGGAAAAACCATGTATGCGTGTTTTATATAATTAATTTTATCCATCTAAAAATATTTTTCTGATGTCAGTGTGAAAAAAGATGAGAGGTGAGACTTGAGTCAAGAGACAGGTTTTCTGATTATAGGAACAGTCGAGAGAAGGCCCCACATGGTCTGACCTGTACCGACACAGTTGTGATGCGGAGGTCTGACAGTGCCTACAGAGTTAGGAAGTGGTAGCTGTAGGACCTCATTGAAAGGCAGAGAACAGGTATAGGCTAAGGAATTGGTGGTGCCAATTCCAGAGCAAGAGAATACAGAAAGAGAAGGGGACTCTGAAAACATTGTTTAGATAGTTAAATCAGGTCCTGTTAAAACAGTACATGAAAAGAACACATTCAGTCACAAAATACAGGTTCAATTCTGTTTGAAAGAGCTACCACAGAATCTAGTAACTCTAAGTTTAAAGTTAAAAATAAATTTCTGAGCAAGTAATTTTATTTCAGAAGAAAACAGTTAATGTTTTATTGGATACAACTAATAATATTTGATATAATTTAGAGGTGGCTTTAAAAATATTATTGCTAATTTGTTGCTGGAGACAAAACCCAGGGCCTTGTACATGCCCGCAAGCACTGTACCATTAAGTACACTCCAGCCCCACAGGAAACTTTATATAATATGCAATTTCAGGTAAGGTACAAACTCACGCAAAGAGAGCACACATACAAAGGTTAGGTTAGATTTCTGAATTTATTAGTCAAGAATATAGTTCAAGGAAGAATAAGTGTTGCACATCCCAGCATGGAATCCTTAGCTTCCAAAGTCCCCAAATGGTAAGAGGAATATAGACAACACTGTCAGAACATGACAGGGTCTTACCAGATCTAGAATGTTCTGATCTTTCTATGAATATGTACATGGACGACATCTCACATATGACACCCATGGCCATAATTTATTGGATTCATCTACTTATAAAGAATCTGTACTAGCCACTCCACACCCTTCTATTTATGGGGATATAAAAAAGCATAGCTGTCCCCTGGATGTGACCCCAACTCAGGGTCAAGAAAGCAATCCTTCTGGGGATAACAATTTCATCATATTCTAAGTCATTATAAGCATCAAAATAAAAGCTAACTACTTGTAATCAGGTGTGCTTCAAAGCAACTAAGGAATAAGATTGCAGGTATTTACTTTTAAAACAAAACCCTTAATTCTCACACCTACATAAATACTGCTGAACATGAACAGAGTCAACTATTTGGCTGGTGATAATATGTTTTCAGACATCTTGAACGTTTATACATTTCTTGGTGTCTTTATACTATTTCTGAACTTCTGTGTCTTAGAAACAACTTTCTAACCATAAAATATATTAATAATAAAAACAAGCAGAATGTTTAATACTGACTTCACATTAAGATTCTAATGTGTGTGAAATTTAGTATTTTATTTTAAAATGTTTTGTCTATTTTTTAAAATTTTATTACATTTAAAATTTATTTATTTATGTGTGTGTTTGTGCCTCTCTCTCTCTCTCTCTCTCTCTCTCTCTCTCTCTCTCTCTCTGTGTGTGTGTGTGTGTGTGTGTGTGTGTGTGTGTGTGTGTGTATAAGGGAGAGGGTGTGCATGAACCACACATCAGTGGAAGTAATAGGACAACTTGTGAGAGACATTTCTCTCCTATAATTTGGGTCCTGGGGATTGAACTCAGGTTATCAGCAACAGGCTAAGCCTGCTGAGCCATCTTGCTAGCCTTTACACTTTGCTTGAGGTATGACCATTTATCCAATGAGTAGTTTCAATGGCAGGTTACATCCTAGAGAAACTTTTATCTTTCCATTGCCAGTTTCAGCACCAGGGAGAGTAATCTTCCTGGCTAACAATGAATATAGATGAGTAAATCCTAGGTGTCTAACTTCAAATTAATGTCTAGGTTCATATGAATGAGTGTAACATGATAATGAAGGACACAGGCACAGGAGAAATATTTGATAAATGTTTTCTCCCATTCTTCTTGCTGCTCTTCTTATTATATGGAAAGCTGATGTAATAAAAAGATACTTAAACTTCTTTGTCACAGGTACCCAATATATGTGGAAACTTAATAATCAATTAGATATTTCTAGCTGTTACATTCTAACCTTAAACATAGCATAAGATTGGACTAGCATTTCTCAATATTAGAGAAGCACAAAATATATACAAATCTCAAGGCAGCTGGGCATGTAGCATGTGTGAGGCCCTGTGTTCATGCCTTGGGATTAAAGAAAAGTATGAATTGAAGATCTTAAAAATTCAGCAGTGCTTATAAACACAAAATAACACTTTAAAGAATAATCAATTATCTTCCTTAACATAGCTATAGGATTCCTGTGAATTATAACTTTTCATGTGAATTTTCGATTAGACTTTTATATGCTTTGAAGAATAAAGCAGTGATCTATTAACTAACTATATTACAATGTATATGTGTTTCTAAGTGGCAGGGGTAGCGCAGAGACTAAAACATTTAGGGAGTTAAGCTTGTAGGATTATTAGCACAAAGAAATTACCAAATTGGTTAATTGGTTGACTACCCTAACAATGACTAAAAAAATCTATGCACTAGAATTTACTCATCTTAACCTTTTAAATGCAATCATTTTGATGGAGTTGGCCATGTGGAAAAAACCTAACATTTAAATAAACATGTATTAATTAATTAGTAACTATTCTTCATTAGTAACAAATTTGGGTACTGCACAATTAATGTTGCATTTAGTTGTTTACTAGTTAATATGTCAATAACAAATCTAAAACATTTTGAAGCAACCAATACCTGCGACAATTTTAATGGCGGTATCTTTATATTGACACATATTGGTTATTATGACAATTTAAATTTAACAGATGTCTGAATGTAATGGCAAACTTGGAAAGCTAGCATTTGTAAACTCAATTACCAGAAATGCTCTGGCAAATGGCCAAAATTTAGGAAATAGGCAGACACATATTCCCAATGGTCCATTAGCATAATAGCCTATAACTGTTCTTGTGAATCGAGGGGAACAAAGTTCTTCAGAGAAGAAGTACAAAGTGCTCACAGGAAACCAAAACCAAAACCAAAAACCAGTTCGATGCTGAGCTCTGACCCCTTACCAGCATTCCACTTTTCCATCATTAAGAGAGGCTGGTCTGAGGTTCATGGGTGATCCTACTAACATCTGGCTTGCACATCTGGCAGTCAGTCTTGAATCTGGAAATAGAAATCAAACAGCTACCTAATGAGTGTAAATTGTCCCCATACACAGGAGTGTTAAGCCAAGCATTTACATGAAACATTTACTTGTACATTGCTTCAGTTTATCTGTCAACTAACTTGAGGGAATAAGTTAGTAAAATTAGGTCATAAGACACAGGAGCAGAGAAAATGTTTTCATTTTCACCTGAAATCATACATATGGAATGTCTAATGAGTGCATGAACACCTGATCTAGTCTCTTTACTTTCAAAACATTTTGTTTAATCATAAAAGCATAGCATAAAACCCAAGAGAAATTTGTCTATACGTCCAACAAAGCTTTGTCTTCTAGTAGTGCCAGGATTTTTCTAGGAGAAACTTGTTGACTCTATGAGATTCCCTTACCTCAAACACATGCTCCAGGGCATCTGTCCTTCAGGGATTCAGGCTTGTTTTCCCAAAGAGCAATATGAATACACTGGAAATGAGGTGCAAAATTACCAGACAGCCTTTAGAAGCTGTCAAACTTGGCCTCTTGTTTATCTTTCATTTTATTATGTTTCCAGGTGTTTGCCCAGTCTGAGATTGCCTTTCTGCTTTGCTCTGGGGATTCCTGGCTGCCCCAACTATCTTTTCTGGGTTTGCCTTAACATTTTTGTCTCAGAAGTTTGGATTCTTGACCTTTGCTTCTCAACCACTGGCTCTGAGCGTTGAACTTGACAATTTCCCTTTTTACAGCCCTGACACCATGTACCCACATTTTGTCAAATCCAGTTTCCTGTTTGGAGTCTACTGCCCTGCAGTTCTAGGTGATTGGTATCACTGTCTCATTTTAGTAGTACTAGAATTAACATCACTCTCTCTGTGACATTTTGTACTTTTCAAAGTGTGATCATATCTGCAGATAGATGTTTCAGTCCTGCCAGGTCCCACACTGTTCAGTCCCAAATAAATACAGAGGCTTATATTAATTATAAACTGTTTGGTCTATTGCTCAGGCTTATAACTAACTAGCTCTTACACTTAAATTAATCCATAATTCTTGTCTATGTTTAGTCACGTGGTTCGGTACCTTTTCTCAGTTCAACATTCTCATCTTACTTCCTCTGCATCTGGCTGATGAGTCTGTCTCTGCCTCTCCTAGTCTGGTCACCCCACCTACACTCCTGCCTGGCTACTGGCCAATCAGCATTTTATTAAACCAATAGGAGTGACAAATCTTTATATTGTACAAGAGCATTATCCCACAGGACATATATAAGTTTATTATAATTTCATTCCTATTTCATGAGTAAGAAAACAGATCCAAAGATACCACACAATGATGGTTACTCTGCAACTTTGAGGATTCCAATCCTCATTAACATGCATGCATAAAGGAACTGAATGTTTTTATTTTGATTTAAGAACTGTTTTTTTCTTTAACAGTTGAGATCACCTGTAGTGAAAGTAATTTATAACAAATTGTTGAGATTTTTGAGTTGTTCACATTTCTATCTCTTAATTTCTTTCTCCTTCTTTTTCCTCAATACAGACTTTTTCAGTGCCATGTTAGAGCCCCGAAGCTCAAGATATTCCTGAAAACTTTACTTATTGGAAAGTTGTCAACCAGGTGTAAAAGTCTTAAAAAGACTACAACACCACAGTCAAAGTTATCCTCTGAAATAGTATTATTCATATAGATTTTATCAGTTCTCTGTCCTCAAGGTGCTGCACTCTACACACTTATAACTTCTTCAATAAGGATGGGAACTTCATGTATTTACTGTTTTATCTCCTTTACTTTAGAACTGTCCATGCTTGGCAGAATACACTTGTGATGGTTCGAATGAGCACTGTCTGCCACAGGGTCAAGCATTTGAGTTCTGATTGGCACTGATTGGGGAGGTTACGGGAATTCTAGGAGGTGGAGCCTTTAGGAGGAAGTATGTTGCTGAGGTTGAGCCTCAGAGTTTATAGCCTTGCCACACTTCCAGCTCTGTCTCTGCTTCAGTGTGTGGATAAAAAATTCCTTCTTTGCCTGCATGCCATCATGCCTTTCCTAACATCAGGGGCTTTTGCTCTGGAAGCATAAGTCAAAACAAACTCTTCTATAAACTGCTTTTGGTCATGGTGTTTTATCACAAAAACAGAAAAAGAACTAATAAATACTCAATAGATCTATAAAGAACAGAATGCCTACACTTTATACTTTATTAGTCTTTTATACTTTAGTCATATCTTGTTTTTCGCAATGAATAAATTTCACTAAAATTTTTGGTCTTTCTTTCTCTCTCTCTCTCTCTCTCTCTCTCTCTCTCTCCCTCCCTCCCTCCCTCCCTCCCTCCCTCCCTCCCTCCCTCCCTCCCTCCCTCCCTTCCTTTCTTTTTCTTTCTTACTTTTTTTCCGAGACAGGGTTTCTCATTGTAGCTTTGGAGCCTGTCCTGGAACTTGCTTTGTAGACCAGGCTAGCCTAGAACTCACAGAGATCCACCTACCTCTGCCTCCTGAGTGATGGGATTAAAGGAGTGTGCCATCACTGCCCAGCATTTTTATTTCTTTTTAAATGAGCTTCTAAAAAGTTTATTCTAGCCTCATTAAGCAGGTCATATGGCTTATATTATTCAAATAGTATACAATCTTTTAAATACTGTATAGTTGGAGACATATAATATTTCTTTTGTTTTGTTTTGGAGGCAGGGTTTCTCTCTGTAGCTGTCTGTCCTAGAACTTGCTGGCATGTACACGAGGCTGGCCTGTCCTCAAGCTCACAGAGATCTGCCTGCCTGTGTATCCTTAGTACTAGGATTAAAAGTGAGTGTCACCATGCCTGGCCATACAATGCTTCTTTAAAGTTGTCCTGGCTGATAGTTTTCAGGACGTTCTCCAATGAACTTGTATTGGATGGTGTACAATTGCTACTGCATAAAATATTAATATCAGTACATTTAATTTCAGGCTAATGCTTATGGTGTGGTTGGCGGTCACAAAGCTCCACAGCTTGCTATTTCAATTATATTGACCATTTTATTTTACATTTTATTTACAGTTGCTGCATTCTAAGTTTCCACACATCTTGTTGCTTAACTATAGTCTCTGTGTTTTTGTTATTATATTTCCTCTGACATTTTTCTTACTTAAAGATGAATGATTATATTGTACAATTCCAGAGACGAGACCAAATCTGTACAGCTATCTTTAAAAGTAGCCAATACTATCACTTACATGTAAAAATTCATATATATCTTATAGTGACTCAATATAAGATATTTTAAATTTAGGAATTAGTGGAGGTTTTGTGACAACAAAAGACACCATGAATTTCATAGACACAGGTAGGAAAACTACCGAGGGTATTAATAGAATAAGAAAGCACAGACACAGAAATACTGGGAACTCATATTTTAAAAACTGAAAACTATATAGATAGGAAGGATATGGCATAATAATTAATTATAACCCCATGAAATCCACAGTTCCCTTTAGAAAGGAAACCAGGGACAATCCTCTATCCGGGCATGAGCTTTAAGTGCTAAGTCTGTTTACAGAGCAGGCAGTAACTAAAGATTTTAATGAAAGGAAATAGAAGATAAATAATTTACAAATTAAAAGCTGGCTTAAGCCACTGCAGACAAGTTTGGCAGATGGTTCACTCCTGGGGGTTAGTAAGTTACAATGGGATATTTTGTTATTATTATTGGCTTTTTGTTTTAATAAAGTCTCAGAGAAAAATACTTAGTTCATAATGCCCTTTCTCCTTCCTACCTAAGACTAGCTGAAACCAAAGTTATCTTGTTAACTTGGTTTAATACACCTAATAGATGTGAAACATTTAGGTTTCAGAATGTAATGAAATCATTAGGATTACTATAAAATAAGCAAATGTTATATATATATATATATATATATATATATATATATATATATATATCCATCATGCTGGGCTATTCATTAAAAACCAAAAAAAAAAAAAAAACTGAGCAAGATGCATGTTCTATTTGGATTTTGAAAAAAGGAAGGAAGTTAATGAATAAAGAGAAGGTAAGTGGAAACCATGTGACTCGAAAGCTCAACACACTCTCTTAACTATTTCTGTCAATTCATGATCACAACTTTTACCATCTATGGAAAATGTAATGAACCTTTCTGTTTTATCCCTTTAAGTTCTTTAAGTGATATACATGAGGTAGTTACATAGTATCAGATCAGGAATTTAGGGTCAAGAATAATTTGCCATAATTTGGGTTCAATCTATATGATCTCATTTTGAACCCCCTTTCTCAGTCATTATGTCATACTTTGCAGATTATTTAGAGTTAGGAAAAGAATGGTAAAAAGAAAACAATTACATGCTTGGGGAAAGAAAATGTTGGACGTTATGACATAACCATGTGAGCTGTCTATGATGTTTGTGAATGAAAAACTATGTGTTCTGAGGATAAACTATTACCTTAGCAGGCTTTGCTAATGTATCTGGAAACATGTTACTTACGTGTTGTGACTGCAAACAAAATCTGCTGGAGCTTGTTTTAATATAAACAAAGAAGCTGATGACATAACTGTGGCCAACATATGATATTCCATTTACCTCTCATGAGATTAGAACAAACAAAAAAGAGGCTTTATATACTCCATATGTACACATAACACACAATTACACTTTGTTCCTGGAGACCTCCTTTAGTTGTATGATTGTGGGTGTGATCAGGTCTCACACCAACATCAACTCCATAGCAGCTTTGCAAAACAGATACCTCACAACTCTTGCCAGGTGGAAAGGACAGGTCAGACACCATTTCTTTTTTCTCTAGTCTAGACTTCTAGTTAAGTGAAAAGAAGTAAGGCAAAGTCCTAAATCATCTCCATGTATGTACTAATTACTTGTACATGACAGTTAACTGCTGTGATAAAATACCTGAGGAAAGCATCTCAAGGAAGGGAGGGTTTACTTTGCCTGGGAATATGGCCCATCATAATATGCACGGGACAATGGCAGGAGTGTGAGGCCCTGGTCACACTGGCTTTGCAGTCAGGAGGTAGAGAGGGACAAAAGCAGGCACTCCACTAGCTTCCTTTCTTTTTTATTCAGTCCAGGACCAGGCTATTCACAATAACAGTGCTGTTCCCTCCTCAGTTAAAACGCTGGAAATGCCCTCACAGACAGGTCCAGGGGTGTAACTCCTAGGTGATTCTAAATGCTTTCAAGTTGATGATCCAGATTGTCACAATGCAGTAACTCCTCACATATGTCAGTAAAGTTGTTTCAAGTCATTGGTCCAGTACTCAGCTATGATTGATTCTATGCACTGCTAACCAATAGTGCTAGAGTTTGGTAAGGGTGCTTCCTCTTATTTAAAGTTTCAAATAGTATGACCACCACTTCAAAGGATCCCTGGATATTTCCTCATAGCATTTCTTGTCTTCCCTCCAGCCAGGGTACATATTTTTATTTGTTTGTTTGTTTTTCTTGTTGTTTTGTTTTGTTCTTGAGAGTAAGTCTGGCTGTGTAATCTTGGCTGGCCTGAATCTTGCTGTCAGTCAGGCTCACCTCAAACTCATAGAAATTTGCCTGCCTCTACCTCCTGAGTGCTAGGATTAAAAGTGTTGAGTCCCTATGCCCGGGGCAGTGGGTTAAATCATAATTATGGAGAAATATAACAGTAATACTTTCAAGAAGAACTAGAAGATTAATGGTCAGTCAGGTATATAACAACATCTTTACAAGTATAAGAAGTGGTATACTAATGTAGCTATAAATCAAATTTCTGATTAATCTTAATATAATTAAAAGCCATTTATTTATTCCACATGATTTTTGTCAAACTAAAATGATTCCTAGGAAGCAAAAAGGCTTATGGGTTATTCTAACTCCAGGTGCTGGAGATAGAACCCAGGATCTTTGGCACACTGGGCAAACACTCTGTCATTGATTTATACAGCCAGCCTTTAGTTGTGAACTTTTAATAGAGACAGAGATCTAGGACCTGTTTGATCATCTCCTGGTGGGAAGCTCTACAAAACCATGTTGTTTTTCTTTTGCATTGGACCTTTCCCTACTCTCATCAGTGTCTTTTATCTGGTAAGATTAGTAGAAATTAAATAGAAGCTTTGGTCTTGGTTACACTGTGAAATGCGTGGGAGACTGAGCTCAGCTAGCCATAGCTAGATCAAATCTTAAATGTATAACTTCCTCAAGCATGACTCACATAACTGAGTGAACCACACTTTGTCTTTGTATTAGCTTGTCATTTGAAGAAGGGGATCATATTTTACTCAGAGCACTGTCATGAGGGTTAGAAATAAAACATGTAAGAGTACACGGCACATATGAGAGGAGTGGTGCCTGACCAATGTAACGTTAACCACAGTCAGCCAGTAAAGCTGTGTACATTCTTAATGTACTTTCCTTTCTCTAGCACATGTACACCATACCTGATGTCACTGTGGAAAACAAAACCATTTAATGTTTGTTAGTGTGAAAATATTACACATGCAGTACACACACACACACACACACACACACACACACACACATTGCATTTCAGAGAAGGGATTATATGTGTGACTACATGTATTGGCCTATGATTTTCTTACTTTTAGCAAGTAAGACAGAGAAAATGGAAGCAGTTTGCTTTATTTAAGTGAAAATTTGTCAACCTAGGTTACTGGAAAAGCCAGAAACATTTCTCTTTGAAAGCTGAAAATGGGTATAGCATTTCCTGTTTATTTAGACGGGATCATGAATGTATTCATGAAGATGGCATTTTCACTGACAAGAATTTCAGTGGGTTTGATGATGAGAGCATAGAAAGAAGCCTGAATAAAGTGCTCAGGGAAGAGAGCACAGTTAAGTCAGGGCAAAGGGGAATTTGGCCTTTAGCCTTATTGTTTTAATCTTGGGACCTCGGAGTTATTCAAAGTGATCCATAGATTCTTATCTACATTAGTTACTGTTTACAGAGATTACAAAACCACATTTATGGTGTGTGTGTGTGTGTGTGTGTGTGTGTGTGTGTGTGTGTGTGTGTATTAGTTTCTCAGGGATGCTGTAACAAAGTACACACTAGGGTTGGAATGAGAGCAGGAGTAGCTTAAGTTGCAAAGATTCTCTCACAGGTCTGGAGATCAGAAGTCAAATAAAGGCCATCTCAGGCCATCTCTCTCTGAAGGTACTACAGGAGAGTGTTTCCTTGTTTCTGGTGGTTGTCAGCAGCCCTGTCTTCCTTGTCCTCCCGTGGCATAACTCCAAGGTCTATCTGGGTATTCACAGAGTGTCCTCTGTTTCTGCCTCACTTCCTCTTCTCTGGGCTTCTTTGTCACTTTCCTTTTTAGATGGACACTAATCCTGTGAAGTCCCACTCCATTCAGTCAGTATACTTGTATCTGAATTTACACATACAGCCATCTTCTTTTCTAAATCAAATACAAATGAAAAGGACTGCCTATTAGAACTTGAACATGTTTTCCTATATAATAATCCAACTCACAATATGCATGTGTGCCCACGCACGTGCGTTTTAAATATATGAGGTGTGTGCTTTATAAAACATAAGATGTTGGGCTAGTGACACGGCTCAGTGGGTGAAAGTGCTTGCCACGGAGGACTGAGCACCTGTGTTCATCTCCGGGTGTCACAGTGGGAGGAGAGAAAAGTGGTCTCTGACCTTCACACACCTGTGTGCCTGTGAGTGTCGCATGCACATGTACATACAAACAGGAATGCACACACACATAAATAACACAATTGAAAAAGTAAAAGTTATTTAATCAAAAATTTCATATTAAATTAAAAACTGAAAGTAGTTCACCAATTTTTCAACTGATAGATATTAAATTCATAAATCTCTAGGTAAGAATCTAGGAGTTGGATAAACATTTGTAAGTAATGAGACAAGTGGTGCACACTCCAAAATTCCTGTCAGAAACAGAATGAGGTAAAGCTTGAAAAGAAGCCAAAGCATGGGGGACCTTTGGCACTCAGATGAGCATTCTAATCGTACTATGTTAGACAAAGAGTTGCTGCTGATGTTTTAAACAGATGTGGACGAATGTAGAATTTATAGTGATTAATAAAGTAAGCATTCTAGACCACTATGTGCTCATTAAAAGCAGATTTAGATTTATTCATGGGACGCTGGTGTGGAGACAGTGGAGGTGGAGTCCAGGACCCCAGGTATAAACTTTCTAGCAAGATATATATATATATATATATATATATATATATATATATATATATATATACATACATACACTTGCTGGTTAGCCTTTTATGTTTAAGATAATATTTCTTTAAATACAAAACACTAAAACCATCTATTTCAGCCAGTGATTTGCAAACGTATAATAGACATGCAAATATCTGCTGGTTGGTAATGATTAGCAGGGTCAAATGAGGTAAAAATGCTGAATTTCTGTGTTGTTTTGTATTCTCTGTTTAGGAGAAAAATTAGTAGATTAAAAAATGGGGTGGAAGGGTCCAATGTTGAAGAAAACTAAAGTTTAAATTGATGAAGAAGTTGTAACCAGGTTATAATTAGTTTTTCATGTGTATGTATATACGTCACTCAACACACATAGTTCCTGTATATGAAGGATACAAAGATGCATTTAACTATATGCTAGCTACTGCTCAATGGATGTCATCTGATTAGATTCTTCCCTGTGGGATAGGAATTATCATGTCTGACGTTCACATAGCCTAAAGAGACTGCACAGACAGTTAAAGGGTGATCCAGAGCCCTGTTCACTTTTTACAGGACAAGGAGCTGACAATCTACAGAACACTTTAATTCGCAAGCTTAAACAATATTTCTGAAACTTAATAAGTATGCAATAGTGAGCTTTTCCTACTTTACTCTGAGTAGTGGTCATTTTCTTTACCTATTCCTCATCTCTAATAAATAAAATTGAACAAGAAAAAAAACAAACAAAAAACAAAATGAACACACCTATTGCTTGAGACACAAAACAGAACATTCAGAGCTCTTAAAGGGATGTTTAGCTATTCATTAAGAAAGGAAAAGGAAAGTTCCTGCTGTCAATGTCTATCAAAGCTCTCATCCAAGATGTCTAGAGTAAAGCAAGAGGTACAACCTCCTGAGATATATATGTATTATTATATGTGTGTACATATTGAGATAAAAACCTTTCCTCCTGGTTTTACATAATTTAAAAGAGAAATGGCATTTTAAATTTGCAAGTGAAATAGTTCTCATAGACCTAGATGATGCTTACCTGAGCCAGGCACAGATACTGCAGGTAGTTTGAAAAGTCACAGGAATTCTTAATTGTGACACTATAAAGTCTTACTTAAGGTTTTGCAAATTTCCTAAGCAGTTTCAATGATGTAAACATTTTATAATTCCATTGCAATTTTATTTAAATGGACATATCAAGTTATCACTTCTTTCCGTTATTTTTCATAACTACTTTAACAAGCTCATCAATACAGTGGGAGTTTAGAGTAATAACATTCAACCAAGAATTAATTGTAAGCACAGGTATTAAGGAAGTTTGTCCTATGGTACTTCAGAAATGTTTACCAGATCCTGTATCCTGGGAGTCGACTGAAGGTCCAACAAAACAAGATTAATAAAAAGAAAGATATTATGATGACTTTGTATATTGACTTTTTTTTTTTCCGTTTGGGATGACAAAATGATTTGAATGCACCTTAGGATTTCTAAGCTTTCTGGTGACTGGCAATATGTCTTTATTGAAAAGGGCACACCTCTTGAAATATTAAAGAAACTATATCCTTGGTGTCGAGGAAGAAATCAGCAGTCATGCTTATTTGGTTTTAATTCATCGCCATCAGAGAGGTATTAGCCTGTGCGTGTTAACGGTTTTTAATTAAAAATTTCTCACGGACTAAGGCTGCTCTATATTCTGATAATTCAAACAAATCTTGTGATCCGCATACGCCTATGGAAAAGGGAGACATCATCAACCGGCCTCATACCTGGGGCTCCTTGGGGATTTCTAGCGCGGGGTGTTGGGCGCCCACCCAGCTCCTCCCGCACCCGCTAGGCTGGGAGGCGAGTTCAAGAGCTCGCTCGGCCGGGAGGCTCCCGGGGTGACACGTCCTATTTTTAGCCCACACGCGCAGGTGCCAGCCTCCCCAGCGGCGGTGGAAAAAGCCCCGCGACATTGCACCTGTCTCCAGACCCCAGCAGCGAGGCGGGGTCGCGGGACCGTGGAGGGCGAGGAGGGGGCGAGGCGGCCCGGAGCAGGTGGCCCGCCACTCCCGGCACGTGGCCCGCGCAGCGAGGCTGGGGAGGACGCCAGGCGGGCGCGCAAGCTGTGTCCTTCCCCTCAGGGCTCCTCCCCGCGCACCTGCTCACCTGTCTGTCCGATCCCGGCGCGTGGGGGGAGGGACGAGGGGTGAGGGATGCGGAGGAGGAGCGTCGGGAGAAAGAGGGGGTGCAGCGAGGGCTCCGCCCCCCCCTCCACCGCGGACGCTGCGCGCAGGCGCAGTGGCCGCTACCGCAGGCAGGGGGCGGCAACATGGCGGAGTGAGCGGCGGCGTCGGGGCTTCACAACAACAGCGGCGCCGGTGGCAGTGGCCCGAGCTTCGGGTCCCCGGCGGAGGGCGGAGGACCGTGCGAGCCGAGGCAGCATCCCTGCGGGGCGCGGGGACGACCGGGCTGGTGGCAGCGCGCTGAGGCGATAGATCGGCGAGGAGAGCGCCGAGGTGATCTGCGAGGAGACCGAGAGAGGCGAGCGGGCGCTGAGGCGAACCGTGCGGAGATCTGTGGGAGACAGCTGCGGCAGTCCGGGAGGAGAGCCCGGGAGGCGACCTCGGAGGCGACCCTGGCGGCGATCCCTTGAGGCGATCCGCGAGGCGCTCGGTGCGCACGGCCGCCGGGCCCGGCGGAGGCGCGGACGGGAGCGGGCCCGGCGCCGCGGCGCTGGTGGATGCTGGGGCTGCGAGGCGCCGGCCGGGGGGCGGGGGCCGCGGCGGGGATAACGGAACCGGCGGAGGCGGTGCGGCGGCGCTGCGCGGCTCCTCAGCAGCGGGGCGGATGGCGAGCGACAAGCCGGGCCCGGGGCTCGAGGCGCAGCCCGCCGCTCTCCTGGCCGTCGGGGCCGGCGGCAGTGGAGGCGGCGGAGGAGCCATGGGGGAGCCGCGGGGGGCGGCCGGCTCCGGCTCCGGCCCGGTGGTGCTGCCCGCGGGGATGATCAACCCCTCGGTGCCGATCCGCAACATCCGGATGAAATTCGCCGTGCTCATCGGACTCATACAGGTCGGCGAGGTCAGCAACAGGGACATCGTGGAGACCGTGCTCAACCTGGTAAGGGTCCCCGCGCGTCCGCGCCCTGCCACCCCGCGTCCCTCAGCCGCCCGCCCGCCTGTCCGCCCGCTTGCTCGCACGGCCACCGCGCCACCTCCCTCTTGCCACCCGCGCGATGCCCAACTCAGCCCGGCTTTCTAACACTTCCGACGAGCGTTCATTTGGGCCTAGACCATGAGTGGAGGGGTGAAGCGGCCCTTGGGTCCTCTGGGGCTTTTTCCTCCCAGCCTCGTAATTGTCCATGCTGTGGCTCCGCAAGAGTGACAGTCCGGCCCCAGGGGCATGACACCCTCACCCCTACCCTCCCACCCTACCCCCCCCCCCCCCCCGCGCCTCCCGCTCCCGAAATGTGAGAAGCGCACTCTCTCCAACTTGAGCAGCTGAGATGCTGTGTTTTCCAGGGAGGGCGACGGATGATGCAGGTTTTGCATCTTGTCTTGACATTCCCAGGCTGTGATGGAGAGTGTTGTGCCTGTGCTCGCCCCGACCCTCATCTCTAGGCAACCTTCCCCTCTTTGTAATCTCTAGTTACGCTGCTCTCTTAGCCTTTAGGGGGGTGTGGGGCACAGAAGGTGTTGAAATGGAAGGGGTACCCGATCATACAGGTTGGTTTCGATGGTTGCCTTCAGGAGCGTGGCTGGTGGATAAAGACCAGAGGGAAAGATTTCAAAGGCAGCCTAGGTTTTGGCTCCTTTCATGGTAAGAGAGTTACTGCAGAACTGTGTATGACTTAATGTTTTGTGCTATCTACAGGGAGTCTAAGTGGTGTTCCTGATGACAGGGAAAGAGATAAAGAGAGGAAAATTCTGAATAGAGCACAATTAAGGGTAGATCATGAATTATACGCTTTGTAAATGCAGTGGTTTGGTTTTTTTTGTTTGTTTTATTTTACTATTTATTTATTTATTTTTTTCTGCAGCAAAGCTCTTAAAACAGTTTCCTCTGCAACATCTAGCCTTTGACATTCAGTAAGGTTGGGGTTTGGAAGGCAAGGTGTAAATCAGGAGCAATCAGTTGACCATTGTACTTGGTGTGAAGTCGCAGGCATAAAAAAATGCTTGGCTAGGGGATTTTTACAACACTCATGCAGTCTGAATTTTCAGTGAGGCAATTATTTTTATTTGATGTATTGGAAAATTAAAAGAAAACTGCAGCAATGGCAGCGGTACCCTGAGACATGGATTAGATAATGTCTGTGGTTTATGGACCTTTGAAATTCACAGAAAAGTTGAAGCACTTGTTTTTCCTTTTGCTAGTGTGTCAAGTCAAAGATAGGTTATCTGTCTTTACTTTGCTATATTTATGGCTGCTTGAAAACAAAGCACCTTTTTTTTTTACTTTTGTGTACCCTTCAAATTAATCACCACAACGTCAGTGTAAGTTTGTAAGGTTGTCATCCCATAAGTATAAGTAGTTCCTTTCAAAACACTAATAGGAATATGGTTTTCTTTTTATTTTACCTTGCTTCAAATAGGCCATTACTTTTATTGCTCCTTTTTTGTTTTTAGAAGATAGGCAACCTCAAGAAATATATTCATGTATTAGCTGCTACTCAATTTATGTATATTTAAAGGAACACGCACATTTTAAGTTTTCCCATTTTCTGTAGCCAATAGGATTTTTACTGTAGATGATGTGATTATGGTATTTGTGTGCTCACCTAGTGTATGATTACCTGGTAAGAGGCAATAGGGCTCTCCTCACAGTCTGGAAACTGATTGGAATATGGAACCAGTGTGGACTCAGTAGCCATGCCTGCTGGATCAGTTCTTGACAGATGGCTTCTTTAGATACACAGTAGACTCAAAAAGGAAGTGAAGTATTTCTCTTATGGTAAAAAAGAAATTTAACTCTTCAGTGAAATGAAATCTACCATACAAGATGCAAACTTTTTTTTCTTTTTAGATATTTACTCTTAGCTTATAGATCTTAGAAATATGTGATACCAAAATCACATACAGCTCAATTCCTCTGTTTGATTTTTGGAATAGAAATAGTAGGTGTAAATTTTCTTTGCAGAGATTTAAAGAATGCAGTCTATTTTTAGATGGAAACTTGTGGGGTAAAGAGGAGATGACAAAAGGCACTATTTATTATTATGATGCTGGCTGTATTGTATTTCTTGAGTTAGCCATATGAGGTCTAGGGTTTTGAATTGTAGGTTTAAGCTTTATTGTTCAAAAATAGACTTGAAATTGTGGAATTTTAGGTTGATTCTTAAAAGTATATTTGGCACCACAATAATTATCAAAGCTTCATTTTTATTTAAGAAGTAAGCACAACCAGTAAAATTCATTTAGAATACTGAGTGATGTGTTAGAAGTTGGAAACTTTTAGTATTTCTAAAATGAATTTCTTTTACTTTCGATCTTAAGTTAAATGTAAAAGAACAATGTAAGGTGGAAATAGTGAAACATTTCTTAGGTTGGCCCATGCCAGAAAAGGAAGGAAGGGAACTAATGAAACCGAGTTCTTACAGTATGCTTGGCATGGTCACCTTTGACAGAGTGTTTTTGTTCTGTTCATTCTTCTTTCTGTATAATGAGAAAATATGAGAATACTCATAGTTGGTCTTCAGGTGCTGTTTCACATTTGCCTTACCTGAAAAAATTTGCAAAGTAAAGTTTAAGTATATAGTAAAATATAGGACTTCACCATAGCTCTGCTTGGAATTTTTCTGCTTTTTATCAAAGGCAGAGGACATTCTTCTACTCAGGGGTTGTAGTGAAGATCACAGTGTAATAAAGTGAATGATGTCATTGTCGGTGCTTGTATTGTGAATCATGGGGTTGTAGGTGACGTAAAACATTCGAATATGGAACAGAGCTATCAGGAACATGATTGAATGAGTTTGAAAATAAGGTTACATGGCGAGTGTGTGGTGAAAAATTTGTCTTGTGGCTGTACCAGTACAGAAACTAGTCTGGAAGCTGGCTTCAGAAGTTTTTTATGTAGCATATAAGAGAGTTTATGTTGAAGAGATTTTATTGGTTAGCTTTCTCTTGTAAAGCAGGCATACTTAAGTCTATTGTTTCCTTTGTAAACATACTTGACATGTATTTATAGAAAGTTTCTACTTCCTTCAAGTAAATGCTATGTACATACATATTATGTTTTTTCTTGGTTTATAACACGGAAGTTTCTTTTTTTAAAAATGTAAATTTTTAGAAAAGATAAGAGAATTAATTTTAATGAAATAATTACAATAGTGTTTTTAAATCTACTTTAGGTAGTATAATTTTTAACTATAATAGTAGAATTCAACTATAGTCTTATAGATTTTTCATGAGTTACTGAATTTGATTTTTTCATGTGTTTATAGATTATTTTAAATTAATTACTATGAAATGTATCATTATGTCTTTAGTTGTAGGAATGATATTACTCGAACTTCTTAAAAAATATAAGTGGTATAACTATTTAGTGTATTGAAAGATGCAACTAAATCCATGAGGGCATTTAGACTATTAAATTCCTCTTGGTATGTGGATCATGGTAGTTTTGTGAGAAGGGGTATTTTGTTATTTTATTTATTTATTTTGTAACTAAACTATGACCATAACTCTTCTTCCTTGAGAGTCTATTCATTTGCAAGTTGATAATCAGAATAATTTATATTTTACTGATGGAGTTTCATAAACCAAATACATATAAATTGAATTTATTAACTTTATATACATAAATTAAGTTTATTAAAAGTACAATTATTAATGAAAAAAGAGGCCATGAATTTGATGGAGAGTGGGAGGGACATATGGAAGGACTTGCAGGGAGGATATGGGAGGGAGAAATATTGAAATTAAATTACAATCTAAAAAATAAATGACAAAAATGCACAATTGTATCTTAGGTAGACTCGTGGAAGTGTTTAATTGCAATGAAATTACATTTATATTGAAATGATTTCTTGCATATTAATATTGACGTATGAGCCTATCTATAGTAACTTACATATTTATTCTTGCTGTTCAGTATGAAAAATTAAATACATAAGTAGTGTAAGTTTGGTATCTTAAGAAGCTTAAGGATATATGTGTCATATAAAGACATTAAAAACTGTCATTTAATGATACTAAAGCAGCAAATATGTAGCTTTCTGTCTTTCTGTGCTCAAGTTTTATAATTTTATTCTTTTTTTTTTTTTTTTTTTTTTTTTTGGTTTTTTCGAGACAGGGTTTCTCTGTGTAGCTTTGCACCTTTCCTGGAACTTGCTTTGGAGACCAGGCTGGCCTTGAACTCACAGAGATCTGCCTGCCACTGCCTCCCGAGTGCTGGGATTAAAGGCATGCGCCACCACCGCCCAGCAAGTTTTATAGTTTTAAATAAATATTTTATTTATAGCTGTTTTGGGTACCAGTTAGGCCATTAATTGAAAGTGTCCCAAGGTTCTTTCTTGATTCTTGGTATGCATTTTCCAAGCATAGTCTAACATAGTAGATTTCACAGCCAAGCTCCATTTTGTTTCCTAGGGTAGCGGTATTACAGTGATTCAACTGCACTTTTTTGTTTATTTAGAATGTGGTGTATCCATTGCAGATTTTTCACATATTGTGCCTGTACTTGATATATGTACTGTTGGCTTAGCTCTTTTGTACCACATACTAGTCACTCTGTATTACAATCATTTATGTGTGTTGTACCTTGTAGCTCTGAACTCCATAATCTTTTACATATTTATTTTTTGTGTTTTTGGCCCTTTCATAGTTAAATGCATTTTGAACGCACAGGATACTATTAGAAGGCAATAATAATTAAAACTAGATTTGAAAGCTACCTACTGAATTAGTGGACAGTCTAGCCTAAATGAGACCTTATTGCAAAACATAAAACAAACAAAAATCTGGTAGAGTCTAGATTATAATCCCCCCTCAAATTCATATAAATTGAATGTTTTGCTTACTCCTAAAAATAAAAGTATTTTGGATATGTATATGTTTAGCTATTAGGCATTATTACATGTGTAAATGTTATTTCTAAATTTAAGATTTTTGTTTGTTTGGTTTTTGGCAGGATCTTACAGTGTAGACCTTGCTGGCATAGAACTCAGTATGTAGACCAGGCTGGCCTATAGTTCAGACAGCCTCTGCCTCCTGACTACTGCCTTAAATAATTGTTTTTAAGTGATATCATGGGAATAACTAAGAATATGGTAAAATCTTTTCATGTTATTTTTATTTTTTATTATTAAGAAAGAAAATATAATCACTAAAGAAGAATTTGAAAAGAAGCATTAATAAGAGTAGTCACCTTAGCGTATGTTTCTCCTTTTATAATCGTACCTCAGTTTTTCTCTAATGGATCATTCACTTACATGCACCCTCATTCTCATTGTCTTGTTGAGGTGGGTGGATCTTAGGAAGGGTTGGCTAACCTTGGTTTATGTTGAACATTTATCCAAAGGGAGTCACATAGTTGGTGCCATGACTTTTTGTACGCTCCTAGTTAAGATACTGAACAGGTAGAGTCTTTAGTAAATGGCTGCAGTGCCTGCCTTCAAATTTGACCAAGTATGAATCCAAGAGAGTTGAATGTCTTCGTGATTTAATACCAGTGCTTCTGTGCCTGTCATGATTGACTGTTTGTTATTTTTTTATTATGTTTATTAAATAACTGTTAGTTATTTTTAATTGTCAACTTGACACAGTCTAGAGTCGCCCTGAGAGAATTACCTAGGTCAGATTGGGCACAGCTATGGGGCATTGTCTTATTTGATGTAGGAGGGCCCCACCCACTGTGGGTGGCATCCTTCCCAGGGTAGAAGGCCCTGGGCTAGCTAAACATGGACCTTTAAGCAAGCTAGCAAGTAACATCCCCTCACGGTCTTTGCTTCACAATTCTGCTTCAGTTCCTGCTCTAACTTCCCTCAAGGATGAACTGTAAAATGAAATAAACGCTTTCCTTCCCCAAGTTGTTTTTTGTCTTGGTGTTTAGCAGCAACAGAATGAAACTAGAACATCTTTAATTCTCTTTTAAAATATGTTACCGTTGTTACTAGTTTTGAATCAGTTGAAGTTGGGTCTTTGTCAGTTGTGAATGCAAAGAATTCCCCTGCTTATACAGAATTACAATTAGTAATTACTAATTCAAATTAGTATTTGAAATGAGACATTGTAAGATACAGAGTTTACAAGCTGAGGTGGAGTGTGAGGCATGAGAGCATTGCCTTCCTTGGCAACTTCTTTTAATGATTATAAAGAAGCTGTTTAAATTGTCACTGTGTTACCTTGCCCATGCAACTGTTTAGGCTGGAATTTAGGGATGTGGAGTCTTCTTGGGTACCCTTTGGGACCGACCCTCTTATAATGTCTTATACTAGAACAGCTTGCTTTAGTCTACTTTGCATGCTTGAAAGGAAAAGAATATGTAGTTTTTTTCAAGTAAGAGAGGTCTCTTTTGAAGTAGCTGCCATCTAAGATGGAAAAGCATCAAGATATCAAGAACTTTGTAGGGCAGAAAGTCATTATTTTTGCCTTATGCTAAATTGATAAGAATAAAGGCAGAAGTTTAAATGAAAACAGTTCCATTTTAAGCTTCAGCCAAGTACCTCATCCAGTGTACTCCCAGCTTCCAGACACAAGTCAAAGTGAATCCAGTCTAAAGAGCTTTAAGCTAGGATGCAGTGAGGATGGTAGAGTTGCTGGGTCACCTCAGCCTTAGTGTTTGTTTATTGTGCTGCAGGGAAGATCCTAAGGTGAGGGCTAAGGCAAGGCCTACTTCTGTAAGACCGAAACTTAAAAGCTGAACCTAAATTGCTGTCCTGTATCTCAGCAAGACCTATTGACTGAAGTACATGACTAAAAGTTCAGTAAGGTTTTAGGGAAACTGTACTTCCAAAAAATACTCAACTCGATCAAAAAGCCCATGTTCTTCTTCTTTCTTTTTTGCCAGTCAAGTCATTATTATTCATGTTTCTGTTAGAACACAGCTGCACATAAAAGCAAACTTTAATGTCATAGTAGTAGCTGAAATTGTATCTGATGAAACAGTAGAAACCAGCCCAGGATGACTGATGGAGCAGAAATAATTGGCCATTTTTACAGGAAAGAGCAATTGAAGAAAATATTCTCTCTTCATTTTTTTTTTTTTAAAATTTAGATACAATATCCAGAATCTGAATGAGTTATATTCTAATGATTATACTTGTTTTCCTTAGATTGAAAATAGACTTTTTTCTCACATAATATATCCTGAGTATGGTTTCCCCTCCCTGTACTTCTCCCAGTTCCTCCTCCCCTCTCCTCCCATTCTGATCCATTTCCTTTCTGTCTCTTATTAGAAAACAAATGAGCTTCTAAGGGATAATAATAAAATAAAATATAATAAGATAAAACAAAAATGAACACACTGGCATTGGACAAAACAAACAACAAGGAAGCAAAACAATCCTAAGAGAAGGCACAAGAAACAGAGACCCACTCATTCCCACACTCAGGAGTCCCACAAAAAACACTAACTGGAGGCCATAATATATATTCAGAGGACCTTGTTTGTGCATGCTGCCTTAGTTTCTGTGAGTTCATATGGGCTTTCCTCATGTTGATTTGGAGGGCCTTGTTTTCTAGGCGTTCTTTATGCCTTCTGGCTCTCGTACTCTGCCTTCTCTTTTTCAGGGTTCCCTGAACCCCGTGAGGAAGGATTTGATGGAGACATCCTTTTAGGGTTCCAAGGTCTCTCACTCTGCATAATATCTGGCTGTGGGTCTCTGTATTTGTTCCATCTGCTTCAGGTGAAGTTTCTCTGATGATGGCTGTGCAAGGTCATGATCTATGAGTACAGCATATCATTAGGAATCATTTATTGCTACTTTAGAAAAAAAAGAACATTAGTATTTGGTTTTCCCCTAAGTCCCTGGGGTATCTAGTGCCAGGTTCTTGGTCATCTGAGAAGTATCCAGTGTGGGTTCCATCTTGTGGAGTGGGTGGGCCTTATGTTAAATCAGGTATTGGTTGGTTACTCTCACAAGCTTTGTGCCACCATCTTCCCAGCATATCTTGCAGATAGGATGCCATTGTCTATCCAAAGATTTGTAATTGGATTGGTGTTTATGTTTCTCCTTTGGTAGCCTACAGAGTATCTCCCTGTACCAAAGATGCTAGAACATAGGGGTAAAGGTTCCATGTAGGCACCAGTTCCACTTCCCTGTGTTCAGTGATTTCTGTAGGTGTTGTCTTCAGCAGTGGGGCCTTAGTATCAGTTTGTAGAGAGCAACCTGTGGTCTTGACAACAGACTATGTTTTAGGGGATTCCCATGGGACCCCTTTGACCAGCAACTCAATTAGATGTAACCAAGTCCCTGAACTGGAAGCTTCATTTGGTAACAAGAGATGACCAGTTGGGGCTCTGTCTCCCTTCCCATTATTTTCAATACCATTTAGATTGCATATATATAATATAGCCATAATATATATTATATATATATATAGCCAATGACATATATCATATTCATATATATCATATATCCACATATATATATCACATATATATTCATATATATATGACTCTTCTACTGTATTTGGTTTCTGTATTACTCCACAAATGGCCCTTAATTTTGGCTATCTCTTCCCGTATTCCCTCCCTTGTCCTCCTCTTTCCTCCCCCTCCCCATTTGATCCTCCTGTTCTAGCCACTGCCATCCATTTATAACTATCTATATTCCCCTTTCCTAACAATATCTGTTCTCCCTAGTTCCTTAATCTATATCTAACCTCGTGGTTCTATGGATTATAGCTTGGTTATCATTGACTTAACAGCAAATGTCCACATATAAGCAAATACATACCCTATTTCTCTTCTTGGTCTGGGATACCTAGCTTGGGATGATTTTTTTTTTCTAATTCCATCTATTTACCTGAAAATTTCATGATTACATTTTATTAACAGCTAAGTAACACTCCATTGTGGAAATGTACCACATTTTCTTTATTCATTTTTTTTGTTGAGGTACAACTAGGTTGTTTCTGATTTCTGACGAATTGGAGCAGCAATGAACATGATTGAAAAAGTGTGTCTGTGATAGCATGAAGTGTCCCTTGGGTATATGCCCAAGGGTGGTACAGTTGGATCTTGAGGTAGAATGATTTCCATCTTCCTAGGAAGACCACCACACTGATTTTCATAGTGGCTGCACATGTTTGCACTCCAACCAACAATGGATAGTGTTCCTCCTATTTCCACATCCTTGCCAGCATGAGCTGTCACTTGTGTTAATGATCTTAGCTATTCTGACAGGTGTAAGATGAAATCTCAAAGTTGTTTTGATTTGTACTTCTCTAATGGCTAAGAATGTTAAACATAGTATTTCTCAGTCATTTGAGTTTCCTCTATTGAGAATTTTCTCTTTGTACCCGATTTTTTCAATTGGATTATTTGTTTTCTTGATATCTAGCTTTTGAATTCTTTATATATTTTGGATTTTCACCTTCTATTGAATGTGGAGTTGATAAAAATTCTTTCCCATTTTATAGGCTGCTTTTCCCAAATAATAATGCATGTTGCCTTACAGAAGCTTTTCTGTTTCATGAGGCCCCATTTATTAATTGTTGATCTTAGTGCCTGTGCTAATGATGTTCTGTTCAGGAAGTCTCCTGTGCCATTGAGTTCAAGGCTATTCTACACGTTCTCTTCTGTTAGGTTTAGTGTATATGGTTTTATGATAAGGTCTTTGATCCATTTGCGCTTGAGTTTTTCAGGGTGATTAAGTATGGGTCTATTTGCATTCTTATGTAGCCATCCAGTTTGACCAGAAACATTTGTTGAAGATTTTTCCCAGTGTGTATTTCTGGCTTCTTTATAAAAAATCAGATGTCCATAGATGTGTGGGATTTATGTTGGGGTCTTCAATGGGTTTCATTGATAAATGTGTCTGTTTTTTTGCTAAGACCATGCTGTTTTTGTAACTAATATTCTGTAGTACAACTTGAAGTTGTGCATGGTGATACCTCTTGTAGTTCTTTTATCATTCAGGATTAACTGTCCAGAGTTTTTTTAGGCACTTCTCATTCTAAGCCTCTTGAGACATCTCAAAGAAGTGGGATGCCTGAGCAGTAGACCTGCTAGATAGAAAATCTCCTAGGGAAGATAATGAAAAAGTGAGAGAATGAATAGGTACTTCCAAAATTAGCTGCTTGAAGAATTCCATTTGCCAGGATGTGGAATTATGGCCATTCTGATCATGACTTAAAATTAGGGTCCATGATTTACTTTACAATCTGTTTGATTAAATGACAATAATCATGTTTTGTGTGTGTGTGTGTGTGTGTGTGTGTGTGTGTGTGTGTGTGTGTGTGTGTTTAGCTATTGCTTATTATATGGAGGATATTTGAATTTCCTGTGTAGCTATATTGTCAGTTTATGAAGTTACTACTAAGAAGGATGTATGATTTGAGGTGACCAAGAATAATGCTTGTATTCTAAAAATTAAACTGGGTGCAGTAACTTGACATTATGTTTTTTAAAATTATTTTCACCTGATAATAGTGGTGAGTACATTTTCTGTATTAGCTAAAGACAATACAAATACTGGTATTAAAAAGATATATTATCTATGGGCAGTGGTGGTGCATGCCTTTAATCCCAGCATTCTGGAGGCAGAGGCAGATGAATCTCCGTGAGGTTGAGGTCAGCCTATTCTGCAGATTGAGTTCCAGGAGAGCCAAGGCTATACAGAGAAACCCTGTCTTAAAAAAAAAAAAAAAAAAAAAAAAGTCTGACTATCTATCTATCTATCTATCTATCTATCTATCTATCTATCTATCTATCAATCATCTATCTACCTTTCTAATGTCTGTCAGTCTTGTCTTTTGCTGTTAACAGTTTAAGATTTTCTGATGTTCATTTGAGGAATCATATTTTCTCATTTTTATAGTTTGGAGTTTTATTGGACCACACACAGAAATTGAAATTGGTTCATTAGAAACAGATACTGTTTATGAAATGTAGGTGTACTTTTTAGATAGTTTGATAATGCATTGCAGATATTTTCCGATGGGGTTGTTAAAATGTTAGAATGGAAATATAGAGTTGACTGGCAATCTGCCCCAATGAAAGAAGGAATCTACTTGATAATGGAGGTAGCACAAAGATATTTGAACCAAGAGTTGGATTGCAGAGAGCATCTCTGGAACATCTCAAGTCTGTTGGTTATATATCAGATGTTTCAGCACATTAAGCTAACTCATTTCCTGTTTTGCTTGTGCTTGTTTAAGTCTTTTATTCTAATGGTTGCATGTCAGACTCATAATACTTTAAATTATAAATTGAAAAAAATCCCTTAGGGTATTAAATATTATAGGACAATAGAAGTATGAATTTTTCAAAGGGCTTGGTAAGTTTGAAAAAGGGGAAATAAACATGGTTAATTACTTTCAGCATTCACTAAACAAGAACATGGGATAGTAGCATGAAAAAAATAATTATTGTTTGTTAGGGGATGCAAAAAACAATCTTAAATACTGTTGTTGAGCATAAACATGTTATACTTTTTCTGAATGTCATTTTAGCAATATTTATCAAGAATTTGAAAGAATTTCCTGTACTAAATTCTTAGTATTTTGTTTAATTGTTTTTGAGATAGGCTGACCTAGAGTTTACTATGTAGCAGGATGACCTTGAATTTCTGTTCTGCCTGCCTGCACCTTGATAGTGCTGGCGTTAGAGATGTATTTTACCACACCTTGTTTATGTGGTGCTGGGAACTGAAACAAGGGCCTTATACATGCTAAGCAAACATTGTACCAACTGAACTAAATCCCTGGCCCTAGGCTTCTTTAGCTTAGGAAAATTTACACTTGGACAAGTTAGAGACTAAATGTAGTTCACTGTTATAAAATAATTAACAACAATCTAACTATTCAGTACTAGGGAAAACTTAATTTTAAAGCCATGTTATATAGTCATGGGTTTTTCTGTTCTTTTTTTCCTGTCATTTTTCTATAAAGTGGGTTATGTACCTGATTAGATTGTTGTGCATATTAGAGAAATTATTACATGCAAAGAGCTCAGGGCATAGATAATATTTATTACTTATTGTTGTTCATAATTTTTAGTCTGAAAAAAGAGTAACTTAACTAAAACAGATTCAAAATACTTGAGCCTGGGAACCTATCAGAAAGATCTCAGGTACCTTCTTCTCATGTCCTCCTGAATCTTGCTCATCACATTTCAAATGATGCCTGTGGTACTCTCCCTTCCTCTTTACCTCCCTCCCTCTTTTCCTTTCTTTTCTAATTTCCTACTTTGATGATGGTAGAAAATAGGAAAGGAATAGGCATGAAGTAACACGTTTCTTGACCTGGAACCTGATGCATCTTCCCTCACATGGTTGAGTCTTACATGGATATACAGTAGGGCATGAATGGTGATCCCAGGAAAATAATTCCTCCCTCTGGGAATATTTGCTTAAATATTTATTAAACTACTTGGGTAACAAGCCTAAGGGGCAAGTTAAAGGATTAAATACTATTTCATGATCACTTAGTTTTAGAAAATAATTTCAGTGACTATCTTAATGACTGACAATTTACAGTTCTTTTGTGAAATTGAACTTCATAGTCTAATCCTTAGAATACTGTTTCCTTTGTAGATACTATCCTTTACAGGTAGGTTTAGAAAGTAAGACTGCAGTAATGGGAAGCAGTTAGACAATTATTTAGGTACTGAATAGCTTTGATAGACTTAGATCCTTAGATTCTAAATAAGGTTCTTTCTCATTACTAAATAAAAATATGGTACCCAGAGATTATCTCAAAAGCACCATTGTGTGAGGAAATGACATTTAGTGGGAATGCTTCCTATTGGTGACTCAAGACCAACTGAAGAGAGAAATAAAAATGCAATTAGGAAAATTGGATGTATTTACACATAAAAGTTACTTAGCAAAAATGATATTGTGAGCTGTTTTTGAGTATGAAAGTGATTTATTATACAGTATTATAAGTGACTTTTTAAATAAGCTTTTTACTAGGCAAAGTGGATCATTTGGATAGTATTTGGAACCAAAATTGGTGGTATGGTTTAATACCTTTCAGAGAAAAAGTAGGCTTGGTGCTATCCTTGTTGAATATTGGAGGTAATATAAGAACCATCACAGCCATGTGCTTGAATATGAGTTGAACCACCCTACTTACTTGAATGAAATAGATAATGTAACTTCTAATTATTATGTTTTCTCTCTTAATTTGCTAATGTAGAGCAAACATTGATACAAAATTTTATGGGACTGTAAATGTTTAGATGTGTCTCCTTTTCACAAGTTTTTTTCCTTTGCTGAGGCATGTATAAACATTTCTACTGTAATGCCGAGCTTTTTACTTTTGGGAGAGGAACTGGAATTTATAGGTTGGACTTGCTTTCACACTTTTATTCTTTTTTTTAAATTTAATTTAATTTAATTTTACAATATAATTTAGTTCTACATATCAGCCACAGATTCCCTTGTTCTCCCCCCCCTCCCTCCCCCTTCCCCTTCCCCTCAGCCAATCCCCCATTCCCACCTCCTCCAGGGCAAAGCCTCCCCCAAGGATTGAGATCACCTTGGTAGACTCAGTCCAGGCAGGTCCAGTCCCCTTCTCCCAGGCTGAGTCAAGTGTCCCTGCATAAGCCCCAGGTTTCAAACAGCCAACTCATGCACTGAGCACAGGACCCGGTCCCACTGCCTGGATGCCTCCCAAACAGATCAAGCCAATCAACTGTCTCACTTATCCAGCAGGCCTGATCCAGTTGGGGGCTCCTCAGCTATTGGTTCATAGTTATGTGTTTCCATTCGTTTGGCTATTTGTCCCTGTGCTTTATCCAACCTTGGTCTCAACAATTCTCACTCATATAAACCCTCCTCTTTCTCGCTAATTAGACTCCTGGAGCTCCAGCCAGGGGGCCTAGCTGTGGATCTCTGCATCCAGTTCCCTCAGTCATTGGATGGGGTCTTTAGCACGACAGTTAGGGTGTTTGGCCATCCTATCACCAGAGTAGGTCAATTCGGGCTCTCTCTCGACCATTGCCAGCCGTCTATCATGGTGGTATCTTTGTGGATTTCTGTGGGCCTCTCTAGCACTTTGCTTCTTCCTGTTCTCATGTCTTCATTTACCATGGTCTCCTATTTCTTGTTCTCCCTCTCTGTTCTTGATCTAGCTGGGATCTCCCGCTCCCACAGGCTCTCTTTCCCTTGACCCTCTCCCTTCATTACCCCCACTCACATCCAGGCTGTTCATGTAGATCTCATCCATTTCTCCATCATTGGGCGATCCCCGTGTCTTTCTTGGGGTCCTGTTTTCCAGGTAGCCTCCCTGGTGATGGGAGTATCAGCCCTGTCATCCTTGTTCCACATCTAGTATCCCCCAATGAGTGAGTACATACCATGTTTGTCTTTCTGAGTCTGGGTTACCTCACTCAGGATGATTTTTTCTAGATCCATCCATTTGCCTGCAAACCTCATGATGTCATTGTTTTTCTCTGCTGAGTAGTATTCCATTGTGTATATGTACCACATTTTATTTATTCATTCTTCAGTTGAAGGGCATCTAGGTTGTTTCCAGGTTTTGACTATTACAAACAATGCTGATATGAACATTGCTGAGCAAGTGCCCTTGTGGTATGATTGAGCATTCCTTGGGTATATGCCCAAGAATGGTATAGCTGGATCTTGGGGGAGATTGATTCCCAATTTTCTAAGAAAGCGCCATATTGATTTCCAAAGTGGTTGTACAAGCTTGCATTCCCACCATCAGTGGAGGAGAGTTCCCCTAGCTCCACATCCTCTCCAGCATAAGGTGTCTTCAGTGTTTTTGATTTTAGCCATTCTGACAGGCATAATGTGGTATCTCAGAGTTGTTTTGATTTGCATTTCCCTGATAATTAGGGATGTTGAGCAATTCCTTAAATGTCTTTCAGCCATTTGAGTTTCCTCTGTTGAAAATTCTCTATTTAGTTCTATAGTCCATTTCTTAATTGGACTGTTGGGCATTTTGATGTATAATTTCTTAAGTTCCTTATATATTCTGGATATCAGTCCTCTGTCAGATGTGGGGTTGGTGAAGACCTTTTCACATTCTGTAGGCTGTCGCTTTGTCTTGTTGACCATATCCTTTGCTCTACAAAAGCTTCTCAGTTTCAAGAGGTCTCATTGATTGATTGTTTCTGTCAGTGTCTGTGCTACTGGTGTTGTATTTAGGAAGTGACCTCCTATGCCAGTGCATTCGAGACTACTTCGTACTTTATCTTCTAGCAGGTTCAGAGTAGCTGGATTTATGTTGAGGTCTTTGATCCACTTGGACTTAAGTTTAGTGTACGGTGATAGATATGGATCTATTTGCAGCCTTCTACACATTGATATCCAGTTATGCCAGCAACATTTGTTGAAGATGCTTTCTTTTTTCCATTGTACACATGTGGCTTCTTCGTCAAAAATTATAGGTGTGCGGATTAATGTCAGGGTCTTCAATTCGATTCCATTGGTCCACATGTCGGTTTTTATGCCAGTACCAAGCTGTTTTTATTACTGTAGCTCTATAGTAGAGCTTGAAGTCAGGGATCGTGATGCCTCCAGAGGTTGTTTTATTGTACAGGCTTCTTTTGGCTCTCCTGTTTTTTTTTTTTTTTTTTTCCATATGAAGTTGAGTATTATTCTTTCCAGGTCTGTGAAGAATTGTGTTGGTATTTTGATGGGGATTGCATTGAATCTGTAGATTGCCTTTGATAAAATTGCCATTTTTACTATGTTAGTCCTGCCTATCCATGAGCATGGGAGAGCTTTCCATTTTCTGACATCTTCTTTAATTTCTTTTTTCAGGGACTTAAAGTTCTTGTCATATAGGTCCTTCACTTGCTTTGTTAGTGTTACCACAAGGTATTTTATGTCATTTGTGGCTATTGTAAAGGGTGATGTATCTCTGATTTCCTTCTCAGCCTGTTTGTCAATTGTATATTGGAGGGCTACTGATTTTTTTGAATTGATCTTGTATCCTGCTATGTTGCTGAAGGTGTTTATAAGCTGTATCAGTTCCTTGGTTGAATCTTTGGGGTCACTCAAGTATACTATCATGTCATCTGCAAATGGGGAAAGCTTGACTTCTTCCTTTCCAATTTGTATCCCCTTAACCTCCTTATGTTGTCTTATTGCTCTGGCTAGAACTTCACGTACTATATTGAATAAGTATGGGTAGAGTGGACAGCCTTGCCTCGTTCCTGATTTTAGTGGAATTGCTTTGAGTTTCTCTTCATTTAATTTGATGTTGGCTATTGGCTTGCTGTAAATTGCCTTTATTATGTTTAGGTATGTCCCCTGAATTCCTGATTGCTCCATGACCTTTATCATGAAGGGGTGTTGGATTTTGTCAAATGCCTTTTCTGAATCTAGTGAGATGATCATGTGTTTTTTTTCTTTGAGTTTGTTTATATGGTGTATTACATTGACTGACTTTCGTATGTTGAACCACCCTTGCATCCCTGGGATGAAGCCTACTTGATCATGGTGGATAATTGTTTTGATGTGTTCTTGGAGTCTGTTTGCCAGTATTTTATTGAGTATTTTTGCATCAATGTTCATGAGGGAGATCGGTCTGTAGTTCTCTTTCTTTGTTGCATCCCTGTTTGGTTTAGGAACCAGGGTAATTGTAGCTTCATCGAAGGAGTTTGGTAATGTTCCTTCTGTTTCTATTGTGTGGAACAATTTAGAGAGTATTGGTATTAATTCTTCTTTGAAGATCTGGTAGAATTCTGCACTGAAACCATCTGGTCCTGGGCCTTTTTTTTTTTTTTTTTTGGGAGACTTTTAATGACTGTTTCTATTTCCTTAGGGATTATTGGACTATTTAAATCGTTGATCTGGTCTTGATTTAACTTAGGTGTGTGGTACCTATCCAGAAAATTATACATTTTTTTTTTTTTTTTTTTTTTTAGATTTTCTAGTTTTGTGGAGTAGAGGTTTTTGAAGTATGACCTGATGATTCTCTGGATTTCCTCAATGTCTGTTGTTGTGTTCCCCTTTTTATTTCTGATTTTGTTAATTTGAATGCTCTCTCTCTGTCTTTTGGTTAGTTTGAATGAGGGCTTGTCTATCTTGTTGATTTTCTCAAAGAACCTACTCTTCGTTTCATTAATTTTTTGTATTGTTCTCTTTGTTTCTAATTTATTGATTTCAGCTCTCACTTTGATAATTTCCTGGCATCTATTCTTCCTGGGAGACTTTGCTTCTTCTTGTTCTAGAGCTTTCAGGTGTGCTGTTAAGTCACTAGTGTGGGATTTCTCCAACTTCTTTATGTAGGCATTTAGTACTATGAATTTCCCTCTTAGCACTGCTTTCATTGTGTCCCATAAGTTTATGTGGTGTCTTCATTTTCGTTGATCTCTAGGAAGTCTTTAATTTCTTTCTTTATTTCTTCCTTAACCTATTGGTGATTCACTTGAGTATTATTCAGTTTCCATGAGATTGTATGTTTTCTGTAGTTTTTGTTGTTGTTGAAATCTAACTTTCAATCATGGTGGTCTGATAGAACACAGGAGGTTATTCCAATTGTTTTGTATCTGTTGAGATTTGCTTTGTGGCCAAGTATGTGGTCGATTTTAGAGAAGGTTCCATGGGGTGCTGAGAAGAAAGTATATTCTTTTTTGTTAGGATGGAATGTTCTGTAGATATCGATTAAGTCCATTTGAATCATGACATCAGTTAAGTTATTTTTTTCTCTGTTAAGTTTTGATTTGGGATATCTGTCCAGTGGTGAAAGTGGGGTGTTGAAGTCTCCCATTATTAATGTGTGGGGTTTTATATGTTGTTTAAGCTTTAGTAATGTTTCTTTCACATATGTGGGTGCCCTTGTGTTTGGGGCATAAATGTTCAGAATTGAAACTTCATCTTGGTGGATCTTTCCTGTGATGAGTATGTAGTGCCCTTCTTGAACTCTTTTGATTGGTTTTAGTTTGAAGTCTATTTTGCTGGATGTAAGGATGGCTACACCCACTTGTCTCTTAAGACTGTTTGATTGGAAAGTCTTTTCCCCAGCCTTTTATTCTTAGGTAGTGTCTATCTTTGAATTTGAGATATGTTTCTTGTATGCAGCAGAAAGATGGGTCCTGCTTTCGTATCCATTCTGTAAGCCTATGTCTTTTTATAGGTGAATTAAGTCCATTGATATTAAGGGATATTAATGACCAGTGATTGTTCATTCCTGTTATTTTTTGGTGGTAGTTTGTGTGTACTTCTCTTCTTTGGGGTTTACTGCTGTGGCTTTATCTATTGCCTGTGTTTTCGAGGGTGTATCTGACTTCCTTAGTTTGGAATTTTCCTTCTAGTGCTTTCTGTAGGGCTGGGTTTGTGGATAAGTATTGTTTAAATCTGGCTTTGTCTTGGAATGTCTTGTTCCTTCCGTGTATGATGATTGAAAATTTTGCTGGATATATTAGTCTAGGCTGGTATCCATGGTCTCTTAGTGTCTGCATTACATCTGTCAAGGTCCTTCTGGCTTTCAAAGTCTCCATTGAGAAATCTGGTGTTATTCTGATGGGTTTGCCTTTATAAATCACTTGACCTTTTCCCTTAGCTGCTCTTAATATTCTTTCTTTATTCTGTACGTTTAGCTGTTTAATCATTATGTGGCAAGGGGACTTTTGGGGGGGGGGTCTAGTCTGTTTGGTGTTCTATAGGCTTCTTGTATCTTCATAGGCATTTCCTTCTTTAAGTTGGGAAAGTTTTCTTCTATGATCTTGTTGAATATATTTTCTGTGCCTTTGAGTTGGTATTCTTCTCCTTCTTCTATCCTTATTATTCGTAGGTTTGGTCTTTTCATGGGGTCCCAAATTTCTTGGACATTTTGTGTCATGACTTTGTTGGCTTTAGTGTTTTCTTTGACTGATGAATCTATTTCTTCTACCATATCTTCAACACCAGAGATCGTCTCTTCCATCTCTTGCATTCTGTTGGTTATACTTGCATCTGAAGTTCCCGATCATTTACTCAAATTTTCTATTTCCAGCATTCCCCCTGTTTGTGTCTCCTTCATTTTTTCTATTTCCCTTTTCAGGTCTTGGACTGTTTCCTTCATCTGTTTCATTGCTTTTTCATGATTTTCTTTCAGTGCTTTATTGTTTTCTTCCAGGACTTTATTGTTTTCTTCTACTTTATTTGTCCTTTCCTCTAGTTTTTTAGAGCGTTCTTCCCATTTTTTGTCTTTTCCTCTATATAAGCCTCTACCTTCTTCATGATGTTATTCATAAGGCTGTTTTCTTCTGCTTCTTCCAATTTTTGATGTTCAGGTCTAGATGTTGGAGGAGGGCTAGGTTCTGGTGATGCTGTATTGCTCTTCATTTTGTTGTATGTACTTCTGCCTTGACGTCTGCCCATCTCTTGTGGTTCGTTCTTGGTCTTATCAGCGCACTTCGTCCAGACAGAGCTGACAGATTTAGGAAGTCTCTCTCTTGTCCAGATGGGAGCTCTCTTGTCCAGATGGGAACTCAGGGGCCGCTACTTTATTCTTTATTCATATGTATCAACTTGAAAAATTCTAAAAGTTACAGTATTGTGGGATTAAATTTTGTCAATCAGAAATTATGGGTGGAAGCCCTAATAAACAATGTGACTGCTTTTGAAGACAAAGACTATTAGGAAGTAACTAAAGGTTAAATGGCTCTGAGTCAGACAGGGCTGGTATCCTTACAAGTAGAAATAAAGTGGCTTGAAGTATTTCTGTGGCTGGGAAAAAGCCATGTGAAGATGTAGTGGTGGTCAGCTCGCCGGATCCTCAGCTCGTCTTGTTTCCTCAGACTGGAAGCTTCTATGTCCTCATCCCAATGGCTTTCAGCTGAACTGCTGCTAGAAGCGTGAAAGCTTAACCAGGCCAAATGCTTAACCAGCCAAATTCCCACACTTTGCCCTTTGCCATTTCTTGGAGTAAATGGGGTTTTATTATTGTCATATACAGAGTCTGGCTGAGGTTAACGGGGGGCTTGTCTAAGTTGCTTGCTTCACGGATGACCTTCAAAACTAGATCTTCCATTTTCAAATTTGCTGTTGCTTAAAATTTATAATTTCTTTGGTAGTGATGATATTGGCAATGTGCTAGCAGCATTTTTTGAAACTTCATATCTCAATCACTTGAGATGTAAAGGCATTAAAAAGCATCTTTGCCTATCCAAGTTAAACAAATTCTTTGGTGTTTACAGAGAAAGAGTTAGAATTTATTTTTTAAGCAATATGAATTAATATAAGAATATCTCCTGTTTTTAAGAATTACATTGTGTTGCGTATTACCTGTGAAATATCACTATGGTTCCGCTCTCATATTTCTTTTACCTAAAAAAAAAATCCTGTTCATGCTTTAAGACTCAGCTATTAATTATTAGCTATTTAAGCAAAATCTTCTCTGGTATCCCCCTAAAACCGTCTTCTCCCATTCTGCCCTCTCATATGCTTTGTTTATACCTCAGATTCAACACTTGCACATTCTAATTATTTGTTTACTACTTGAATTACCTAGAGAATTATAATCCCTTGAGGATCATTGTATTATCTTTCTCACCTTGCTATCTTGAATACTTAACATAGAATCTGGCGTTCTGTGGTGTATAGTTATCCCCCTTTTCTTTCTAAGTATTTTTTCACCTTTGATATAATTCCATAAATTGCCTTGTTTTGATCATATTTTACTTGGGAGTGAACATTATCTTTGTTGTACTTTTGATTTCTTTATTGGCCATTTGCTTAAGCATTTCTGTGTTTACTTTTACAAGTAGAAGGATGCTAGTGACATCTAGATTTATATATACATGGTTCAGTTATCTGAGCATTTAGGATGGGTAAGAAGCCATGGTTCCTCCAGATACGGTGAATAGTCTGACTGCTCTTGATTAGATGAAAATGTTCGTTGCTATCCTAAGTGTAGATGTAACCAACCGTCTTATTAAATAAGAAACACAGAAACAATGTAAAAGAGAAAGCCGAGAAGTCAGAGCTCAGAGCTAAAATCTCACCCTTCCTCCTGCTGTCCCAGCTTTGCGAAAAGAGACCTACTTCCTGTCGGTTCGTTTTTTTATAGTATGTTGTTCTGCCTTCTCATTGGTTGTAAACCCAAACACATGACTGCCTCGTCACTGTCTGAATGTACAGCCCCCTAGGTCTTAAAGGCATATGTCTCCAATGCTGACTATATCCCTGAACACACAGAGATCTTAGGGATTAAAGGCGTGTGCCACCACCGCCACACTCTTGCTATGGCTCTAATAGCTCTGACCCCCGGACAACTTTATTTATTAACATACAATCAAAATAATAATTCAGTACAATTAGATTACCACCACACCTAAGTCCTTCACAGACTAGGAATTAACCAGTTCTTTGACTTTACCCAGTCCAGCATTCTTTTCTGTTTATCTTGATGACTAACTGTAGTTCTCTTTACTTTAGTTTATTTGTGGCTCTCTAGTTTATAACTTTCAAGTAGAAGCAAGCTTTTATTTTTATTGACAGATGGACTTTCTAGCCAGTTTTATTTATTATTTATTTTTGCAGGCTAAATAACTTTTTAAAAATTCATCTATTTATTTTACATGCCAGGTGCAGCCTTCCATCCCCCATCCCCCCACTCCCTCTCTTCCACTCCCTCCTCCTCCAACCCCGCCCCCCCTTTTGTCTCCATCCAGGAAAGGGTGGGTCTCCCATGAGTATCAATAAAACATAGCATATCAAGTTGCAGTAAGACTAAGCACTTCCCTATGTATTAAGGCTGGGCAAGGCGACCCAGTATGAGGATTTGGGTCCCCAAAACCTGTTAGAGTCCCGAGATAGACCCTCTTCCCACTGTTAGGAGTCCTACAAGAGGACCAAGCTACACACTGTAACAAATATGCAGATTATCTAGGTCGGTCTCATGCAGGCTGTCTGGTTGTAGGTTCAGTAGCTGTGAGCCCCTTTGAGCCTAGGTGAATTGATTGTGTGAGCCTTCCTGTGGTGACCTTGACCCCTCTGGCTCCTATACTCCTTTCTTCTGCTCTTTCGCAGAATTCCCGAACGAACTCAGGCTAATGTTGGCTGTGGGTCTCTGCTTCTGTCTCCTGGTATCTTTCTGATGACAATTGGGCCAGGCACCAATCTGGTCACAGGAGGCAGCCAGTTCAGGCTACTTATCCACTATTGCTAGGAGTCTAAGATAGAATCCTACCCATAGACTCTGGGTGATTCTCTTGCACTAGGCTTCCACCCAACCCCCAAATGCTGCCCCCCCCATGTCGTCCCCCTCAGCACTCTCCCCATACGTGACCCCACCCCAGCCTGATAGCTCATGTTCCCATCCCTACCTGCCCTCAGTCCACTCATAAAATCTTTTTTATTTCCTCTTTCTAGGGAGAGATCTAGGTGTCCCACCATGAACTCTCCTTGTTACCTAGTCTCTCTGAGTCTGTGGATTATGTAGTGTAGTTATCCTTTACTTTACAACTCATATCCATTTATAAGTGAGTACATACCATGCTTGTCTTTCTTGGTCTGGGTTACCTCACTCAAGATGATTTTTCCCTAGTTCCATCAATTTGCCTTCAAATTTACTGGTGTCCTTGTTTTTAACAGCTGAGTAATACTCCATTGTGTAAATGTACAACATTTTCTTTATCCATTCCTTGGTTGAGGCACATCTAGGTTGTTTTCAGGTTCTGGCTATTACAAATAAAGCTGCTATGAATACAGTTGAGCAAATGTCCTTGTGGTACGATTCATCTTTTGGGTATATGCCCAAAAGTGGTATATCTGGGTCTTGTGGTAGATTGATTCCCAGTTTTCTGAGAAACTGCCACTGACTTCCAAAATAGCTATACAAGTTTGCACTCCCACCAGCAATGGAGGAGTGTTCCACTTGCTCCACATCCTCTCCAGCATGAGCAATCACTTTTGTTTCTGATCTTAGCCATTCTGATGGTGTAAGATGGAATCTGAGTTGTTTTGATTTGCATTTCCCTGATAGCTAATGATGTCGAACATCTTAAGTGTTTCTTGGCCATTTGAGATTCTTCTGTTGAGAATTCTCTGTTTAGAACTGTACCTCATTTTTTAATTGGATTAAGAAGCAAGCTTTTTATTAGATCTGATCAGACTACTAAAAATGAAAATTAAGTAATTTACTCTTTAGTCCAAGCTAGTGTTCTAGGAGCAAAGTTAAGATGTTCATTGGCTATATAAAAACAATTTGTAATCTCTGCTTTTCAATAACTCAAAGTTCATCACAGGTAATAGAAGAACAAAAAGATAAATTATAACAATAAAAAGTAAAATTGCAGAAGTATAAATGAAACTTTGTAGAGATTTACTTCTTTGGAGAAGTCTTTACTGGGTAGTGATTTGTGAGTTGTTTTTTTTTTTTGAGCTGGTAACTGTTCTCCAGAAACAAAGGGGCAAGAATAGACCAGCTCTCCAAACAAACAGTATAATTTGCACAGGGGCCCTTAGTAATAACTACCGTTTGGTTTTTCTTCTAGTATTATTCATTAGCTTTTATTTTAGTTTATTTTTTCTTTTTGTCTTGCCAAGCTTGTTCACAGGAGGTGGCAAAATTTCTTAGGGCCCAATTTGTTACATTATTTAGGAACTCTATTTCTGTGGGTTGTCTCTGACATACAGACTCAGACCAGTAAGAGATTTTATGTATGTTAACTAAGAAATTTACTGCAAAAAATAGTTCACATAGTTACAGAGATGAAGTCCTAAACTATATATTTGGTGAACTTGAAATTAGAAGAGCTGATGGCATACATGTTTAAATTTAAAGACTTGAGAACTAAACTAAGCTGATGGTGTTTATTCTACTCAAAGACCAGAGGGTAGGTACTTGTAGGTCCCTAAATCCTAGATCAAATACTTAGGAGTGGACTAGTGAGAGGGTCCATTTTCTGTTTTTTTTTTTTTTAGGAATTTAACTGACCCATTAGTTATCCATATTGGGGAGGACAATTTGTTTTGCTCAGTCTATTGATTCACATGTTAATCTCATCTGAAAACATAGACACACTAACTTCTGGTCATCCCATGGTTTAGTCTAGTTAACATATAAATTTATCCTCACAGGGGATGTATATTATATTTTTCCTATCCACTCTTTCCTCCTCCTCCGTTTTTTGCATTGTCTGTTGAAAGGTTGTTATACTAATTATATTCTCTTGCACTTAACAAGCATTTAATAAATACTGAATAAATGATGTATAAAAATAAAAGAGTGATATATTGGAAAAAGTAAAGACGATAATTTTTAATACGTCATAATCCTGAGAAGATTAAAATGGATAAAAATGAGAACATTTTATATCCCCAACTCCTGGCAGCCACATTCTACTTTCTCTTTCAGTGAATTTGACTATCTCATGTAAGTGGAAAGCCATAGTGTTTTTTTATTTTGGGTTTGGCTTATTTCCTTTATAATAATATCTTCAGTGAGTCAGAGGTTGTCACCCCAACCAGTATCTAGTGGCAGTACAGATGAAACACTGCATCTGTATTGTGGATGTTCTGTCTGACACCAGGATCTATTCAGTGTTAGTAGAGACAGAAATGGGTAAGTCAGTAAGAAAACGTAATTTCTACCAATTGCTGATTCTTTGTTTCTTAAATATTATGTGTAATAGATAACATGGATCATAGTCACATTTCTTAAAAAACAATATTTTCCCTTGCTTGTTTTTTTTCCCCCTAATGTAGATTTTTTTAAATTATATTATCTTGGTACTTTCTCCATACAACTCATACCAGCCCCAACCTCATATTATTCATAGTGCTTCTTTGTCTTATGAAACCTAAAATAATTAGAGTGGCAAGGTAGTCCCAAAGGGTTGGGGAGGTGAAGACTGAGCAAGAAAGCCAGAATTCTCTTGAGTAAGCACAGAGGGAAGAAAGACCAGGAACACTCCCATATTATTTTTGTCTTGTCGTCTAAAATCTTTAGTGGTAACAGCAGTTAGTTTCTTACAGGTTGTTACACGTAGTGATTTTAGTTCTGCCTTGATTTTTCAACTTGTCTTTCATCTAAAGTGAAAGCCCTTCAGTTCACTGTGTGCTTCAGAGACTGTTAACAGTGCACTTATAGTCAATAGTCTACACTTTAAACAACAACAAAAAACCACTTAGCTTTCAATTTCTTAAGTTTATCTTATGGGCTTCTAGAGGGCATGATCTATCCCCATTTGAACTCATTTTTACATACCATTTTCTAAAGATGGGTCATTCTTTTAAAAAGTACGTTTTAAAATTTGTGTGGTGGTGGGAGCGGCATGCATGTGGCGATCAGAGGACCACTTTTGGGAGCCTGTCTGTTTACTCCTTCCACCATTGGTCTGCAGCTAATTTTATTGGTAAGCTTTATATTTGGAGACTTGGGAAGACAAATTTATCTTTTATATAGTTTTATAAGTTATAGATCACAACTATCATAGAGTCCCCCTTTATCTTTGGAGCAAAAAAAGATTTGCTCTTAAAATGAATTATAAAATGCTCATCAGTAAGAGACTGAATATTTCAAGTGTTTTTTTAAATGATTTATTTATTTTCATTTTATGTGCATTGGTATTTTTCCTGCACATATGTTTGTGTGTGTGAGGTTATTGGAACCCCTGAAACTGGAGTTACAGACAGTTGTGAGCTGCCATGTCAGTGCTAGGAGTTGAGCCCACATCCTCTAGAAGAGCAGCCAGTGATCTTAACCAGTCTACATTTCAAGTTTTGTTTGGAGGAAGTGATAATGGGAAGAGATCTCTGCTGAGCCATGTAATGATGGTAGGCATGGTACATAGTAAGCACTTGCTAAATGCCAACTTATAAAATAGTAGGCCAGGTTTTGAAGAGGTAGCCATGTTGAAGGTGTGTTATCCCATAAGTACAGTTTTGGTTGAAATATATAGGATTGGAGTTAAGCTTTTGGTTGTTGTTGTTGTTAGTGCTTGCCCCTTCATTGATTTTGGAAGTAGGAGCTAGAACCTTGAACATTTGTGAAAAATGAATAAAAGGAAAAGCAGAGAAAGGAGTAAAAGAACTGAGAACTTAAAAATTATTTATAATTTTTGAATTGCAACAATTTAAGTTTAATTTTTCCTTAGCTGGTTTCGTGAGATTACTATTTTGTCAACTACTCTTTTTTTTAATAAGGAAATCTTGTTCTCTCATCCTTTCTTCAAGGACAGATTCTTTTATTTCTTCAAATTACAGTTTTTCAGTTACTTTATAAAATTGAGTATATATTATAGAAAAGTAAATTGGAAGTCAGGTCAGAAAAGTATATGTAATAATGCAGCAGTGAATTATAAGGCAATATAATTATTTGTTTTATTATTGTTATCTCGTTATTATTGTTATTTTGGCACACTGTGTAGCCCTGGCAGTCCTAAAACTTGCCATGTTATAAGGCTGGCTTTGCATTCACAGAGATCTGCCTGCCTCTGCCTCCGGAGTTCAGAGATTAAAGGTGTGCCCTACCATGCTCGCCCTAATTTATACTTTTTGTTTTGTTTTTCAAAACAAGAGTTTTTCTGTGTAGCCCTGGTTGTCCTGGAACTCTCTCTGTAGACCAGGCTGGCTTCAAACTCACAGAGCTTTGCCTGCTTTTGTCTCCTGAGTGCTAGGGTTAAAGGCATGTGCTACCACTTGTTTTTAAGTGTTGGTATTTTCCAGGATTGAGTAGCTGTAAAGATATTTTTCTTAGGGAGATTACTCATAAAAACATGTATAGAGGATATGTTGAAGAAATAGCCTTTAGTTAGAGAAATTGCATGTATACTGGAAATAATGCTTATCCTGATTACTGATATTCACTCTGAAAGATAAATTAATATATTTTAGTTACTGCTTGACAAACTGTCGTTCAGAATGACAACTGAACCCAATACATTGAAAATTATGCTGCCAAACTCTGAAATAAATAGAAAATGACCTGCTTAGAAAAGACAGAATGTAGACATCTACAGTAGAGGTTTTGACCAGAGTAAAAATGAATGGGGCTTGAATCCATATGATAACAAATTATATACTTTACAATGTTAATATCTGTGTATGTAGAAGGATGAAAGAGTTTATGGGAATAAAGTATAATAATCAGCTTTATTCACTTGTGGCATGGTATTAGTTGTTAAAGAGGGACTCCATAAATGCATCCTGTTTTGAAAAAATGCCAGAATTTTTATAAAAGCTTTTCTTTATTATCAGTACACAGGCAAATATTATATACAAGTAAGTTATTATTGAGTTATATAATTTTCCAGTTTGAGTTTAGTTATTTGGGATGGGTTACTATTTTATAGACTATCCAATTCTTATGATCCCACTTACTTTTCTGTGGTTGTCATCCCTCCCTCATTTTAATAGTAGTCTGTTGGTTCTGAGTATGTGTATTCATTTCCAGTAATACTTCAGTATTTTATGTATACATATAAATTTTATTACACAAGTACTTATTGAATACTTACTGCATGTACTGATAGAAATTATAAATAGATGATCACATCAAAATCTCTGTCCTAGAGTTTATAATGTTGTAGGATTAACAGATATAGGCAATTAAATATGTAAATTATTTTATAGAAATTAACCCATATAGGCATGTTCAACCATTTTACATTGTGATGGGATGTTGTCATCTACAAAGTTCATGCTCAAGAATCCTACAATCAGGCTTTAAGCAAGGCCTACAATTTTGTGTTGGGCTACATTCATAGCTATCCTGGGTACATATGGTCCCTTGGGCTGCAGGTTGTAGGTGGCTGACAACTGGCCATAATGAAGAAAGAAGTCTTCAGAAGGAGTTTAAAAAAAAAAAGCCTTTCTGAAGATGAGGATTTTGAAGACTATATACAAAAAAGTAAGATATTTAATACTAATTTCATGTTGAAATGATATTTTGGGAATTTGGATTTACTAAATAAATATTTAATTTCACTTGTTTCCTTTTATTTCTTTTTCTCTTTACAAGGCCAGTAGAAAGTTTAAATAGATTTATGTGGGTTGTATCTGTGACGAGTTATATTTTTATTGAATACTATTTGTTCTGAGAGAAAGTTATTGGAAGTTTTTAAGATTTTGAAAATAAATGATCTATTCAAAATATAGAAACAGATATTCTAGAATGCTGTATTTCTCTGTATGCCTACATACACGAGTGTACACATGTACACAACATTTTTATGTTGTTCAAACCATTCATATTTTGGCCTTTCCTGGTTTGTGTCTGTTAACGTCACACTAACTAATGGCATTGACTTAATAGCACAATTTAAAAACCACATGTCACAGGGGAGAAGCTTGTTCTCTTTGCTCTGGTAAAAATTGCCTAAATAATTCATGGAAATCAATATGGCAACAAATTAAAATGCATTTTATTGTCAGCAGATACTATGGTGGGCAAATTATACATGTTGCTGTAGAATTGACGGGAAGCAATTGGTAGAATTAAATGAAACAGTTTCATTTACAGTGAGACAAAAGTACTGTTATTTCCAACATACATTGTTTATACTGTTTGCTAGAATGTGTTTCTTAATGAAATAATGAAAAACCCTGCTTTTTTCAAATATGCATACTTTCATAGTTGTCCATATATTTATGCTATCAAAACCAAGAAGAAAAGAATTCTAATTTTACCTGGAAAACAGAATATTTTGTGAAGGTTTTTTTTTTTTTTTTTTTTTTTTTTTTTTTTTTTGTGGCTGTCAACATCTATTTTGTATTAGATTATCTCATGTCTGGATTGCTACTTTAATATTAGTTACTAGGGGCACTGTATTCGAAGAAGGCCTCTGAAACTGTAGAATGTTGGAATGTTATTGTTTTATAAGATTTCAAACATCTGGATTTTCAAATGTGGAGATCTAAGGAACAGAGAAGCAACAGATCTAAATTAGGTAGTTCTATTTTTAAATTTCAGGCCTTTGAATTTCTAATACCGCAGTTATATTTTTGGTTGTATTAATCTGAGTATCTTATATTTATCGAGTATATTATTTTGCTAGGGCTGCCAAAACATACCAAAGATGTGGTGGTTTATATGACAGACATTCAATTTTTCTAGTTCTCCTGACTAGGGGCACAAGACTAAGCTATTTGCAGGGCTGGGATCTTCTGAATGCTTCTTGGTCTGCAGGTGTTTTGCCTGATCTTTCTTTTGTGTGTCTGCTTTAATCTATACCATATGATTAGAATCTACTCATCTGCTTAATCAAATTCAGTGGTGGTCTTAGGTTCTGAGAGTCAGTACTTTATAGGATATTTGAGATGATGCAGTCCTGCCCATACAGCTGGCCTTAGCCTGAAAGACAGATGATGGATGATAGGTGTGCAATGTCTTTGTTATTGAAGCTTTACTGTCATTTAAAAATCTTTTAGTCCATCCTTTTCTATTTTTCTGTTTTTTCATCATTTCTTCCTCACATATTTATTCTTGCATGCATTTATCTCTGTACCCAAAGGCATTATTCACTGGTATCACCTTGAGTACAGTTTTGATTTTTTTTTATTTACACATCAGCATTATTTTATCTTTTTAAATATCTGCTGTAATATCCCAGAAAATGGAGATCTCTTTTCTTTTTCTTTCTTTTTTCCTTTTCTTTTTGGTTTTATGAGACAGGGTCTCTCCATGTAGTTTTGGTGCCTGTCCTGGATCTTGCTCTGTAGACTAGGTGGCTCTGCCTCCTGAGTGCTGGGATTAAAGGCGTGTGCCACCACCGCCCAGCCTCTTTTCTTTTGTGATAGCACTGCTACTACTACTACTAATAATAATAACAACACTAATAACTAGTCTCTATTAAGCTCATATTAATATCCATTGTGCTAAATGCTTTGTAGGTATTAAATTTCAAGAAACCCCTGAAGTTGGCTAGTATTTTATAGATAAGAAAACTAAGGATTAAAGGAGGTAACTCCTCCACCCTTTTAGACTTTATACAGAGGACAGCATTTGCTATGTTTACTGCTTTAAAATTGAAAACAAGATATCTACTTTGTTATTTTCCTATTTTATGATTATGCGTGTTTTGCCTGCTTTAATGTATAGTATTTGTGTGCCTGGGGCCTATTGAAGTCAAAAGAGGGTATTGATTTTCCTGAGACTAGAGTTACAGATTGTGATCTTCTTTGGGGGTGCTTGGAATTGAATCTGAGCCCTCTGCAAGAGCAACATGTACTCTTTTTTTTTTTTTTTTTTTTTTTTTTTTTTTTTTTTTTTTGGTTTTTCCAAGACGCAACATGTACTCTCAACTGCTGAGCCAACTCTCCAGCCTCATAATGCTTTTAAATTAAAGAAAAAATATGAAGAATTTTCAAGAATTTGATTTGTTACTGTCTCATATTCTAGCTGTGTAGTTCATTGCAATTAAAGTATGGAAATAGATTCATGGCAACTATAGTATCTACCTAACACAAGAATTGGTACACTTGGCTATAGAAGTTTAAATAAAGTTTTAATTTTTTAAACCCCCAAGAATTTGTTTGTACCTGGGTGCAAAATCATTCAGTGTCATAAAAAAAAATACTAAATCATATTAGGGCTTTTGGTATAACTAATCTGAATTCATAATTCAGTTCTTGGTTCCACCATTTATCTTTGCTTGTTATCTTGATTGAATGTATGTATTAGATGCTGCAACTTCCTAGAGAGTTATTAGCTACTTGGGGAGTAAGGACAGATTTGAAGATGGAAGAGTCCTTTGCTTGGGAGGATTAATTGTACTTTACTGAGTAGACTGAGTGGAGTAAAGCATTTTAGAGAAGGAAAATTGTGTCCACACAGTGTTTTCAAATACAGATTGAACATTCCTCATCTGAAAATTGAAAATAAATGTTTTTGAGAACATACATAGTTTTTGGATTAGGGATATTCAACTCCTAAATCTTTGTAAAAACAACAAAATAAGAAAAACAGACAACAAAGCAAACTGAAAACTACTCAAAGAAAACTCCAAAATCTAACTCATTTCTGGTTCTAGGTTTTCCAGATAAAGAGTATTCAACTTGTACTGTCTTTTTGCAAATTTATAAGAACAACAGACAACAAAACAAACTAAAAACTACTCAAAGAAAACTCTAAAATCTGACTCATTTCTGGTTCCAGGTTTTTCAGATAAAGAGTACTCAACTTGTACTGTCTTTTTGCAAGTGTTTTGTCTCTCAGTAAATCCCAATGTCCTTTTGTAGATGTAACCAATCGTATTATTAAAATAAGAAACACAGAGCCATGGTAAAAGAGAAAAGCCGAGAGGTCAGAGCTCAGAGATAAAATCTTACCTCCTGCAGTACTCCTAGCTTCCCCGAGAGAGGGAGGTACTTCCTGTGTCCCTGTTTAAATAATCTTTCTGTTCTGCCTTCTCATTGGTTGTAAACCCAACCACATGACTGCCTCATCACTGCCTGTAAGTACCGCCCTCCAGGTCTTAAAGGCGTATGTCTCCAATACTGGCTGTATCCCTGAACACACAGAAATCTACCTAGCTCTTCTAACCACCACGCTCTTACTATGGCTCTAATAGCTCTGACCCCAGGGCAACTTTATTTATTAACATAAAATTAAAATAACATTTCAGTACAAATAAAATATCACCACATCCTTTAGGTCTGAGTTTTCTTTCTTCGTTACAGATTCTTTTCTAGAGGAGACAGTTTTGTGTTGAATTCTCTGTAATTAACCAGGTGCCTTTTCTGGCTTGATCTTACATTTGCTGCTTTTAGCTTCTTTAAAACCAATACCTGACTCTCTGTATTTAGATTTATAAATCTCTGTGTAAATACTGTTTTGAATCAAATTATTTTTGTGTCTTGTTTTTCTATAAATAGCTTGGCCTTCATGGGTTGACTAATCTGAATTCAAATCCTGGCTCTGTTTTTGCCTTATGTCCTTGAGCCAAATATTACACCTTTTTAAGCCTTTATTTTTCTTTGTAGAACTGTTATGTTTATATAAATGTGTGTGTGTGTGTGTGTGTGTGTGTGTGTGTGTGTGTGTACATACATACATATCTCATTTGAAAACAGTAAAGGAAGGATGTTACCTTCTTTTTTTCCTCTCTCAAGTAGAAACTGTGTATATGAGAGATGTAGATTATCTTTAATATCTTCTATACAGAACGCATACAGTGCAGTGCCATTCAAAATATGGTTTTAACAAGGCTTGAATATCTATGAGGTGTTTGCTGTCCTAAGGGAGATGGGAAGATTGTGTCAGAATTCAAGTCAGCTGTGTGCCTAAGCGTATTGCATTTGTATGGGGTACTCCATCCTACCTCCCAAGACTTTCTTGATGAAGGTGGTGGTATGATAACTTACTTTATTGAAGTTTTTTCATTGCTTGGCACTCCAAGTCGCATGCATATAGAATATTTTTGAATGGCATTTAAGGAATTCTTTAGTTTTATTTATAATACTTTCCTTTTGATTTGTAATGTTTAAAAGGTGTGCTTTTCTTAGTAATAAGATGATAGATTTGGATCTGTATTGTAATCTGCTACTAATTTATTGGGTAAGTTATTGCAGGATCCTAGACCTTATTTTATTTTTATTTTTATTTTATTTTTTTATTTTATTTTATTTTATTTTTTTTTTTTTTTTGGTTTTTCGAGACAGGGTTTCTCTGCGTAGCTTTGCGCCTTTCCTGGAGCTCACTTGGTAGCCCAGGCTGGCCTCGAACTCACAGAGATCCGCCTGGCTCTGCCTCCCGAGTGCTGGGATTAAAGGCGTGCGCCACCACCGCCCGGCTACCTTATTTTATTTTACCTGACTGCAAATGAAGTTAGGCTAGGTAATAGTTGTGCTCTCTGCAGATTTTAATATGCTAATCATCTGATTTTTAAAAAGTGCTTTTAAAACATAACATAGGTCTAGTCAAAATAGTCAGTGAAAAGGTAAGAAGCATAGAATAGAAGCATTGTTTAAGAAACACATTGTTGTTTGAATTATTAAGCTTCTGTCAGCTGTATGTTAATAAATTGGTACTAAACATGAGATTTATTATTCAGTTTGTGATCTTAAGTAGTGACGAGTCCATTTTTTGTTACTATAACAGAGTAGTTGGGATTGGTTGCTTATTATACAGAATAGAAGTGTATTTTGGCTCATAGTTGTAGAGACTGGAAAGTTCAAGATTGGGTGGCTTCTGGTGAATGTACTTTTTAAAAGTAGATTCAGTAATCTCCCTTTTTATCTTATCATATCCATATTCTCTCTTTTTAATAATAGATTCTCTCTTTCATAATAGATTCAGTAATCTACCTTTTGTCATTTTTATATCTTCCCCTTTTTCTTTTTAGAGTATATTCAATGATCTACCCATTTATCCTATTATTACTTTATCTTTTTTCTCAGAGTAGAGTCAATGATCTACCTCATATCTATATTCTCTTTTTTCTTTTTTAAACAAAAACTCTGAATCTAATCTCCTTGTTCAGCTTTTTCCTCACCATTAACAATTAACAACTTGTAACCAACCATCATAAACAATGACAGTTATCCATAAGTCATTGAACGACCAAAAAACTATCCACCTCATCTCTTGGGAATGTGGGCATTGTTTTCTTAAAATTACTTCCTGCTTTCTGGGGGTGAAGACATCTTTAGAGAATCCTGAAAAGAAATTTTTTTGGGTTAATTGTCAAGTCCTGGGAGAGGTAGCTGTATCACTTGTTGTCCAGTCTCTGCATAATGGGAAAATGTAGGGCTTGTCTCAAGTCCTTGCTCGAGTTGTCTGTAAATCTGGATCATCTCAGCTAGCCATCTTGAAATTGTCCTGAGCTGTTTGTAGTCCAAAGCCGATCCTTCATGGTGTTAATCAGCTTAATGGCCTTACCATAGTCCATGTGGAATCATCATTGTGGGGTCCCATCATCCTTTTGAAGATTTCAAAATTGCTGTTAGTCATGGTTATGGTTCCCTGCAGATTTTTTTTTTTTTTTTTTTTTTTTTTTTTTTTTTTTTTTGTGCTTCCTCTGCGGTTTGGAGCAATCACAGTCTGATAAATGTCTGTCTCTTGGAACCATGAATGTTCTTCCCTAGAAGAGAATATCTTCCCAGCAATTCCTCCCCACCATTTGTCTGGCCAAACTTCTCCAAACTGACCATTGCCGATGTTTTTATGTAACACGATGGTCTTGGCAATCCCTGATGACTACATGTTCAGGGGTTCCCTCAGGCTTAATAATTGATAGAATTCCTAAGTGACATATTTAGAATTTTATTATAAAGGGTCCACCATGGGGACAGGCACATGGAAGAGCTATACAAGGCAAATTATTGAAAGGGAGTGAGTGGGCTGCAGAGTTTGTGTAGCCTCTCTGGTTATGCACATTAGTGTGCTCATAAATCTTTGTGGAGGCATCAACAAAGACCTGATTGAAGTCAAGCTCCACTCATCTGCTTCGTCTTTTCTGCTTGATCTTTTTGAGGTGATGATCCCTTCAGTGAAACTATCTAAGGACTCACCTTGACTCACGATGTCAGCATGAACTAGGTCTAATTGAGTCTTTCGTTGAGTTCGTGAATAGCACAAGCTGCTGCCATTCAGGAAATTTCAAGCATTTTTGAAGCTCTGTGCCAGAAATGAGGTACAGAGAATAAATATAATTTAAAAAACATATATAGGGGATATTAGTAACATGTCAATAAATGTGTGTGATTGTGTTTTAATATAACCCCATTTATAGTGAGGAATCAAGCTAGACTTTATCAGTAGGCAGGTTTGCAGGCTTCTGTCCTAAGAAATGCTTTTCAAAGGTTACATTTGAGCCATGCCTTCTGTTTCTCGAAAAATTTTTGTTCATGTATGTAGTTTTTTATACATTGTATATGTTATTATTATGAATAATGGGACTCATCTTGCCATTTTTACCATGTACATAATGTATTTCAGTCATAGTAGTACATATCCCCCTCCTAATAATCCTATCATTATTCTCTTTCCTCCCCAGATAATGTATGTGGGGTGTGTGTGTGTGTGTGTGTGTGTGTGTGTGTGTGTGTGTGACTTTAATGAGATTTATTAGCGTTATTTACAGGAATATGGATGAGAATTTGTTTACTGTAAAATCCTCCAATTCCAACTTAATTACATGGAATTAGTATGAATCCCATATGTTAAAGGACTTAACACTTCAAGACTGACTACCTGTACTTCTGCCCTGATGACTACGTGTTCAGGGGTTGCCTCAGGCTTAATAACTGATAGAATTCTTAAGTGACGTATTTAGAGCTATCATTTTAATTGTAATTCTGAAATTACCACTGAAAAAATAATCCCTGCCACCCACTGAGCACTTACTTACTATGAGCCCCTCCTTGTTCCAGAATAAGGTGTTGATGGACTCACTGTTGTTCATGAAAATCACAAAGGCTGAGTTCAAGAGTGTAAGCACTGTGTCACTTCCAGAAGTCAATATTCTACTCCCCCCAACATACATACACTTCCTCTTGCTCTTAATTTCTTTCGGCCTCTTTTGTAGTGTTTCCTGAGCCTTGGAGGGAGTGATGTAGATGTCCCACTGATGGCTGAGCATCCATCATTCATTTATTCTTAGTTCTTTGAGGCCATTTATAGGTCTGTAGTCATCACAGACCTTTGCAAAAAAGGCTCCTTTGATGAAAATTGACATCAGCACTAATCTGTGGGTACAAACATAGCTATTTCAAAGGCAATTTGATGGTCATATCATGACCATTTAGTAAAACAATAGTAATGGCTTCCCACCAAGGCTTGTGACCTTCCTGGTTGTGATTATGGTATTACACATAAATTCGCTTCTGTGGAGCAAGTATCACATCCAATCAGAAAATGATTGGTGGTCATTCCTCTAACACTTGCCACTGTTGCATGAGTAGGTTTTATCTTACCTGTATGCTCCATGATATTGCATGTAGGACTAAGTGTTAAAAATGATATCTTACAGTCTTGGTGATATATTTAGAGAAATTGTTTTGATTCATTTGAATTACCCTCGGAAGTTTTCTTTAAAGGTACTTAGTGAGTGATTACAGAAAATTATTAACACATGTGCCACACCTAGTAATGTGTTTTAGTATCAACTGAGAAAAACCTTAGTTCTCTCTTTTCATTGACTCCTCTGTGTACCAGGCTTTTTCTTTTGGGCCACCAACCAGCTCCCCAATCATGGAGACTTAGTTATGAATGCTTGGTCTTAGCTTATGCTTGTTTCTGGATACCCTCCCCTCACCTTAAATTAACCTGTTTCTCTTCATCTGTGGTTTGCTTTGGGTTTTTTCTTTACCTTTCTTTTCTGTGTATCTTACTTTCACTGCTTTTCCTGTCTGCCTGTCTGGCGGCTGCTTGGCTTCTGTGCCCAGGCATTCTTTTTCCCTTGTTCTCTTTTCTTCTCTTTCTCTAGATTCCTCCTCCTATTTATTCTCTCTGCCCACCAGCCCTGCCTATCCCCCTCTTGCCTAGCTATTTGCCATTCAGCTTTTTATTTGACCAATCAGATGCCTTAAGCAGGCAAGATGAAACAAATAAAACACATCTTTACATAATTAAACAAATGTAACACAAGCAAATGTAACATACCTTTACACAGTTAAAGTAATATTCTGCATATAAACAAATGTAACACATCTTTACATAGTTAAATATTCTACAACACCTCTTTGTGCCTCTGAGAAATCTTGAACGTTACATACTGATACACAACTGGTTGGTTCTGTTATGCTGGGTGATCAAGATTTTCATCGCTTTCTTTTATTTGTGATTTTCTTCAAAAATATTGCTGTTAGAATGCTGTTTACTCTCTGTCATTGTTGAGTTCTACTCCTCTTTTCAGAGAGAGAATTAGAGCTTTAGGATGGAGTTTTATTCCTTTGATTTAAATGGGCTTGTGATTAGTTAAGTTCCACATGCTGATAACTGGTAGAGATTAGAAATTTGGTAAGTAGCATTACACTTCCTGTTAATGGAGTTCAAAGCATTTACAGTGTTTGGGTCCACTTTTATCTTGTCCTCTTTTGTTTTCTTAGGAGATGGAGCAGTAGTGATTTTCTATTTTTGGCTAGAGTTTTTACAAGCGAGTGAATAATCCTGCTTTATCAATTTCTCTTCTTAATGTTTGCATCTTAGTATACAAGAGATTCCAGTAGTCACAGAAACAAACATTTAGAAAGCCTCTAACCAAGTGAAACATTACAGTGGGCCAGAAACGCATATTTTAACTAGGATAATGTGGACTTAGGTTTAACTGCTGTTTACTTCCTCATAACCAGAGAATAGAGAGTAAAGCAAAATAAATACTTATGAGGATATGCAGAAATGAAGCTGAAATGAAACTATTGGGAAAAAACATTTTTTTATTTGTGTTGGAGCAAAGGAAAAGAAAGTTTTGTTTGTTCTTTCTGCTAGTGATCACAGCAAGTTAGTAATATTACCTTCAGTTATAAAAGAAAAGTATTTCAGCATAAGGGCAAATATTTAAATAACCTTTACTTACCTTTTTCAGTTGAAGTATGTATTTCTAAAATTTGGATACATGTTAAATGCTCTTGGTACTGGTAGGTCCATTAGGAGAAAAGAGACAACAGTCCTCTCATATTTTAGTCTTAGCTAAACCCTTGAAGTTAAGTCCTGTAAGAATTCAAGTTCACCATAGTGTACATGTGAAGAAACAGCACTAACTGACTTAATTGCCTAGGCTATTCCTTTACAAAGAATTGCTTCTGACTCAAGCCTGTTAGCGATTTTTCAAGTGCTGTAAGAGAAATAGAAACAACTAGGGACTTTTTAAGGAGAGATGGATTTCATCTTGTTTGAGGAGTAGACTTTCAGGGAAAATAGAAGAGAGATGTTGAAGATGAATGAATGAGTGAATGAATTAGTTAGATTACTGCATTATTAAAGTCATAAATGGGCCGATTTTCCATGGTGGTCTAAAGCAAACCATTTCAGACTGCTGCTTGCCTACAGTCATGTTCTTTGTTGGCAGAACAAATAGACATGGACCGTGTGTAAGTGTCTTAAACAGAGTGGATGCTGAACCTAAGCAGTATGTAGAAGGAATTAATTTTCTAGGCATCTGGATGAAGGCCCAGAGTGTTCAGTTGTTAAGGATTTTGTTTCATGTTTCTTTTGCCTAGCATACTCACTAGACATTCACTGATGGAAGGTGGGAAGAAATGGATGAAAAAATTAAATTTATTTTGTTTTATGTAAGAGTGTTTTGCATGTATGTATGTATGTATGTATATATGTATGTGTACCACATGTGTTTAGTGCTCACAGAAGTTAGAAGAAGGCATCTGATTCCCCTGGAACTGGAGTTACAGATGATTGTGAGCTGCCATGTGGGTGCTGGGATCCAAACCCTGGGTGTTCTGAAAAATTAGACAGTGCTCTTAACTGCTGAACCATATCTCCAGCCCCTTAAGTTGTTTAAAAACAATCTTTTAACCTTTAAATGTAAAATGTAACCTTTGAATTTAAAATGTCTCTTCTAGGCTCATGTGTTTGAACACTTGGTTCCTTGATGGTGGCACTCTTTGTGAAGGTTGTGGAATCTTCAGGAAATTGAATTTCACTAGAAGAAGTGGCTAGGGGCAGGCCTTGAGTCTTTGTAGGCTGGCTTCATTTCATGTCCACTCTCCTACTTCCTGACTGTGGATGAAGTAGGTCTGGCTCCTATCACCATGCTTTCTCTGCCATGATGCAGTGTGTCCCATTAAAATGTAACCCAGAATTAACCTTTATTTCCTTAAATTGTGTCTTTTTAGGTATTTTGTTGTAGAAACAAGACAGGTAACTAATACAGTGGACATATTCTAAGAAATGCTCATCAAAAGTAACTTTGAGGAGTATTTTGGAAGACTTAAGTTGGTCATATTTGTTAATGGGACAATTGGGTATTGACTTGCAGGCCCCTAATAATATTTACTGAGGGAATGTAGAACATTTTAATTGAGCATCCATATATGTACTTTACAGTTTACTAACTTGGCTTAATCACATGTCTGTATTTTTGTGCATCTGCCAATCCACTTAAAAATGGTTGATTATGCTTGCTCTGCATAAAATTACAGTGACCCTGTTAAAACAATTTTCCTTTTCTTCCTTCCTTCCTTCTTCCCTCCCTTCCTCCCTCCCTCCCTCCCTTCTTCCCTCCCTCCCTCCCTCTCTTCCTTCCTCCCTCCCTTCCTTCCTTCCTTTTTTTTTTTTTTGAGATGCTGGTGATTGAACCCCAGAGCCTTGTATATGCTAAGCCAACATTTTACCACTGAGATGCATCATTAACTTTCTAAAAATATATTGTGAAAACAGAAGTCTTGAGTGTAAAACCCACTGAGTTTTGACAAGTGCATGTGTTTATGTCAGTCAAACCCCTGTTAAGATATAGTGTGCTTAAAAAAAAAAAGATATAGTGTGCTGTCAGAACATGGTCTAAGAATGGAGTTGTGTCAGGGCATTCTGAGTGTTTATGAGAAAACAAGACAAGAAAGAGTCTTGCGATCTTAGTTTCTTCAAAAACATGGAATTGTTCTTGGAATGTGCATTCATGCTTCTCCCAGGTGTAGCAGATATAAGTGAGTTTACTTCAGATTTTGCATTACAAGTTTTGTTAATTGTTATTTGTTTATATGCCTATATGGGAAAACACATTTTTTGCCATGTGCAGCTTATCTACCACATGTGACTTTCCTGCCACATGTGGCTTATCCTTATGATTGAACACTTTACTCATGTGACTTTAACCTTCAGAGTATAAATTGTCTGATGCTTTGAATAAAGTTGGCTATTGCATGCGATTTCAGTCCACCTCATCTTTAGGCTCCACTCTTCCAGGTTCACGTGGCCAACTAGAGCCGTAAACAGTATGCTACTTGTTGCCCCAGAGAGTTCTTCATATTCCTCTTTTGCCACTTCATCCCTATCCCACACTTTTGGATGTAACCACTTGTTTGTTTTTTTTGTTTTCCTTTTACTATTGAATAATACTGGCTAGTGTAGAAATTTTTTATAAATGACATTTAAAAATTGAACTCATTTTATAGCTACTTGCTGTGTAGTAGAGGAAGATGACCTTGAACTTGTGATCTTGCTTCCACCTCCCAAGTGCTGTCATTACAGACATGCTCCACCACACTGAGCTGATGTGGTGCTGGGATCCAACCTAGTGCTTAGTGCGGGCGAGGTAGGCACTCTTCCATCTGAAGTACACCCTCAGTCATAAGAGGACTCTTAAGTAAGGTTTCTTTCCACTCAGTGAATAGTTGTTCAATTTCCTCATATTTGTTAACAGTTTCTCTGCATACGTATGAGTGTGTGCTGTTTTTGTATTTGCACTTGTTGGGGTGCATTGCAGAGGTCTGAAGTTGATGTTGGGTATCTTCCTTGACTGATCTCACCTTACATGCTGAGGCAGTACCTCTACTTGCACATGGAGCTATGTTTTTGGAGTTATTCTGGCTAGGCAGCATGCTTTAGCCTGTATCTGCTTCACCCCCACCAAGATGACAGGAGGGCCTGCCATGCTCACTTAGCTTTTTCAGAGGTTCTAGGGGTCCTGGCTGTGCTCCATGTGTTTGACTTTACTTTCTGAGCTGTCTCCCCAGCCCTTCAACAGTTTCCCTCTCTCTCTTAAGGTTTTTATTTTTACCTATGTGTTATACGTATATGAGTGTGTGTGTATATGCATACATGTATGCTGATGGCCTCAAAGGTGAGAAGGCCAGAAGAGGGTATCACATCCCTTGGACCTGGAGTTGTAGATGGTTGTGAGGTGCTCAGTGTGGGTGCTAAGGACTAAACTATGGTCCCCTGAAAAATCATCAAGCACCCTTAACCTATGAATTGTTTCTGCAGCCCCAACAGCTTTTTTTTTTTTTTTTTTTTTTTAAATAAAGGTTCAAACTGTAGAATGGATAACCAGAGTTGGCATATTCATTCTCCTGTTGCTAGAACTCTGGACTGTTTCCAGGTTTTGGCTACGATGAATGAAAATACTCATCTACAAATCATTATAGAATTTAAAAAAATATTTCAGGTCATATCAACGAAGGTAATTATTGGGTCATAGAAATTGTCATACTTTCTTCCTAAGAGATTAAAACATTTTGTACACAAAAGTGTGAGCAATTTCAGTTTGTTCAGGATTTCATATGCTTACCCAATCTGGTGAATGTGTAGTCATGTTTCATGGCACACTTGCAAGATATAAAATCTACTTATAAAAGCAAGTAGTTCTTTTTTAAAATATACCAACAACAAACATTATTTTTAAAAAAGGACAACGATTCATTTCACGGTAGCCTTAAAAGCAAACACCTCAAACCAAACCAAATCAAAATAAAAAAACCCGTACAGGGAATACTATAATGCCAGAAAGAAAAATTATGGAAGGCACTATAGTAAACAAGTTTTTATGTTCATGTATTGGCAGAATCAGTACTGTTGAAATGGCAGTGCAGAAGTGGTCTTTGGATTCAGTACAGTTGAATTAACAAAATCCCAGTGATGTTCTTCACAGAAATGTAAAAAACAGCCTTGATAATCATATGGAAACGTAAAAGAGCCTGAAGAGCCAAGCACATTTGAATTCCTGATATTACAGTTCAATGCTGGAAGTATCACAAAACTTGACTTCAAACTATATTTTGGAACATAGTGATAAAAGCAGTATAGTACCAGTTCAAAAACATTGTAGAAGAACCCTAACATAAGCTCCATTCAGCTACAGTCATCAGATTCTTGATAGAAAGGCCAGAAACATACATTGAAAAAAAAAATCTTTAACAAGTGCTATCAGAACAACTGGATATCCACATTTGGAAGACTGAAACCTGATCCCCATTTCTAGTTTTGTATAGAAATAAACTCAAAATAGATGAAAGATCTTAATGTAACATCTGAAAGTTTTCTAGACATATGCAATGACTTTCTGAATAGTACTCCAGTAACCCAGGAAATAGTAGCAAAAACTGACAAGTGGGATTGCATTAAATAAAATCCTTATGTACAGAAAAGCAACCAGTTAACAAAATGAGGAAACATTGAACAGATGGTGAAATACTTATCAGCTATTCATCTGAAAAGTGACTAATATTTAAAATATATAAAGAACTAAAAAAAAATCAGAAGAACAAATAATCCATCCAAGAATGAGCAATCAAAAGAAAACACTACCAAATACTTTTCCATTAAGAAGTTTAAATTCCTAATAAATGCAAGAAGAAAATATGACTGTATTTACCCAAATGAGTAAGCATAAATGGCCAGAAATTGTATGAAAAGCTGTGCACTGTCTTTAATTGTGAGGGAATTTCAAATAAGAATCATTCAAATTTTATCTCACCACAGGCACTATAGCTTTCATTAAGAAAATAAGTGTTGTCAGGAATGTGGGTGAAAAAGGAACCTTTGTTTGCTGTTAATGGAAAATGTAAATTTATTTACCAACTGTGGAGTGAGTATGAAGATTCGTTAACAATGGAAGTACCTGTATACCACTTCTGGGTATATGTCCTGGGTATTAAAGTCATCTCATTATAGATACACCTAAACACTTGTGTTGTCATTGTAGTGTTTAGTATGTAGTAGCCAGTTATGGAATCAGCCTAAGTGCTCATCAGTGGACGAGTAGAGACAGTGCACAATATATGCACAGTAGAGTTTTATTCAGCCATAAAGAAGAATGAAAGAATAGTTCAGGAGACCATCCTTTTAAATGAAATAAGCCAGTGTCACAAAAACAGGAATTGAATATTTATCTCATGTGTGAACTTTAGTTGAGGGAGAGAAGATGAAAGTAGAGTAGAGGCTAATAAGTGTGGCACTAGGGGTGGGTGTACCTGGGATTGTCACAATACAACATGTTACTTTGTACAATTAACATTGTACAAAAGAGTGAATGGACAAAATAGAGGTGCTATGTGGAAAAAGTGAAGAAAGGAAGGTTGTTTGCTTATATGAAATAATTCAAAGGAATGCCTGCATTAAATTTCAGTCATTTGAAAGAGGTTTACACTAGTCAGTTTTTTACTTGAACAAAGGAATGAGAAAAGACAAATACACTGTCAACCAGGAGATGCTTATTTTAGATGCTTTTCCTAAGTATATTGGTTGTTGAGTGAAATAGAAACATTTCAGATGCTGTGAATGTTGACAAGGTTGGCTCCTTCCAAGTGTTCTATACCTCACCATACCCAAAAGACCTGTACAAATATTTTGCTTTCAGACTACTTTTTAAAAACATTCCTTTGAACATTGTTGTTTTTTTTTCACTTCCAGATTTGCTGTGTATGTAATTTGCTGTGCTTGCCTGCTACTGTTTTATTTATTGTCTTTGTCCATTGGCATATAGAATCCCTCATGGTTTTTGATGGTTGGCTTAAAGTTTTCTTTTGTTGCTTAACTTTCCTATGAACATCATGGACAAATTTATCTAGGAGATAAATATCCATTCCTATATCAGACTTACCAGGTTTTATTTAGCCCAGCAATTTGTATTTTCATGCCATTATAGCAGTCAGAATATATATTATGTTATAATCTGTGATATTATAATTACCCAGATCTTACATAATCATATTGATCTTGATTGATTTATTATATAGTCATACTCTCCAATTTTATATATTATTAATATTGATAACTTCACAATATTTTCAAAACTTATATAAATACTAATTCATTGTAAAATAAGAAGCAGACATTATTATACGTAGTATTTACAATACTCTCAACATTGCCACTTATAATATGTATTTTTTATTTGGGTTCAACAAAATGTTTTAATATAGAAATTAAGCAAGAGAGTTAAGAGAAGAAAAGAGTTACTGATGAATAACAGAAACTCACCAGGAGCATGGATGTGGTCTTCTTTGTGAGAGTCTTACTTCATTGTTTTTATAGTAGTCATATGTGAGAATTTTTTATTAAAAAATTAAGTGAAATTGTGTGTGTTCACACATTTTCATTTATATGCATCTGTGTTCATGTGAGTGGAGGTCAGAAGGTAGCTTTCAGGAATTGAGATTCTCTCCTTCTACTGTGTTGTGCCTGGGGATCAAACTCAGGTTGACAGGCTTGCTACAAGTCCTTTTACCCGCTGAGCCATCTTGCCAACATGATTTTGCAGGATTTTGAAGCTATTATTTTCCAACTGTTGCTAGGAAACCTAAATGAGATTGCAGGGCTCCTGTGGGGTACTTGACAGACTTATATTTGATAAGGTCACAGGGATTCAGAAAGGTAAGATATTTTTACTGTAAACATTGTTAATAATCTTGTTTGAGATTCCCAGAAATGTCTGAGGAAAGGTATGATGTCTTACCTAAGATATTACATAATACATGAGGTCTTAAGCCTGGTTTATTTCTATGTTAAAGTAAAATATCCCTCTATAGAAGGAGTATTATGTATTTATTGTCAGTATTCACAGAAAATGTTAATTTTTTATTTTAAACTGGTGAGAAGCTCCTTTTTCTTTTCAAGTACCCATATTTCCCCCTGTCTTTCTATCCTGCCTTAGTTTCTTCCTCTGAGACTTTGATACCTTAATGGTAAAGGTGACTGAAGGCCTAAGTTTAGTTTTCCAAAATTTCTGTCCTGAGCAGGGATGTGGGCCCTACCTACCCTAGGATCAAAGATTTCAGGTTTGCCTGATCTGAAGTGGGCATGAGAAAGTTGGAGCTTGCAGATTGGAAGGTTATTTGAAGGGAATCTGAAAGAGAGGATGTTACTCAAGATATCAAACCATCTAAAGTCAGTAAATCATACAGTAGATTATTATGGCTAAGATTAGTACCAAAAATAATAGGGCCTTTTTTATCTTGAGTTACCTGATAACTATAATGGTAGATAATTAAAAATGAAGGCAGAGTCTGACAGATTTCATTTGAATATATGTAAATCTTTGAGGACTAGGGACATACTGCCCCAGTGGTCAGGAATACACACACACACACACACACACACACACACACACACACACACACACACACACACTATAGTACTGGCATAGGTTTATTACTTTGTGGTATTGTTAGATGTCTTGTAAGATAGCTCTCCCTCTATTAGATAATTAATCTAGGCAATCTGTCTCAAAGCCCAGAGTCTTAACTCTTAAAGAACTCACTTTCAGAGTAATCGGGTTATGTAAACCAAACTCTGTTGCCTGCCATATGTGACTCTGCTTGTATTTACCTTTCTATCTACATATGTTTATATATATTTAAAAATACCAGCAAGTTATCTGTGGCAATATTGGATTCAGAACACTGCACTAATATTTTTAAAGGGTTAGGGGAAAATATATCTGAATCTGGTAATATCCTTTTGGACAAATTGATGTTTTAGAACACAATCTAAATATTGGGCACACAGGGACTCAGAAAGTATCCTGTCCAGAGATCATTGTTGAATAAATCACTAACAGATGTACTCTAGCAAGAATTGCAGTGATTCAAAAAAAAGTAATGGGCTACACAGTGTAATGATGCACAAAGAAAGTAATAAAACATACATTATTAACATAAACTTAACAAACATGTTAAGTTTAAATAAAATTAATAGATTTTTTTTTTTAACCTGGGAAGTAAAGGAGATCAAAAGTAAACTTAGGTTGTATTCTTGGTTGGAAGAAGGTAGATATACTTGCTGACATTAGAACTTCTAGGAAAAATAAACAGATAGAAATTTGTAGTGGGTAGGCCTTCTAGCTTTGACCTGGAAATACCACCCCCTTTGATGCTTCGGTAACTTACTATAAGGCGGAGCCGAGAGAGGACCCCTGAATACCCAGGATTCAGATGGGGGAGCTCTCTTGGTTCCTGGACCCTGGATGCTGGAGGTAGACCGAGCAGAGTTCTCCAGAGAACATGGCTGGACTGCACTGCACCTTTTCCAGACCCTGTAACCTATCCCTTCACTTGTAAGTTACTCCACAAAATAAACCTTCCTTTTAACTACGTGGAATTGCCTTAATATTTTAACCAATATCTGGCGCCCAATGTGGGGCACCATTTGTAGCTGAAGTTTTCTCCAGTCCTGCCTGGCCCACGGTCAGGACAAATCTCTCTCACCCGCCAGTCCCGCAGCCACTCAGACCCAACCGAGTAAACACACAGAGCCTTATATTGCTTACAAACTGTATGGCCGTGTCAGGCTTCTTGTTACCTAGTTCTTGCATCTTAAGTTAACCCATTTCTATAAATCTATACTTTGCCACATGCCTCGTGGCTTAACAGTACCTTACATCTTGCTTTTCATGGCGGCTGGCTGGGAGCGTCTCTCTGACTCAGCCTTCCACTTTCCAGAATTCTCCTCTCTCCTTGTCCTGCCTAAACTATACTTCCTTCCTGGCTACTGGTCAATTAGCATTTTGTTTATATAGAGCGATGTCCACAACAGAAACTACTAATACTGCTGCCTACAACTTAGCATTTACTGCATGACAGAAATGTTGTAAGACAAAGGTAAAGAATTAAATGTCTAATTCATGCATTCTTTAGGAAATCCAAGAGGAAGCACTGAGATGAAGAAGTGTGAAAATCAAGAGGGAATTTGAGCTTTAGAGATACTTTTAAATAAAAATGCTTTTGCAAATTACTTCGGTGCTTTTTTTGTCTATAAAAATTTCATATCAAATATATGTTAGGACAAAATACCTGGAATGAACAAATTAAATCAAGAAAGGTTTATTTTGGCTTATGGTACCAGAGGTTTTAATTCATATTTGGCAAGGTCCTTGCTTTTAGACTGGTGACATGGCAGAAAGTCATGGCCAAGGAAAGGTATGATTTTTTTCATGGCAAACATAAAGGGGAAGAAGGATTAAGAAAGAGAGCGGGAGAGAGACAGTAAGGAGGAGAGGAAAGGTCCAAACAAGAAACTGGCCCAGAAACCTACCTTCAGCCAGGCATATCTTTCACAGTTTGCTCCACCTCCCCACAGTGCATTGAATTGAACACTCTTGTTGGAATCACTTCCCAAAAGAGTCGCCTTTGAAAACTGATTTGAACATTGAATTGGGAACCAAGACTTCAATCTTGATCTCTTTGGAGGCTACTTCATATGCAAACTGTACCAGAAGCATTAGTAATGATGAAATCATTGAATGATAAATAATGATTAAATTAGAAAAAAAGAACATGAAAGGAGTCAGAGGACATAGCACTTGAGTTTTTTGTAAGGAATCTTCTACACATTTCCAATTAAAAAACAAAGATTTGATAATCTGCATTTTAAAGATGAGTGGTGAACATTGAACATACTAAACTGAAATCTAAGATTAGCTTTTGAGACACAGTATGTGTTCTGACAAAATGGAAACAAAAGTACGGGGAAAGGGGTGTAGGCTCAATTATTAAAGTGATACTTGAGAATGAATGATGTTGTCTTAAAATGGTGTCTTGGGAGGGCAGCTATTACCCAACTGTTACAGTGCTCAAAGTTTCATGCTTAGAAATATTGAGGGAGAGGACTGAAAGTATTAGAATAAAGAAGTTTAACAAAAGTATAAATCTTTTTGAGTTCCACAAGAAATAGAAAAAAAAAACTATAGGTAATAAATGAACTAGAGCCTGATATTTGTTTGGGGGTGTTATTGGGAAACAACTGGGCTTAACTGAGAGGATGTATTACTCATACTAAAAAAAACGGGCTCATTTCATCTGTTAAAATTTTCAACTCGGTTAATAGGACAGATTGCAAGTCTGCATTCTGCGCGACAGATGTGTATACTGGGTATGCAGTGACTTAGGCTCATAATAGAAACACAGTCATAGGAAATATAAATAAAGTGACAGGAGGGATGGGCTTTGGTATTGAACAAGATAGACTTTAGATTATAAAACATTAAAAGAAAAAAGAAAGGCAATATAATACTGAAGGCTATAATCCACACTGAAATTATAAGAATTATTCTTGTACCTTGTATTTCAAGTCTGCTCTTAAAAAGGAGAAACTGCAGAGTATGTAAGAATGAGAGATTGGTAATTGGAAGCTTTAACATTCTTCATTCCAGATGCCTCAGATTCATGAAACATGGTTAGAATTGTTGATTTAATTTACGTCAAACTGTAAACCCTTACTTTGGTGACTGAAATGTTATATTAGTGTGCTTTTTGACATTAATGAACATTGACTATAACATAGGTTAACAAAATTCCCATACATTCTGAAGGCTAGGAATACAAATATTTCTCCACTTTCCAGGAACTCTCCTACACTGGAAAAGTCTTAAGTAAAAAGCATATTCAGTCTACTTACAACACATTCTAATATGATAGCATGCTGTAGACTGATACTTATTTTTGTTTTTTTATTTTTGTGATCAGATGGCTGACTGGGAACTGTGGCTGCCCATCATTGAGAGAATATCTTACCACATATATCAGCTGGGGACAAGATCAGATTCCAAATTATGAGTATAGTTTTTACCAAAGACCTGTTATTTTCATACCACCATAAGATAAAATAAATCATAAATAAAAAGTCAGAGAACAGATGCACTGAAAACAGACTTCTCTAATGCAGTTAACTAGGAATGAACAAACTCAATCCAAAAATAGTAAGGAGAAAAACTAGACATGGAGAAACAGATTAAAAAACAAACAAAAGATGCTAAAAAGGTTTTGATATGTTAGTAATTAAATAAATGGTTTATTTAGCATTAAATGACTGATTGTATTGTGGAAAGAAAAAAGCTAAGGTGTATACATTTTGCAAGAGACACATAATGTGCTAATTTAAAAAAAGTGAAATAAGATCTAGGCAAATAGCAGTCAAGTCCTTTCCCTGCAAGCAGCTGAGAACTTTATAAAAATTACAGAAAGTTTTCTTGTTTGTTTTTTGTTTTGTTTTGTTTTTTGTTTTTTTTCTGGAGCTAAGGACCGAACCCAGGGCCTTGCGCTTGCTAGGCAAGTGCTCTACCACTGAGCTAACTCCCCAACCCCCAGAAAGTTTTCTTAATGCTAAAAGGATGAAGAGATGACTAGATTGAAGTTATATTTCATCCATCCATGTGTAGGTAATTTAAGTGGGTTGAATTTTATCAGCTTTGTAGTCTGTATCTTCTATGTTTAGGGTATGTTACACATTGGCATTTTCAGCCACTCACCTTCTTCTTTAAGTTGAATTTGAGTCTGGTTTAGACATTTAGGATGCTTAATCTTTTAATATAGATCATGTAGGTTGCATTCATGTTTTTCCACATTGTAAAATGTTTGACATAGGTTTCTGTGATCTGAAAGGAAATTAAAGGGAAAACAGCTCCAGGCAACTAGACTGGTGTGCCATTTACTCTTGACGATTGTTACTGTTTTCTTGATGAATTTGATTTGTTAGGGACCTTAGAGGCCTCTGTTTCATCTGGAAAGCAATTCTTGTAGGTGATAAGAAATAGTATGTGTTGCTGGGTGGTGGCGCATGCCTTTAATCCCAGGACTTGGGAGGCAGAGGCAGGTGGATCTCTGAGTTCGAGGCCTTCCTGGTCTATAGAGTGAGTTCCAGGAGTATACACAGAAACTTTGTCTCGAAAAAACAAAACAAACAAAAAAAGAAATAGTATGTGTTATGTGCTATTCCCTCACGTTCAAGATATGTCTTCTTTATTTCTTATTTGCATATAATTGAGCTTTGGTTTATTATTTGGTAATATGTTATTATATATTACATAGTTTTAAAATTCATATACAGTTATTGTGCGCATACACATACATTTATATATATTAATGTGTGTGTGTGTGTGTGTGTGTGTGTGTGTGTGTGTGTGTGTGTGTGTGCAGGACTAGGAATCATACCCAGTGTCTCATTCATGCCAGGCATTGAGCTGCTTCACCAGCCCTAAATATTCCATATTGTCATTAGGATTCTGTTTTAAATTTTTTTCCAATTCACTTTTATGTCTGGATAGCAACTACAGAGTAAGGTGTTACTTTCTTTACTCAATGTGAAAAGAAGGTGATTGCTATTTTCTCAGTTCTGAAACAATATGCTGCTTTTCTTGTAGGTAATATACTTCTCATTGCTTCTTTTGAAAGTGACTCTTTATTTATGTTTTCCTTCTAGAGACAGTCCTTATTTGTGGACTGGGCATGCTTTGTACTTGCTATCCTCCTGTTTTAGCGCCCCCCCACCCCACCCCAAATGCTGGGATTGAAGTGATGTGTAACCATGCCTGGCTTTTATTCTCTTTTTTTGTAACCATATGTGTAGTTGTGATTTTCTTTATATTGGTGAAATAGATGGTAGAACAGAAGTGATTCTAGAATCTACAACCTTATTAGTTTTTCAAAACGTTTTTTCCACTTACCTTAAAGCAATGGTTTTCCTTCAATTTCTTTACTGCTCTTTTGGAAATATGATCTTTACATAGAAAAATTTCTTTCCAGATTGAAACATTCCTCCCTGCAGGCAAGCTCCTTAAGCAGGAAGGCAAGCAACTCAAAGTAGGAAATCCCTGAAACTTACTATATGCACTAGGTCCACTTCTTGCCCGAGTAAGCAATAAAAGCTGTAAATCCCCCTCAGATGGAAGGAAGCTGAGCTGTAAAAGAGTATCATTGGAGAAAAGCTACAAAGAAGAATCTCAGAAGAGCCAATTTTCTAAGACTCAGACAAGCTACAAAAAAACTCTGAGATGAGACCAGCTGCCTAGAAGCAGCAGAAAGCAGCAGAGATGCCTGGAAGAGGTTTAGACCAATTGAGGCACCAGGATAGGACACTCTCTAGTTTGTTGAGCTGCCAGTAGGCTGTGAAGTGTGTTCCAGGTTCCCAGCTTTGTGAGTTATTACTCATGCTGGGGTGGGCTTTGGTAATACAGCTGTCTTTGAATCATTTCTGCTCCTGGAGGTAACCCCAATAAAGCTCATTGATTCACTAAATTGGACTTTAGTGGTATCTATACTTTGATCTGTCATGGGCTCTCAATCTGGGATGAGGAGACATGTTTGTTGCAATTTTCCAGGAAAAGTTTGTCACAGAACAGACTATCCTGTTCCTTTTATTCCATATTCATTCTTTCTCGTTCGTTTTTGTCCCCATTTCATCTGTGCACATTTCACTCATTCTTCAGTTGTATAATCTATAATTGGATCTTGGCAAGATTGTTGTTGGTGGTTGGTTGGTCTTTGGTCTTTTTGGGGGCCTGACACCCAGCTCCCAAATAAATCACACTTACTTATGGAAGTCTGGCCTTAGTGTGGCTTCTTCTAGCCAGCTTTCCTTAACTTAACTTATCCCAACTACCTTTTGCCTCTGGACTTTTCCCATTCTCTTATTTCTGTAACTCTTACTTTTACTCTGTGGCTTGCTGTGTAGCTGGTTGGCTGACCCCTGGAGGCCTCCTCCTTCTCTGGCTCCTAGATCTTAGATCTCTCCTCCCAGTTTTCTCTTTCTATATCTTCTCTCTGCCTGCCAGTCCCGCCTATCCTTTCTCCTCCCTTGCTATTGGCCAGTTCTTTATTAGACCATCAGGTGTTTTACACAGGCAAAGTAACACAGCCTCACAAAGTTAAACAAATGCAACATAAACAAAAGTAACACATCTTAAAATATTATTCTACTACACAAGGTCCCTGCAGGTATGCAGGCAGGGAAGTCAACCACATAAAGATATGAGAGTGAAAACTCTGTGCAGATTGACTTCATCAACCTGGATCCTACTTCAGGGAGTCTAATAACAAGCAGTTTATTTCCAATATATTTAAGCTCAGTATAATTTGGAAAAAAGTTTCCTGGTATAATACAATCCCCTGTGTACCAGGAGGCATAATTACATTGAAACTCAACTCAGGGTACATGTCATTTTTTTTCTAAGAAGATGGATTCTAGTGATAGGTTACTTGTACTAGCTTTAATGCCAAAGGGTCTTGCCTTGTCTGGGTCATAATGATAGCATAGAGATCATTTGGGCAATTAGCCACCTGTGGTCCAGGTTGTAGGAGCCTGGGAGAGCATCTGGCTATAAGAGTCATTTAGATTACTAGCTTTCTAGTTGTAGGAGCTTGAAATGGTCTGGCCTAACAGATAACACAGATCACCAGGCTACTAATTACTTCCAGTTCTCAGCTTTCTGGATGGAAGAGCAGGTTTTTCCATCTTTCCCATTGGAAAGACAATGTTGTGTGCTTAACATTCCTTGCTTCCTTTGGAGATCTGTGGGCACAAGGACCTTTGTGCTATGCTCCCAACATAGTATGTTCTTCACTGATACATTGATTTTGTGTTTTAATTGTAGACAGTAACTTTTATATGGCTTTTTCTTGTTTGCTGAAATCCTCAATCTTGTTTCTTGATTCCTTGAACATATTGGTGATGATTAACATAAATTATGGCCCTCACCCTTCACTAATCTTGCTATCTATATATCTACAGTATTATCTAGACACCTAACCTGTATCCTTTTGGTTTTCCTGGTTTGTAATACTACTTCTTACCATTTCATGTAGCTATTTTGATGGACACCTAAATACAGTAGATGAAAACTGTAGAGGTAATTTTAAGCACCTGACTCTCTTACTTTCTTCTAGAGACTGCTTTTGGTTCCTTAGGCTTGAGATGCTAGCTGTTTGAGGTTATCATAATTTATTTAGGGATCAAGATAATTTGAAGTTGTTCTTAATGTATTAAGGGCTTTTTCCATACTTCTTTTCTATTTTAATTGATACAAAATTCCAGCTCCCTGTATAATTATACATTTATAGGTGTACAGTATAGTGGCTTTATTATATTTGGTGTAGTGTGATTACCTAATTCTAGAAATTTTCTACTTCAAAAGGAAAGCCTGCACTTCTCAATTTCCCATCCTTCTCTCTGGTACCCCTAGTCTATAGATTCCTATTTCCTACATGGACTCATACAGTATGTGGTCGTTTCTGCTTTTTGTCTTACATGCTTGGTCCATTTTCCTTTTCCCTTTGCCGGTTCTCCAAAAATGTATCTTCATGATCACATTCAAAATGTCAAGTGTGTTGTCAAAGGTCTGTAATTGAAGGTCTGTAAATCCTAGTTCTTGTATAACTTTTTCATGGTATACTAAAATCTTTCAAGTTCTCAGCTGCTGTTTCCCCATTCCTACATTGGGCATTTGTCTCAAAGGGAAACAATAGTCCCTCTTCTGGGCTTACCTATTATTTTAACTTCTTTGTCTGGATCTGACTTTGTAATTCTTCACTCTCTTGATGGCTGTCTAATGTTTTCAAATGCTGGTGTTTTTGTTTGCTTGTTTGTTGTTGTGTCTTTTCTAATTTTCCATGAGAGTTCATTAGAAATAGACTTTGTAAATAAATGTTTGCTAAACACATTTGCTTGTCAAACTTTATAAAATTGAGAATATGTGCTGGGCTCTTGCTAGAGATTTATATTCTGCAAAACAGACAAGGGCTTTTGCAGTCAATGAGATTACATTTTAGGAACATGTACACACATACTTCTCAAATATGTCTTATGTCATATGTGAAAAATCATATGAACAGGATAAAATAGGAAAGAAGGATTGGGAAAATTGCTAGATGTTGAGTACTGTTTTAAATGAGGTCATTTAGGAAACAGCCATTTGGTAAGATGACATATGGAGAGAAACTAGAAGAGAGGCATATTGGAATTAGAAAGAGTTAGCCTCAAGTCTAAAAACCTGGAGGCAAGAATGAGGTGAGCATATCTAAGCATCATACAGTATGAGTATGATACAGATAAACTGAGCCTTGTGGAACTGCAGGTCCTGAGTACTACTGTGCAGGTTTAAATTTAATAGCAGAGTTGGGAAGCCATTGTGGTGTTTGGGGCAGAGGAAAGACTCAGCTGACATCATTTCTACCATAGGCAGTATTTTCAGACCTGATGTAAACATTGGGAGATGAGGCTGGACACACAGAAACTATTGATGTTCTCTAAATAATCATGGAGCGAGGGAGGGGAAGGTGCCCCAGGTTGGAGTATTAATGTAGGATTTTAAGTATACTTTGCTGGTACAGAGCATCTCCTTTGTTCGACAAATGAGGATGTGAGAAAGGAATTGAGGGTGATTCTGTCATTTTTGGGGTTCCAAATGAGAAAAGTGGAAATTAGACTGATGTGCTTACTGGATGATTTGCCTCTGTCAGGAAGATAGTTCTGTAATTTGCTAGTTACTTTTGCTTAGAATAAATACCTTTTTCCATTCCTTTAAATTTTTTTTCAAAAATTTTTATTTTTTGTGTATGAGTATTTGCTTACATATATGTATCACATGTGTGCCTGGTGCCTGCAGAAGCCAGAAGAGGACCTTGGATCTCCTGGAACTGGAGTTTTTGATGGTTGTGAGCTACCATGTTGGTATTGGGAGCCAAACCTGAGTCTTGCACAAGAATAGGAGGTGCTGTTAACTGTTGAGCCATCTCTCTAGCCCCATCTCCATCTCCCTATCCATTTGCTCTAAGATTGCTTCTGTCTTTGACCGTAATGTGTATTTATCTCAGACATTCAATAGACAGATCCTGGTTGGCCGGCCTGCCCGCCCTCCCTCCCTCCCTCCCTCCCTCCCTCCCTCCCTCCCTCCCTCCCTCCCTCCCTCCCTCCCTTCTTTCTTTTTTTTCCTCCTCATCCAGTCTGCTAGTCCATTTCTTTTGATTGGTAAGTTTAGAGCGTTAATATCCAAGGTTATTATTAAAATATGTGTATTTATTCCTCCTGTCTCATTGGTTTTGATTTCTGATTTATTTTCTGTTCCTCATTTCCTGATAAGGTTTATACTGTGCTTTAATCCTATGAATGTGTTTTTCTTTCTCTTTGGTTTGAAGATTCTTTCAAGTATCTTCTAGAGAGCTGGCTTGGGGGTCATAAAATCCTTTAGTATATTTATTATTATGAAGAGTTTCTTTCCTCTTCAATGGTAACATGTAACTTTGTTAAGTATAGTAGTTTGATAGACAGTTGTATTTGAATTTGAAATAAATCATTCCAAGCTCTCCTGGCTTTTAAAGTTTCTGTTGAGAAATCTATTATTCCAATGAACCTGTCTTTTTGTGTGACTTGCCATTTCTCTTTTGGAGCTTGCCATGTACTTTCTTGGTTCTGTACGTGCTTATGACTATAATAATGACATGGGAGACTTGACTGATCTTCTCTGGTCTTCTAATGCCTCCTGTATCTGGATGGCCATTTCTCATTTCAGTTTTGAAAATCTGTTACAATTTTATTGAAATGTTTTCTGTCTTCAGTATGAAGGTCTCCTCCTTTGTCATTGATTAATAGGTTTGGTCTTTTCATAGTGTCCTATTGATCTTGAATATTGTGTTTATACCTTCTTATTTTGTTATTTTCTAAGTGCTTCAATATTTCTATCTGTGATCAAGTCCTGACCTTTTGTTTTCCTTTTTATCCTTTATATTGGTGCAGTTCAGTCTTACATATTTTTTAAATACATTTATTTATTTTGTATGTGTGAATGCAAGAATGCCATAGTGCACACATGGACATCAGAGGATGACACTCAGGAGTTGGTTCTCTCCTGTCACTTTGTGGAATTGACTGAAATCAGATCTGTCTATTTATTGAAATCAGGTCTGCCTACAAGTATCTGTACATGCAGAGTCACTTGAATGGCCTGACTGAATGAATTTTTCATGTCCAGTATGGTTAGATTCCCCTCTTCATTATTTCTTTTTTTTTAAATTCTACTTTGTGGTGTGGTGTGGTGTGGTGTGGTGTGGTGGTGGTGGTGGTGGTGGTGGTGTGTGTGTGTGTGTGTGTAAGGGAAGTATATTTTCTTGCTAATCTCTACTTTGCTTTTTGAGGTAGTATCTCTCATTGAAGTTAGGACTTGCCAATTTGCTAGTCTTTTGTGTTTATGGCATCCAATTTTCTCTGACTTCAGTGTGGTATTAAAGGCATATTCTGCTGTGCCGATCTTTTTACATGGATGTTGGGGATCTGAATTTAGCTCCTCATGTTTGTATGTGAAATACTTTATCTACTGAGCTGTCTTCCAGGGTTCAAATTCTACTTTCACATCCTATGTGTCTGTCTTTATTTCATTTGGATTTTTCTTTGTGTTCTTTTAAGAATTATTCAACAGATTGTTTGTGTCCTTAAGTTTCCTTGAACATACTTTAGTCATTCTTTGCAGACTTCTTTTTGAGGGAGTGGTTTGGAATTTCATCTAGAATTCATCCCCATTTGAAGACATAGGGAGGTAATTTTTCCCTTCTTCCCTGCCCCCCCCTTTCATTTTTAAAGAAATCATGCTGACTTGAATTTTCATGTTTCTTGTGGTTTTTTTTTTTGCTGGGACCTACATACCTTGGGTTAACTTGTTGGTAGCATTAAAAGAAAATTACCGGTTCTTTCAGTTGAAGTGTTTGTAGTGTTAAAAAGGGAGTAGGCTGTGGAAAGATTGAGCTGTTGTTTTTCTCTGTGATACTAGTCTTACTGGTCTTCAGGACCCCAGGCTTTGTGGTGATATTGTGTTCCCTGAAATATTGTGCACACTAATAAACTTATCTGGGGTCAGAGAACAGAACAGCCACAATATTAAACACAGAGGATAGGCAGTGGTAGCACATACCTTTAATCCTAGCATTCCAGAGGCAGAGATCTACCTTGTTCAAGGATACAGCCAAGCGTGGTGACTCATGCCTTTAATCCCAGAAAGTGAGCCTTTAATCCCAGGGAGTGATGGCAGAAAGCAGAAAGTTATATAAGGCGTGAAGACCAGAAACTAGAAGCTTTTAGCTGATTAAGCTCTTAGGCTTTTGAGCAGCAGTTCAGCTGAGATCCATTTGGATGAGGACTCAGAAGAAGTCTGAGGAAACAGGATTGGCTGAGGAATTGGCAAGGTGAGGTTAGCTGTGGCTTGTTCTGCTTCTCTGATCTTTGAGCGTTCACCCCAATACCTGGCTCCAGGTTTGTTTTTATGAATAAGACCATTTAAGATTCCTGCTACAAGGCTTACTACACTATAAAAAGTAGAATACTGTATTCAGCCATAACAAAATATAGCACCACCATGAAGACACACTAATGCTCAAATCCAGTTCTCTCTCAGATTCAATCACTTTAGGGAGTAAAGGAGCATTGATGGTACCATGTACACCAAGATGTCAGTCAGCTATTGTGGGTATGAATATGAAGGGGAAAATGCAGAATAAGTCTGTGATAGCATTGGGTTGATAGAGAAAAAGTGGAAGAGGGAAATGTAAGGAGAAGGGGGGAATAGTAGACACCAGGTGATGATTAGTGGTAGGGAACGAGGCAGTTTGGTTATAGGTAGAATAGAGAGGTTATGGAATATAATCATATGAAATAAAATGTCTCATGTATCAGGAGGCTGAGACATGGAAACTCTATAAGACAGGTTAGTCTGTGCTTTTGGGGAAAGCCTGTCCAAGAGAGAATGAGAGCAAAAAGAAGGGCTAGGGGAAGCAGAGTGTGATAGCTATTGTTGGTTGTCAACCTGACTATAACTGGAATGAACTATAATCCAGAAATGGAGGGCACACCTGTGAGAGATTTCCAGCTTGGTTTGAAGTGGGTTAAATCCCCTTTTATTCTGGTCCTTTGAGACAGGAAGACACAGGCCTTTAATACAGATCTTGAGGTGGGAAGATACACCTTTAATTTGGGCCACATCTTCTGCTGGAAGCCTATATTAGGACATGGAAGAAGAAAGCTCTTGTTTTTTGCCTGCTTGCCCTCACCTTGCTAGCACATCCATTCCTTCACTGGCATTGGAGTCTACTTCTTCAGGATTACGGCATATACAGAAGACCAGCTGAGACACCCAACCTTGTGGACTGAGCAGCTACTAGATTCTGGGACTTTCTATTCACAACTAGCCATTGTTGGATTAGTTGGACTGCAGCCTGTAAATCATACCAGTAAATTACACACACACGCACACCCACACATCCGCACGCACGCACGCACGCACGCAGGAACGAACATGCTCACGCACACTCATTCTATACATTCTGTGACTCTAGAGAACCCTAATACAGATTTGTACTTAGAACAAGTTATAACTGGCCTGCTAAAATATTAAATTATTATTAAATATGAAATAAAAAGAATAAATGGAAAGGGAGTTTGCTGGGTGGTGTATAAAGTCTGATGCAGTCTCACTTAATTACTGGCTACAGCTTGGATTCAGTTTCTTCCTGGCCTCCTGGATGCCTGTCCCAGATCTAGTTTGTCCTTCATGATTGATTGGGTTAAAGTGATAGCCTTACCTCTGCAGTCCTTCAGTGATCAGGTTATGAATGCTATTCTTCTTTCTGGGAGGTCTTTTAAGAGGTAGAGATTGGGTCACAGATGCTTGCTCTACCCGTGGGTGATCTTTCACAGGTCAGGTCACAAATCCTGGTCACATTCTGGGGAGTCATTCAGGAGTTTAATTGCTAATGCTGGCCCTTCCCCTGGGTTGTCCTCCCCAATGTTGTACATCTCCCTTTGACCCTTAAATTCTTCAGTGGACTTTGTTTCTGACCATGTTTTTTTCTTGCAAACATTTCTTCACAGCAGTATAGCAGCCAGCTGCCCAGGTTTCTGTATATAGTGCCTGAACACTTGCTCTGAATTTCCTAAGAATGGGTCTGGGATTGCCAAGCCTTTAACTCAGTAAGAGTATTTTAAAAATAGCAGCTTGTGGGTCTGGAGAGATGGTTCAGCAGTTAAAAACACTTACTGCCCTAACAGAAGATCCTGCGTTCAGTTCCCACATGATAACTCACAACCATCTGTACCTCTAGGTCCAGGATATCCAATGTCCTCTTCTTGCTTTTATAGGCACCAGGCACATAAACAGTGCTATACACACATACAGGCAAAATATTAATATATAAAAATAAACCTTTAAAAAAAAACAATCCTGTTTAAGCTCTGGTTAAGCACCTACAGGAGTTGGCTTTCTCAGGCAGTGTCTCTATTATTTAGCTGTTTCTATATGCAACTTTGACCTCCTTTTCTCCCTGCTCCTCCTAAAAGCATTTGTTACTGAATGAAGGTACAATGCCAGTTTTTTGGGTCTCTGCTCTGTTTTAAATATGGTTCTGGACCCTGATTCTCGGAAGCCAGGGACTTGCTAGACTGCACCAGTCTCTCTGAGATGGACTGTGTTTCTTGTTCTGCTTTGAAAAGTTTCATAATTTACTTTGGTGTTAGACTAGAGATTTTTAAACATTATCCATCTTTTATAGTTACTACTGCACTTCACCATTTCCTCACTGGGGATTCCAGCAGAACATGTCTGTATGTAGTGTGCCATATCAGATCAACATTTGTTAAAAGGTTTTTAAGTAAAGGAAAGGAGTTATTAAAATTTGTATTAGAATCTTAGATTTTCATAAGATTAGAAAATACACTTTTCATAATTTATTCATTAGCTTCTTGATTTTTTTTTTTTTGGTACTGCTGTCAACATATTTGTTTGATATTTAGGTGGGAATTATCATCATCACTTCCAACACTTCATTCTAGGAACTGAACCTTGGGCCTCATGGAGGCTAGGCAAGCACTATACCACTGAACTGCATCTCTATCTATCCTAGAAGTAACTTTTTGTTTTTCATGGCAGTTGAAATGTTATGAATCAGATACAGAAGTAGAAACTGGAGTAGCTAATGGAAAGCAAAATTAACACTCTGACCTTTCAGAACTTATGGTCTTTTTGTTCTTTTTTTTTTTTGGTTTTTTGGTTTTTCGAGACAGGGTTTGTCTATGTAGCTTTGCGCCTTTTTTGGAACTCACTCTGTAGTCCAGGCTGGCCTCGAACTCACAGAGATCTGCGTGCCTCTGCTTCCCAAGGGCTGGCATTAAAGACATGCGCCGCCACCAACACCCAGCTTAGAACTTATGGTCTTCATAAGGAAGCAACTAATATTATATATCTAAATCAAGTATAGGTTATACATAGTGCTATGAATGAAATAATACTTCTTTGTTGTAGTAGTAGGTAAACGCTGCCATTTGAACTGTGTTGCCAATCTTTAAATAATGTTTTGATATAAAGAAAACCTAGTAGATGTAGATAGAATCTTCAGCTGTGTATAGGCTCTCCTGGAGAGATGTGAACAGATATTTATTCAGCTCAGATAATATACTGATTACAAACCAAAAAAAAGTTTTATTGAAGTGTAACTCACTGAAACATTAGTTTATCTAGGTTAATCACTGGAACATGAGTGATTATTGAATAGCTGCTTGCTCAAATATGGATGACAGCTCATGCATTCTGAATCCTTGTTACTTGCCCAATATTTGTAGGCAGCTGCACTAAAACGTGGTTATTACTTTCTCAGCTCCAGGAGGATCCTGCTGAGTCATAACTTTGTGACCTCCTGAGTCTTCCAAGTTTCTGAGCTTCTTTAGCTTTTTGAGTTTCATCAGCTTCTTGGGGCCTCCAGCCTTCTTTCTTCTTTGTATGAAGAAGGAATATTTTAATCTGGGGAAAATAATTATGCAACATCAACAAATCCATTGTTGAATAGAGAATAGGAGTATGAGAAATTCAGTCATACAAAAAGCCAGTGAAAAACATGGCAGACACAGAAAAGTGCACAGAAGATTGAGTGGGTGGGGGGACAATGATGGGTCGATGGACTGTTTTGGAAGTGACCCAAATATATGTGAATGGAACCTATTGAGCAAAGAGGAGAGAAACATGAGCCTTTAAGTTGGTAAGGTAGACATAACACAATTAGGTATAACTTACCCCAGTTTGGTAGACTGTGAGGACAAGTTTATTTTCAGCAACAAGCAAACAAGAAGTTTGGAGAACTATTGAAGTTTTTCAGCTAGGAGAGAAACATGGTCCCTTACAATCTGAAAGGATCTTATTGTGGGAGTAGAAGGAGACGTAGAATTAAAATTTTAATTTAGATAATAGTTGTTGTTTTGAAGAGGTTGGACTGGGGATATAGCTCAGTGATAGAATGCTCATCTGCCTTGCTTTAAGTCCTAGGTTTAGTCTATAAAAGCATATATGCGTGCATGTGTGGTGTGTTTTAAGGAAAAGTCTTTAGTGTTAAATGCATCCTTACTGTTTCTGTTATTCTTCATTGTAAGATGAATTGATAAATGGTCTTAGTAATAAAAAAAACCCTGGAGCCAGATATTGGGGTGAAAACCAAAAGATCAGAGGAATAGGACAAGCCACAGCCAACCTCACTTACTGACTCCTCAGCCTCCAGAGAGACCTACTTCCTGAATACCCACAACTATATGCCTTTCTGTTCTGCCATTTCACTTCCTTCTCCACCCAGCTACATTACTTCCTGTCTGTCTGTACAGACCTCCAGACCTTCATGGTTAGTGCTGGGATTAAAGGCATGTGTCACACACATGGCTCTGTTCCCAGTGTGGCCTTGAACTCACAGAGATCTAGATGGATCTCTGTCTCCCGAATGCTAGGATTAAAGACATGTGCTACCATTGCCTGACCTCTATGTTTACTATAGTGGTTGACTTTTTCTTCTGATCCTTAGATAAGCTTTATTAGGGTACACAGATAAAATATCACCACATTTTGTGGTGATTCTTTGTGTTGAAATGTGATATTTTATTTGTATGTTAACAAATAAAGTTTGTCTGGAGATCAGAGGTCATAGTGAGCCATAAAAGAAGTCAGGTGGTGGTAGCACACACCCTTAATCTGATCACATGGCAAGCAGTCTCTTTGTGGTCAAGGACACAGCCAAGCATGGTGACACAAGCCTTTAATCCCAGTACCAACCATAAAGACCTGGAGGTCTGTATAGACAGGCAGTGATGAAGAAGTAATGTGACTGGGCTAAGAGCCAATGAAAAGGCAGAACAGGAAGGCAATAAAAGCACAGGTTAGACAGGAAGAAGCTCTCTGGGGAAGCGACAGCGGGGTAGTAAGTTAAGGCTAGTCATGGCTACTCGCTATTCACTCTGATCTCTTTGGCTATTACCCCCGTATTTGGCTCTGTGTTTTTTATTTAATAAGACTGTTGGCACCCAACTTTATCGCTTTGTATGCTGTGAATGTGTTGCTCTGATTTGGTTGATAAATAAAATGCTGATTGGCCAGTAGCCAGGCAGGAAGTATAGTTTAGGCAGGACAAGGAGAGAGGAGAATTCTGGGAAGAGGAAGGCTGAGTCAGGAGATGCTGCCAGCCACCACCATGAGAAGCAAGATGTAAAGATACCGGTAAGCCACGAGCCATGTGGCAAGGTATAGATTTATAGAAATGGGTTAATTTAAGATGTAAGATCTAGCTAGCAAGAAACCTGAGCTATTATGCCATACAGTTTAATTAATATAAGCCTCTGTGTATTTATTTGGGTCTGAGCAACTGCAGTCTGGGCAGGACTGGAGAAAACCCCAGCTACATTTCATTTTTTTTCAATTATTTTCTTTTATGTGTATGTGTGTATTCAAATTTCAGTTTATCATCTGACTGAATGACTTACAATTCTAATAGCAAAAGCCTTTGAACAGGGATTATTCTCTGTTTTTATTTGTTTGCAAAACTCTTTGATTTGATTTGCTGTTACTTACAAACTGGAATAAGATTTTTACTGTTAGAGTAGGAGTTAGATTAAAAGGATGATATTGTTTTGCAGCCAGCACTTCTCATTATTATTTCACTATACTTTTTAGATTGTCTAAAGTACACTAAAGTGTACTTTATATCTGCTGCTGTGGTCACTTGTTGGTCTGTGTTATAGACCATACTTGTATCTGTTGTGTCCATTAATACATAAAAGTGGTCATAATGTTTTTGGTAAACCACATATGGTTTAACATATGTTAAAGATATATCTAAAGTGGGCATTAACTGTTTTGTAGTTGGTCCTTCATTTTCTTCTCCTTCCCTAGAGTTTCTGTAGAGCATTTGTAGCAGTACTTGTTATACACTTGGGTATAGTTATTTCAATGACACAATAGGAGCTACTTCTAGAGAACACAAGTAGGTTGGAAAAACAAGAATTTTTTTTCTTTTACTTTGTCTTTGTTATAAGGATCACGAATTACTACTATGTTTATACCAAAATCACAAAATATTTTCTTTTTACTAAACAAATCATCTAAAAAGTCATTTATCATGCATGCCAATGGTTAGTGGCAAATCTTGAGAGTTTGAGGACTAGTAGAGGTGCATGTATGTGTTCCTTGGTGTGGTTTCTCTGGTACTACTCCTTCAAGATGTGAATAATGCATGAGTTTAAATTCTAATTTGATACTAGCTTTGGACTGTGAGCAGGTTATTCACTGATGTTAATCTCAGTGAGTTGCACATGACCCAGAATTTTTAGAATTAGAGGATATTACATTCATTATACTCAACTTACAGTCAGTTCACAAAAATGATACTTTTTAATTATCCTGCTTCTGCTTGCATTCTTTCATCTCCGAAATTCATGTAGATATACTTTCAGATTGAAGGACATCCTTTATCAGAAGTTAACAGTGGAAAATTTTTATAATTTTTATTGTGCTTGCTTCTAAGAGTGACTTGAATTGGCTTGCAGTATAAGATATCTGAAGACTGGCGGGTGGAGATTATTAAGAAAAATGTAGTTACCTAATTTTGATCATCAATTTATTCTACTTTCTGATGTCCAAGGGGAAACAAGATAATCCTAAAAGGATAAAATGATGGTTTGCAATATTCTGACTGCTTAATATGAGAAACATTCTTATTTCTTCCTATACTTCACATTCTCTCCAAATTTTATAAATAATTTCTTTCTTTCTGTAGAAGTTTCATCAATGTAATTGTTGATGAAAGCCACCCAAAATTTAGATGTGTAAGGAGATAAATCACTTCTTGGTCTTTTGCCTAGGATCAAGCATAAATATGGGAAATTATATTACTATCTTGCACCTCATTCTTAAGTTGCTGGTATTTTAAAGGGCTTTCATATGTCTTTCATCTTTTTGTATCCCAAATCATATTAAATATCACATATAATAGAGTAGAGGTTATGTGCAAGTATCATGGGATCAGAAAACGAGATACTTTTAATTTTAAAAAGAAATATTCAAGAAGATCTTCTGAGGAGGTGAAAATTAAGTTTATTTCTCAAAGATGACTTATGAGAGAATAAAAATGCATGTGGGTTTTGAGCTATCCGTTATGTCTGCTGCCCTTTGGGTGATTTAGTTGAATTTTACTATTGAGTTTTGATAGTGCTGTATAAACTGTAGAGATGAGTCCTTTATTAAATATGTAGTGTGCAAGTATTTTCTCTTAATATGTAGGTTTCATTATTACATTTGTATATCTATATCAAGCATATGGTCATATTCATCCCTTGTGTTATTATCCTTTTGTGTTCTTTTTCACTTCTTACTTTTCTCTATGCATATCCTCAATAGTCCTCTTTTTATTTTTGTATCTCTTTTCTCCCTGTCCTCTACCTAAAAATTCACATTCTAGAACATATGCAACACTTATTTTGTGAGACAGCCTTGTTGTCAATCTTCAGTTCCAGTCAGTTCTGAAAAGTAACAATCCTACTTTGTGTGTGTGTGTGTGTGTGTGTGTGTGTGTGTGTGTGTACACGCATGTGTGCACGCTTGCAAGTTTGCTTATGCTTGTGCTTATGGAGGATCCAAGTTGTCATTGAGGAAGACTCCATTTACTTTACACTTTACCAAGGCAGAGTTTCTTGCTGTACCCAGAGCTCACTGATTCCTGATCATTCAGCTAAACAACTTGCCTCAGTAATTTTATCTCTGCTTCCGGAATTCTAGGATTACAGGTGGCCTTTTACTTGCCTGGCATTTATATGGGATCTGGGGAGCTGTACTCTGGCTTTGTCTAGTGAGCCATCATCATAACCCCATCTTCTTATTCTTCAGTGGCTGCATTCAATTTCATCATGTACCACATTTTCACTCTCCTAATATATTTTTGGGCACCTTAACTGGTTCAGCATTTTGGCTATTGTGAATAATGTTGTGATGAACATGAATGATAGCAACATAATAGCTTTATAGTAATCTAATTTTGATACTTTTGGGTATATATACCAAAGTGGTGTAATTTGATCATATTGTTATTTTAGTTTTAATTTTTTTTTCTTTTATTGATTTTATTAAGGAATTTTTTTTTTACAACACCATTCAGTTCAACATAATAGCCACAGATTTCCCTGTTCTCCCCCTCTCGCCCCCCTCCCCCCCAGCCCACTCCCTCATTCCCACCTCCTCCAGATCAAGGTCTCCCCCGAGGACCGGGATCGACCTGGTAGACTCAGTCCAGGCAGGTCCATTCCCCCCCTCCCAGACTGAGCCAAGTGTCCCTGCATAAGTCCCATAGTTTTAATTTTTTTTTTGTAGCAACCATATTCTGATTTTCTAGGTGGATGGCCTAATTTACATTCCCATCAACAGTGTTTAAATATTCTTTTTCCTTGGTGTCCTTGCTAACAGTTAAACTTTTAGTTTTGTTGATGATAGCTAAATGTAATTTTGAGTTTTATTTCTATAGTATCTAAAGAACTTGACCATCATTTCTTGTAATTAATGGCTATTTGTATTCCTTCTCTTGAAAAATAACTGTTTGACAAATACTGATACGGAAAAAGAAACTTAATACACTGCTGATGAGAATACAAACCAGTGTAGACACTATGGAATCAGTGGGAAATTCCTTAAAAAAAAAAAAAAAAACCCTGAAAATTGAAGAACTAGCATGCAATCTAGCTATACTACTGCTGTTCATACACCCAGAGCAGACTGCAGAGATACTTTCATATTGTTTTTGTTGCTGGGCTATTTATAATAATCAAGATTTGGAGCCAGCCTAGATGCCCTAAGGGAATGTGGTATGTATGCACCATGGGAGTTTTCTTCAGCCTTAAAGAAGAATGAAGTTATGCCATTTTAAGAAAATGGTTAGAATCATAATCATTTAAGTTAAATAAGCTAGATCCAGAGAGACAAATACCAGATTTTATTTCATGTATATAATCTAGATTAAATGTATATATTGGACCTGGTAAGAAGGCTCAGTGGACAAAAGTGCCTGCCATCAAGCCTGATGATCTGAGTTTGAGTCCCAGAACCCACATGATAGGAAGAGGAAATTGGTTCCTGCAAGTTTTCCCTTGTCCTGTTCCAGAATGTTTGTATAAAGATGTCCTGATAGGCCATTGCATGAAGCTGTGAAGGTAAAGCCTAAGTTGGAATTGAGAAACTGGTATGCTGGGACTACTGGAAGATTCTCAATGAAAGCAGCAGGCATGGAGTGCAGCTGGCCTAGGAAAAGGGATATATATATATATATATATATATATATATATATATATATATATATATGCTGTAGGTAGCAGAGATGGAGCAGTAAGGCCTCATAAGGCATTTGGTACCCAGGTTATTATATTATGAGTTCCAGATGCTGGACATGGAGCTGGAGGACTTCATGTTTGCCCTGCTAGACTTTTGTCTTGGTTTGGTCCTTGTTGTGCTCTGATTTTTCTATTGGAATGGGAATCTTTGTTCTGTGCCATTGTGTGTTGGAAGTTTATAACTTGTTTTTTTATATTCTAGGAGCTTATAATTAAGAGATTGTCTTGAGTCTCAGATGAGATGTGAAATTTTAAGTTTTAAAGTCTTAGAATTATTAGAATATGAAGACTTTTGAAGTTGGATTATGATTTTCATTATGAGATGAACATGAGACTTTAGGAAGAAGAGGGGAAAGGTTATGATTTGAAGTGATGTGCTTGTGTGTCAAGTTGACAAGGGATAAATTTGTGATGGTTTATCTCAGTTGTCTTCTTGACAGGATCTAGAATCACCTGAGATATGTCTCAGCACATGCCTGTGGGAGATCATCTTGTTTCATTTGAGATGAGAAGATCCAGCTAGTGTAGGCTGTAACAAAGGAGAGTGGTTTGAGCACAAACATTAATGCTTGTTACTTGAGTGTGGACTGCAGCTGCTCTAAGCTCCTGCTACTTGTCTTTTTTTTGCCATAATGGACTGTGATCTTGAGCTGTGAGCCAAAATAAATCCTTTCTCCCTTAAGTTGCTTTTGCCAGGGTAGTTTATTATAGGGGCTGGAAAAGAAACTAAGATAATACCCATAGGTTCTAAAACGTATCAATTATATTTATCTCAGTAAGTACCCCAGTGCTATTGTCTCGGAACCTTATTTGGGGGACACAAATAAAGTACATAAATGTCTTTTCTTACAAGTCAGCATTGGGACTTCTCTCAAGTCATTCTGTTACTGGAGTTGGCTTTCCCCTCATGGTAGGGAGGATCATATATCCAAATGAAGGCAATTCCCAGGAATATTCACATGCAATGAGACAGACAAGCAAAAAGAGTGAGAAAAGCAAAATAAAAATAGGAGACAACATTAATGAAACAGATGTATAAAACAACCCCCCCCACAAAAAAAATGGTGTATAAAGAAATCAATGAATGAGAAAAACAATACTAAAATTCACATGGAAGTACTAAAGACTCCACTCCAAACAAACAAACAGCAATACATGCTAAGGCAGAAAAAACAATGCTGGGTTATCAGAGTAGCTGGCACCAAATTATACTGCAGAGCTCTAAGTGATAAAACAGCATGGTACTGACACAAAAAGGGACATGTAGACCAATGGAATGGAGGACTCAGAAATAAAACTATACAACTAAAATAATTTAATTATTTTACAAAGATATAAAAAGCCTACATTAGGAAAAACAGCTTCTTTGACAAATGGTGTTGATAAATTGGTTATCTACATAGAAGGCGGAAACTATACTCTTTTTTCTCATCCTCCATAGTAATTAGTTCAAAGTAGATCAAGGACTTTGATATAAAGTTTGATATAAACTAATAGGTAAATATGAAGATCTAGGTATAGCCTTTCTGAAAAGGACTTCAGTAGCAAAGATAATAACACCAAGACTTTGCAAATGAGATGATAGGAAATGAGCAAAGGAAACAGTTCCCATAGTGAAGAGGCAGCCTTCAGAAAGAGAATCTTCACCAACTATACATCAAAGAGGATGTTAATTTCTAGACTTCATTAAAGAACTACAAAATTGAGCAAATGCGCGCGCATGTGCGCGCGCGCGCACACACACACACACACACACACACACACACACACTCTAAAACAAAACAAAAAACAAAATCACCCAAATCTTCCAATCAGCAAATGCGCAAAAATGGACTAAAAAACAATTTTCAAAAGAAGAAAACTGAATGGCCAATACACATTTTAAATGTGTTTATCATCCTTGACAACATCAGGGAAATAAAATCAAATTAAAACTACATTGCGATTACATTTCCACTCGAATAATATTGGCTAGTATCAAGAAAACAAAGGACAACAAATGTGGGGGAAAGGAATTCTTATTACTGCTGGTGGGAATGTAAACTGGTACAGTCACTATGGCTATTTCTAAAAAAAAAAAAAAAAAAAACACTAAAAATAGAACTACTTACTATAGATCCTAGCTATGCTCCCCAAAGGATTTCACATCTTACTATAGAGATATTTGCACATTCATATTTATAGCTGCATTATGCAGAATATCTAATAAATGGAACCAACTTTGATGTCTATAAACAGATGGGAGAATAAAAGAAAACATTCATGTTCACACAATAGAATTTTATTGAGCCATGAACAAAAATGTATTGATGACTTGTGAAAAAACAATGGATGGACCCAGAGATCATAATTTTGAACTGGAGATCCTGACATTACGTGAAAAAGCCTGACTCATTAAAAAGATACCATATTTTCTCTCATGTAGATTTTAGATCTTGTGTGTGTGTGTGTGTGTGTGTGTGTGTGTGTGTGTGTGTGCAGTATGCACGTGAATGTTATGGAACTAGAAAGGAGTCAGAGAGGAAGGGGAGATTTTGAAGTAGTACTGAAGATTGTAATAGAGCTTGTGTGCCATGACAGTAGAGACAGTAGAAAGGAGGCTACTGTTAGGAAGAGAGTGATCACTGCAGGGCAGGCTGATGGAGCAGGCAAGTGGACAGGGAGAGTATAGTTCTTCCACAAGGCTCAGGTAATATGGAGAAAGAGGGGTGGGAAGATTCCAAGGGCCAGATGTAAGATAGGACAGTTTGAAATGGTGTTTTTTGGACATGACAGGGCTGTTGCTTTCATGAACTCAAAGCAGTGGTGTTTTTATGCACAAAATCAAAGCAGTCAACACATCAACACAGAGGATTGGCTAATTAAGCCCCACCCCTAACAGAAGAGCATTTGGAAGTTGATAGCTGCTGAGGGAGGGAAGAGTCAGTTTTTTCAGTGGCCTGGCCCATGTTAGGTTGCTAGCTCCAGTTGATGGTCCTACACTGGTGAGCATACACTTGTCACTGATTGTTCTCAGTGAGCTATTAAAAAAGTAAGAAGACACCAAGTTTGAAGTAGGAAGTAGTTGGGGAAGGTCTGGGAGGAGCTGAAGGGAGGAAATATGGAGTGGGTATAGTCTAAATATGTTGTATTTATGTATGAAATTACTAAAAAAATAAAGATACTTAAGATAAGCAGTGATAACACACGCCTTTAATCCTAGCATTCCAGAGGCAGAAATTCATGTGTTCAAGGATACAGCCAAGTATAATGACTCATGCCTTTAATCTCAGAAAGCAAGCCTTTAATCCCAGGGAGTGGTGGTAGAAAGCAGAAAGGGCGTGAGGATCAGAAACTAGCAGCATTTTGGCTGGAAGCTTTCAGGCTTCTAGCAGCACAGTTCAGCTGAGAGCCATTCTGGATGAGGACTCAGAGGCCTCCAGTCTGAGGAAACAAGACCAGCTGAGAATCCAGTGAGGTGAGGTAGCTGTGGCTTATTCTGGTTCTCTGATCTTCCAGTTCACCCCAATACCTTGCTACAGAAACCCATTACTTGGTATGCTAACTTTCAAAAGAAATAAAAAATTATGTAAATTTTTAACAACTCAGGTAATATAATACTGACCTTAAAAAAGAATACTTGTTTTTGCTTGTTCAGATGAGGGGAGGGTAGTCAGAAGATACTTGAATGTGAGTGTTTTAAAAGCACATATTTGCAGTTTTACTTTGAGAAAATTAACTAAGAAGTAAAAGGAAGTTATCAGACTACAAGTTCTTCTTGCCTGCTCAGACCTGCTGGTTAATCTGCATTTTAGTTGTTCTGTTCACATACTTTTAATTTGCCCTTTTAGACAAGTTGTCTTTGTTGGTTTCTATTTGTTGAGATTTTATTTTTCTAGTCCCTCCTCCCTTGTCTTTGATTTCCTTTATTAGAGCTGCTTAAGATAGTTGGTTTCAAATCTTTGTCTAGGGAGTCTAAGCCATACCTGCACTTTCTCCTAGGTGCTCTGTTAACCTTTCTTCGTTTTTTAGATGGACCATACTTACTTATTTTTAGGCTTCAGAATTTTTTCAAACTTGACTTTTAAGTCTTTTTATACTGCTGGAAATTAGACCCAGGACCTCACATCATACTAGTAACAGTCATTCTTCTATTTAGTTACTTTAGCCTTGGGAATTGTCATTTAAAAAAAAAAAGTATAATGTAGAAATATTTGATATAAGACCTATCTGTCTTCTGATTTTGAATATATATATATATATATATATATATATATATATATATATATATATATATATATAGTGTGTGTGTGTGTTTGGGTTTGTTTTTACAGTGACTCTCCTCTAAGTGTCTAAGAGTTTTGCATTCTCTGTTGTTTGTGACCTTTGAATTCTGTTCTGTTTCTTTGGCTTGTTTTGACAGTTTCTGTAAAAGCCTAGAATCAAAAAAAGAAAGAAAGACAAGAAAAAAGAAGATTAAAATACTCAGTCCTGGGGACAGTGCTGCATCCTGTAGAGCCTAAGGGCTAACTGGAGGTCAAAATTCTGAGTCTTACTACTTCTTTTTTGAGTGTGCTAATGCCTTGGGCATGTTTATGGCTTCCTTAATTCCCTTCTGTACCTGTGAGCATTAAAAAGACCTTATAACCTCACATGTCTCCTTTTCCCACTTGAATATTTTCTTTCTTGTCACAAATGTTACCTCTTGCTCCAGGCTGCTGCAGCCAATCTGTGTGCTTCCATATGTTGTTAGCTAGCCTTCGAAAGCTGTGCTAGTGGAAACAAAAGGGGATGCTTTGTGCCTGTCTTGGAGTTGCCTAGCAGATGGAGATCCACAAAGGTACAAAGGTCTTTGTGAACAGGGGTAAGACTGCTGCTTCTGGAAATGGCAGTTTGTACCCTGAATTCTTATGACTGTTGCCAGTCTAGGGTATAGGAAATGGTAGAATGGTAGGCAAGGTTATTTAATATTCCACAGTGTTGTTAGCAAAAGCAGTGGCTTCTTTATTTGGTTGTTACTAGAATCTAGTAGTCTTTGCAAGTTGATTCTTATACTTTTGCCAGCATTTTGGGTACATATGTGTACACTCAGTAGTACAATACTGAGTGTACCCACTGTGTGTGTGTGTGTGTGTGTGTGTGTGTGTGTGTGTGTGTGTGTTGTCATTCCCAGGTTGCTTTTTCAAAGAAATGTGTTACAAACTGATTTCACTTGAAAATAAAAATTGAAAGTGGAAACATTTAAGTCTGATTTTAACAACTGACAGTTATGTATAACATACTGAATATACTTGGCAAAAGTTTCTCCTGTGCTGACCAGTATTTTTTTATGTCAACTTGACACAAGCAAGAGTCATCAGAGAGGAGGGAGCCTCAATTGAGAAAATGTTTCCGTAAGATCAGGCTGTAGGCAGGCCTGTAGGGCATTTTCTTAATGATGGGATAGATATCATGTTGGTGGGGTAGGGGTAGGGGGAATTGTGTATGGGGCTACCCCTGTTCTTCTTGGTCCTGGTTTCTATAAGAAAGCAGGCTGAGAAGCCATAGGGAGCAAGCCAGTAAGCAGCACTCCTCCATGGCCCCTGCATCAGCTCTTGCCTCCAGGTTCCTGCCCTGCTTCAGTTCCTGCCTTTACTACTTTTGATGATGAACAGTTATATGGAACTGTGAGTGAAATGAACTCTTTCCTCTCCAAGTTGCTTTTGGTCATGTGTATCATTGCAATAGTAACCCTAAGACACCTTCTTAAGTCAAGAGTGTGTGTGTCCTTTAAATTTTGTTTCATATGAAACCTTAATAACAGAAGAAAAAGTAAGGCAGCAGAGGTATATAAAGAGTTGAAAAAGTATCTTTGGCTCTGTAATGATCTCTACAGCCTTAAAAAAAGTTATATGGGAACTTGAGTAATTAATTGTTGAAAGAAAATAGAAAATGGAAACATTGAGTACAAAAACTCAGCAGACAGCTTGAGAACTGACTTTAAAGTAAAATCTGCTACCTTCATACCTCCTGTCTTTCTATCCTCCCATTCTGTGGCCTCTCTTTCTCTGTAAATTATTGAATAGCTTATATGTGCTTGGCAGTGTGCTTGTGGTATAATATATAGTTGATAAATGGTTCTTGTTCTTAAAGAGCTTGTTGTAACATGTGAGATGTAAAGCAATTCCATAAAACAAACATGTGTCCGTCAGTCTAGAAAACAAATTCCATAGATGGTATCCCATGGGCTCTACATGTTGTATGGCCAATCAGTCTATATAGTTCTAGAAGAAGCTGGGAGTTATTACAGTCTAGTTGCTAGTATAATGGATCTGGATGAAAACTATTTCCTGGCTTACAGATAGCTATCTCTCATAGTATTATCTTGTGGCAGAGAGACAAAGATCTGGTATGTCTTCCTTCTGTATAAACACTAATTTCATATTGAGAGATCTGCTCTTATGATTTCAGTCTCAATTAATTATGTTCCAAAGACAATGGCTTCTAACACTACCAGGTTGGAGATTAAGACTTCATTCAGTGGATTTTGGAGAATGTACATGTTTGCTCCCTAATATTATTTAGTGATTGACATGTGGATGGATTATAATGGAAATTTAAAGAAAGGCAATCTTTCTGGGAAAGGTTTTTGGGGTTAAGTGGTATCTAAGCATTAGTATTGGTAGATATTTGGAGATTTATGATTGGGAATCTTGGAGACATAATAAAAGTTAAAATATCTAAGGTTTGAGAGAAAACTATGCCATATATAGGAATAAATGTATACAGTGTCTTAGATAAAAAGTGACTTTGTATACTCCTTTTAATGTCACTATCTAGAAATAGGAAGGAGACTAAATCTGAGTAGCACATTGAGATTTAATGAACAATGTTATAATTTTAGAGTTTATTGTAATAAATGAATTGCAAAGAACTCCAACTGGTTTTTAATTGTTCTTTTTGATCAAAGTAATAATGAATATCTCAATAATATCCCAATAATACTAAATATCCCACTAATACATAATATCCCAATAGCTTGTGATTCTAAAAATATAAAATAAAATAAAATATTAGTAATTAAAATTCTTAATTCTTTCACAAGACAAAGTATTTTCTAGTCATTATTTTATATCCCAGATGCTTTATCAATATTGTTTATGTAAATAAGTTATTGTCATTAAAAAAGCTCAGCTCTGATGTTTATTTCGTATTAACTTACTTGACTGATTCCTGGGTTGGGTAAAGAACAGAATTTTCTGTGAGAACAGAGGGCCAAAGCAGTACACTGAGACTCCTCAGTCTCAGGGACTTGCTAGTCACTTCGATTCTGAGATACAGGGATTTGCCACACCTTTTTGCTTTTCTTTGTTTATTCCCATTGGTGGCAATGTGACCCCGGGCTTGGACTTTCTTTTGCCACCTTTGCCTTTCAGAATGTTTTCTATGATTTTTCTCTTTCAGAAAGAACTGGATTCTCCTGTAATTGAACATTACAAATCTACTTTCTTGTTGGACATGGTAGCTCATGCCTATAATTCCAGCAGTTTAGCCTAAGGCAAGGGGGTTTGAGTTCAAGGTCAGTTTAGAGAATCAAAGCTAAACAAAATGCCAGAAACTACCAAATAATTTCTACTTCCCCAGTGATTTTATTTTTGTGGTTTGCTCTCTCTAGAATTGTCATTTCTTAACAGCAATCTGTCTTTCTTCATAGTTACTGTAACCATGATATTTTTTTTTTTTTTTAAAGCAAGTCTACTGTTAATCCCACTGGGAGAGAATAAGACCACTACCACAATTTTTGAGCCAAATTTGAGGTATGCTTTATTAAATACTTGCCAGGATAGTGGACACTGGCCAGGTCCACACCTGAGATTCCCGGAGAATGGCCAAGAATTATGCTAGTCTGGTGCTTATAAAGACAAAACCCAGAAGGCAATGTACTTCCCGCCTTCTCCCAAGAGCAAATATACATCCTGACATACTTGTTGCCTACATACCTCCAGCCTATGTGTGATCAAGCACATCCTGTGCACTTGGGGCAGCCAACCTTATTTACAGAAGTGAAAACATGTGGCTTGTTTCCTTACATAAATAACAGCCCCCAGCATTCCAGGAAGTTATCTTGTCCTTGGGCAAGTGGGACTTAGAGGTTAGAGGCATTTTTTGTTTTACAGATCTCAGGCATAGTAAGTGAAACTTAAAACATAACTTTAGCCTGTACATCTACACCTCTGACTTTATATAAAGTAAAAGGCACTTTCTGTCTAAATAAGAAATCTGAATCTGCCACTTCTGTCTGACCCAGATTATATTTAATTCACTTGTCTTCACTTTCCCTCTAAAAGCAGTTACATCTTTTCTTTACAGGATTAGTAGATTGTTGTTTGAATAAGACCACTCACTGCTTTTATTAATATGGTTTAGCTGCTGATGACTATTGGACCACTTGTTAAATAGATGGATGAGTATTTTGCTAATTTCAGAAGGGTTTCCTACAACAGTTGTGTTCTCTTTAACACAACTATGTTATCAGCAATCACCATATAAGTTAGAAAGACTAGCTTTTTCTAGATGAATTAGATACACTCCACAATATCTCTGAGGCATGTAAAAGGTTTTCTGCCCCCCACCCCAATAATACGTTTTCTGCCAACAAAGTAAGTCAAATAAGCCAAACTGGAAAAAACAAATAATAACAACAGGTTTATTGAGAGCAACTCCTAGGTGGGTTCTTTGGTTCCAGAGGAGTTGCAACCCAGCATCCCCCACAACAGGAACTCAAGCAGGGAGAGTTTATAGGTTTTAGGCCAGGGGTGATGTTGTGTCTACCACTAGCTGGGTTTGTGCCCAAGTATGGTGAAAAGCTGAGTGCTTAGGCAGGACTTGAGTTGCTGGCACCTTCCGGGGAGGAAGCTGCAATAGCTGGCCAGAATGTGGACCTGGGCTTTTGGATGCCTTTCCTTTGTTGGAGAGATTCTGAAGAGAGGAGAGGAGAGCAGAGCGGTGGGGAGGGGAGAGGGAGAGGAGAAGGAAGAAAGGAGGCTTTCCAGATGGTGCAGGGGCAACCTGGAGGCTCCAGCCAAACAGCATGTTTTTGCTATTTGGATCAAGAAATCATGGAACCTTGACTCTTATTTGTTGTAATTAAATGATACATAGAAGGATGTAATGTTAGCGACTGTGAAAGATGAAAACTTAGACTTTATGTAGCAGAGCTTAATTGCTAGAATTGTGGGCATTAGATTTTTTTAAAGTAGCCCTTTTCTCTTTTATTTGAGTCCTCTTATATACATTTACTTTATTTATTTATATACTTGAGGAATTTATACCATGTTCTGCTACAGTATTTAAAATCGGTTTAGCAGATTAATCTAAAAAAAAAAATAGTGCTGTCCTTTTCCTTTTCATGTTCTTATTACTGTGTGCTTCTACAGATTTATGTATAGGGTCATGTACAGCTTTATATCTGTTGTTAGAGTCATCAGTAAATATTTATATCAGTGAGATGGAAAACCTCTTCTGGGTTGCTAATGACTCATGAAAAACTTCATACAGTGATGACTCAGGTTAATTAAACATACAATGATGAATAGATAGGTCTTCTGTAGTGTATGGAATGATGAAATAATTGTTGGGTTTGATAGATACTCAAGAAAATAGTCATTGTGTAGTACACTGTGTTGGCTGGAAACTTAAGACCTGCTGGCTTGGTTTTATGGGTTTTCATCTATACTGGGTCAGATGAGTCTATGTTTTAGATGGGAAATTGGGGTTGTTCTAGCTCTTCTGATAACAAATCTTAACCTAATGCTGACTGTGTTTGCTGTTGTGTCATGCACTTCTGTATGTGTGGGAGTGTGTGAATGTGAACATATTTATGTGTGCACGTGTATGTATGCTGATGCCAGATGTTGACACTGGGTATCTGTAGCCATACTTTTTTCTTTCCTTTTTTTTTTTTTTAAATGGGTTCATTGGTTTAGTCCATTGTTGTCATGGCAGGGAGCATGGTGGCATGTAGGCAGACATAGTGCTAGAGAAATAGCTTGAGAATTCTACATTTGGATCTATAGGTATCAGGAAAAGAGAATCAACTGGGCCTGGCTTGGGCTTTTGAAACCTCAGAGCCCACCCCTAGTGACACACTTCCTCCAATAAGGCCACACCTCTTAATCTTTTCAAATAGTGCCATCTCTGGGAGACATTCTTAGTCTAACTACCATAGTAATAATTCATGTGGTTTGATCAACAGAGAGTAAGCATGTCCTAGTATTTTGTTCTTTGTGTATTCATCTGTTACTGTGTATTTAGTGGGGCTGGTAATGGTTTATAAAGTAGCATGTTGATGGGAACAGTAGTAACTTTTGAGTCATTTGCCAAAAGTCATAATGTTGACAGTAAAACAACTTTCTCCTTTTTTAATTTGTATGGTTTAGAAGAAGATTATAAGGCCTTACATATTTCTCTGTTCAAATTATTCTTTTCATGTTTCTACACTTAATGTAAGTTGTTCTTTCATCAGTTCCATATTTCATTTTCTGTGTTGAAATTGAACCAAGCTTCTTTTTATTACATCTTTTTTTCCCCTATAACTTCAGTAATAGAAAAATGAAAGTGAATTTTGTCTTAATATCTATCCTTACCTTCTCATCTTTTTAAAAGGGAATTTGACCTGAATCCCACCCCATAATTATTTGCTGTAGTTTGTGTGTTTCTCTAGATTTGAATGTGCTATTTTCCTTCCATCTCTGTAAAAATTAGACTTCTTTTTGCCTGTTTCATTCCTTATATATGTAATTCTTTTTTTAAAGTATCTACTTGTTTATTATGTATACAGTGATATACCTGCATGAAAGAAGAGGGCACCAGATCTCATTATAGATGGTTGTGAGCCACCATGCAGTTGCTGGGAATTGAACTCAGGACCTTTGGAAGAATAGCTAGTGCTCTTAACCTCTGAGCTATCTCTCCAGCCCCTGTAATTCTTACACTTGGATCAAAATTTGCCTTATACAAGATGACTTAGAACATTTTTAGTGTCCGTACTTCCTTGACACTTGATTGTTTGATATTGTTCTATATTAATGTTGTAAATAACCTCCCATGTCATTTCTACTTACTTTTTTTTTTCCTGTTTACTTTCAGCTGGTTGGTGGGGAATTTGATTTGGAGATGAATTTTATTATCCAGGATGCTGAGAGTATAACGTGCATGACAGAGCTTTTGGAGCACTGTGATGTAACATGTCAAGCAGAAATATGGAGCATGTTTACAGCCATCCTACGAAAAAGTGTTCGGAATTTACAGACCAGCACAGAAGTGGGGCTGATTGAGCAAGTATTGCTGAAAATGAGTGCCGTAGATGACATGATAGCAGGTATGGCATGGCCTGATAGAAAACTAAGATTTAAATAATTGTAAGGTTTCATGTATTTCTTTATATTCTACTGTGAAAACAGACTTGTAGAAATTGCCTTAATTTAAAAGAAATAAATAGGAATATATGGACAAATTGTCTTTTATGTTAACTGAAATGTTCAGACTAGAAGAGAAAACAGAATTGTACTGGGCAAACATAATTACATAAAAACATAAGTACATTAGAAAATTATCAGAAAAATAAGCAGTATTTTTTATGATACATAGAACTAAACTACTAACATATTTAAAATATCGCAATATGTAGGTCAGCGCCATTTACCAAGGTACTCCAGCTCCATGCTTCCCAATCTGCTGCACCTGGAACCTAAAGAATCAGCAGAATATATCTTTTGAAACTACCTATTTTTGTCTTCATATTTTTTGGGGACATTTCTCTATTAACTTTTTCCTAGAGTTCTTATTGTGATAAGACACCACAACCAAAGTGACTTATGAATAAAAACGCTTTATTGGGCTTACAGTTTCAGAAGGTAGAGTCCATGATGAGAGAGCAAAGACATGGCAGCAGGAACAACATAGAGCTCTCATCTTGATTTCGGAGTTAGAGGCAGAGAGAGGCACACTAATGGCCCCAGCTGACACACCTCCTCTAACAAGGCCATGCCTGCTAGTCCTTTCCAAACAATTCCACCAAATGGAGGCAAAGAATTCAAATATGTGAGCCTATAGGGGCCAGCTCATCCAACCGCAAAAGCACATATTGTGGAATAGAATATAAAATGTATGTAGAGTAGTTTTAGTTTATTTTGCTTATTGTGTTATTTGAAATAATAATCTTGAAATCCTGGATTTGTTACTGCTTACTCTTAGCTCTCTGCAAGGCGAGTCTCCTCTGTGGTTAAATATGTTTCAATAGAAATATTTTGGCTGATTATCAACAGCAGTTATTTCTAGAAAATAAATACAGCTTGAAAAAAATTAAGTTTTTATTTGGTTTTGTTTGGTTTTTTTGCAAATAGATGTTTAGTCTACATATATTTTGATGTAAAAATATTTACACAATTCTGAAAGTGCTAATTTGACTGTATAACAATATGTTTAGCCCTTACAAATAGTTCAGACCCAGAGAAATTTTAATGCTTTCATATATTGACTTTTAATTTTCAAATTTTCAGAGGAAAACAGCATGAAAGAAAGAAATGAACAGTGAGGTTAACAAGAATGGATTTTAAATTTAAAAGGTTTTCAAAATTTGGTTTTCTTCCTATTTTGAAATTATGTCCAAAGTGGCATGTATTTCTGTTGAGCATGATTTTGGATGAATAATAACATGACTAAAACTAAGATTAAACATGCATTACTTTCAATATTTAGAGTTATTTTGCAGGAATTTGTGTGAGTGTGTGTGTTTGTGTTTGTGTGTGTGGGGGGGTAGTATAGTATAAATTGTTTAGGATATCATATGATCTTTCAATTCTGATAGCTGGGCTTAAGACATTTTATTTTCCCTCTTTTTCTTTTTTTCCCCCCTGAATAAAGTGTCTACTACTTTACAGAATAGTTTTAGAGTGTCCAGAATTATATACATAGTAGTTTATAGTAGTTAGTGGAACTTAATTCATGAGTGCTGTGATAAGAAAGCAATGAGGGCATGTTAAGACAGTCTCTGTTATACCTGAAGTTCTTTAATTCTCTTATCTTTTCTTCTCAGTAGCATTTCCTTCCCAAAGGACCTTATAGCTGAAAGACATGAGAAAAGGGAATGAGTGTCTTGGAAAAAACCAAAAACATATGCTGCTTATGCTTAACTACTTATATTAGAGGAATTAAAATTTGGATACTATACTGAAAGTTTGAAGGAGTACCTGCAGACTATTAAATTCTCATCTTTGAGTGCTATAGTGTGTTAAGTTTATAGAGGTACTCTAAAGTTAATAATTTAACTTATCACTAAAATATGGCTAAATATTTGTAATACATTGATAAAATCTTTTATAGCAGTAATTTTTTCCTCTTTAAAATTTTTGTGGTTGCAAAATTATCTGCCATAATAAAATTAAACTGAACTGCTTAGTTATGGGTCATCTACAAAATATAATCTACAATATATAAAAAAATTAAAAAGTGACTTACTACAAATTTATCTCCTTTATCCTGATTATTGTAAATATAAAGTTGTTTTGCCAAAATCTTTTTATATAAATATTTAAGAAATCTTCAGTGATAGCCATTTCAGCCAAAAGGTTCCAGCTTTTAAGGTTTTTTTTTTTTAATTTTTCTTAGGAAGAAGCCCAGCTTTATGCACTAATATTTAAACACAATTTTATTGTTTAAATAACAAGATATTTTGCTTCATTTAAAGATGTCTCAAAAATGGCATACACATTGTCAAAATTTTACCATAGAAATTGCTTACTCATTGTGCTAGTTAGTAAAAAATAATGAATTACTTATTGTTGATGATAACCATATTGAATTTTGAAATAAATATTTTAATTTTCCAAATTCTAGTCATTAATCTGTGTTTTTGACAATGTAGATTTTATAATCTAATCTACCTTCTTATATTAATTGGTAGTACATTATATATATATATATATATGTCTGTATATTTATATTCACTTGCATATGACATAAGCACTTTAGAATGTGAGATGTATCAATATTTAGTTGTTTAATTTTTTTACAAAAAGTATTGAGAGAATTATTAATCATAATGTATAAAGGTAGTTACCAGACACAAGATTAATTTTTGTCATTATTTGGTGAGTTGTGTCTGTTACACATTCATGAACATTCACATTAGCATAATGAAAATCAGAAACATCATTTTTAAATTAGATCCAGTTGTAGATTAGTGAGTGGCAGTGAGAGAATTCATACTGCCTGCATTTGAGTACTGACTCTGCTGTTCACTGGGCATACATTTTTGGGCAATGTGACTAAGTTGTCTGGGCCATAAATTTATTCAATTTTAAAAGGAGATGATATTTAAAAACTCACAGTCTGGCTTTGAGGATTTCTGATATTAGTACATATAAAGCACTTAGAATAGTGCCCCAAATGGAGTAAATGCTCAAAATTGTTAATTACTTAATAACTAAAAGGTTCACTACTGTGTTTTACTGGTCAGCTGCCAGTTTGAAAATAGCCGGTGTGCAATGCTAAGTCTTGGTACCTTTGAATATTTTTACTTCCCTTTTCCTACTTGTAACATATCTGTGTCTGCATTGTGAAATAAAATAGTCATTCATGAGGACACTTAGGTATTTTAGATTTTTAAATAGAAGTAACATTTGGTAGCTTTCTTCCCCTTCAAAATATAGTAGCTTGACAGATGAGCTCTTGCCTAGAGTGTAGCATAACTTTATTCTCCTCTCAGATCTTCTAGTTGATATGCTCGGGGTTCTTGCCAGCTACAGCATCACTGTCAAGGAACTGAAACTTTTATTCAGCATGCTTCGAGGAGAAAGTGGAATCTGGGTAAGCTGTGGGCAGAGGGAGGAGTCTTCAATACCAGTACATTAGTACTTAATGTTCAACAGATTGTCCCTGGAGAGCCATATATTTGAATTGGTAATGATAACTACTTCCTTCTTAAACCATTTAGTAAATGATTTAAATGCAATTTTCTCAATAGTTACCATACAGTCCATTGATTAGTGTTCTATTAGGTATTATTGCTAACTTGTACAATGACTATTTCTTTCATTGTTTTCTCAGCCAAGACATGCTGTAAAATTATTGTCAGTTCTTAATCAGATGCCACAAAGACATGGTCCTGATACATTTTTCAATTTCCCTGGGTGTAGTGCTGCGGTAAGCTTAAATACACATGTTTATTTTTACCTATTTCTCTGTTATCTGAGTTTACTTGGTGTTCTATTAGTTTGTCCTTTTTAGATTGTCCTATGAATAAAATTGATAAAATCATATTGTATGTGTCTGTGGTTCTTTTGTTGTTGTTGTTGGGGAGGGCGTTGGGGACAATCTTGTTATGTAGCCCTGACTGGCCTCTGCCTCACAGTCCTTCATCAGCTTTCCTGAGGCTGGGATTGTGGATATACATCACCATGTGCCTTGTTTACCCATTATGTTTGGCTTCACAGTGCTTTAGAGCTTGGCCCTTATTCCATTAACACTTTCCAGGGCAGGTTTTCTCAGCTGTAACTATTCTAGCTTCATTAAGAAAATGAAGTCCTACTAAAAACTAGTACAAAGCATCAGAATTAGAAAATTCTGAGGAATGTTTGTCAGTCACATGTGTCTATATTGTGGGAATTAGAGGAGGGGTTTGCAGAACAGTCTGGAGCCTGCTGAACATGCTAGAAATGATACTTCATCTACTATGTATTTCAACAAACAGCATGTGGAGATTATATAACTGAAATAATAAAGTTTTTTTTTTTTAATTTTTTTTTTTTGGGGAAAGGGGAGTTTGACTGTAGTGACTTTGTATTTCATTTAACTGATAATTTACCAAGTTTCATTGTGTTGTAGGCAATTGCATTGCCTCCTATTGCAAAGTGGCCTTACCAGAATGGCTTCACTCTCAACACTTGGTTTCGTATGGATCCCTTAAATAACATTAATGTTGATAAGGATAAACCTTATCTTTATTGGTAAGTAATAAGTAATATGGTTTATTTAGAACTTTTGTCTTTATGTACTTGAATTTTAAAATTAGACACTATCATAAAGCCCATATAGCTAATATTTATTTACTAATGATTCTAGGTATCTTTACATTTGTATTTTCTTTTCCACTTACAGAATAAGAATCAAAGGTAAATCTGTTAGGGGATCATAGGATTACTAATATCTGATGTAGTAGATAAGATACTAGTTCCCACTAGAGTGTATTTACTCTTTCGTTTCTATAAGTATAATTGATATAGGGGTTAAAAATAATAATAGCCAGGAAAGAAATTATTACAAAATAATATTATTTAGTATTCATGTTCTTATTTAGACACACACACACACACACACATATATATATATATATATATATATATATATACTTATTTGATCACTCACATTATTATCAAAATCAGCTCTTTTTTGGTAAGGTCTTTTAACAAGCATAGGAGATTAGAGACTAAGTTGTTATTGACAACATGAACTATGTTGAAATGAGATTGGAATGGGCTAAGTGGAGATGGTCCTTCACAGTAGGTGAAGTCTGCCCAGTAGACATTTTGATCATTAATTTGTTTTATGTCTGTGGTATTTTACACTTAAATATATATAAAAAATTTTCATGGTCATTTTTTGAGTTAAATTCCTAATTTTTTAGTTACCATAAACCTTATGTTTTAGTTTCTATTTGGCCAATGTGTTAAATGTGACTGTACAGAGAATGAAGTTTTATTGTGTAAGGTTTTAGTAGGTGTTGGTATATTTTTTTTAACTAGAGTTTTTATATTCTTGTATTAATACAGTTTTCGTACTAGCAAAGGAGTTGGTTACTCTGCTCATTTTGTTGGCAACTGTTTGATAGTCACATCTCTGAAGTCCAAAGGAAAAGGTTTCCAGCACTGTGTGAAATATGATTTCCAACCACGCAAGGTAGGGCAGAGTAGATGCTTCCCTTGGAGATCATGTCTGTTGTTATTCACCTATCCCAGTGCTTTGCTTTGACTTCTGTAATATTCTTTAGTTTTTCTCCTGACTTCAGTGCTTTTCTATTTCCTGTGATTTTTTTTATCTTTGTGAGAGGTCTTTTAACCACTTGTGTTGTTTCTCTCACACTTGTTCATTCTCCAAGTCTGATCTAATTCTTCCAGGAAGTATGTGCTGAATATTTTACAGAGTGCTAGACCTATGGGAACTAGGGATGTGATGGTGGACAAAAGCATAAACAATCTCACTTTTTTTTTTTTTTTTTGCTACTTACATCTTACTGAGGATTTTTATTCAGTTTCCTAATTGCTTCTACCCTTATTCTTCAGTGCTCTGTTTCTTGGCTTTTCACCACCTGTGAGATGTTGCCACTTGGGTGTCTTTCCACTTCCAGACCTCAGAACGTAAAACATCGAGTTTCCTTTCTCTAGGTCCACATCCACATATGTGCTGAAATCCTCTGGTTTAGATGTCTGCCTTATAATGATTGGGTCATGTTCTTCATCTTCTTTTTGATTACTTTCTAGTACTATGTATTATGTCTCTGAAATACATTTATTTCCTTCTAAAATTTCATTATTTGCTGCTTAACTTTTTCACATTGTTTTCTCTTCATCTTCAATGATTTATTTCTTTCCTAAACTATTTTATACACTAATACTAGACTTATCACCCTGATGATATTCATTTTCTTAAGCTAGTGATTTACTTTTCAGTAACTACAAAATAAATTAAAAGTTTTATCCATGTGAGTGAATTAGTTTTACTTGTTCAGACAGTCCTAAGTCAGACCTATCAGATTGTCCTACTTCACGCAACATTTCTGTGCTATCTTTTCTGGGTTCCCTCCTTCCCTGACTGGGGGCCAACCAATGAGATATATGCGTGCTTAGGCAAGCTCTGTATCAAAGAGCTGTACCTCCACCCATCTCTCTTTATATATATTATTTTCAGATATAATTAATGCCACTCTTTTTAGAATTATTTTTTAAATAACTTTATGCCCATTTAGTGAGTGTTGAGACTAAGATCTGTCTGGATTTATTTATGGATTTATTTTTTATTCTCTCAAATGACTGACAGTATTGAATTCAGTAGAATACCAATAAATTGGGTAGCTATATAAAAATGTGACTTAAACAGGCTGGAGAGATGGCTCAGAGATTAAGAGTACTGACTTTTCTTCCAGAGGACATGAGTTCAACTCCCAGCACACACATGGCAGCTTACAACTGTATTTAACACCAGTTTCAGTGGATCCAATACCCTCACACAGACACACATGCAGGAAAAACAAAAAGAAAAAATTTATAACTTTAATAAATAAAAAGGGCTTTTGCTTTCTAAAGACATAAGTTCCATCAATCTAGGTCAGTTGTTCTCAACTTGTGGATTAAGACCTCTATAGAGGCCGTATATCAGATATCCTGCATATCAGATATTTACATTACAATTCATAACAGTAGCAAAGTTACAGTCATTAAGTAAAAATGAAATAATTGTGGTTGGGGGAGAAATTATAATGAAGGATCACAGCATTAAGAAGGTTTTGAGAACCACTGATCTAGATAGAAATAGAGATTATTAGACTTGCAAATTTTAGGTATATATATTTTTGACAAATACTATAGTTTCCTTTTTATTGAAAATAGTTTTCTTTTCATACATTATATTCTGATCATGGTTTCCCCTCTTCTAACTCCTTCCATGTTTTCCCACCTCCCCATCCACCTCAAAGCATAAGAATTTCTAAAGCATGAGAATAACATAAATTAGCTAGATTTTAAAAAGCAAACAGGTGGAATTGTTAAGTGAAGTAAAGGCAGTTCAGTCCATTTGCTCACATTTTATTTACTTTGTTCCTATTTGTTTATGAAAACACACTTCTGTTTCTCTTATCATTTTAAATACAGGGATTGCAAAGGGTCTTGGGTAGAGTAGGGCTCAGGGACTGATACAGCTTCAAAAAAATTTTTTTTTTGCAAAGATTCTAATAAACCTTGGAAATGAAAGTCATAATTATAATTATTTGACCTTATTTTTCCTTATTTTAGAATATCTAAATCATCTAATTTTTTTCTTTAATTTTCTAGATGTGTAGTTACATTCTTATTATGCTTCAGTTAGGGAAAACTATACCTCAGTAAGTGGGTTACTGGCCTTTTCTAAAAAGACATGCACACTAAAACTTTTGTTTGCCCAGCTGCACTGCTGAAGAAGTGTTTGACCTTGTAAAAATGAGTGTACCCATTAGCATGTTACCTCATTTGTAGAAAGTGTTCAGTGCATAGCTTGTAGCGATATTTGTGTAAATATTATGTTGTAATTTTTCTTATTTATTATCTATTTTCTTTAGTTGTAATGTGTACCTCAGGAATTCTTAGCATATATATTTTTCTTACTTCTTGTTGTACACTTTTATATATCAATTTTTGGGTCTCAGATTACATGTAAATCACAGCATATATGATTAGTGTCAGTATGTGTATGTATGGAGAGTACTCAAGTTCTGTTACTGTCTTGAACTTAAAAATATGTCAAGCATTGGAGTCCTTTGAAATGGTAAAAACTCATTTGCATCTACTACATTTTTATGGTCTCAAGAAACAGAAAAATAGATATAACTTAACTTAGATTAACTTACCCAGTAATTTATACATTCATGTATTCATATGTCTTATTTATTTTATTTATGATCCAAAATAAATTGTTCGTTTAAAAACTATAGACCTGATCATCATGTTTTATTGAATAAGTTAATGGCACCTAGCCATTTAAGTGAAGTAGTAGACACCATTGAAAACTCATAGTTTTCTTACATAGTGCTTCTATCAGTGCCACTGGTTAACTACTCCTCCCCTCCTTTAACTTATCAGTGCATTTGTCTTCTTAGTTCAGGCTCTTCCAGTTTCCTTCTCGAAGCTTTATAGGCTTATCTGCATCCACACTTGTCTGGCAGCTACATTTCCATGCTGTTGCCAGTTATTTTTCTAAGCTATGATCACCATCTCATGTTTCTCACAAGCTTTAGGAATAAACCATTATACAGAAAGCAAAAGGCCAGTTTCCTACAGATGTTGCTGCATCTAAATACTGAGGAAGTTTTCATCAAACCTCTGTGTGTTCTTTTGCTTGCAACCTTGTTTCCCTCCTGTTCATCCCACATTTCCTTTTCATCCCAAGTGTTCGATGTGAAGTTTTTCCACTCATAGTGATTTTTCTATGATTGCCTTCAAATGTTGTGTGTCTTTCTCAGTTCCTAAGCAGTCACTTCTTTTTCTATTTATCAGTGTTGGAGACTGAGAGTTCCCTGACCTCTTCTTTCACCAGGGACATAAGAAATGGGAGGAAGGGGCATGAGTTGTAAACTCCTTGAGATCTTTTGTAAGAAAGTACAAAGGCTGTGACTGTGTTTTAGACATTTGACATCTTACTTGTTGTATTGCAGTGGTACATGATCAGCATTGTCCACATCTACAACCGATGGAGGAACAGTGAGATCCGTTGTTATGTCAATGGCCAGCTGGTATCTTACGGTGACATGGCTTGGCATGTAAACACAAATGATGTAAGTTTAAATTCTTAAATGTATTTTACAGTATGTTCTCTCACTGTAATATAAGTAATGGCTATTTGGTAGAAACATGCAAATTTCTGTTTGAAAGGTTTTATTTATATTTTATTCTTAAATTAATTAATTTATACTTATATAATTTATATTTAATTCTTAAATATAGTATGCAATTGTTTCAGACACATGATTTAATGATATTTAAAAAAATAAAAATAGAATGAGGTTATGTGGTACCCTGGGGTCAGGTGATATAGGTACCTCATTTGCAAATATAGGCCTGGGCTTGCATCTGACCCAGGACAAAAAGCCTCCCAAGTTTATATTGAAAATATTTCACATCTGGGTGGGCATGGTGGTACACACCTTTAATCCCAGCACTCAGGAGGCAGAGGCAGCTGGAATTTGTGAGTTTGAGGCCAGCCTGGTCTACAAAGTGAGCTCCATGACAGTCAGAGCTACACAGAGAAACACTGCCTCAAAAATCCAAAAAAAAAACAAAACAAAACGAACAAACAAACATAAAAGACTCAATCTGGCTGCAGTGCTTAGAAATGCTATAACAGAAAAGGACTGTGAAACAGAGGGCATATCACCCTCAGGATGATCTGTCATCATAACACAGAGATACTTGCTTCACTTTGTGGGTCTGTGTTGGAGCAGGTGACACTGGATCTAGATAGAGAAGTAAAGCATGGTTTGCAGTGCTGAAAGTTATCTTTGGTGCCAGTGATACACAACACTTCTAATATACCTGGTTGTGTGTGGTTGTAATAGTAATGACTTGTTTTTAAGAAAAACAACTAAAATCTACTTCTAAATTTTGTTTGCATCTCCTTTAATTTTAATCTCTTTGAGGGCAGGGGTTATGTTATATTCTCTTGTTCTGTTTCCTCATAAATGAATAAGACTGTTAACATTGTCTAGTCTATATGTAGATCAGTGGGTGACAAGCTGTCCTGCCCCAGCCAAGTTGACTTTACCTTATTTTTGTATGATCTGGAAGCTAAGATTCTTGGATTTTCACTAAGAATATTTTTAAATAACACAACAGCAGAGCAAATCAATATGAATATGCACAGAAGATACATGGAACATGCGGAATTTAGAAAGTTCTTGCCTGTGCCTTAACAGGGGAAGCTTGCTTTACTGCCCAACAGACTCACTGGGGGAACCATAGGCAAATGAGAACATAGAAATAGGATTCTGCTTCTCATCCACTGATGTTGCAGGGGAATGTCGTCTCTTTATTACTAACATAAAGGAAGCTCCTGTTTTTTGTTGACCAACATTATCTGAAAAGACAGTATTTAAAACAACAACAACAACAACAGTAAAAGAGACAGAAGATTTTGAATTCTGTGATAGTACTTCAAGAAATGGAGAAGCCTGGGCATGTACACATTCTTTATGTAGTAGTAACTTTAGTTTCCACAATTTAAATTACACTTGCATGTTTAATGATGAGTTCTTGTTTTGTTTTTATTATTCCATTCATATTACTTTTTGTTATTGTATGAGGCACAAATGGGATTTCATATTTGATAGATCTGTTTGTCTACTAATTGATTTCTCTGGCTCTGTCTAGATTGATAGCTGAATATTGGTGTGCTTATTAGAATCAATGTGTGGAATATCCTGCGGGAGGACATTGGACAGTAACTACAGTTTCTGGCGTCAGTGTTTGGCATTGAAAGGATGTAGATGTGCCATGCCTTCTAGATGGGAAATTGTTTAGATAGACAGTGTTCTGAGCAGATTGAATCATTATTGTGTGTTTGCTTCTGTATAATCCCTACTCATAGAAGAAGAAACTGATTTTCTTCATCATTGCTGAATTAGTGTAGAAAAAGAGGGTGGTAAATCCATGTGGAGAAATGAAGTAGAATTTTTACAAAATTAACACTATGGATTTATAGTTAAGATTTGATAAAAGTCATTCTTTTGATTCACTTTAACCTCTCTAAATTTGAGCAGCTGTGAATATCAGCAATTTAAAATTAGCTTTGCTTCAGTGAACAAATTATAATTTGTCTTCTGATGTATAGAATTCAGTTATAAACAACTATAAACTCTTTGCCTTTAATGTTACAATTTGTAAAAGTGGTCAAGTCTGAGGTTGTGATGGATGGTGTGTGCTTAACTCCTACTTAACTGACTTTATTTTCTCTAAAACTTGTTCATTGACTTATTGAAATACCTGAAAAACAGTTTATACAATGCTTTTCACTATTATTGGTATCTTAAAATATGTCTGTTAATGAAGAAATGCATTCTTAAATGTTCTGTCATTACAAAATAACGATTCATTTTTTGTGACTTTTAAAAATAGAGCTATGACAAGTGCTTTCTTGGATCTTCAGAAACTGCGGATGCCAATAGGGTATTCTGTGGCCAGCTTGGGGCCGTGTATGTGTTCAGTGAAGCTCTTAACCCGGCACAGATATTTGCAGTTCATCAATTAGGACCTGGTTATAAGGTAGGAATGGCCACATTATTACAAATTCCCTACAGAGGTTTTGTTGTATAGTCTGTTGTAACATTGTAGATTTTTGTGAAAATCTTTGTTCAGTATGGGTCAATGTCACCCCAACTTTTTGAACCTTACTATGATGCTCCTTTTTCTCTGCCCTTTCTGTTTTTAACTATTGTCATTTCATGAACTTTTTATTTTTCATAAAGGTGTTCTGGTATTAAAGACATACCTTTAGCTGTCAATTCTTAAAAAATTATTTTCTAACAGTATATTGCTTATTAAAGTGGTATTTGAAATCTCAGATTTTGAAATATGTACATTATATTACAAACATAGAAAATGATTTATTATATTATGTACATATATATGTTTTTAATATATATAATAATGACGTTTTGAGGTCACAGAGGTTAAGAACACTGGTTGCCCTTCCAGAAGTCCTGAGTTCAATTCCAGCAATCATGTGGTGGCTCACAACCATTTGTAACAGAATCTGATGCCCTCTTGTGGCATGCAGATATACATGCAGGTAGAACACTCAGAAATGCATACATACATAAACAAATCTTTAATAAAAATGACATGTTGAAAGGGGTACAATGGAGAAAAGAGTTACATATTTAGAGGAAGAAGCAGTGTCCAATGCTCTGTCCTGTTGAGATCATTCATTTTATGCATCTACATTTACTTGTCCCTTACATTTGGTAAAGAATAGTGTAATAGATGTACTCTGTCACAAAACCACTGATGCTGACTTATCATATTATCCTGATTTCTATTTAGCTTTTGAAATAGATGCATTTTAGGCAAAATGCAGTATTGACACCTATGAAATAGTTTTTAATAAGTACACTTGGTATGTATGGCTAAATTACTTAAATCACATTTGAATTTGTACAATTTCAGACTATTTGGAGGGGAGATAAAATTATACATTATAAATCAAAGTTGATAATGTTTGAGGAGAACATCTTGTGTTGCTGCTTTTTTAAAGTTTAAAGTTTAAATTTACGGGAAGATTGGGAAGAGTAATACTAAATAATAAAATATTTTTTTAAACCTTTTTACATTCATATTTATGTTTTATTGTTTTATGTTAGACATGTAAGTAACAAAATTATTCTTTTAAAAAGATCTGTTTGTTTCTAGTGACTTTAATAACCAAAATACTAAAAAGAGTCTTGCTGTTTTATGTCACAGTGCCATTACATGCTGCTATCTTGTATCCATTTTGTTTTGTTTCAATAGGCCTAGATATGAATTGGTGTTAGTATAGCCACTTTTCCCCTATACCAATCCCTCCCCTTTTCCCCTTTTATTGAAAATAGATTCCTTTCTCACATAATATAGCCTGATTACAGTTTCCCTTCCCTCTGTTCCTCTCAATTTCTCCTCCCTTCCCCTCCCTTTTGGATCCACTCCCTTTCTGTCTCACATTAGTAACAAACAGGCTTTATGGGATAATAATTAAAATAAAAGATAAAACAAAAACTAGGTGGATGAGATAAATGAACAGAAGGAAAAGAGCCCAAGAGAAGGGGCATAAGTCTCAGAGATCCACTTGATTACACAGTCAGAAATCCCATAAAAACACTAAACCTGGAAGCTATAATGTAAGCACAGAGGACCTGGTGCAGACCCATGCAGGCCTTGTGCATGCTGCCTCAGTCTCTGAGTTCATATGTGCTTTGATCATGTTGATTTAGAGGACATTTTTTTTTTCCTGTCCTCTATTCCTTCTTCTCTTCTTTGGATTTCCATGAGCTCTGAGGGGAGGGATTTGATGGAGACATCTCATGTAGGGCTGAGTGTTCCAAAGTTTCTCACTTTCTGCATAATATCTGGCTGTGGGTCCCTATATTTGTTCCCATTTGCTGCAGAAGGAAATTTCTCTGCTGATGGCTGAACAAAGTGCTGATCTATGAGTATAATAGAATGTCACTGGGAGTCATTTTATTGCTAGTTTTTTTTTTAAAAAAAAAAAATAGTATTTGGTTTTACCTTAGATCCCTAGGCTATCTAGTGTGTCAGGTCCGTGGTCACCCAAGCAGTGTTGGGTATGAGTTCCATCTCATGAGTGGACATTAAGTCAAATCATGTATTGTGCCACCATTGCCCTAATGTATTTTGCAGTTGATCCACTGGTTTGAAGCTGTGTTGCTATTTACATTTATTTTTTGGTAGCATGCAGAGTACCTTCCTGTACCAGTGTTGCTAGAAGGCAGTGATGAAGGCTCTATGTAGCTACCAGTTCAACTTCTCCATGTTCAGTAAGTTGTGTAGGTGTTGTCTTCAGCAATAGGACCTTGGTGTCAGTTTATAGAGAGCAACCTATAGTTTTGGCAACAGCATGAGTAGTTTGAGGATTTCCGTAGGACCACATTAGCTAAAAACTCAATTAGATGTAACCAGTGCTGGTACTAGAAACTTCATTTAGTGACAAGAGATGGCCAGTTGGGATTCTGTGTCCCCATTATTTGACGATTTTATGTAGACCACCTTCATGTATATAAATATTTTAGTAAGCTTCTACTATTGTAGATTTCAGTACTACCTTTCAAATGGCTTAATGTTAGCTGTCTCTTCCCATATTCCCTCCCTCAACTCTCATTCCCCTCCTTATCCCCCATCCTCGTTCCAGCCCCCTCATCATCCATCCTTACCTATCTATTCAGTTTCCCTTTCCTAACAAGATCTGTCTCTCATAGCACCTTACTCTATACCTAACCTCTATGTTTCTACATATTATAGCTTGGTTATTATTGATTTAACAGCGAATATCCCCATAAAAGCAAATGCATTCCATATTTGTCTTTCTTGGTCCAGGGTACCTCATTTGGAATGATTTTTCCCTCTAGTTCCACCCATTTACCTGCAAATTTCATGATTTTATTTTCCTTTTTTCTCTCTATTTGATTTCTTGTTCTGCTTTGTGTTAACTTTGCATGAGAGTCTTAATATGGTTTAGAATGTTTCTAGTCTTCTGTCTTCCTTTGTCTTGATCATAAAATATTTTCATTAGCTTTCTGTTTTTATGGACACTCTCTTTCTCTCTCTCTCTCTCTCTCTCTCTCTCTCTCTCTCTCTCTCTCTCTCTCTCTCTCTCTCATATGTATGAAAGTTTGCTTGTATTTATGTATGTGCACCATGTGTATGCCTGGTATCCACAGAGGCCTAAAGAAGGCATTGGTCCCTTGGAACTGAACTTGCAGATGTTTCTGAGCTGCTGTTGGGGTACTGAGAATGAACTTAGGACCCCTGCAAGAACAGCAAGTGCTCTTTACTGATGAGCCATCCCCCCCACACACACACTGTGAAGTAACAATTAAGCACTAATTAAATGATATTAAATACAGTGACAAAATATAAATAAAGGTGAGAAGTTGAAAAATAATGTAAACTATAAATCCAGTATCACTATTGTAAGCAAATTTCAGAATCAATAGGAGCTTCCTGGCAGCACATAAGGCAAAGGGTGAGATCTAAGTGTTAGGTTCTTCTACTCAGAAAGGAGCCAACATTGTGTTGAACAGCTTTGCAAATTAGAAATTCCTCATTTGGCTCTTTTTTGACATGCTCTTTTATAACAGTGGTAAAAATTAGAAGGAGCCCTAAGTAATTGTGTTCTTTCTACATGTATATAGAGAGTCAAGGGCCTATACTAAAATTTGACATATACACAAGAAATACCTCTAATTGTGGGCATGTCTTGAGAAATTATCATATTAAGTTGTAAAAGTCTCTAACCAACTGAGCCTTTGTTAATGGAGATTGTAAATTAATGAGCACAGTTGAATTTTCTCAATTGGAAATACAAAGCATAGTTATTATTCAGCACTTTGTATATGCAAAACTCTTTGATGTTGACAGGTTTTTTAAATAGAAATTTAGATAATATAAAGAAAGAAAAGATGCAAATGAGACCCAGCCACATCCTGACAGGAACATTCACATACTTCACCCTAGTGTCTTGATAGTGAGCAAAGTCACTGCTTGCAGGAGAGCTGTAGTTAGACTGTTCAGAGTGTGTAGGATATAACAGTTAGTTGACTCTCATGGTCCTATGTTACACATGAACACTTTGATACAAGAGCACATTGTATGGTGAGGGCCTTACCTCTCATTCCCATTACTTTTGGACCCTTACTCCTATATCTTTTTGCACCCCTAAAAGGGGAGTTTCCTCCTTTTTTTCATTGTGACACATCATTGTTACCTATAGAGTTCACATTTAAGAACTACATTATCATCTTAGAAAAAATTTGCAAAGGAAAAATTGTCACAGTGTTGTAACTAGGGATATATCTTTGTGTTTAGCTGTGTTCATAGCTGTTCATGTGGGCTGCAGCAGCCTAGCATCTACTTTTATGTCACACACACAAGCATGACTTTGTTAATCTCTATAAAATACATAAACCACAAATGAGAAAAAAAAACACTATTTTTATGAAACTGGCTCAAATTTATTAATATAATTAGCTTTAGTTGCATCCACTTTCCTACAGATGACAGTTTCATTCTTTTTATGGCTAAATCAAGGAATTTCATTGTATATATGTGTCACATTTTTCTATCCATTATCCTATTGTGACACCTGGGTTTGGCTCCATAACTTAGCTACTGTGACTAGAGCTGTAGTGATCACTCATATGCAAGTGTCACTGTGACGTGCTGACTTGGAGTCCTCTGGGAGAATACCCAGGAATGGTATAGCTGGGTTATAGTGTACAGCTGTTTTTTATTAGCTAAGTAACATATATGGATTTTTATAGTAGTTGGACTGTCTGCTTTTAGGCCAGAATCATGCTTTTTTTTTTAAACTATGGCTATATTAGAACTTGATATAGATAGGAACATTATTCCTTTTCTTTAATTTTGCTTTGTTTTACTTTTGAGTAACTTTTGTTTGTTTGATCTCTTATTGGAATGTCTAATATGTTAGGCGTAAGTGAAAGTGACAGAAAAGTATATCTGAAGTAGTAATGTGAAAATATTTCAGGTGTAATAGAGCTAAAGACCTTAGTAACTCCACTTCAAATAAATTTAAAGAGCTCAAACACTTGAAGCAGTTTCAGATAGAAATGGAACAGCTTGCATGGGGCTACTGCAAGTGCAGAATGAATAAGTGTTGAAGAAGAGATCGCTGGAGATGGCTGAGACACAACACTGAGGAGCATAGCAGCTTGTGAAGAGTGGAGCTGGACCAGCAGCTGGAAGAGATGAACAGGGAGTTCACTTTGGTGTATGCATATGCTATTGTTAAGTGTTCTTGTGCTTAAGGAAACTGTAAGAATGGTTTGTCTGGTTTTTGTGTGATGGCTCCAGTAACTGTATGGTTAGTGCCAAGCCAAAGAAGGAAAGGAGGTGAGGAGACAGAAACACAAGACCTTTGTGGAGGAGAAATGTGAAAAATAGGTTGAGCATTTTCTCTCACTTCACCACTGGGATGACAGCCAGAGACACCTTTTGGATAGTGTCCACCAAGTATGAGAGGAGACAACCAACTAAGGCTTCATCCTGGAAATGGAACAGACAAGTGTGCTCCTACCATCCTATATTGATGCAGTTCATCTGGCATCGGGCCAAGAGCCTGGAGTCATACCATACTTCTTATCTAATAGGCCAGGAGAGAACACAGGAGGAGCAGCTCAAGTAGCTGGGGCCTGCAGACTGGACACCGTGGAAGTCTACCAGTCCCTCCCTGCAGAATTCCACAAGTACTTCAAGGGAGAACCTATAAATGCTGCAGGAGCCATCATTAGGATTTATTCTATTGGTGCCAAATACCATGTGCAGTGCTGCATCTGCTCTGGCCTCTGGTCCCCCAACTCCAAGACCAAGCTAGACAAGGAAGGGAGGAGGCAGGTTCTGGGGATCTCTTCCTGGTAGCTATCTGAAAGGCAGGTGATAATAAAGAAGTCAGTTTGTGATTCTAGCCACTGCCATCACTGGCTTACAGGCCTCTGTGAGGCCAATCTCCTGAAAAGGAAACCCTGATACCATATCTCCAGCTTCCAACTTTCTCCACTTCTGTTCCTGACACCATAGCCAGAATACCTGCACAGTGTCTTAGCTGGCCCTGTCCCAAGCTATTATCCATCTCTGCTTTGAGTGAGATGACTCAACTACCTGCATTTCTAATTCCCTTCTGTGTTGTGTCCAAATCCTAGGGAAGGAGAGAAATCACAAGATAAGCACCCAGGTTAGGGGCATGTGTCCCTACAAAGGAGGATTGGTCCCTCATGGTCTGTGTTCCATGTTTTATTTTTGTCCAGCCTTCCCTTTGGAAACTAGGCAGTGATGTTCAATAAACAATTTCAGATGCTCAAATAAAACAAGAACCCCACAAAAAGTCAATCAAAAACAGATAAACATAAACAAACAAACAAACAAAAAGCAAGACAGAAAAATGAAGAGCCAAAAGTAAAGGAAACCCTTGTAAATGAGAGAAAATTGGAAATTGATTGAGGAAGTAATGGTTTGGAAAAACCACATTAGGAAAATCATAGAGATGAAGCAAAGTATTTTTTTAAAGTTATGAAAGAAAAACACCCTTACATGCCAGAATTCATTCATGAAAGTCTCACTAGGTATGAGAAATGAGAAGATTTAGGAGAAATGTTGGCACCAGCACACTTCAGTGACCAAAGTGGGAAACATGGATCATTAGGACTGAGCCCCAGACACAACAAATAAAAGGTGTAGATGAAGTAAAATCTTCTCTCTCCTGATTTCTCTTAAATGTACACAGTTGACTAAAGCAAACTTCTTTCATGTAAAATTGATTTATGTCACACAGAAAAATGCTAACAGAACACTAGAGGGGGCTAGAAATGGTCTCATTTGGTGAATAGTTTCCATATTTTAGTGTCTAGAAATAAATGATTTGAGATTGAGTATAAGTCAGTAGCTCACTTGACCTGAGTAAAATCACAGTTACATGATTTTTTTTTCTTGAGCTTTGTAAATAAATACCAGACATTTCCTCATAGCACATGCTCACACCTCTCTTTCAAATCAAAGGTAGCAGTTACACAATTGAAAGGATCAGCAAAATAAGAGGTGTCAGGTAAACTAAATACAAACAGGAACAGTTACTATTCCATTCATTTATTGTTTCTGTAAATATTGCATAAGTGAGCATGAGAAATTTACTGGGTAAATAACTCATATCCTCTGCTATAATATAAAAGAAGATTTTTATTTTTAAACAGGACCTGACTGTGTAGCTCTGGCTGGCCTGGGAACTCATATGCTGGTATTAAAGGCATGCACCATCATGTCTGGTAATTTTAGTGAAATCCAGGGAATGGAACACATGGCCTTCCAGGGTGGTCAGCATTTAAGTGGACCAACACAGCTAGGAGGCTTTTTGAATGTTCTTTGTGAAGATGAGCATGGTGTAACTCTATGAGTCCTAGGAAAAGCAGCTGTTGTCACTAGTATAGTAGTAGAGATATCAGGAGCTGTGCTGTTGGTTGGGAATTTTGGAGTTTTGATACATTATGTCTACATCCACAGACATTCTGTAATTACTACAAAAATGAATGATGATACTTGTGAAAGAAACTATAGAGCTTTGATCTATATGTGTGTACATTGAATATATATATATAAATATATTATATACATATACATAGAAATTCACGTTTCTTTCTGTTTGAGGCATTTCTGTAAGTTATGCCTCTTACATTCTTATAACACTAAATGATTATTCAGTCTGACTTTTAAAATTCCAGTCTACTAAAAGAACCATCCTTCCAGGACACTACAGACAGGTCAAAAATCTTCGCTTATAGTAGAAGAATCAGTTTCTGTAATTGCTTAATAATGGCAAATGAGACCTAATTTGGAGTGTCTTTTTGTAGTGAGTGTCATTTTATTAAATGGCAAGACTATTGGACATTGTACCAGTGATTCCCTGTTTTAAAAATTTATGAAATGTTACAGTAATTATGAGGCCAGTACTTGGTACAGTAGGTAAACTGATATATGTCATTAGCGTAATACCTTTACATTTTATTGATTCATCATTTTCTGCTATGTTAAAATACTAGCTTCATTGCATGCATTGAAATTTCCTTTACTAACTTTGCCATTTATTGTCAAACTTGTGTCCATAATCCTTATTCTCTCCAATAATCTGACATGTTTGAGGGTGATAGTATTGATTGTAGGGAATTCAATTGAAAAAATTCAATATATTTAATATTTATTAAATTAAAGAAGTATTCTAAGCTTTGGGGATTAATATGATTGAGCTTATATTCTTTTATGAAAATATAATTACATCCCTAAACATTTACAATTAAAGGTTGTTGTGTGTATTAGAAAGGAAATATAATATATGTATGATCAAAGTTTTATGCTAGGATGATTAATTCCAGCCTAAAAGATTTAGGAAATCTTACAGAGAAGGAAGATTTTTAAGAGTTCTTAGGATATAAGTTGGTGTCAGAGGCATCTGAGATAGAGGACATGATTGACAGAATGGAAACAAAGGTGTGCAGGATATATATGGATAGACCCACAATTAGGCATGACTTTGTTTTAGAACACTTAGTGGGAAGATTAGTTTTATAATGAAGCCCTAGGATTCTTTTGATAAACTTAAATTGTTGAAGGCTTTGAGTATTCAAGTACTAAATTTGGATCATGGTTTTTGCTAAAGTAGTATTTACTCCAAATTTGTAGCAAGGAAATAAACTGATCAGATTATATGCTTTTCAAAGATAGGGTTTGAGATACAACTTTTAGAATCTATATGATTTTTAAATGGCCCAGAATGGATTATATATTGTGCTTTAAAGGGAAGTTGTAAAATACAGAGCTAGCACTAGAACATACTTATTGAATGTTGCCGAATTACTATAATATTCTTTCAGCAATATTCGGTATGTGTTATGGGGAGAGTAATATGTATTGTCTTTTTTTTTTTTTTCATTTTTTGAGACAGGGTTTCTCTGTGTAGTTTTGGTGCCTATTTTGGATCTCACTCTGTAGACCAGGCTAGCCTCAAATTCACAGAGATCCAACTGACTCTGCCTCCTGAGTGCTGGGATTAAAGGCATGCACCACCACTGCCCAGCACATGTATTGTGTTTTATCTAAATGTGGCAGCCAGGTATGGTGGTTCACACCTCTGAACCCAGCACTAAGGAGGTTGAGCTAGGTGAATTGCTGCAAGTTTGAGGCCAGCTTTTCTCAAAAAGCAAACAAGCAAACAGAATGCCTATATTCTTGAAGTTAGTAATGCTTTCTGGAGGTTCGTATTACAAATACCATCCTGCAACTTTTGTGGCAGTTAGACTTAGCTTTTTAGTTAAGCAGCATGTTAGTACATTTTCTGATATCTACATTAGGTAAATGGCCCAATTTAGGTGTTTATGGTCTATTAAATGATGTCCTGCCTCATTAGATTATTTTACAGATAATCTGGATATACAGGCTGCCTGTATAATGTTATATCCCCTTGTATGTACATTATATTAGTATGCCATCTGGCTTCCAGATTATGATCTTCTTGTCTTTTGAGTACTGGAATTTTAGGCATTTATCCCAACATACCTGAAAACTTAATGTAATAAGTTTTTATATTTTCAAGGTTTTAGTTATTAGTTTTTCAAACTTCTCTTCAGTAAAAAGATCTATTGTGTATATAAATTGATACTCAAAGTTCTCTGTGATCTTAAGGCTTTATGAGTAAAAAATTGTGGATCAGTTCATTTATAGTTATTAGTATCTAATAATAATAATAATAATAATAATAATAATAATAATAAAATCCTGTATTAGATACTGGGGTAAATGCTGAAAGATCAGAGAGAGACAAAGGAACAAGCCACATCTTACCTCTAGGACTCCTTAGCCTGAAAAAGCCTCTAGCCAAATTAGTTTCCTCAGCCCAAAAGCCTTTAGTTCCTGTCTCTTCATGCCTTATATACCTTTCTCTGCCCATCATATTACTTACTTCCTATTGCTGGGATTAAAGGCGTGTGACTTCTCAAATACTGGGATTCAAGGTGTGAGATCTCAAGTGCTGGGATTAAGGGTATGTGTCACCACTGCCTGGCTCTGTTTCTCTCCTAGACTGAGTCAATCTCATGTAGTCCAGGATGGCTTTGAAATCATAGAGATCCAGACGGATCTCTGCCTCCCAAGTGCTAGGATTAAAGGTGTTTGCCACTATTGCCTGGCCTCTATGTTTAATCTAGTGGCTTGTTCTGTCCTCTGATCTTCAGCCAAATTTTATTAGGGTACACAGTATATCACCACAGGTGAACAAATGTATCACCATTAATTATTAAACACAAAGGCTAGTTTATAAAAATAATATTTTCTTTCCAAGCTTTATTTTGATAACAAAAATTTGTACCAGTATATAAAAGAGACCACAGGTAATATTGTTAAAATATGTTTGATGATCCATAATAATGGGTTAGAGTAAACTGGTTATTTGCAAGCTGCTCTCAAAACTCTACTGGAATTGCCCATGGAGTACCATCTCAGCAGAAAGGAATATGCTCACTTATATTTTAGAGTCCATGAAAATCAGACTGGATTCTTTTGATATTTCATATAAAAATAATGCTTTATGGGTTTACTATGGGATTGAACACTGATATGATTTTAAAGTTATGTTGTGTGTTATTTGATCATGGAAATTGAAGCCGGAGATCCTGTGGGTCAACTTAATAGAGGAAATTTAGAGGGTGTAAGTTGCTTCATGTCAGCCGGGCGGTGGTGGCGCACGCCTTTAATCCCAGCACTCGGGAGGCAGAGCCAGGCGGATCTCTGTGAGTTCGAGGCCAGCCTGGGCTACCAAGTGAGCTCCAGGAAAGGCGCAAAGCTACACAGAGAAACCCTGTCTCGAAAAACAAACAAACAAACAAAAAAAAAGTTGCTTCATGTCTTCTATGCTGTCCTTTAACATCATTTACTGACTTGAGGTATCTTTCAACACTTCAATCTTTAGTGAAGGCTAGCTGCCAATATTATTTTAAGGAACGATTATTATGTAACTTAAAATTGATTAAAAATACTGTTAAAATGGATGATGTATGCCATGTAATAAGTAATAATGTGTTTATATAATACATTAATATTCTTTGTGCATGAGTATATGAATAAATGAATGCTAACTAATTCATTTTGTAAAACAAGTCCTTCTGTTCACTCTTCTTTCTGTGTGATGTCATTTATTTTCTTGGATATTGTTGCTGTAGGTTTTATATGATATAATGTGCTGTGACAGGGAATTCATTCATCATCTCTTAATTGTACTTTCAGTGTATGCAGGGCCTAAAAAGTTGGATATGCCAGTTCTTACTTTTGAAGAATTATTTACCAAAATATAGCAACATTATCACCAGTTTAGTGTATAAAGCAATAGGTAAATATGGGGAACAGTGACTTGGAATTCTATGTAACTCATGGAAAACTGTGAAAGTTGTCTAACTGAAGGCACCAACTAAATTTGATTGCTTCTGACTTGAACTCAGATTCTCAGAGGAGACTTTGATACATTTAAGTGGTTGAAATTAAATTTAAATTTAGAATGTTAGAAATATATGTGATCTTACACTGTTTACCTATTTTTTTCAGTCTGTTTTGTATTTTCTAGTAAGTATTTATATTATCCAGATATGTTTCTTTTATTTTGCATAAAACCAATACATATGACATCATTGGAATAAGAAGCCACTGTTCTATTTCAGGTCTTCTCACTGTAGCATGCTAATAGACAATGTGAGGTCTCATAGGAATGATAATGTGTAGCAACAATACTTACTGTACATTATCTGTGTAGACAATTTCTATAATATATTTACTTATATTTTGATATATAAGTAAAGATATATATATATATATACATATATATATACATATATATATTTGTATTTTTTCCAGGAAATATGAGACTAAAATTAAGTTCTAATTTTATAAATGTTATCATTTATTTAGAAAAATTATTAAATACAGATCTAATTTGAAAGTTCTTAAGAGAGAATTTTTTATTTTTTTTCACTTTTATTTTTATTATGAATAGATTGTTTTCTCATGCAATATATCATGATTACAGTTTCCTTTTCTTCTACTCCCACCTCCTCCCAACATCCCTCTCATCCGAATTCACTCCTTTCTATCTTTCATTAGAAAATAACAGACTTCTAAGAGATAGCAACAAAACCTAACAGAATAAAATATAATAAGATAAAAATGTTCACATCAGACTTGGACAAGGCAAACCAACAGAAAGAAAAGAACCGCAAGAATCTGAGACACAGTCATTCACATACTCAGGAATCCCATAAAAATATTGAACTGAAAGCTGTAATATATACGCAGAGGAATTGTTTCCTACCTGTATAGGCCCTGTGCTTGATGGCTCAGTCTCTGTGAGTTCATATGAGCCTTGATCAGTTGATTTAGAGGGCCTCATTATCCTGGTATCCTTCATCCTCTCTAGCTTTTACACTTTTTCAACCTCTTCTTTTGTGGGGTTCCCTGAGCTCTGAGGGGAGATACCACATTTAGAAGTGTGTGTTCCAAGATCTCTCACTCCCTGCATGATGTCTGGCTGTGGTTCTCTGTATTTGTTCCCATCTGCTGCAGGAGGAAGCTTCTCTGATGATGGCTGAGCACTGATCTATGAGTATAGCAGAATGTCATTAGGAGTCATTATATTGGTTTTACCTTAGGACCCTGGGCTATCTAGTCTCTGGTTCTTGGTCAGCCAATCAGTGCCAGGTATGGGTTTCATTTTGTCCAGTGGACCATAACTCAAATCAGACATTGGTTGGTTACTCCCACAAGCTTTGCATAATAAGCATAGTAATGAGCTTAACATATTTTGCAGGCAAGACAGATGGTACATCAAAGGTTTTGTGCTTAGGTTGGTGTTTATGTATCTCTTGGTAGCACACAGAGTATCCTCCTCTACTGAAGACAGTAGAATGGAGGAGTGAAGGTTCTGTGTAGGCACCAGCTCCACCTCTCCATGTTGAGTTGTATGGGTGTTGTCTATAGCAGTGGGGTGCTGCTGTCAGGTTGTAGAGAGCAAGCTATTTATCTTGGCAACTGCTTGAATTGTTTGGGGATTTCCATGGGACCCCTTTGGCCAATAGCTCAATTGGATATAATCCAGGTCTAATCAGGTGTTCTGAACCCTGAGTTTGGTGACAAGAGATGGCCAGTTGGGACTCTGACTCCCTATTATTTGGAGACTTCATTAAGATTGTCTTCATATATTTTAGGAAGATTGTCTTCATATATTCCACTGCAATTGATTTTTATACCATCCACAAATGCCCCTCAATTTTAGCTGTCTCTTCCCCAAATCCCTTCCTCAACTCCATCTCCCTGCCCCCTGCCAATGCCTGATCCTCCTGTTTCCCTTCCCTTGACCCCCAGCCATCCATAAAATATATTCTGTTTCCCTCTCCCAGAGAAATCCATGCATCTCCACTTGTTCCTTACTGTATAACTAATCTTTCTGGTTCTTCAGATTGTAGAATGGTTATCATTTACTTCCTGGATATTACCCATGTGTAAGAGAATAAAAAAAAATACAATATTTATCTTTCTGGGCCTGGGTCAAATCAATGAGGATGATTTTTTTCTAGTTCTATCCATTTGTCTGCAAATTTCATGATGTCGTTTTTTTTTTTTTTAAACAGTTGAATAATACTCCATTGTTTAAATGTACCACATTTTCTTTATCCATTCTTTTGTTGAGCAACATCTTGGTTGTTTCCAGTTTCTGGCTATTATGACTAGAGCAGCAGTGAACATGTTTGAGCAAGTTCTTTTATTGTTCAGGATTATTTTAGCTATCTTGAGTTTTTTGTTTTTCCATATAAAGCTGAGAATTGTCCTTTTAAGATCTGTTAAGAATTGTGTTGGAATTTTGATGGGAATCAAATTTGCATTGAATCAGCAGATTGTTTTTGGTTGGCCAAAAATTAAATTCTTATTTTATGAAATTCTTATTATCATTTATTTAGAAAAATTCTTAAAATATAAATCAATTTTGAAAGTTCTTAAGAGACAAATTAACATTTTAATTTTATGTGGATGATTTAAATATCTTAGTATATTTTAATCAAGCAGGGAGTTTTATTTGTTATGTTTTTGTACCTGTGGCTTTTATTTAAGACACATTTTCACATGTGTTATTGTTATATGTAAGTGTATACATTAGTGAACATGTTATTTAACTTTACTACTTGTTCATTGATTTTGCTATCCTACTAAATGTTTATGATTATATGTTTATGCATGGCCTCATGGAGAAACATTGACTATCTGTTACAGTTGAAAAACATGTTTTTAAACTCCTTATGAGAGAAACTCTCAATGCTGGGGATTTGTGTATATTTTATTTGTTAACTGAAAAAATCAACACAATCCATTGTTATTTTTGAGAATACCCGTGTTTTATAAAAGGAACTAAAGGAAAGTTTGATAATTAGGAAACAGAAAACATTTTTAAACACTGGGTCATCAGTCAGGTTATCTGATGCTTGGACACATGCTTTAGAGGGAGTGTTGCTTTCTAAGGTGCTTGGGAACTGGAAACGAACCTAGCAAACATCTGTCTTATCTTGATATAGGCTGTCTGTTGGACAAGAGTTGTCGTGATACCCTTGCAATTTCCCCATGGAACTAACTGCAGTAAATATAAAAAAGTTTGACTGGATCAAGGACCACGCAGCCCCAGTTAAGCCCCTTTGTGTATCGTCTTGGACCTTCCCCTCACAGCCTCATCTTAGTCTATTGTTTCAGATATCATTAGAAGTCTTTTCTTCATTGAAGAGGCTAGGATGGATGTTATTCCAGTTTCAACTAGTGCTCCCAGTATCTCCCTGTGGCTTTTCAGCTATAACTGCATGATCTGCTCTACCTACTTATACTATAGCTCTGCCCTTGCCCACTCAGCTCTTTAGGTAGTCCTTCTTTATCTAGGTGACTTTGGTGGTTCTTAATTGCCTTTATCTTCCATAAGAGTTTTGTTTTTACAAATTGACTCATGTCTTATTTCTCTAAAGTAAGTTTTCTCTGACTGGTGGTCTGCAACAGAAGTCAACATGCTAACATTTTTTAAATGGTAGTTTAAAATTAGTAGATTAAGTACAACTACTAACCCTTTTAAGTATTCATAATTTGAGTAGAATGTATGGTAAATGTTATTTTATAATACAAAGTCAGCCAGAGAAGACAATCAGATAGCTTTCTTTTGGCAACATCACTACCCGCCTAAATCATCATTTCACTAAAGAGTTTTAGAAATTCTGGCTGCATGTTTCTTTTGTAGTATATATTTAGGAAAAAATAAATAAAATTTTAGTTTTAAAGTGGCATATTTTGATACTTTTATTTTGAGATGTGTGAAGCAGTGATTTTTAAAAAATAATTAAAATTGAAAGCTTTGAGGTGAGAAATAATGTTCTATATTTTACATAATTAAGTAAAATGAAATATCTGATCCAAATAGGGCAGTTTTGCTCATTTCTAATATTGAAATAGCTAAATATATTTTAATGTAAATGTACCATCTATAACATTGGATACATGTGATTAATTATTCATTTTACCTTTGTCTTCACTTACATCTGGTAATTAGTGGTTTGCGAACAGTTTGGAGGTAAAAAGACTATAGAGAGTAGTCAGGCCACAGGTAGAAAACTGCTTGAATTTGGCCAGATATACTTGGTTTGCAGTGTTTGTAAATACTTGGATTAATCTATAAACTGAATTTTTCTAAAAAAAAAAAAAACAAAACAATTCACTGTTAATAAATCAAACAGCTTTCAGAACTGAAGTGAAAGCAGCAAGATATGCACCACTCCTGTCTAGTGCCAGATATATATATATATATATATATATATATATATATATATATATATATATATATATATATATATAATAACTATCATTATGTAGTTGTTTCTTTGCTTTAAAAATTCAAAGTTTACTCTTACTTTAAAAAGAGTATTAATGACCCTTTATTTTTACAGAGTACCTTCAAGTTTAAGTCTGAGAGTGATATTCATTTGGCAGAACATCACAAACAGGTTCTGTATGATGGGAAGCTTGCAAGTAGTATTGCCTTTTCATACAATGCCAAGGCCACTGATGCTCAGCTTTGCCTGGAGTCCTCACCAAAGGAAAATGCTTCTATATTTGTGCATTCCCCACACGCGTTGATGCTCCAGGTAAGTGGATGGGCCTTTGTGTTCATGCTCTCAACACTGAGAGTGTTTTCATTTCCTGCAGTAAGCACTGCTCACCTACAAAACGTTACTGCTTTTAAGTTTGAATTCCTAAACCAAGCCTCTCTCTTCACCTTTTGACTTACTTGGAAACTTGTTCCATCTGTTATCATGTGTTTCTGTGTCCTTTGAAGTAAAATCTGTTGACTTTCTGAACATGAAGTTGCTAGGTATAAAAAATACTCTTATTTGAAAATGTTTTTACCTGCCAACTTGAAAATTGCTTGAATGTCCTTAAACCTAATAATATTTCTTCTAGAATAACTTAGTTTCATGGTTTTAGGATAAAGTCTTCTCAGTTTATTTCAACTTTAAAGATGACTAGTCAAAGATACTTCATTTTTACTTTATACATGTATGTTTATCAATAATTAAATTTTTGAGAGCTGTTCCATTATCAAAATACACTAACCATATAAAGATGCCTGGGGCAGGAAATAGTGATAAAAATCATGTCATGGAAGTTTAATAAATATTTTTGTCTTTATTTAGGATGTGAAAGCTATAGTAACACATTCAATCCATAGTGCAATCCATTCAATTGGAGGGATTCAAGTACTTTTCCCACTTTTTGCCCAACTGGACAATCGACAGCTCAATGACAGTCAAGTGGAAACAACTGTCTGGTAAGTTTTCTTTGAATGTATAGTATGCTACTTATACTTCACATGCTTATTTTATACATGTGTATTCCATACTACATACTATATTACAGTATTTGGGTCTTAAGTGCCAGTAAGAATATTCTTAGAACTGAGGCAGACATACATCTGCGTAATATAAAAATAACCATCAATGCTTAGATTCTGATTATCATAAAAAAAATTCCTCCCTAGAAATGGAAGAAATAATTCTAGATGTAATAAAGTGATTTTGATATACAGTTAAGGAAAAGACTTAGTTAGCTCCAAACTTATCTGTGAAAATGCTCATAGTCTTGTCAGATTATATCAAACTACTAAGTTCAATAAGTTATACAGTTTATAGCTTAAAAACTTACTCATTTTATAATCCTATACCATGATCTAAAATTAGAACAGTGTTAACATAAGCTCTCTGTTAAATATACATTTTTGAGGAACACACAAAGATGGCAGTTTGTTCATGTTCAGGTAAAATTGAAATGTCTTTTTAATGAAGTTGAATTCATGCTTACTTCTCATAACTTCCCTTATTTTATTAAAAATACCTTGTTTATCAAGTTCTGATTTATGTATTTTCTAAGGTTGAGGATAAATTTCAGCACTATATGGCCACTTTGCTTTGGATTTTAAGAGTGAGTTACATAGACAAACATTTTTTCAGTCCAAAATAAAAAAAAATACTTCACTAGCATGTACATATTTTTAGTGGGTTATTGCATTTTGAATTAATGGCAAACTAGTAAATGAAATTTTGGGAAAAGTTTAATAGCCAGTAAAATATACGGCATGGTTTTCTCAAATTAGCTGAGTTGGCTTTGAAGATTTCTGTGTTAGTATTGATAGTGGTATTGTTCCTTCCTGTATTAAGAATGTCGTTTTGTAAGAAACATATTGAAATATAAATCTTATTCTCATTAATAACATTCAGTGCCTGTCTATAGGCTATCCTTTATTTCAATGTAATATAAAGGTTGGAGTTTTGAAAGTCAAAGCTTTGATGGGACAATGAAACCTGAGCTTGTGTCCTTTTGGGCTATTACTTTACAGTGAGTCTTTGCTTATTTTGATCCTGCAGTAGATCAATTTAGTGAAAACAGAGACAAAAACAAACAAACCATGCAATATGATCCTGAATTTAAATACAAAATGTTTTGCTGTTTATACCTAAGGGGAGTGTGATGCATTATGACCTACATTTTAAACTAATGCTGTGGAGAAAATGCCTTGCAATTAAACAGTCCTTAGGAATTACTTGGAATTCATAAATTTTTAACTTGAAAAATATTTTCCAGTGAAGATTTAGAAAGAAGGTAATTTGGAGTGTTATAACTAAAATTACTACAATAATATATTTCTTTATGGACAGCTATTATAAAATATTAGTGTTAGTAACACTTCTAATGGTTATTTGGGCCTTTTCACCAACATATGTGGAAGTCTTTTATGCTTGAGTTCAAAACTCATTTCAGTGCTTATATTTAACTTAATATTTAAGTTGTGTTTATTTAATCAAGGTGGTAAAAGGGGAGAATTAAACATTCTGATTTTTTACTTTGTTTTTACTATACATCTCAGGTCCCCCTCATAAATACTAATTCCAATTTATTTAATGATGTACATTTTGTCCTTAGTTTATAGATGATAGAAAACATGTCATAGGAAAAAAATTCTAATCCTCTTTAATAAGAGTACACATCCACATCTAAGACACTGTGGGATTCCATTGTGTGCTCCCTTGATCTTTCCAATTATTATTTCATTAAGCGTTTCATAGTCTTTGATATCTGAGGCATGCTGTTTATAAACATTTGTTGTCAGTTGTACAGTCTTTTAATGTTTACTCTTCATAGGGACCAGCATATAATACAGTGTGTGTCAGCAAGAGAGCCATTTATTCATAAAATGCTAAAAGCAACTTGTTACAGATGATTTCTTTCTCACTTGATGAATACAGATTTTTAGCTACATAAAGGTTTATAGAATTTCTTGCTTTATGCTCATCAATTCATAAAGATGAATGGTACCTTAAAGTAGGATTATCATTTTAGGTTAGCCAGTATTAACTTGTTTCAAATAAACAAGAATCACTCTAAAATGCTTTAATTTTCCAATGAAAGTTCAGTATACTTTTAAAAACTGTTTGTTTGTATATTAAATATGCAAAATCTCATTTTTCAGTGTCTTTCAAGAGAAATTGAGCTAAGCTATAATAACGTTTTGCTCTAGTTTCTGTGTTTCATTCTGAAGCATTTTATTTTCCATGCATTAAGCAGTGCCTTTTTATAAAACTTTTTACTGTTTTCATAGCCTCAGTTTTGGTTCGGTGTAGGAGGACGCAAAATTAAACTCACTGAGGGTAAACTTGTTTTCTGGAGTCGGATGCGTGACTTACTTGTGCAGGATGATTGTTCTATCTTTATTTTATCCTGAATGTTGCATTATTATGTTATCACTCAATTCCTGAACTTTCTGGTCACTTAGTTTAGGATTCAGATCTTGAGCTTAATATTATTAGTGCAATTTACAGTACATTATTAACTCTTTCACACCACAGTTTGTAGTAATATAGCCTTTGAATAATAGGGACTTCAGTTATGCAGAATAAGATATGCAGGTAGATCTACAAACCCTCTGGGTTTGTTATTAGGTTGAGTGAGCTAGATAATTCTATAAGGTTTCATCATATGCTTTGATTTTGTATTTTCAATACTGTGTATCACCATTCTTCTTAAGGTAATATAGCAAAAGCTCATATTACTTTACATGTGACTTCCTTTCTACTAATGATCTTACTTACGTTAGATATCTACTTAATTACTGAAATAGGACCAGGACTTTGAACTTTGTATTTTGGCTGTTATGATAACAGTATAGAAATCAACACCAGATTCAGAAGCCTGAACATTCTAAGATGGTTTTTGGACTTGTCTTCTACTGTAGTACTTAATCTCTAGGAGTAGTTGTCTTGATTGCCTTTAAAGAAAATACATAGGTGTAACCTTCATCAGTGTGCAAAACTGTAATTGACTCGTGGATGAATAATACTGAGCAGAGTCAAATAGCTTGTGGCAATACATGTAGTAGTTGTTCAGGAATTTGTAGTTCAGTAAGTAAATTAGGCCAGTGTCTTATGTTGGTGAAACTATATGCTCCTTATAATTATTAACTACCTTGAACATCGCTGTGAACAACAAAACATCCAAATATCTTTGACCCCTTCTTTGGTTCAGGTAAAATTAGACATTTTGAAATAAGAACAAGCAGTTAAAAACTTTAGGCGATGCACACAAAACAAGCATTCTTTCTTTATTGTGTGACAGTGTAAATGTTTTTTGAACCAATGATTAAGTTGATTTTTTCCCATGAGGCAAAAGTGTATTGGAAGTTCTCAGCAGAAATTCTGTGGAGCAAAGATAAAGTTTCTTTTGGTTTCAACTCTCTTCTGTACTCTGATTTCCGATCGTAGGATTGGTCATGAGTTGATAGAAGTTGTATATGATATTCCTTGAGTATTTACTCTTGTATTGTGTCTGTTCCATCTGAAAGACACTTTCACTGTTAGTTTACTAAAGACTGTTCAAAAATAAATAACCAAATGTGATTGTTCGTGCCAGCAATATCTTATTTCTGTAAAACATAAAATAAGCTACTATCATTTGTAAACTATAGCCCAATACAATATTTTAAACATTATCCTCATGTTATGTGAGCTAACTGTATTCTACTGATGATGAGAAAGAGTGAACATGAATAATCACAGGATCATACAAGCTTAGTGAGGGTGGATGTAAAGGTTCTGACTAAGAAGGCCTGAGTTCAGAGCCACATGTAGAATCTTATGAATGCTTCTAGACTATGATATTTCATAAATTAAAAATTAATTTCAAGTAATAGTTTAAATGAAGTCATGTAGGTCTGTAAGTATTTCCTAGACAAATTAGTTTTTTTACTTTTAATTATACCTGTAGGTTTTATCCTAGAATGATGGAATGTAAGACACCACTCATAGAGAATTTCACAGAACATTTGTATCAGTGATCATGTATTTCAAAGGTCCTCTTACAAGGTGAAAATTGCGACATGTTAGTTAGTTTAGTAAAGTTAAATAATTCTTTTCTTTCTGTCTTAAATCATTCTGTCTTGACTTACCAAAGTTATTCCTGTGATCAAGTTGACTTATATGTCCTCTTAGCAATAATCAGTCCTAATGAGCTCGTTTGTCATACATTAAACTTAGATGCTTCATTGTTTAGCTATAGTAAACTTATTTTGCTCTATTCAAAAAAGTGACATCAAATGTTTTTGATTTTTAATTCAAGAAAATGTACTGCTATACATAGATTGTTACCTTTTATTATGTGCTTTTAATCCAACTAGCCAAAACATAATGTGATTGTGTATGCTAAGCCAAAGAAGTAAAACCAATGTTTTTGTAAGATGGTTTCTCCTAGTGGAGGTTGATGTTGTCGATATAAAATATAATTAGTGCTTTTATTTTCAATTTTATTTAAATACTTTATTAAATATTTACTAAAGTAATTCATTCAATCTTATTTCCTTGATTTTTTTTAATACTTTTATGGAAGAACATGTTACTTCACTTAACAGTCACATTTCCTTGTTAGCCACTATAAAAAACAAAACAAAAAAACCAAACAGCAACAGTGAATTGTAAGGAAACCATTTTTTGGGGGGGGGGCGGTTTCGAGACAGGGTTTCTCTGTGTAGCTTTACACCTTTCCTGGAACTCACTTGGTAACCCAGGCTGGCCTCCAACTCACAGAGATCCGCCTGGCTCTGCCTCCCGAGTGCTGGGATTAAAGGCATGCGCCACCACCGCCCGGCTAAGGAAACCATTTTTGAAGTTAAACTACTTAGGTACAGCTCATGGAAATAATAGATGGCAGGTGGCCATTTTTGTTTTATTTATCTAGACAGAAGACTGGATCATTATTAACCTGTTCTAAAATGTTCCCTAAAGTCATAGATTTGGTGGCCTCATACATTTCTCATTTTTCATTTAATATTGTTTGCTTTTCAGTTTTTCTTCAGATTCAGAATCTGAATGTGACTAGAATTTTAGATTTTGTAGAGCATCAGTTATACTTATCCTTCTCTGGTACTATAAATCTTCATTGTGTTTGAGCAAACTCTTAATCTCTTGATAGGCATGTCTGTCTGTACAGTACAATTTTCTGAACAACAAATTTCTTCTTTTTCTGTTGATTACTTGATGCAGAAAAGACAATTTCAAATATTTTTTGAAAGTTTAGGGGTAGATACTATAAAAATGTTAAACAATACTTGTTATTTCCAAATTCAAATGTGTTAATATTTTTTTTTCTTTGTGGTTCATTTGTTGTATAAGTTATTTTAGGTAACATCATTGAGAATCTCTCCTTTAGTAGCCTAACAGAACACGGAAGGCCTTTGTAGAATTGCTTTGATATTACTTTGTTGGGGTATCATTTAGAGGCTTTCATGGTGGTCATACTTTCCTTTTGGCAGAGAGATTAATTTCTTTTTGGACAAGTTACTAGCAAAATCTCTGCTTTTAAGTCTCATCTCTTATTACATGATAACTCAGTGTGAAACTTAAAGGCAAGATCACAATAAGGCAAAGATGGAAGAGAATCTTGCTGGAAAGATTTGGGGATGCTGTCTTCTTTGAAGTTACAGTTGGCTCAGAGCAGTTGCAGATTTGACATGGAACTTTTGTAACTCTGAAAGCCAGGTTTACTAGTTACTACTTTAATACAGTTCAGGCACGGTTGAATTAAATATGAGAATTCAAGGATTTCTAGTAGACTAGTGGTCAGAAACCCAAGGGAAAGAAGTTTGTACGGATCAGTTCCTATGAAATGAGCATCTTGCACAAGGGTCATGTGCAGACATACATAGTGCCATGAACTGCTTGGTTATTCTACCATATATTCTCATGTGGCTGTGAATTGGACACATACAGCATTTCCCCTAAGTCTAAGAGGAACTTGGATGTTGAATTTATAAACGAGTCCTTATAAAGGGCTGTCTTGACATCATTAATTTATGATTTAAAAGCAAAAAACAAAAACAGACTTGCAGATAGATTTCTGCCAAGGACACAGAAGAAAGTATGTGCTTAGCCCTCAATAATTATTCAAATAATAACAGAAGTTTATTATCCTGGTACTTTTTCTATCTCACATATGTTTAGAACATCTGTATTTTAGACTCTAATTTCTGTATAAATCCTTGACATTTATCGGTTTCTGAATTCCATTTTGAGATTTTCTATGATAGCTTGATGAAAACATTAAATTTATTTCACTCTAGATACTTCCTTTACAATTCACCTTTATTAATGGGCAGTGTTACTTTGAATCTGAGTATTGAAGATTTTTATTGACAGCTTTTGTGGATGGAGAGACTCAAAGCATCTTGAAAACATATTTATGTTTTTGAACAGTTATTCATGGAAAGAAATTAATTGTGAATATCTATCGGTTTCCAAGAAAATGAATGAGATTTTTTTGTTTATTCTTTACATGCCTTCCTCAGTTGCATATCTGATAAATGCAGCAAAAAAGACAATGTGCCTGAGGGATTCAAGAAAAATTCTGGAATATTCAATATTCTCTATTACATTTTCTTTTCTTGTGCCAAATTTTCTATACAATAAATGGGATTTAAAAAATATTAACTCAGAGCAGTTTGTGGAATTCTTGAGGTAAATCTTGTTTGTAGGAACATCTAAAACATATGCATTTATTAAAATATTTCTACTACAGTTGGTGGTTTCACATAAGGAAAGTTTAGAACTTAAATCTAGAAAAGACCAGTGGGACAAAATCAGTAGGTTCCAAATTACAGTTTAACGATGGGAATGAGTAGCTCTGATGTCATGTGCATGGGACTGTGACTCTAGGTAAGGGACTATGAATGTCTTTACCATAAGTGAATGTCTTTAGCATAAGTGATGTATGAGGATGCAGATATCTTAAAATCATTGAAACATCACACAGTTATAGACATACAGAAAGATAACGTTACCCCATTAATATGTACAGTTATTCCTTTTATGTAAACAATATTTGGAAAGAGGAACTATTAATACCTAGGCCAAAGTTTGATCTATAGTTAATGCCTTCATGGCTTGTGGTCTACAGTAAATATCCTTAACAATTAAAGGAGGGAGAAGCTGTAAGTTATGTAAATTTATTAACATAACATCAGTAACATGCAGTAAGATTTTTATTTCAATAAAAGTAGCAATTTTTTGTTTCCTGGATTTTGTAAAGTTGTGAATGACTTTGGATCCCTAAAAGGAGTCATGGCATCCATCAATATTACAGCCAAAATCTAGACATTCATGAGAAGCAAGGGTATTTGTACTTACTGACAGCCTCAAATCCATGACTCGAGCAGATTTCTCAAAATGAAACTTTCTATTGCTTCATGTAAGAACAGATGACTCATATAAGAACCACCTCTAGCCAGTGTCTCTTACAGACATTAATCTAGTAAAAAAAAAAAAATAGCGTGAAGATTTTTGAAGTGGGATGTTGGTGTTGCCTTTTCTGTTTTAGTCAAGTGGTCAGGTTTTTGTTTGCCCACAGCTGGAGTAACTGGTTGGTAGGGAACATTGAGTAAGGATGATGTAAATCCATAGAGGAAAATCATTTTATATTGGCTGGGTATTAAAAGGAATTTTAGGATTGGTCTTAGGTTACACTTCATAATTTGTATCTATACCTACTGAGTGAAATTACAGAAGCCAAAAAAAAAAAAAAGCTGTTTTGGAATTGTGTGCGAAAACAATAATAATTGAATATTGTTCTCATGAGTCAGCATTCACATAATTTAAATATTAATAAAATAATCTAGTTTTCTGTCCTCCACAAGTCACTGTGTATGTTTGTTAAAGTGTTTGGTCTCTAAGTATCATGAAGAGCTTTTGCAAAGTATTGTAAGAACTGAGACAAGTTTGCTGTTGCTGTAGCTTTCTGACCCAAGTATACTAGAATATATAATGTGAAGATAAAGAAAAATTAGAATTAAGTAAGGAGAGACTAGTGGGACAAAATTTTGAAGTACATAGTAGTGTATAGTGTTTTGGTTTTCTTCAGGTCTGCTTGTGTTAGGATAAAAAAATGCAGTGTCAAATTATACATGAACTTTGGTGGCTTTCCTCGAGAAAGACATATTATTAACACGGACAGATACAGTCACTTAGGGATTTGCTTTTAAATCTCACTCTCATATCTCAGAGGAGCCAGTATTTATTTTATTATAAGAATGAGATTAGAGAATTACACATGAACTCTTTACCTTTGATCCCACTAGAGACTTCTGCTCTCATTTTGTTGATTTAGACACATGGCTAACTATAATGGAGCTGGGAAATATAGTCTGTTTATATAAGGAGAAGGAAGCTAACATGGGAATGATGATAACTAGTGTCATCTCTGGTCTACTAGTTTCTTATCTTGTGAATTGCTATAGTTCTTGATCAGAATGGCAGCTCAACGTTAGGAAAGGATCTGAAGACAATTGACACTGTGACACTATATAAACTTGATTAACTGGTAATGTAGTATTTATCACAAGTCTTTCCCATTAGCATACAAAAATCACATGATAGTGAATTACATTGGACCATCTTAGTTTGAAGAGTCAATTAAATTAGTAAGAAATAAACATTCCTGTAATGAGCATATTCTATTTGTTTCTGTCTCTCAGTATGAGAAGAAAATCTTTTATTTGGCAAAATTTATTGACTATTTGAGAGCTCTTAAAAGTACAGAGTAGTAGGTAGAGTGAGTAAATGGTGCAGACTTCATAGTACCTTTAAGGTAGTGTCGTGCTCACTATAGTTTGTGACTTCTGTATACTCAGGGATGAACTATATAAACTAGAAACCTAGGATTGAGGAAGAAGGTATGGGGGTGGTGTTTTTAGAGAAACCAGAGAATATGAGTGAGAATGACTACATCTCTAAGAGAAACCCTTTATTTCTAGTAGAGAAGTTATTGTTCCTTTTCCTTTCTTCATCCTGCCCTTTTGTGTCCTCATTTCTAGCAGTCAGTCTCATCTCAACGAAAGCAGATGCACTAATGAAGCCTAACCTATCACAGCCAAACCTGAGGGAGGGGCATCCTTTCCTTTGGCCATTGAAATAAATCATCTCTGAGCTTTCCTTTTTTTTTTTAATTTTAATTTTTTATTGTCTCGGTTTTCCTACTGGTAGCTTTGGATATAGGAAGAGTTAGAGAAAAATATAAAAGAAGGAGAAGAAAAAGTCTCAGTTTTTTTTTTTCAAATAAGGGAAGTGAAAGTGTCAGTGAGATCCTAGAAAGGGGAGTATTCTTTACTGTGAGCCTATGCAGTTTTTAAAGCCTCTTCTGTGCTGTATATATGGACTTGATCTATATCAGGGGCAACAAGACAAGAAAACTAAGATGAGTTACAGAGATTGTAAACAGAAAATGACAATGATCAGTTTTCAAAGATGGCATGAATTTCTTTATACAAATTCTCAAGGAATTGACACACATGAAATTGCAGATTTAGTTGAGTAGTTTTACACTCTTTTGCAAGTGTAGGATTAAATATTCTCAAACAAAATTAAACTATGTTTCTCTGTATCTTACAATGTGCTGTATGACACCTAATTAAAAAAATACTTTCAAGGGTGGTTTCAGAGGCTTAGATAGTTTAGTGTTTAGGAGGGCATACTGTTCTTGCAGAGAACCTGAGAACTTAGGAGATTGGTTCCTGCATCAGATGGTTAACATCCTCCAGCTGAAGGGAGCTAGTGCCTCTGGTCTCTGCATGTACCTGCATACACAGGCCTATACACACACTGAGAAAGGCAGGCAGGCAGGCAGGCAGGCACGCACGCACGCACGCACGCACGCACAGACTTTTAAAAGAATATGTAAAAAATTAAGTGTTTAAGCATAAATTGTGTAAGATATGTATAGGTTCTGAGTGCTGAAAACTTCAAATTGCTAATAAAAGAAATTCAGTATTTAAGTAAATGCACTCCACTTTCATTATCCATTCATTAGTTGATGGACATATAGACTATTTCTATTTCCTAGCTATTGTGAACAGTAGTAAACATAGGTGAACTAGTATGTCTGTAGTTGTATATAGTGTCCTTTGATTATATGCCTAAGGTGGTTTTTTAGTCACTGTACTATTGCTGTGAAGAGACATTATGACTACGGCAATTATGAGAAAGCATTTCCTTGGGGCTTGCTCACAGTTTCAGAGATTTAGTCCATTATCATCATGATAGGGAGCATGGCAGCATGCAGGCACATATGGTACTGGAGAAGTAGCTGAGAGTTCTAGATCCTGATCTGCAGGCAGCAGGAAGAGACTGACACTGTGCCTGACTTGAGCATTTTAAACATACACCTAGTGATACACTTCATCCACAACAAGCCACACCTCCTAATCCCTCTCAGACAGTACCACTCTCTGATGACTAAGCAGTCTAATATATGAGCCTATGGGGGCCATTCTCATTGAAACCACCACAGTGGTATAGATGGACAATATAGTACGTCTGGTACTAGCTTTTTGAGCAAGCTCCCAGTCGATTTCCATAGTGGCAGTACCAGTTTGAAAAAGCTTTACTTTTTGCTTTTGTAAAGCTTCCTAAGATGCATAATATATTTTTTAAAAGTTTAAATGGTGTTACCCTATAATGAAGGGACAGTGCCTCTTCCAGACACCGTAACTATCAAATAAAAACCATGGTACAAGGAATGGGTTATCTTTTTTGGAGGTGTTTTTCACCTCAAGAGATATCCACGCTTCAGTAGATGGTTCCACACCTAGGCACATACTGTTAGCACTAAGTGGACTTGCTAGACTTCAGAAAAAGAGCACATGAAATTTCAGGGGAAGTGGAGGGGGGGGAAGAACTTGATCAAAACACATTATATACATGGATGGAATTCTCAAACAAAAATGCTATGAAAAAACATGCTACAGATTGAAATAATAACCCATTTCTTATTTGAAGAAGGCTTCTTTCAGTTATATACAAAGCACTGTTAGCCCTCAAGTGTTGTTCGAATCTTAGATGTTCTTTTAATAAAAAATCCAGAGCCAGATATCAGGAGAAGCAGAACAGCCAGCCACTAGCTCTTACCTCTACAAAATCCTCAGCCTAAAGAGAGTGAGTTCCTGTTTCCTCATGCCTTATATACCTTTTCTGCCCTGCCATATTACTTCCTAGGATTAAAGATGTGTGTGCTTCCCAAGCAAAGGCATGAGATCTCAAGTGATAGGATTAAAGGTGTGTGCCACACTGCCTGACTTCTATGTCTAATCTAGTGGCTGGCTCTGTCCTCTGATCCCCAGGCAAACTATATTAGGGTACACAATATATCACCACACTCAAGTATAAAAAATAATCCAATTAAAATATTGTCAAAGAAATCCCACCTAAGTAGACACGTTATTAAAATGAATGTGTCACAATAGCTCAAGAAGGTTTTCAACATTGCTGATGGGGGGTTATCACTGTTAAATAGCATTATACACCTAGTAGAATGGCCAGGGGAATAAAAGAAAAACAAAAAATGAAACAACAACAAAAACACCTGTGCTGCCGATGCTGGCAGTGATGTGCCACAGAGCAGAACACCAATATTAGTAGGATTACCAAAGGGTACAGCATCTTTGGAATATAGTTTGGCAGTTTTATATTAAGTCAGCCACATCATGTGTATTTTAGCTTTCTACTCCTTGGTATTATTTATGAGAAAAGAATGGAAACTGCTCATATGCAAGCATCCTTATTTATTTTTATAGTAGCCTTATTCACACTGCCTTGCTGTAACCTTAGTGCTCTCTTGAGATGAATGGTTGTCCAAAATGACTCATCATTTTCTACCATGAAATATTTAAAAATTAAAAATACTCTGAAATATGTATTTACTGTAATGAATCTCAAATTTGGGCAATATATGGAAATCTAGAATGGAACCTTGGAAGATCACGTACTTACTCCACTTACATGACTTTCTTAAAAAGTCAGAGCTGTAGTGACAGAGAAGCATTCTTGCTACGTTACAGGTATTGAGGTGGTGTGAGTCCAAAGCAGAAGGGTGAGCACAAGGACATTTTAATTTGTGGGTGCCCGTGGAGGCCAGAAGAGAGCACCAGATCCCCTGGAACTGGAGATACAAATAAGCTACCATATGGGTGCTGGGAACCAAACCTTGGTCCTCTGCAAGAGCAACCAGTGCTCTTCACTGATGAGCCATCTCTTCAGGCAATGTATACATTTAACATTTTTGTTTCTTTCATTGGTACATCTAAATAGTAAAATTTTAGGCGTTGAAGTTTTTTTTTTTTTTTTTTTTTGTATCTGTCAGATGTAGGATGTTGAAATATAAAGTCACAACCTATAACAGAGGAAAATATAAAAACTTGAGTTTTAGAACATCTCTGCAAATCTCAAGTATTTTCATGTTTAAATCACCTAAATGAAAACATTGAAATTAACGAGCAAAGATTTCTTGCAAAAAATACCCAGAAGGTACCCTGTGCTACCACCCATACTTCTGTCTGTCCTTTCTTCTGCCAGCGGTGCAGTTGCTGTATGGAAGCAGTTGCCTTTGCTGTGAAGCTTCTGTGCCCACTGAATAAGGCAGCTTTGCCTGTGCCAGTGTTTCCTTGCAGAACTCGCAAGTGATGTCCTTAGGAGCACCTTGTTCAAAAACTGCTGTTGCAGTTAGGAACTTGGTTTAGGCCTTTCTGAACTGTAAAGGAGGTTAACTCTTCTGAGATAATGATTCTTTTATTAAAAAAAAAACTTGTTTAAGTACTGGGAATTAGATTTATTGCCTTACGCATGCTAGGTAAGCTTTTCTCCACTTACCTATATCCCTGGATCACCTCCCCCCCTACCCAGCCCCTCCACCTGTTAAAAGTTTGTGACAGGGTCTCACAAATTTTTTTGGATCAGCCTTGTCCTTTCTTTGCACCCGACACAGAATGATCATCTTGTCTTGGGGGTGACAAAATAGCACAGAATCTATGGTGTAGTAGGTATTTTATATGATTTTAATAATCTTTGAAAGATTTTAGTGTATTTTAACATTAGGCTACTTAAAGAGATGAAAAATGATATTATTTTCAAAAGATTTTAATGATATCTTAATCTACTTTTGAATTTAATTTGACACTCATTTCGCCTATAGGGTTTTTAAGATATTAAATTCACCATTTTTAAGGAGAAGAGGTATTGGGTCTCAGCAAAAATCTTTAAGTTTTGCATAGGTTCATTACATTCTTTTTAATAAAAAGATGTTTATTTTGAAAGCCAAATGAGATATGATAGCTTGTTTGTTTTAATATAAAAATCAAGTATTCAGATTCAATTTTTATATGAGATGGCTTTAGAAATGTTCATAGATTATATGTTCATTCCTTCTAACTTCATTTACAAAGGAGGCATATCTTTGCAATATCTTGTGTATCTGAATACTAAAAGTACCCAAAGATATTAAAACTTTCTTGATTCTACCAATGAATAGTCTCCATTAGTTATTTTGAAACACTAAGTGGAAAAAGCAACAAAAATAAGTCAATCTATATTCACATACATTTTAATGGAATGAAAATATAGTATATAAATTTTCATTTAAAATTATTTATATTAAATATAGTGACTAAATATTCTCATATGTTGTTCACAACTGTTATATGATTCTCTACTGAGATGGTGAGCAGGCCTTGACAACAAATATCCCGAGTTGTTGGTATCATGCTACCTCTTCACCCTCTGATGTTTAGCTCTCACAAATAATGATACATGAATATTATTTGCTAACTTAATCAACGCTTATTAAGAATTGGAAGATGGTAATTAAGTTTTCAGGAGAAAATTCCCCATAGTAGATTATTAGTGTCATTGCACTTCAAAGGAGACAGGATTTAAAATCCCCAACCATTCCTAAAGTAGAATTGTTACTTAGAAAATAATACATTATAGTACTTTTAATTGGAAAGGTTAGCAGTTTTCTATTACTGCATAATAATTAATACCCTCCAATCTGCCCAGGAACCCTCTGACAGTCTGTCTCTGGCTGGCTGAAGCTGTATTTGACAGCCATGTTTTATGTTTTCTTAGTTTTGGCTGACAGAGCTGCTTGCCTTTCTTTTGGCTTAGTGTATATGTTTAGACCCTGACACATGAAGTGATGTGTTCTAGACAGGAAGTGGAATACAGTAGATATAGGAATGGGCTGAAGTATCCTTTATATTTGCCTTTGTATCTAGGGGAGTTGGAAATAGGCAAGAATGGAGAGAAATTTTGTATGGCAGTACACAGAATTTTGCAAGTTTATTGTGAGCCCTGCAGCAATCCGATGCATTTTAGTTACTGGTAAGTTTGTTAAATTACGTTTGAAATTGTACATCTTCAAAGATGGCCATCTATTTGCTATTAAGTCCACTTTGTCAGAAATACCTTATTTTTAAGATTTTTTTTTTGAAAAGATGCGATACGATTATTGCATTTGCTCTTAGGTATAAATTACAAATGCTTTGGTTAGTAAATGCATTTGAGTTTTCTGTTGTCATGGATAATACCAAAGTGGAATCAGTGTTTTATGGACAGCATGATCTTGTGTTCACAATTTTGAATTATAACAAATGTGTCCTTCTGCTTCTGCACAGGAGTGGCACTGTACTTAGAGGCCTGAGTTCACACATTACATGACTGCAAATGAATAATTTTGTGATATAAAAGATTTGTAAAAGTCCACGGCATCTTTGTAATTTTATGTGCATGTGTGTGTGACTTTCTCAAAGAATAGTTCCAGCTTTTCCTTGATGTATCATAGGGACCATTGCAAGGCAGACTTGAGTCTTCTCTTTTGACAGTTCTGATGCTTAGGAACCCACTTTCCTAACTCATGTGTAGGTGAAATTCCATGAATAGGTTTGAAAATTGTGGAATATCTATGCAGCAGCTTTATTTTCAAACATTTAAACCAGAAATGTTATACGTAATAGTAGATTTAAGTGGTTGTTTGTGAAATGGACTTGACTATTGACCCAATTCATTTGAAATCAACTAGATTGTTTAATAGCTTCTTTACAGAATCCCAAGGGAGTCTTTGCTAGTTGTGTTTTCCTTAGAAATACTTACCTTTGACTCAGAGACAAAGTAAAAAGAGTATCACTGTTTGGTAATATTCATTTTCATTTTTGTGTGTGTATGGTTTAAGGATGTAGAACTAGCTAATATGATTAAGTTTTAATTTCCTGTGATGAAGTACTTTATTTCTGGGTAGTATGTTTATCAGAATATCAAGTAGTTTGTTCAATTGTCACTTTTTATAATAATGGTAATGATCATTTTGCTGTTGGTTCTTGTTATGAGAACATTTTTTAGTCTAACAGATAGATAGATAGATAGATAGATAGATAGATAGATAGATAGATAGATAGATAGATAGATAGATAGTCCAAATAACTAGAGAAGTGTGTTGTCAATACTTTTGAAACCAGGACAGCTAAGTAAGTTAAAGTCCAGTTAAATATATTTCTTTTATAATCGTTGAGCTTTCCTCATTATCAAATTTTCTTAAATATTTTTAAGAAAGAATACTGCTGTGTTTATTGTACATAGGCAATATGAGGCATATTACAAAACATTTCAGATAGATAGTATTTCAGTTCCTGGTAAAGTCTAGTATATGGCAATTTCTTCTAACTGTGTTAAGCACATATAATGAAGGCTGTATATTTTCATTCATGTGTCAGTGCTGAACACTCTAACTCATGAAGAAATACATTATCAAAGCTTAATTCTTTGCAGTCACTTTCCTTTTGTTTCCTCATTTACTCATTCAGTGTATATATCAAGTGCTTATCTTGTCTGGTACCCACTCTTATCTGATTTTATATGTTTGTGTGCACTGTGTAATTAATTTTAGCAGCTTTGCACTTCTATAATACATGAGTCATTTCTATACTTTGCTCTCATGAACTTTCCTGAGGGCATGTGTGGACATAAGTGGTATGTGAAATTTCTCTGATTGATTTTTATAAATCAAATAAGTGCTTATAAACAATAGTTCTAAAATAAGTTTAAGAACAGGTATGTTCTTCACAAACAATTTCCTGTACATATTTCAAACTGTTATAGCCTCTTTTAAATATAATATTATGATAGTGTATATATTATAGAATAGTGATATGTTTCTTTTGCAAGGTTCACTCAAAGTAGGTTTATATATATGAATTAGTTTTTATATATGTATTGATACATTTTATGCTTAACTGGGAAATAAATTATACAGTTATTTTTTTAGTTTATTGTTTGTTTGTTTTTTTTTTGAGGATAAAACTAACCACATCTTCTCTTGTGAAAATGTACATGTTTGTATATTAAAAGTCATACAGCATTTTAACAAAATAGAAATTAATTTGAATGTTTGTTATTGTTTGGCATAATAAATTACTGAAATGGAGCACTATGTTTATAATAAATATTTAATGACTACAAAATGAAATTGTCTGTACTTTACACACAGTGCTACTCTTTTGGCATTCCTCGTTGAACTACTTAAAAGTTCAGTAGCCATGCAAGAACAGATGCTGGGTGGAAAAGGCTTTTTAGTCATTGGCTACTTACTTGAAAAGGTAAGAAATACACATTGATGACTTTTGTATGTAGTTTTTGTCACTAGTATAGTTGACAATCACTAATCATATTTTCTTAAGTTACCTTTTGATCTTTTAGTGATAATATTGTTTGGTAATTAAATATCATTTTATATTATGCTTTGAATGTAAGCATTGACTTCGAATTAAGAAATTGTGAATAAAAGTAGAAACTGGAGAAAAATTCTCTCCCAAGCCTAGGGAGTCTGAGGCAGGAGAAATACAAGTTTGAGATTAGTCTGGGTTACTAAGACTCTGTCTCAAGAAAACTCAGTTTGAAAAGATTTTCCCTGTGCAAGTGCTATAGAGAATGACCATGATCTACAACTTGCAGTGACCTATAAATGTGAGGGGGAAAAGGCAAGATTTGAAGTGTGCATGTTGCTAAGCTAAGATTCCGGTATATTAGGTGAATGTAATGCATTCTTGACTTACACTGTTTTGTCTACAGTGGTTTACTGGAATACAACACTATTCTTGAGTACATGCACTAATCCATTTTTTTGAAAAGATAATGGATCTGCTGCATTGCAATCTCATCTTTGCTGTAAAACAGGGACATTATGAAAGTAAGATTTTGTTTTCTGTTTTGTAGGCAGTGAACAGTTTTTATCTAGCTTCTTGGTACATTTCAATAGTTGATAATGCAGTCATCTCTCTTTATTATTTGCTCTTTAAGATCACCTCGCTCCTTTTGCCTTTGTGTTTTTATATACATTAACTCATCAGTTTACATAAAACAAGCAGTTTTAATTATTTACAATGTCTTCTGTTTTTGTGCATATAAAATTTACCTGATTTTTGATGGATTTATTTTTCATCAAACATGTTATTTCATGTCTTAACCGTTTTTTTATTTTTTGGCTTGTCATGAACATAGAAATAGAATTATTGATTAGTTCATACCATTTGTACTGCTATTGCTACTCCCTCATTAATTATAGGCCTTTGTAGATGCCTTAAGATTTTGTTTGTGGAAGTATTATCATCCAAAACTGATGACTTAATTTCTTTTCTGATAACTATTTCTGTTTTTCCTGTTGCTTTATTGTACTATCTGAGACTTCTGGTGCGTTGACTAGAAGTTAAATAATGGACACCTCTTATTACTGATCTCATGGACAGTGCATTTAATAATTATAATTTAAAATATAATCTATTGCAGTAGAATAGATTTTATAGTTTTTTTCCAAAACCCAATTGAATTGTTTATCATTTTAAAATTTTTTCATAAAAATTTGTCATAATAATATTGATTTTTTTAAATATTTTTTGTTTGCACGTATGAAGTTCTAATTTGTTTCTTACTTTGCAAACCATATTCATTAATTTCTAAATAGAAAACTTCCATTTACTCGCAAATACACTCTTGTTCCTGTAAGGTTTTCAGATAATCACCATACTGGCATTCATATTGCTGAAACCTTGGCTCCACTGACCTTGTTTTGTTGCTTGGTTATTTAGATTTTCTTTACTTTGATACCAGCTGCAACATTACATTCCAGCAATGTCGTTCTTCAGTTTTGTGTCAGTTTCTCTATTTCCTTCTGAAGACTACCTTTTACCTGCTGGTCTTATTCTTGAAAACCTTTTCTCCTATAACTCGTTCAATTGAGCTCATCCATTTGGTTGCTTTCATTATCCTATAGATACTAATTATTCTGAAGTTTTTCTCCATTTCAGTACTCACTAGGATGTCCAGTGAGTGATCTGCACAAATTTCATTTACCAAATTATTGCTTCTGATTTTTCTCTCAGATATTCTGTTGTCCTTTTTATCTAAGTCAATTTTATTATCATTTAGCTAGACCTAACATTTTAATCCATTTTGACTCTGGGTTTTCTCACACTAAATCCAAATGCTCAATAATTATGTTTAGTCATCAGAATATATCCAAAATCCAGGACTGGAGAGATATCTTAGTCGTTAAGAACACTTGTTGCTCTTGCAGAAGATCCAAGTTCAGTTCCTAGTACCTAGATGGTGGGCTATAACTATCCATAATTCCAGTTCCAGGGGACAAAAAGCCCTCTTCTGGCTTTACTGGTCACTGGGCATGCTTATGGTACATATACATACATGTAGGCAAAACACTCTTACACAAAAAATACAATAATCTTAATATATCTTTAAATACAATAATCTTAATATATCTTTAAAACTTAATGTATGCAGAAGCAATTGCTATTTCCTACTCTTTACTTTCCTCACTACATGCATGGATACCATCTTAGTCCCAATATCATCCTCTTTCCACATTAGTTACTTTTCTAGTTTTATATCTCTTGCTGTGATAAAATAGTGAACAAAAGCAAGTTAGGGGAGAAAAGCATTTATTTTAGCTTACAGGTTGCTGCCTATTATTGAGTTTGTGAGGGCAGAAAATCAGGCAGGAATTTGAAGCAGAAACCATGAAAGAATACATGCCAGCTGGCTAGGTGGATGGCTCAGACTCATGCTTTGCTATTTTCTTTGTAGTCCAGGACTACCTTCCTAGGGAATAGTGCCACTCACAGTGAGCTGGGACCTCCTATATCAATTAACAATCAACATAACCTCCTATGGCGTATCCACAGGGAAGTCTAATATGGGCAGTCCATCAATTAAGACTACTTTCTTAGGTGACTCTAGGCTGTTTCAGGCTAATGGCTAAAACTGGCAAGTATATTTACATATTTCATCCTTTACTTATACTCATACTACTTTAAATGATCTTACTCCTTATTTGACTGAATTGTTAATCTTATACCTCTGGCATCATATGTTACCACTCTTCTTGACTTCACTATGTCATCCCTCTTTGCCTTTCTCCTAGCAATAAGTGTGTGCATATACATACATGCTGGTCTTTGCAGTACCTTGCTCCAGTCTTCTATTAATTTTCTTCTGTATGCACCTGAATCTTTCACCTCTTTCTAGGGCATGCCTGTAGTGACTACTTCTGGTTAGATGCCTCTACTTGAACTTTCTATCACCTTTTATAATAGTGCTACCAGCTAGGGGCCAAGCCCTCCTTACATGAGACTGAACAATACTTCACATCCAAATAACAATAGCCTATCAGTCTTCATCTTGTCAAGAAACCGACAGAGCATTTGACTTGAATTATCAACAAAATTTTAATGTCTGGCTATTTAAAAAGTAAGTTGCAAGCATTGTTAAGGTAATTTGGTTAGATCTGGAGAATGATGATTATTTAGTATAACTCAGAGGAGAGTGTTGTACTTGAGTGGATTGATGTCTTCAATAAAGTAATAGTATATTGATTTGTACAACAATGTCCCCACTTCGTTTTCTTTTTGTCCAGTAACAACCTGCTGATGGATCAAACTAGTCAAACTTTTAACTGGACATCAACAGGCAAGAAAATTTCCCAAGCACAGTGATAAGGAAAGTTACAGAACCATCTAAACAGTGAATTCAGTGTTAGGTTTGGTTACATAAGTCTTAGATGATATCAGACACCAGCTTTGTCTAGGTCTTTTTTATGCTCTCTCCAGGATTGATTTATACTACAGCTGTTCTCCTTCATGTATCCAGGGTTTTTGCTCTATACCCTTGCATCCAGGTAGAGAGACAAATTTCATTTTTTGTATCTATATACAGTTCTTCCCTTCTAATTGATCTGTCAGCCTAGGGCTTGCCTTCTTTTGTGTCTATATTTGTTTTATTGAAAATGCTAGAGTTTGATACTGGGTCTCTGAAATAATGTTGTCACCTGTCCCCCAACATCAGATGATTAATATGATTTAGTTAGGTTGGTGGATCTCATCCTTGGTATCTTGGAAAAGCAAAATTAATATTAAGGTTCAACTATTTCATGATACACATTTTCCAATTAAAATAATTCCCACAGTTATGTAACATATGGCCATACATGTATTGAATGATTTTTTTCAATAAAGTAAAATTTCCTGCTAAGCCATTATATCCTATAAATGTTGGACAAATATTCTTTTATTCAACATAAGTTGCTCCTTATAGCATTCAGTGCTACTATTTGCTGGTTAGTTACTTCCCAGTGGACACTAATTGTTTTTTCTGATATTTCATATTCTATTTCCAAATACATTTACCTATACATTTAATGTGTTACATAGCTTTCCTGTGCTCTTCCTTTCCATTTCCTCCATTTCTTTTTTTAAAGATTTATTTATTTACTATATGGATGCTTTGCCTGCATGTATATCTGCACCAGTTGTATGCCTACTGCCTGCAGAGGCAAGAAGAGATCTCCTGGAACTGGAGTTACAAACAATTTTGATTACTGTGTAGGTGCTTGGGGTTGAACCTGGGTTTCTGCATGAACAATCAATGAGCCTTTTCCCAAGGCTCCTTCCTTATTTTCTTTTGAACTAACTCTCCAACCAGGCTATTCTAGAACCCATTGTCATCCTCCTTTAGCCTTCATACGAGATCACATCTATGCACAGCACTTGGCTTCATATACTTCATAATTATGTGTTCATGGGGATATTGGCCATGTCATGTCCAGAAGACACTGTTTCACAGCTGTCTTCCCTGACCTTGTGTAAGGAGGATCGGAATGTGACATGGTGATAGGAGGTGACAAGAATTGAAATACATTGAAAAATGTATGAAATTGTTAAAACAATGAATAAATTAAAATATTCTAATGTCATATGGCTTGAATCCCAGAGTTTACATTTCTGTGATGTTCACATTGTGATGCTTCTGCCTAAGATTTATTCTTATTAACTGCCCAAGTATAAATCCCTTATGTATGTGTGTGTGTTCCCAAATGTCTCACACATGTGAAGAGAGCACTCTACTACTTAGCTAAACATCTGCATTGCTGCATCTTTTTTAAAGATTATTTTACTTGTAAAAATGAAAACAAATTACAAAATAGAAAAAATATAAAGCAATCAATTGAAGTAAACACTTCAAGAACAATTGGTTTTCTTTTTATCTTTTCTAATCTCCCAGTTTATCGTTTCTGTTCTTGCTTACTTTTTGAATTTAATATGAATATTAGTTAAACTTTTTTTTTTTTTTTTTTTTTGGTTTTTCGAGACAGGGTTTCTCTGTGTAGCTTTGCGCCTTTCCTGGAACTCACTTGGTAGCCCAGGCTGGCCTCGAACTCACAGAGATCCGCCTGGCTCTGCCTCCCGAGTGCTGGGATTAAAGGCGTGCGCCACCACCGCCCGGCTTTTTTTTTTGTTTGTTTTTTTGGTTTTTCAAGACAGGGTTTCTCTGTAGTTTTGCGCCTTTCCTGGAACTCACTCTGTAGTCCAGGCTGGCCTCGAACTCACAGAGATCCGCCTGGCTCTTTAGTTAAACATTTACTGAGGAATTACAGAAGGGACTGGAAGATAAAAGATCAATAACATAGTGTGCTCTGTTTCACGAGGAAAGAAAGGTACATGGATTACTTAGAGAATCTGAGACATAATGAGTAAGTACCATTCACAGGCCAAAGTAAATACTATTGCAGAGAAAGTTCATTGTACACATGGTAAAACTTTGAGTCACCAATAAAACTCAGTTTTGAAGAAAGTTTTTGTAAAGATTAAATGTGGATCTAAATATACTCTCCAGTAGCATTAATGAGCATAAAAAGACAGACGTCTTTATGTAGAGGTCCAATGTGTTCATGGCATTCAGCAAGTTCAAAACCTATCTGTAAACAATGAATTACTATCAGATGAATATAGTCCTAATGCTTGTTGGCATTGACAGGCTTTTGGCGTTTGAGATTAGATTATCAACTTTTTTGAAGACCAATGTGTTTTCTATGTGACCACATTTTTGTTTGAAATTATATTATAGGGTAGCATTGGCCAAATGGAGTATAACTCAAGAATCAAATACAAATTAAAATGTTTAGTAAAAAGTTACAAGTGAATTAATATTTTTTTAGCCTCGTATATCCAAAACATTATTATAGTATTTGATTAGTTTAAAAGTGAGAACACTTTTTTTTTTTTTTTTTTTTTTGGTTTTTGTGCGTAGCTTTGTGCCTTTCCTGGAACTCACTTTGGAGACCAGGCTGGCCTTGAACTCACAGAGATCCACCTGCCTCTGCCTCCCAAGTGCTGGGATTAAAGGCGTGCGCCACCACTGCCCGGCTTGAGAACACCTTTTAAAGCATTATTTTCATTATATGCTATAATAATCTGTTTTACACCCTTATAGGACATCTCACTGTAGGCAGGCTGTATTTTAAATGTTCATCAGTTACATAGGATAGTGACTACTTTATCAAACTGTTGTGAAGAATGATCATGAGTTTTGGAAGGTCTATTGTTTAGCTGTGTTTAGTGATAAGTCATATATTGGTGTTAGCAGTTGAGCATTTGTGATGGGAATACTCTGCACAAAAATGTTATGTGAAGAAGGTCGGAGTGTCATCAAAAGTGATATTTTATTTATAGTGAAAAAAGTGCAAAGGAAGTCATATTTGAGCAGAGGTCTCTGGATTAATCTAAGGATCATGAAGCCAAATGAGAACATTGTGTCCAGAAAAGTCATGTCTGATTTTATGATGGCCAGGCCAGGCCAGGCAGATTTGTGCAGAGGCAAGCAAACTTCATTTGTCAGTGTTGAAATGCCTAGAGGAATAGAATATAGGGTTCTACTGTGCTTGTTGTGAAATGATTTTAAATAAAAGCACTCTTTTTTCTTTAAGTTATTATAATTATTTTACCCTAATTTCTATAGGATCTTTTGTCATTTTGAGTTTCTTATTCATAATTTACTTTACTTCTTTATATTGAAAAGAGTTACTTATCTGTAACTGGACAAGCTATCACTTCAAAGGAATATCATAAAATTGCATTAACTACATTTTTACAAACAGACAATATACACGTTTGTGCCTTTAATTTAAACTTTTGGGACTATTTGAATTAGTCCTATAAACAATATATAATTTGATATCACAGACTTTTCTAGATAGACTTTCTGTTTCTGCCTTTAGTCATCAAGAGTTCACATAACCAGAGCTGTCTTGGAGCAGTTTTTATCATTTGCAAAATACCTGGATGGCTTATCTCATGGAGCACCATTACTGAAGCAGCTTTGTGACCACATTTTATTCAACCCAGCCATCTGGATACACACACCTGCAAAGGTCTGTATTTCAGGTTCATTCATTTACTTTTAGTTTAATGTTATAAAGTAAAGTTAATGATATAGTTTATAGTTATTGAATCTAATGTATCCAGTTGAAAACATTCAACATTTTTTTTTGCTTATTTTCTAGTCAGTGTAAGGCAGAGATAAAAATTTGAATATGTAAATATAATAAATGAAACTATAGTTAAATGTTAAACTTGGTGTAGAACTGTTTTTTTGTTATTAGATATGATTCATAGCTTGTCAACAAAGAGAATCGTGTGCAACTATTAAAGACTAGGAAAAGAGAACAGAACACTGATCATTTAGACTAGGAAGTTACTTTCATTTTGAACTCAGATGTTTTATCATTACAAATATTTTTTATAAGCATATACATAAACCACAGTATTTTTCTAGAAATTTATATAAAAGCCTTATGTAGTATAATTGAATTTAATCCTAACTTAGGTCTGTATGAGGAATATAGTGATTTGGGATTGTCTTTTGTAGCTTTGAAATCTTTTTCACAACTGAGTAAGTAATGTTTAACTCCTGTTTTTCATTGAGCTTATCTCACTATGGCACTATGTCCACAGCTAATAATTGTTCCCTCTTCTAACTAATGTGCCCGATTGTCATGTTCATATGGACAAAATCTACGTAATAGCTCTGTATGGTGGCACTACATGAAGAAAGGGGAGTCCCACACCCTTTGTCACGTGTTATGGCAGTGCATGAACACTGCAGCTGGTCCTCTGGGGAAGGGTGTGCTCAAGGAACTACTAACAGATCCTTTCCTTAGGAGCTGTCCTAGACACAGCTACATCATTTTATTTCTTATAAGATTAGCCCCAATTATGCTAAAGCCTCAGTTATAATTGATAGTGGCTATTATCCTTAGAGAGAGAACCTTCTTTCCTAATTGGGTCATGTGGATTATCTTTACGGAAATCACTTTCATTGGGTATTTATTTTGATTATTACTTTTTAAGATACAAATGGCTATTAAAAAACTTATTTAAAATCACACAAGAAATTGTAATAGTGTGTTGCCAATTTGCATTTGAACTAAAATGGAATTTATACTTAATGAGCACTTAAATTTACTTTAATTATATATTAGGTTCAACTTTCCCTATATACCTACTTGTCTGCTGAGTTTATTGGAACTGCTACCATCTATACCACCATACGAAGAGTTGGAACAGTATTGCAGTTAATGCACACATTAAAATATTACTACTGGGTCATTAATCCTGCTGACAGTAGTGGTATTACACCTAAAGGACTAGGTAAGCACCCCTGCCACCACATTTCCATTTTCATGTGTTTGTCTAGATCCTGGGTACAAGTAAAATGGACACATGTGCATGGCCACAGTTCTCCTTTAGCTCTTTGATTTCTTATCAGGTAGAATAGTATCTTAGAAGTTGCATGTGGTTAAAAAAAGAGTCTAGGGTCAGTGCCATAGCTCAGTGCTTCAGGCACTTGCCTCAAGAAATTGATGACATGAGTTAGATCTTCAGGCTCCACATGATGGAAGGAGAGAACTGATTCTTACAAGTTGTCCACTGACCTCCATGCTGTGGCATGTGTGCACCACCCATACACAAATAAATTAACTGTGTTTATACTGTCATATTGTTAAAATACTTTGGAATAAACATATTTTTAAATGCATTTGATTTTAACCAAGATGCTTTTTATGGGAGCTCTGGGAGATAGAGTCATAATGTTAACAATGGGTAGGTGTGACTGGTCCCATCCGTGTCTTCTAGTCCTTTGAACTTTAGGGTATTTAGACTGCTTTTAACTTTCATTTCAGATATACTGTTTGATCTGAGTGTAGTAGAAAGTGCTTTAAGTTTTCTACATTTACTTTTGTGTTTTAAGAATATAGACATGTTTTCTAATTATACAAACATACAGCTTTAGAGTACAAAATAAACCCAAAGAAAAACACTCATGGTCCACTGCATGGGAAGAAGCACAGTTGAAAGTGCAGCTCTTTTCCCTGTCAGTAATTGAGACATGAAAATGCTTAAGCTTTCTGCACAGTCAGACTACTTTTTCCATTTATAATCATCCTTCCTGTTATATGTTCTCAATTTTAGTCCAAAAAAATGTGGTGACCTATTCCCATTTATGTGACTGTCTCTGATTTGCTTAGAATAGACAAGAAAAGACTAATTAGAAATATTTTAAATTTTTTCCAGAAATGTCCTACCAGTCTATAGTTTCACCAGCAGTGTGTGGTAGGGATTTTCTCAGAATGTTCACAGTAGTATCAGCTAGTATAGTTACACCAGTCTCTTTGTGGAAGGAAAAATAGCATTAGTATGCTAATATTCTGGTAGTCCTACTTTTTATTTTATGATGAGTCAATAATTGTCACTGACAGTCATGTCTAGTCTGTCTTGTCGGAGTTTATCTTGTGACTTTTGAGTTGATTATGCCCAGTCTCTGTTGAGTAATCTTTGCGTATATCTTTAATAACGTGTAATATAATTAGAGATACATAAACATGTTCAGATACATACGTAACATTGTAGGTGTTATTCATACCATCCATATTTTGTCCAGTAAAAAGCTAAAAGCTGCACATCAACTTCTCAGAAGTATGAATCACAGCTATGTGACTTAGAGCCTGGAAGAGCTTGGAGCCCTTGTTCTGAAAGGCTAAATTGTAGCATTCTCCACTGTGAACAAACCATATTGTCATTCAGCTTAACCTCTGATTCACAACATAACTTTACAAGCATTAAAAGTTACTAAGAGTTATATTAAAAAAAACTGAACTATACCTACATATTTGGTATATTTACATATCTTTTCATTTTACTATATTAAATCAGTCTGCCCCTCACCAGATAGCCTGACCCTTTGAATGCTGACTAAAAAATTTGTCCTTCTTATGATCTCTTTTTGTGAAATACTTAAGTATATACATTATTCTTTGTATCAGTTGAAAATAAATGATAGAAAACATGTTTTCTTATTCCATCTCAAATGTTTCCCTGTGTACTTCCCCAAAGATAAGGGTACTCTGTTAAGTCATAGTGGAGTACCCATGAAAATTAGAGTACTAGTATTAATACAATACTGTTTCTAACCAAAGGCCCCATTCGAATTTTATCAATTACTTTATTGGTAGCACGTCTATAAAACATAATACTTATCTTCTTAAAATGCCAGTTGCAGGACAGTTGCATTTCCTAGTCACTTTTGTGTTCCTTTATGTACACTGGGTCTTTGAGCATTCTCTGGGCTTTCGTGTCCTTGACATTTTTGAAAAGCAAAGACAGATTTTGGAGACCCTTCAGTTTGGATTTGTATATATTTTTTCATGGTGACTTGGGTTTTTCATTTTTGACAGGAATAGCACAGAAATCCTGTTTCTGTCTCAATCTATCCTGTCAGTGGGATACTTGATGATCAGCTGACTTGTGTCTAGTGGTGTTAACTGTGAATGCTTGTCTAGGATCTCGTCTACTTCTGCAGCAAAGCTTCACCTACTTATTTCAAGATAAATCATGATGGGATTTATCTTACTCTGTCAGCTGTCAAGAGGGATCCTTTCTAACATAATAGTTTGCATGCTGCTATCAGAGAGAATGTGTTTTCCTTCTGTATGTATGTGTTTTTCAGTTTTTTATATCAGTATTAATTTTTGAATTTCTCTTTTATTCAGTGTATTATATTAGCAGTCGGTAGCTTTCTCTGTAAGGGCCCTGTACTTTAGTTTTCTGTTGCCATAACATCTGTTCCATACTGTGAATTCTGTTGTTTTATTTTATAAACACATATGAGCATGTTATACTGGAATGAGCATGGCATACTCCAGTGCAACCTGGAAACATGTTGATAAAGATCCTGGCAAAGGACACTGGCTCCTGGGTGGTATCCTTATATATTTTGATGCTTGTATTCTTCCAGATTTGTCCAGTAAGAAGCTTCACAGGTTATGTTGTGCCTTTGTGCAGAGATCCATAGTTTTGTAGTATTTTCTTACTGCATAACACAAAATATTCTTGGTTCTTATTATACCTTTCTTGTTCTAACCATATTTCTCCAAAGAACCCTTGCTTGCTTAATGGATATGAAGTTTTAAAAACTATGGGATGAGTGTTAGTTGTGCCTGCTGTGTTTCTGTTGTCCTAGTGGATAGGTATAGGATATACAACTATATGTGTGCACATAGCTCTATTAATAACATACTCTATTGAAGTCACCTGGCCAAGCCCAGCTTTAAGGCGTTTGGATTTGCAACCTTTTCTCCATAGTGAGAACTGGCTCCCATTGGATTATATGTATATGTTTACTTATTTTCTTGATTTACCTTGTTAAACCAGTGTTCTAACATTTGTACCATTACCTCAGTTTTAACAGTTGTGTAAAGCCAGTGTTTCTAAACCTGTGGGTCTGTTTTGAGGGGGAGTTACATATCAGATATCCTGCGTATCAGATGTTTACATTATGATTCATAACAGCAAAATTAGTTATGACGTAGCAACAAAATAATTTTATAGTTTTGGTCACTACAGCATAAGAAACTGTATTAAAAGGTCTCAGCATTAGGAAGGTTGTGAACCACTGGTGTAAAGTTATGATTCGTTTTGCAATTAATTTTAAATTTATTCAATAAATCTTACTTTTATTTTATATTTTGCTTTTTATTTTACTAAAATTGGATTCATGTCATACATACAACATGAATATAAGTGTGTTTCTCTGCAGCATGCTGTTCCCATTATAAAGAGTGTGACAAGCATATTTATAGCTAACAATTACTGCATGTTTACAATTTAAATTATTGAATCACTGCCTCATTGCTTCGCATGCTTCACACACAGTTTGTCCTAACATGCCCTGTATTTCAGCAATATTATCATTTTCATCCTTACAGTGAAGTAAAAACTAACCTGAAACATTTGTGTATTCTTTGTATGTGTTGTAAATCACAATGAGGCAAGCTTTTTGAAAGTAATGTCAAGTATCGATAAGAAGGGTTAGGTACTTTGCCGTTGATTGATAACAGTGGGCAAAAATACAGCTAACACTTGGAAAATGTGGAACAGGTTTGTTTCTAATAATAGATGAATGCACTGGGTGACAGTTTGCTTGCAGTTGCACTAATCTGCATGAAATGTTTGTGAGTAGATAATCATATGTTATAATGATTACCCAAGGAAATTATGCTTTGAAAATATATAAAGCAGTGACATTAATTCTTATTGCTTTAAGAAACATTTGATGTTTAAACAATTTTTGTGAGTCTAGCTATGCTTAAAAGTGTGTTTTATTATATGTCATACAGTGTACAGATCCTTTCAAATTCTCATTTTTATGGCAATTAGACATTCACAATTGAATCCTTTAAAATTAGAAATGATGGAAATGATAAGTGTATTTTAACTCCCCATGCTTGATTTCATTTACTGATTCAGCATTTGCTGGTGCTCACTACAGTGAGCATTACACATGGGAGAAAAGGATGCAAAAATAATAATTGTGAAGAAGTAGAGTGGGACAGTTTTCTATATGAGGCATGGGATTAAAGGAAGAGTCTCTAAATGGGGAGAACTTTACAGGTCAAAGAAATATTAGGAAATTTGTTTATAAAAAAATAAGAGAAAAATATCCATGATAATATTTGGATTTGCATTTTTCACTGGCAATGATATATTGGAAGTTTAAAGCATCTCCTTTTTCCTAAACCTAACATTCAGGAAATAATATGAAATTGCCAAAAACCTGAAAATTAATTTTATTCTTAGAGTCTTAAAATTATAAAACATGAGCATCAACCATTATGATTTTTGAAACATTTAATATATAATTCTACAGAATTTAAATATAATTGCATTAAGCTTATTTAATAGCATGGCTTATTTTCTTTGCAGATGGTCCCCGACCATCACAGAAGGAGATCATATCACTTCGGGCTTTTATGCTGCTTTTTCTGAAACAACTCATATTAAAGGTAAAATAATTTTATTTTACAATTACAATGATTTGGTGAAAAGGAACTACTATTGTCAAAGTATAAATATCATTGTCATTAAATTATTAATGCCTTTTCATGTTGTTCTACAAACTCTGTAATAGTACCTTTTTTTTACACCTAAATTTGGTCAAATATATATTAAAATGGCCATGTTAAGAGGTATGGATGTGCTAAGGAGATGTGCCAGTTGAGATAAGGAACATGTGAAAAAGAATTGAGCAGAAAACCTTATTCTAGAAAATGGCATGTATTCCATTTTAGCTAAGATTGCAGAGTGTTTTGTCATGGAGGATTTTCAAGAGTAATGTACTTTAAAGGAAGTACACAGGGCAAGTTGTATGACAGTATACAAGGTGATCCCCCAAACCCTTGAGTTTCCATTGCTTATGGAAGCAATAGATAATAAGAGCACCGTAACCTAAAATCATCACAGTCTTATTTAGTTTTTGCTGGCCTTGAACTTATAGAGATCCACCTGCCTCTGCTTCCTCAGATTTGATTCTGAACATGCTAGCATTCCTGACCCTAAGTTTTAATAGTTTCAATCATATTAAAACTTGAAACACAGTAATAATTTTCTAAATAGTTACTTTTAAATGAAATAAAATAGTATTTAAATTATGAAACATGGGGGGATTTTAATGAACATTACTTTTAAGTTTCTGTATGTTTTTATGTCATTGATTTTGATGCCTTTCTTTAAAGTCTTAACTTCAGATTTTAATTAACTAACAAAATATTTTTAATTAGGATCGGGGCGTGAAAGAAGATGAACTTCAGAGTATATTAAATTATTTACTTACAATGCATGAGGTAGAGCATATTTTGTATCTTTCATTTTAATTATTTTATTCAAATATTTTCAATAAAATTTAAATAAATACTGATATTTCTTATTATGCAGGATGAAAATATTCATGATGTATTACAGTTATTAGTGGCTTTAATGTCAGAACACCCAGCCTCAATGATACCAGCATTTGATCAAAGAAATGGAATAAGGTATGATCATAATAGCAGTAGTATTAATTGTGCACCCTAGATTATTCCATGAATGTAAGAAGAGAGAAAAGGAAAAAGCTGTCAGTTCTCATGTTCTCAGGGAGCTAATGAACTGTACAGAAATGGTCTGTACAAGTATGAACTGAGTAATTGTGATTGCTACAGTGCAGGCCTTGCATAGTGGGAAAAGCAGATTTATATATTTATTTTTGCAAGAGCACAGTAAAGAACACGGTGCATTTCAGAAAAAGAAGATGCAAGAGAATTATGGAGAGAGAGACAGACACACAGACCAACCAGAATCAGTGATCTATCATATTATGTATTTTTAAAGCTTTATAGTCAGCAACATGAATGAGAATAGAAAGACTAATGTCGTAAGAGCATTAGAAATTATATTACTCATTACTATTAGAGATGATGTCCTAGGCAGGGGTGGTGGATTAGTAGTGGGAATTACAGGTTTGAAAAATATTGTAGAACCAAAGACTAAAGCTAAAATAATTTGAAAAATGACTCTAGTTGTGGAATTATGAATTATTAATAAGAGAAGCACAGTTTTTTTTATTAGAATTCTCATGAACTTAAACCTACAATGTATCTTCTACAGATTTCCTTTTAAATTTTTTTGCAGTCTCAGCAAAAAAAAAATGCAAAAAAAATGAATTTCATTTAATTCTTGTTATTTTATTTTACTTGTGGTGCTGGGCCTCAAACCTACAGCATTACACATGGGAGACAAAGCTTGCCACTGAGCTGCATCTCCAGACCCAGTTTTGCTGTTAGTTTAGTTGGACGTAAGAAGCTCTGGTGATAATGCACCACTGAACGGTGCAGCTAGTAATATGACATATATATCTGTAGGGTCTGAAACAATTGTTTCTGTTGAATACAGTGAACCTAAAGAGGTGTGTTAGGATTATTAGTATTTATATCCTGTCAGCATTTACCAATGGATTTGTATGTGATTTTTCTCCTGCTATATTATCCCTGTTTTGTGACCCTTTCCTTTTCTAATGTTAATAATCTCTAAATTTTCATAAGAGAGAAATGACAAGGTAGGTGTCTGCCTGTGATTCACTTAGTAATCACGGAAGTATAAAGTCAACATATTCAGGTGTTAAAATCCTAAGAAAAGTAGTGATATGGTCTAAGTACATGTCCAGGAATTGAGGAGTTTTGTTTATTTGTTTGTTTGTTTGTTTTTTGTCCAATGTACTGGAAAGCAGTACTTATAATGTATATGTAAAGTACTGTTTCCTTTGTAATACTAGCTGGGTGCTTAAAAGATCATTTGTTTTTTAGGGTCATCTACAAATTATTGGCTTCTAAAAGTGAAAGTATCTGGGTACAAGCACTGAAAGTTCTGGGATATTTTTTGAAGCATTTAGGTCACAAGTAAGTTGATGTTTTCATAATGAATTTCAGAAATAAGTACTGAAAATTTTCATGAGTTTTGTATTTTATTTTCAACATATGAAATTTTATTTATTTAATTTTAATAGACAGTATCCTATGGAAAATAGAAAAATAATAAATGTGTCATTATAAACTAATGTTTTATTAATAGTAGATTATGTACAAGATCACAACTTATGTAGGATACTTAATTTCTACATTCTAGTATAGATAAATTATGAATTTTAAGAATACAATAAAATAGACTTGTTAAAATGAAAAGTGCACATCTATATGACTTTAATGAAAACTTCTGTGACCAGGAATGATGTATACATTGAGTTCTCCAGGAGATATATTCTCAGGCCTGCACTCTGACATGGTAGTTTATTTAAATTATTTCTATTCTTTTCTAACAATGAGCCCTATTGATACTTTGTGATTGTACATCCTACAATAACACATTTCCCCAAATTCTCTTTCTTAAGCTGCCTCTGTTGACCATCTTCTTCAGAACAGAAAGAAATATACTTTTTAGAGACTGTATTCTATGTATTCTATGCAAATGGAAATGGTTGGTACTGTCTTAAGCATGGCTACCTGATCTTTTTCTCAAATCTCAGCATTGCCAATTTTGTCTTGTGCCTAAGTTTAAATTAAAAAAAAAAAAATGACCATGGTCATATGTTACTCTAAAACACAACTGTAGACTAGAAGCAAAAAGGATGCTGCCCAAAAATTTATGAACACACAGAGAATTGTTTCTATGAATAAGTCTTTGGAAAATTGGTGCAGAGGTCAGCCAATTTAGAATGAGTGGAAAATACTAATTACTGCTGGAAAACACTGGATAAATTTAATAGAAAGAAATAAGAGGAAAACAAGTATTTAACTTAGTAGAAAGACTAGAATTGTCCTTTTTTATGACCTAAATATGCAGAAATGCCATAACTAGAGTGACTTGGGGAAGACTGAGGGAAACAGGTAGATGGAGTAAGTCAGGAAGTCAAAGGTCTAAGCTTTTAAGGGTGAGAGAGAATTCAAGTGACAGCAAACAGTCGACTGCTGTGATTGGTAATTGTGAAATGCTGTCTAAAACTGGAGCATTATTTTCCATGTTAAACTAGAAAGGTAAGTATTTTTCAAAATTATAAAGCTTTCAAAAATTGAGTATCTGTGTGGTTAAAACCAAGAAGAATATGTACAGTGGTTCTCTTAAAAGTGAAATGTAGGGCGCTGGAGAGATGGCTCAGTGGTTGAGAGCATGTACTTCTCCTGAGGCTTGAGTTCCATTCCCAGCATACCTCTCAGGTGGATCACAACCACCTGTAACTCCAGCTTCAAGGAATCTGATGCCACTGGCCTCCTTAAACACCTGCACCCATGTGCCCATCCCCCTGAGACACATAAATATACACATAATTTAAAAGTAAATAAATAAATATTAAACAAAAATTGAAATGTATTTTAAAATGTGGCATATATAACAGTAGACATCACTTATAAAAGTAAATGTAAGACATTTTAAAATCACCATTTTAAGAAAAAAGTCATAGTTAATTGCAAAAGTAAAACTTGGTCTGTTTGTATGTACAAAACTCAAGTAACTGAGACAGATAAAGATCAAAAGAATGGACAGGGAAGGCCGCATAAATGCAAAGCAAAACATGGTAAGAATCATAATCTTTATATGTGACCTCCTTATTAGTTTGCAAGCCAAGAAGCAATAACTGTGGAAAGATGAAGTATATTTTATAATGTTGAATGTTAGAGCGTTAATAAAATAGAATTTACAACCACTTGTAATTTATAGCTCTGAGATAGACTGACTACACCTGTCTCTGTCTGAAAAAGTCAAAATGAAAAGTATCTATATAAGAAGAGCATGATATATTTCACAAGCCCATGAAAACTTTGTGAAAATTTCTAGTATTGTAGTAGACATCAGTGGAAAGTTCTAAAATGTTGAAACAAACTGACATATTCTTACAGATGTGAAATAAGTTAAAGTGGGAACAAAAACGCAAGTCAGATAGTTCTATCTAAATATTTAAAGGGTGGGGCTCAGCGATGGCTCAGCAGGTAAGGACACTGGCTGCTCTCCTGAGGACTCAGGTTTCATTCTGTCATCCACAGTGGCTCACAGCCATATGTAACTGTGGTTCCTGAAGTTCCAGTGCTCTCTTATGGCCTCCATGAACACTGCATGTATATGATTCTCAAACATACATCAAGGTAAAACACTTACACACGTAAAATAAATACTTACAGGATTATGCATAGCTGTCAATTTACAAAAAGGAAATACAGGACAAGCATGATGATATAAAAACTTTAGAACAAAACAAACTCACAAATGAATTGAATAAATACAGAAAGAGGGAAATAGTAATTTATGATTCAGAAAATAGCAAAGATTATGAAGGCCAATTTTTAATAAAAATGATAAATTATAGTTTAAGTCCCAAGAAAAATGTGAGTATATAAGCCATATTTATTAGAGATATGAAAAGAATTTCCTTCATTAACTAATACTCTCTAAAATCACCATGTCACCACTTATCCTTGGCATCCTGCAGAACACTCCTAAACCTAGCAGAATGATTTACAGTGCCATGCATCATGATCCAGGGTGTGTCATATATTGGACTTTAATACATAAAACAAACTACAGAGACATTAAGGAAGTCTTCGATAAAATAAACAACATCTCAGAAAAAAAACAGAATTAAATAAGATTAAATGAATCAGCAACAGAAACGGAGGTTACTTTAAGAGTGAACCTTATAAATATCCTCTGGTCAAAAAGTAGTCACAAAATTTGAATATAATTGAACCAAGTGAAAATAAACCCAGAACATAAGACAATTATTGAATTCTTAGGATTTCTATCAGGGAAAGTCTCCAGCCATATTCTAAATTTTCTTATTTATTTAAGAAACAAGAAAACACCTTAGCCTTTAGCCTGGTATTTCTTTACATAAACGTCTACTTCAGAGAAGGGAAAACATGTTTGCGTTTGTCAGCACTCTTGAGTATTCCTAGTACCATTATTTATGGTTAAGTAATGGAAGGAATCCAAAGTGTATCAGCTCTGTGAGTTCTCACAATTGAAATTTCTTAACAAAGTTCACAAACTACAACGTGCTATGATACAATGGGCCCCCTAACCATGATACACAGAAAAAACACAATCAAAAAGCTATACGTTTTAGGGTCCTCCTTTGGGGAATGTCTACAGCACAGATTTGTTGCTGCTTTGGACTGGCAGTGGGAATGAGGACTGAGTGTAAATGGGCCCAAGGAAACTTTCAGGATGATGAAAATGCTTTATAACTGGATTGTGGAGATAGTCATAAAACACTGTAAGTTGTTTAGAACACTCATTTTGCTTGCAAAATGTTTGAATTTTATAGTGTGTGTATTATGATAGTAGAGTTATTAACAAGAGATTTGAAAAGAAAGTTTTAAAAACCTTAGAAATTATTGTTTAGTATCACTTTTTATTTGGGGAAAACCTTCAAAATATACAAATGTGCAAAAAAGAAAAGACCACACAGCCAAGTTAATAAATTTGTGGTGGTTGGCAGTATATAAAAAAGGTAACATATAAAAAAGAGAAGATTAGCCGGGCGGTGGTGGCGCACGCCTTTAATCCCAGCACTCGGGAGGCAGAGCCAGGCGGATCTCTGTGAGTTCGAGGCCAGCCTGGGCTACCAAGTGAGTTCCAGGAAAGGCACAAAGCTACACAGAGAAACCCTGTCTCGAAGGAAAAAAAAGAAGAAAAAAAAAAAAAGAGAGAAGATTAAAAATGAAGGCCAATATATTGTACATATAATAAGAAAGAAAACAATTGAGAAGATGGAAAAAAAAAAGTCATTGCAGAGGACACCAGAAAAAAAAAAGTTCATTTAATACTTATCGAGATGACAGACTTGAAAACTTTTGTCTTTAGTAGGTGTTGGCAAGAATGTGTATTACTGGTAATTTTGCAGTTACTGGGGAAATTAGATATTGATATACGGATTTTGAAGAATAATTTAACATTTTTTTCCTTTGGTTTTTGAACATAAGATTTCTTTGTGTAGCCCTGACTGTCCTTGAATTTGCTCTGTAAACCAGGCTGGCTTCAAGAGATCAGCTTGTTTCTGCCTCCTGAATGCTGGGATTAAAGACATGTACCACCACTGCCTGGCGTTTTAACAATTTTTTAAAAAGATGGATAAACTTATGATGTATGACTCAAGTAATTCTCTTCTTAATATAGGGGATTATTTCTTAGCTGTACAGATGTCCATGCAGTATTGCTACTGATAACGAGTTATTAGAGGCAACATGAAAGAACATAAGCAGGAGAAATTGACTTAATATATAATTCATATACTGGCAAAAAATTCAATCATGTAATTTATTTAGGAGTGAAATTTAATGACTTAAAATTACCTTTGAAATCTTAATATAATCAATAAAGTTATGAAGGAGAGTAGTATGTATAACCATTTATTTAAAAGCTGATAAATTGAGAAACAGAAGTATAACTTTATGAATTTATACCCCTCTAATAAAAGAATAAAGACATACATGGAAATCTGATGTAAGTTATCAGTTACTTACATGAGGAGAAAAAATCAGAGACAGGCACACTGTTTTGTGACTGCCCTGCTGTTACACAATTCCTTCTTTTTCTAAGAAGAGTCTTCGACTGGAGAGGTGGCTTAGTTAGTAAGGTGCCTGTCTCACAAGCGTGACAACTCGAGATTGGATCCCTAGCACCTATTAAAAACCGGGCATACTGGTACATGTGTGTACCTCAGTGATGGAGGAGGGGACACAGAGATAGACACAGTCTTCTGAAGGTTCTACAATATTCCCAAACAGTGACCAAGTCTTTCCATACAAGAACCGACAGGGGATATTGCACATTCATACCAAGAAAGGAGGGGAGCATTGAGATCATTGGAAGTAAACAGAGCAGTGGTTAATCTGTGGGCAACTGTAGAATTAAGCAATGATGAAATGGAGGATTATTTTCTCTTTGACTCCAATATCAAGGGTACATGTTCACTTTTACCATCATTTAAATTGTTTCGATGTTAAGATTTGCTACAGAATATATTAGAGACTTGGAATGATGTATTCTGTGGATTAGGGTTAAATTATAAAAACCTAGATAATTACTAGAATCTGGATAATAATAACTGCCAATCATCATATGTGGTTATGTTATTTGAATATGTCTCATATTTTAATAGTATAGAGGTTTTCCTTAAGAACTATTTAAATAAAGTTATAGGCTATTAGCAGATAACTAGCTGTGTTATGAACTGTTGCTGCTTTTTATAGAGGAAGGTTGATAAAATAATTATATGATTCTGCATTTGTTTGTAAGTGTTTACCTCCATTCTTTTCAGGCGAAAAGTTGAAATTATGCATACCCACAGTCTCTTCACTCTTCTTGGAGAAAGACTGATGCTGCATACAAACACTGTAACTGTCACCACATACAACACACTTTATGAGGTAAAGTAAAAAAAAAAAAAGAAAGAAAAAGCTGTGACAAGAGTTCTTGGTGTGTATGTATGCTAGAAACCTTTTTGTGTGTGATAGAGAGAACATCCCAATCACTAAGATGAGGCTTAATATTGTGCTAGTTAGTTTTTGTCTACTAGACATATCTGGGAAAAGGGATCTGATTTGAGAAAATGCATAAGATTGGCCTGTGGGAAGACACTTGTTAGTGATTGATGTGGAAGGGTTTAGCCCACCATGGGCAGTGCCACCTCTCAGCAGATAGTCCTAGGTTGTATTAAAAAAAATAGCAGGCTAAGCATACCATGTGTAGCAAGCCAGTAAACAATGTTTTTCCATGGCCTCTGCTTCAGTTCTTGCCTTGAGTCCCTGCCCTGACTTTCTTCAGAGATGGAGTGTGACCTGAGAGTTGTAAGCTGAAACAAACCCTTTTTTTCCCCAAGTTGCTTTTGGTCATGATTTTTTGTCACAACAATAGAAACCCTAACTAAGACAAATTCATAGCTTATATTTTCTTTCTTTTACAAACACTTCCACATGTCCTGTGTTGTTTAGGACTTTTCTTTGAGTATAGGTTTGCTGATTTGCTTCATAGTCTTCCCACACAGATAGTATTCACATATATTGTGAATATTAGTTCTACTTCCATATCCAGTACTCTTCTCCATTTCTAATATGCAGTAACTACCCACCTTTAGATAGAGTTGACACTGAGATGAAGTGTAGGTAAGAATTATTTGTAAAAGTGATGTCCTGAATTGTGTTAGAATCTCACCATTTCCATATAGAATCCCCCTCTCAACCCTTCTTACAAAGTGTCTTAGTCACTGTTATAGTGCTGTGAAGAGACACCATAGCCAAGGCAACTCTTATAAAAGGAAGTATTTGATTGAGTTGGCTCCCTTAAAGTTTCAGAGGTTCAGACTATTATCATGGCAGGTAGCATGGTGGCATACAGGCAGACATGGTGCTGGCTACATCTTGATCAGACAGAAATGGGGAATAGACTGTCAGACTGGGAAGTATCTTGAACGTAGGAGAATTCAAAGCCCACCCCCACAGTGACACACTTCCTCCAACAAGACCAAATCTACTCCAACAAAGCCACACTTCCTTAAAAGTGCCACTCCCTTTGGGGGTCGTTTTCTTTCAAACCACCACATTCCATTCCCTGCCCCTCAAAAGTTTGTAGCCATATCATAATGCAAAAATGTACTCAGTCCAACTTCAACAGTACCCATAGTCTGTAACAGTCTCAAAGTTGTTTCAAAGTACAAAGTCTCTTCTGAGACTCATGGCAATCTCTTGACTGTAATCCCCTGTGAAATTAAAATCAAAAAGCAAATCACATATTTGTAGCAGGCTTTTTCTTTTGGACCACCAACCAGTTCCTAAATCATAACAGAGAGACTTACTAGTTTTGACTGCTGGGCCTTAGCTTAGCTCTTATTTTAATCTGTTTCACTTTATCTACATTTTGCCTCAAGACTTTTTACCTTTCTTTCAATATATCTGTGTCTAGCTGGCCGATGGCTACCTGGCTGACGCACCCAGGATGTCTGCCTTTCTTTCTCCCTCATTCTCTCCTGTCGTTCTTTTCTCTCCGGATTCCTCTTCCTATTTATTTTCTCTGCTCTCCAGATCTGCCTATCCTTTCTCTTCCTAACTATTGCCCTTCAGCTTTTTTGTTTTTTCAAGACAGGGTTTCTCTGTTTAGCTTTTGGTGCCTGTCCTGGAACTCACATTGTAGACCAAGCTGTCTATGAACTCAGAGATTCACCTGCCTCTGCCTCCCAAATGCTGGGATTAAAGGCATGCACCACCACCACCCAGCCCCATTCAGCTTTTTCTTAGACCAGTCAGGTGCCTTAGGCAGGCAATGTGAAATAGCAACACATCTTTTCATAATTAAACAAGTGCAGCATAAACAAATGTAACACACCTTTACACTGTCAAAGTAATATTCTGCAGCATAAACAAATGTAATATCTTTGCCTAGTTAAAGTTATATTCCACAAGACAGACTTCCAACATATAATGGCACAGAATATACATTATCATTCCAAAACATAGGGAAGGGAGCATAATGAGGAAATATTGAACCAAAGGAAGACTGAAAACAAGCTGGGCAAACTCCAAACTCTGCATCTCCATGTGTGATGTCAAAATGCTCTTTAGATCTCTATCTGTATTCAGCTTTGTTGACGGCAACACACTTCTTTCTGTTGGACTGGTTCTGTTCCTTGTTATCAGCTTTCCTTGGCAGGTATCATACAGCTCTGGCATCTCTACATCTTGGGGTCTTCAAGGCAATCCACTGACTGGTGGTCTTTTGAAGCCTCAGTGCCCACCTCTAGTGACATATCTCCTCTAACAAGGCCACACATACTCTATTAAGGCCACACCTCTTAATCTTTCCAAACAGTTCACCAGCTGAGGGAGTAAACATGAAAATATATTAGCCACAGAAGCCATTCTCATTCAAACCACCACACAAAGTAACCTGCACTTATGCTGCCTTACAAACACCAGTAAAATGTCAGGTCTGTTCCTGTATATTCACTTGAATTCTACTTTCTTCATTTTGTCTTTAGTGAGTTTCCCTTGCTTCTGTAGTGTTTTAGCAAGCATATACAAGTGAAGGATATTTTTTATCTTCTTAAGGGTTGGAAATAATAAAAAACAGACTAATATGCTATATGGAAATCTTATATGAGATGCAAATTTCATGGTCCATGTATAGTTTTATTGGCTTGATGCTGATTGGTTTTGACATTCCCTGCAGCAGTTTTTGTCATCCCCTCCTTACTTTGTACTACAGCCTGATTCTTTAGGAATTATGGTAGTGCAGTAACTCAACAGTGATTCACATGACACTTGCCTGTTGCTGGAGATTTCTCCAGTCCTGCCGGGGCCTGCAGCCACTCAGACCCAAGTAAACACACAGAGACTTATATTACTTATAAACTGTATGGCCATGGCAAGCTTCTTGCTATCTAGTTGTTATATCTTAAATTAACCCATTTCTGTTAATCTATAAGTTGCCACGTGGCTTGTGGCTTACTGGTACTTGACATCTTTCTTCTCATGTCGGCAGTGGCAGCTGGCAGCGTCTCCTGACCTCAGCCTTCCTGTTCCCAGAATTCTCTTTTCTAATTGTCCTGCCTATACTTCCTGCCTGGCTACTGGCCAATCAGCATTTTATTTATCAACCAATCAGAGCAACACATTTACAGCATACAGAACATATCCACAGCACTTGACTTACCAAATCTTACTTTAAGTTTATTTTTTAAAAAATAATAATGTGCACCTGTCATTTCTGATTAGAAGGACATTATTTCTTAACTCACAATTTTAAGAGACAGTGAATTGTGGATTCTTTGTTATGGGCATAGACAGCAAGGCCTTGTGTCTCTTACATGGGAGCTATAGTTATGTCAAAATATTCATCAACATTATTAAACTCAGAAAAGCAGCTTTTGGAACATATAAAATATATATCATTATATATATTTTTGTAGATTTCAAAATAATATAGGGCAAATTCCAACTCCCTTTTTCATGTAAACTGTGGACCATATTTGGTTCCCTTCCATGTTTTGCACAGTTCTCAAGTGAGATAGTTTAATTGTGTTCGGTATCCATAAATAAAGTCTGGGAATCTAAACATGTGCAAGTATAGTCATGAATGACTGCAACGTTGTAACCCTGTCAAGTATGTGTCATAGGACTATCACCCATATCATCCTAACTAGTGTTTGCTGACCTTGACACTTCTGCAACAGAGAAATGTAGCTCCTCTCTGCTGTCTTTATTAAACAGTGTGTTTTACTTATGATATATGAAGAGAGCTAACATGCATTCATTATAAACATACAAAATAAAATGTGCCTCCATTACTACTCAAAATAAGTATAAAGATTCTCAATCACACTTCTAACTCTTACAGCATATCATCTTATACATAGCCTTTAGCCCTTTTCAATATTTAATAATATCTTAACTAATGTATCTTTTTATTACAGTATTATTGACTTATAGGAAGTAAGAGTAGTTGTTTCAGATAATGAGACAGTAAATATATTTAGGCTTTGTTGGTTATATGATTCTCAGAAGGAGCCATGGTGATATGACTCAAATGGGCTATATTCCAATAAGACTGCGTTACAGGAAAGTTTGGCTGCATATGGTCCCAGGCCTTGGTCTGCTGACCCTTCATCTACAGCATTATGTTTTGCTATTTTATGCCATCTTTTCTCACCTGCTTCCATGTACAGACAAAGGAGTGGGTAACAATGAAACATCTTGGTCTCTGTTTTACCGCTTCTGAATTTATCATGCTCACTGTTGTTAGTCATTCCTCAGATTGCTTGATTTGTAGACTCTATCAGCTACCAGTGCTATTTTTGAATTATTCAACTTTCCCTTTTTAAGAAGTACATGCAGAACTGAATAAATAACCATAGAGTGGATTGTACTGTGCAGTGTGTTGAGGTGGTTTCCTTCCATTCTCCTTTGTGTTTTGAGACAGTGACTGATACTGTATATCTTCATAATAGTAACTCCTTTTTTTTTTTGGTACTTCTTAGGACATTACTTTTTGTGAATGCTATGTGTCTATTACCTCAAGTCTTAAAATCAGCATATGGTTATTGATATTTTTATCAATTCTTAAAGACATACTGAGACTCAAGATTACATAATTTTTCCCAATAACATATGCTCATGAAATAGGTAGGTTACATGTACCTAAGAGGCAAAAATAGCAAAATTGCCTTCAATAAGTTACATGAAAATTTTCTTTTGAACCAAAGCCTTGCTACAGTGTCAAATATGGGCTGTGAATGCTGATGTCTAGTATTGATTTACTTTGTCTGTGTCTTCATTTTCTAACCAGTTAGTTTGCTTTGGTTTATGATGCTTATTTGGGTTTTTCAGCATTTACTTATGTGAATTTCTGACCCTCTGCTTGTTTTGTTATTATTGACAATCGAATAGGAAGTCAATGAATCCTTATATGGAAGTAACAGTGCAGTGTAGCATAACATTTTAAATTTGAAAGTTAATTGTATGCTCCTAGCCTTAAAACTATAACATACCATGTTCATATGTACACTCGAATTTCTGTTGGACTTCCTGAGACTGGCTCAATGCTGAATACAGCAACATCTTACCAAACACCAGTACATGTTTTGCTGCTGAGATCCAGGTTTGGGTCTCTGTTTCATTAAGCAAAGCCAAGCTGTTTCTGACTCTATTAGAGTGGAAAAAATGCAATAGGTGTGAATCCTCTGACAGTGTATGATTCAGAGACTCTAAAATGGGAATAAAAAAAAACTGGGTTCTTGTATCAGTTGGTCACTATGTATGTCTTTAAATGATAATCATGATGGATAGAAATAAGTTTTGAAGGATTTTGAGTTATTAATGAACTCATTTCAAAAGGTAGAATTAATGTAAATATACTAAAAGGAAGACAGTGTCTGATTGTTCAGCCCTGCTGATTCTACTCAGCAGTATAAGTTTCTTCACTTAGGCTTTAGTCAGTGTTACCAACAGGACATGTTGAATTATGAAATTGTGTTTGAATGAATTGCTATTTCTGGGTCATCACAGTTTGAAGATTGTATCATTGGGGCTGCTGTCATTTATTGCAAAATAACTAAATTCAGCCAGATGGTGGTGGTGGCGCACGCCTTTAATCCCAGCACTCAGGAAGCAGAGGCAGATGGATCTCTGTGAGTTTTAGGCCAGTCTGGTCTACCAGCTGAGTTCTAGGACACCCAGAGCTGATTACAGAAAAACCATGTCTTAAAAAACCAAAACACAAAACCAAAACACAAACAACAACAAAAAAACCCAAACGTACAAACCAACCAAACAAACAAAAAACTAAACTTATGATAGAATTAACAGACAATAATCAAATATATGTTATTTAAGTCAGTGTCCTATTATGATAAAAAGTATTTCATTTAAAACTCGTATTTCAGATAATATGTACATAAAATAGTGTCTATTAAACTAAAATCAGACTTTTTCAACAAGTATTTTTTCATTAATTTAGTTCTTTGAATTTTTATACATGAATGTATATAATTCATTCTGGTTACTCTCTTCCACATTTTCTTCTCTCATTCTCCCTTGTCAGTGCCTACTTTTCCTTACCTGACCTTTTCCAAGATCATTACTTTTGGTTTTATTTTGTGACCCATTTAGCTTAATGAGGGCCATCTGTGTGACCTCCCAATTAGAATTTTCCATTGGAGCCTGATGGGGTCACAGTGCTGGGTACATAGCTAAAGGCAGTGATCTCCCATTCTCTGAATCTATCAATAGGTGTCTTAGTTACTTTTCTGTTTCTGTGATAGGACACTATGACAAAGACAACTTATAGAAGAAAGAGTCTATTGGGGGCTTATAGTTTCAGAGGGTGAGTCCATAGCCATCATTGTGGGGAACATGGCATCAGGTAGGCAGTTATGCATAGTCCTAGAGCAGTAGCTAAGAGCTTATATACTTATCCCCCAGTAGGAGGAAGAAAGCCATCGAGAAATGGTCTGAGCTTTTGAAACCCTATAGCCCACTTCCAGTGAGACATCTCCTTCAACAAGATCACACCTCCTAATTCTTCCCAAACAGTTCCACCAACTATTGACCAATAATTCAAATATATAAGCCCTTGGGGGCCATTCTTATTCAAATTACCACAGTAGGAAATAGTTTGTTAGTGGCCATCCCAAGTACTTGCCCCATCCTTGCCTGACTGTTGATGGGGTATCCTTCTTCAGACCAAGTTCAGTCATCCATAGTTGTGGGAAGCTCTTGATTGCAGTTGATGTATATTGCCTAGAAGATGGCATTTCTCAGCCCTTTCCCCTATCTTCTGACTCTAACATTCTTTAAGCTTCCTCCTCCACAGTGTAGATGAATTTCTAAACAGTCTTATTAAATGAGAAACAAAGAGCCAAATACAGGGGAGAAAGCCATAGAAATCAGAGTGGTAGCCACCAACTAACCTTCGCTCACCACGTTGCCATAGCTTCCCAAGAAAGCCAAACCAGCTTCTTCCTGTTCAACCTGTGCCTTTATTGCCTTGCTGTTCTGCCTTCTAATTGGCTTTAAACCCAGCTACATCACTTCCTCGTCACTGCCTGTCTATACAGACCTCCAGGTCTCTATGGTTGGTACTGGGATTAAAGGTGTGCGTCACCATGCTTGGCTGTGTCCTTGAACACACAGAGACTCTGACTGCCATGTGATTGGATTAAGGGTGTGTGCCACCACCGCCTGACTTCTGTTCATGGCTGGCTATGACCTCTGATCTCCAGGCAAACTTTATTTATTAACAAACAAATAAAATATCACATTTCAGCACAAATATAATATCACCACACCACAGTGTTTCCTGAGCCTTGCAGAAGAGGGTGTGAATGTCTGGTTTAGGTTTGAGCACTTGTCCATCACTTGTTCTCAGCATCTTGCATATCAGTGAGGCTCTCTATTTACCACCATTCACTGGAAAGAGAGCTTCTCTGATTAAGGCTGAGAGTGGTAATTGCCAATGGATATAAACATAGTTTAGAGGGCAGTTGGGTGTGCTGTCAATTTAGTTAACCAGCAGAATTAAGTTATCCCATAGGGCCCAGGAACTGCCTTGCCATGGACTTTTGAGCAAGTTCAAAGTACCAGCTATGGATTTCCTCTTATGAAATGGGCCTCAAATCTTATCAGTGTGGTTAATTGTCTTCATAACAGTCCTACCACTGTTGTACAAATGTCCATGGTTTTTACCAAAATCTTCTAGTCAACATCATATAAATTATGAGGCAGTGAAAAATATCAAGAAACAATGACAGAGATACCCAGTGAGCATTGGGAGTCAGTAAGTCACAAAGGAAGCTCTCATAGCTAGCACTTTAGACTAACATCTTCCAGTAACATAAGGAATACGAAATAAAATTTAATGCTTAGCACTGCATTGAGATCTGTATCTCTAAACATCACATTTATAAAGATACCTCTGTGCTTAGAATTCAGTCTTTCTCTATTCTTTCCAACACAACTGCCACCTGTCGTCACATGTGACTTCACTGTAAGTGTTGAATCATACAAAATTCATGAGGACTTCTTCATCTTATTTTGTTTTAGTTTAGGGTAAGGGCTTAACTTCTGTATATCCCTCGTATAAGTCAGTAGAATCTTCAGGGATCACTTTGAGTCTTAAACTGCCATTAAAAGGTTTATACCTATATTCATTTCTCCCCATTTTATACACATTATTTCCTTCCCTCTTTTAAAATCTCACATAGGTTCTTAATGACAGTTTCCCATGTTTTATTGCTTAATAGAAGCATGCATTTGTACCTGTTTCCAGAACATTAATTAAGTAAATTGATGCTAGAAATGTAGCTCCACTTAACAACTGTTTTCCACCTCCAAACATTAAGTAGTGTGTGGGCACGTAACTGGTACTTAACAAATACATGCTGAAGTCAGTTCCTAAGTATATTTGTATAACTTGTATAAATCTTTCATATTTGAACATGCTGTAGTCATAAGAGTGCTTTCACACAGGTACACTGTAATCTTGGTAGCAGGTTTATGGATAAGCACTACCATTACTGTCTCCAGTGTCACATGACAGAGCCGAGCTTTGAAAAGACAACAGGAAAATCAGTGGTGCCTTAAGCCAGATTGTGTTTCCTGTACAGTGTGACTTATTCTCTCTTGGTTAAGAAGGGTTGGAAGATTCTATCATAAGGGAACATGGTCTGATGTCTCACCTGCAAGTGTGCAGTTATTTTGAGTATCATCTTTATAACAAGAATTATCTGGAATTTTGTCCTTTGTGATTTTGAGGAAAGTTGGTTTGGAAACTCCTTTTAGGTATATACCAGCCACTGTTCTTTGATATGTATTATTCAAATAGATTTTTATCTCATGTGTCAGCTCCATGTAGAAATTCATGCTTAGAGTACGCTATTCAGAAAGCATTCTGACACTTTAGTTTAACACTGTTTATTTTTAAACAAAAGTATGGGTAATTCTATCCAGTATTTATCACTTAAGTAATAATAGACCAATGTCTTATTTCAAGTCAATACATTTTTCAGATATATCCCTCATTTATCTATGTAAATTTCCTGTCCTCTTTGTACTCTGATAAAAATGAAAGAAAAGTGCTTCCCTTCTGAATGTCATGGTTCTCTTCTCAGAAGCTATCACCCCTGTATTCTAACTTGCTCTTTCTAGTCTAATTTTACCTAAGAGCTCTACATAACTGATTACAAAATTAACACTGATATTTTTGCCATGATTTTTTTGTATTGATACTGTGTTGAACTGTTTTTTAAGGTTATTCAGAGTTTAACATGTTAGCTCTAAGTAGAAAATTGTCATTGATAGGAAATGCCGTGTTTAGTGAAATGCATCTCTACTGAATTATATGTATATAGAGAGACAGGTAGGTAGATAGATGTAAGAATAGAGACAAGAATGATTAAAGCCTAGAATACATGAGCAACCACACACATTCATTATTTATATATGACTCAGTTATTCATTCTGTCACTTGATGACTACTGATGTGTGTCAGTTTCTGGTGCTAACCATGGGAACATAACCAAGATGTGCAAAATTATTCTTAAGGGTTTTAAACCTCCATTTTAGTCAAAAATAGAAATATAAATTGTAGATTTCTGTATGAGGCATAATTTTGTTAACATTCGCTGATTTTTTTATTAACATGACACAAAACATCAGTGTTTATAATTCAAAAAAGGGCTGTATTAAAAGTGTATACTGAAAGCATATTTCAAACAGAACAAATTTATATTAGCTAATTATTCTTTCCTTCTATAGATACAGTGTCTGGCTTTTGTCTTTATCCAAAGTAAGTAAAATTTGAGGTATATAGATTTTAGAGTTTAGGGATATATGTCATTTATTAGAAAGCTCTTTTGGGAGAGATATTTCTTTTGACTTGAAATTATTCTAAATCTTTTAGAGATTCTTTTGTTATATAGCTATATTTGGCAGTTTTAATTTTTTCTCTCTAAATGAATCAAATTTTTCATCTTTCAGATCTTAACAGAGCAAGTGTGTACTCAAGTTGTGCATAAACCACACCCGGAGCCAGACTCTACAGTGAAAATTCAGAACCCAAGTGAGCAGATTCCACTCTTTACTATTCCATGGTGGTTATATGATTATGTATGGGACTAAATCGGAGCTTGTGGTCCTTCTGGTGTCCGCATTTTTTAACAGTTACAATTCCATTGCCAGAGCTAAGCATTTAGTTGAAAATTACTGAATGTGATATGTCTTACTTACCCTTTTACATTTTAATTCAGATTTTGGTTGTTTATAGTGATTCTTAAGGTGGTGGCAACTTTGTTAAAAAACTCGACACCAAGTGCAGAATTGATGGAAGTTCGTCGGTTGTTTTTATCTGACATGATTAAGCTTTTCAGTAACAGCCGTGAAAACAGAAGGTAAACAGTCTGGATTTTATTCTAGCTTAATATTTTTTCTGTGCTTGATTTTCAATCATTTTAAAATAAAAAATTCAAATATTTTGTTAAATACTCTTAATCATTTGAAAAAGCATGCTTTTTCCAATTGTATATGCTTTTATTTGGTTGTCCTAGTATATTTAATTAAATATATGTATGCATATGCAAATATACAGAATTGTACTGAGAATGTAGTCAACTGTCCCTGATACATTTTTCTCACCAGCAGTGCATTTAATACTCACTGTGTTGGTTTGCCTGTGTTCACTGTTTTTTTCCATCATGTCACCAATTGTTGTTATGCATTCAAAGCTCAGACATGTTGTGCAGTCTGAGTCCGTGAACTTGTCTGTGGTCATTTCCTAAGCTTCTATCAAGTTTTATATGTTGTATGTGAAGCATTGTGGTGCCCAGGTAGTGAAGTTGGATTGGGGTGCCTATAGAGCAAATTGAGTGCATTGTGATTGCTAAAGTTGGTGAGAACTCTGACCAAGAAGAGTTAGGAAGTGATTTTGATTAATAATTCAAATTTTCTAAGAAAGAAAGAAATTTATGGAAGTTACAGAATACATAGAATAATTTTGTACTCAGATTATATTTTTATTATTTTATTTTATCTACATTTCACAGTAGTAAATTGTAATTTTGATATTTTTAATGAGCTCTTTTTCCTACTTAGATGCTTACTGCAGTGTTCAGTGTGGCAGGATTGGATGTTTTCTCTTGGCTATATCAATCCAAAAAGTTCTGAGGAACAGAAGATTACTGAGATGGTCTACAACATCTTCCGGATTCTTTTGTATCATGCAATAAAATATGAATGGGGAGGCTGGAGAGTCTGGGTGGACACACTCTCAATAGCCCATTCCAAGGTAACAGGGACCCAGCTTGTTCTGTCATTGAAGTTTCAGCAATGGCTATAAACTCTCATCTGGTGCCACCTGGTGGCCATTCTCAGTTATGCCCATTCCTTTATCCTTGTTTTGACTTTGTGCTTTTTCTGCCCCTTGGTTGAGACTCTAGAGCTTGAAGGTGGTTTCAAGATCATTTAATTCAAACATAAAGTTTGTAATTTAGAAATTTAGTTTTAATAACACTTAAAAGATAAAGTGCATGTGTGGGCGCCCACTTGAATTCGGGATGGTGGGAGCCGGGTCTCTCCTTCTACTTTCTGGGTTCAGGAATTAAACTCAGGTCATCAGGCTTGGTGGCAAGCACTTTTCCCTGATGGCCATCTCAGTGTCCCCTTAATTTGGAATTTCACTATATATGTTTGTCACAGATGTGAGAACTTGGGGCTCAACCAGGTTTTTTTTTTTTTTAACCAAACCATACTCAAATCTTACAAGCATATTTCATGAAATAGTAGCTGAAATGTACTTCTATAGATGCTTTTAAAGTAATCAGATTTCATTCTCAAGTGAATAATAAATACTTGTAAATAATAAATAAATAACAAGTGGGACTTAGCTAAGTGGATAAAGTACTTTCTATACAAGCCTCAGGACCTGAATTTGGATCCCCTTCATCCACATAACAGGCTAGGCATGGCTGCACACACTTCCACTCCAGTGCTGGAGAGCATGATAGGTAAATCCCAAGGGTTCTTTGGCCAACCAATCACTCTAGCCAAAACCATGCATCCCAGTTCAGTAAGAAATGCTGTCTCAAAAAATGAGGTGCCAAAAGTGATTGAGGAAGACATGTCAGTGTCAATGCCTTGTGAATGTACCTACCTTCCACGTGTGTGTGTGTGTGTGTGTGTGTGTGTGTGTGTGTGTGTCTGTACACATATGTAGTTTTTTCTTAATATATATACTTCAAATATATATATATATATATATATATATATATATATATATATATATATATATATATATTTTGAGACAGTCTTACCATGTAATTTTGGCTGGCCTGGGAACTTGCTATATAGACCAAACTGAGCTCAAATTCACAAAGGTCTCGATGCTTCTGCCTCCCTGGTGTTGGGACTAAAGGCATGCACTTTTAATATTTTTAATTGTAGTGGTGTAGTCAGTGTTCTATTGCTGTGAAGAGAGACACCATGAACTAGGTAATCCTTATAAAAGAAAACATTTATTTTGGGGCTTGCTTTCAGTTTCAGAGGTAAGTCCATTATCATCATTACAGGAAGCATGGTAGCAGACAGGCAGTCATGGTGCTGGAGAAGTAGCTGAGAGCTACATTCTGATCCACAGACAGTAGGTACTGGGCCTAATGGGGGCTTTTGAAACCTCAAAGCCCACCCCCAGTGACATACTTCCTTCAACAAGGGCACACCTACTTCATCAAGGCTACACCTCCTGATCCTTCTTATCCTTCTCAAATAATGCCATTCCCTGGTGACTAAGCATTCAAAAATATGGGCCTATGGGGACAATACTTATTTAAACCACTATATAGTATCTTTTAATATTTTTTAATTATTCTAAGATTCTATCCTTATTAAATTTTGAGTATCATTTGTCTTTGGTAAGGAGAGTAGTAAATTTATGCACACATTATATTCTAGTAATTCAAAGTTGTGATTTCCTCAACCAGTAGCACCCAGAAGAAACATGGACATCCAAAATTAGGCTGAATCGAGTTATGTTGGAATTAAGGTTTGTGGTTTAGAAAGCTCATATAGTTATTTTTAATATGAATTAGAAAAATTATTTTAGAAACCAGATAATACATGTTTTAGGCTTTCTGGCCTGCCTCTGATGAAGCTGCTCAACTCATCTGTTTAGTGTGAAAGCAGACACAGAGAACAAGTACATCCGTTAACATGGTGGTATTATAAGAAAATTTTACTTATCAAAATAGATGACAAACTGATGTGGCCTTTGAGTAACAAGTTGCCAGCCCCCATGATTGGGAAGTTTCTTTTGTAGGAAATAGGTTTCATATCTTTAGAGAAAGGTCAACCAAGAACCCTGTTAGTCCACAGATTAATATAAATTAAATTTGTGTACCTATAAGAAAAGATTTTTTAACATTAGAAAAATTTAGAAGAATTTATATTCCCTGTTGTAGTCCTACATTTTGCATATGCACACCTTGCATTTGTCATTGCTTTAATAAGTTTTAATGTAACAAAGAAAAAGATATTGCAAGTCCATGCGTAGATCATATACTGATGTTTCTGATTTAGTCACCTGTCTACATATAAAAATTATGTAGTGCCTTAGAAATGTCTGTTTACAGGTCTATGTGAGGTACTTTCAGTAGTGGTTGTGATGGGTAAAAATAATACAGTAGCCACGTGAAAGCTGGCATAGTGATAGTAGTTGTGATATTGGATATTATGACCTGCCAAGTCATTAAGCCTAAACAGTGTTCACAAGTTAGGTATCATATGATGTTGGTTAATATTGGAATACTTAACCTGCACAAAGGAACCTTAATATTGCAGCTACCTATATGATTAGAGACAAGTCAGGAAATAATGTATTGCTGTATTTCATCATTGTTCCCAATCATGTAATAAAACCATTTATTTAATAAAACTAAATCTTAAAGTAATTGTACCATTTTGCTATTATTACTGAATTTTATTTCTCTTAATTCCATCTTTCTCTTGGAATATACAAGACACCTCAGTTTTTTCTTTACTTATTTCCTAGGTTACTTACGAAGCACACAAAGAATATCTGGCCAAAATGTATGAGGAATACCAACGACAAGAGGAGGAAAACATTAAGAAGGGAAAGAAAGGAAATGTGAGCACTATCTCTGGTCTTTCATCACAGACAACCGGAGCAAAAGGAGGAATGGAAATCCGGGAGATAGAAGACCTTTCCCAAAGCCAGAGCCCCGAGAGTGAGACAGACTACCCAGTTAGCACAGATACAAGAGACTTGCTCATGTCAACCAAAGTGTCAGATGATATTCTTGGAAGTTCAGATAGACCTAGCAGTGGAGTGCATGTGGAAGTGCATGATCTGCTAGTTGATATAAAAGCAGAGAAAGTGGAAGCAACAGAAGTAAAACTTGATGATATGGATTTATCGCCGGAGACATTGGTGGGCGGAGAGAATGGTGCCCTCGTGGAAGTGGAGTCCTTGTTGGATAATGTTTACAGTGCTGCTGTTGAGAAACTCCAGAACAATGTGCATGGAAGTGTGGGTATTATTAAAAAAAATGAAGAGAAGGACAATGGTCCGTTGATTACACTAGCGGATGAGAAGGAGGAGCTTCCTAATACTAGCACATCCTTCCTCTTTGATAAAATACCGAAACAGGAAGAAAAACTGCTTCCAGAACTTTCTAGCAATCATATTATCCCGAATATTCAAGACACCCAAGTACATCTTGGTGTCAGTGATGATCTTGGATTGCTTGCTCACATGACTGCAAGTGTAGATTTAACTTGCACATCAAGCATAATAGAAGAGAAAGACTTCAGAATCCATACGACTTCAGATGGAGTGAGCAGTGTCTCTGAAAGAGACTTAGCATCATCAGTTAAGGGATTAGACTATGCTGAAATGACTGCTACAACTCTGGAAACAGAGTCTTCCAATAGCAAAATTGTACCAAATATTGATGCGGGAAGTATAATTTCAGACACTGAGCGATCTGATGATGGCAAAGAATCAGGAAAGGAAATCCGAAAAATCCAGACTACTACTACAACACAAGTAAGCCATCCCATGTGATTCCTAGAAGTAAACAAAAGAATCAGATAGGCATTGAGTTGTTAGGTGCAAAGTGGTTTCCTAGAATGACACTACACTTAAATTCATGTAATTTATAACTTACAGAACTGCGTGCTATGGCATATACATATGAAATTCAAGTGATCTGACTTATACTACCAATTCTGCCACATTTCTCTTAATTTTGCTCAGCCTCTTTGGGTCTCTGACTCTTCTGTCATATAAGACACTGTAGTAGATTAAAATATGACTGCTAAGGTCTTCTGCCCATTCTTACAGTTTGTGTCTACATTTATACCTTTGTACTTGAGCTCTTCATTCTAACCTTGTACTCCAGGCCAGTCCTGTTCTGGGGATTATAGAAAAAGGACTTGCAGCCAGCTTGAACAGATGCATGAACAATAGGGAAAGGACTGTTATCTGTCCATGCCTACTGTGCTCCAGACACTGTAGATGTTTTCAGATTCAGTCCTCAACCACACTTTGGGAGGTAGGTAACATAGCTGAGAATATGTGGAGTTAGGAGCAATGAGAACTTTCTTTGCAAACACAGCAGTAGAACTTGTTACTTTTAAAAAGGAAGCTGCTTAGGCCTGGTGGTTAGTGCTGTGGTTTTGGACAGTTTGTAGTACAGCTAAAACAAAACAAAACAACAACAACAAAAACACTATGTCTTGTGAGACAAACTTGTGACTACTTAATTTTTGGACTAAATCAATATTTATGGTTAGAAATTGATGAGATTATAATGACATTTAAGGATTTGAATTCCGTTAAAACCCTATGGACTTTCCTCCTGCCTCTTCATGGTAAGTTTGTTTCCATTCCACCTATACTGGAAAGAATAAACCATGTCTTACTCTTGTCTTTGTACTCTAGTAAGAGTACTGGAGTGTATATTCTATATGTGGGAAAGGTGTGTTTATTTTTTGTTTAACTGCCAATTTCCATTTTGGTGGCAGTTGTACTACAGTGATAATTGGCAGGGAGAGAGGATATTGAACAAGGTGAGATTTCAAATAAAAAAAACCAGATCATTGCTTACTAGGCATAATATTCCTTAGGTTTGCCTATTTTTCATTGAGAATGCACAGGCATTTTTCTGGCTTCTTTTCTTACATCATACAGTGTGTTTGTTTTTTATTGAAGTATTGTGAATGAAATGCACTTTGAAGTTAATTTCAGTCCCTCCAGTGATATTTCTTTACCGAGTATTTTTAGTTATAATTAATTGATGGTGTGTATCCATTGCCCCTATTCATGCATACTAAGTTCCACAAAGGTCATCTTATACTAGTGTGAAGATCTGTGATTAGGGAAAAGGGATCTGGTTTTAAGTGAGAACTTTAGAGCTGTTTTTTGATGACCTTGGTTAGATTCTGCAGTATCAAAGCAGAAGCCCCAATAGCAGACTTTAGATGAATCTAAAGGATTTCTGTGCAGGTGTTTGAAATGCACTCACCTACTAAAGTCACATGTAAGGCTCCTACTCACTCTGTTATGCACACTGGTTTTTGAATCTCACATCTCTTTTGTGCTCCACAAAAGTTTACCTTCTCTTTGTATAGGCTGTTCAGGGCCGGTCTGTTACCCAACAAGACCGAGATCTCCGAGTTGACTTAGGATTTCGGGGAATGCCAATGACTGAGGAACAGCGGCGTCAGTTCAGTCCTGGCCCCCGGACTACCATGTTCCGGATTCCGGAGTTTAAGTGGTCTCCAATGCACCAGCGGCTTCTCACTGACCTGTTGTTTGCGTTAGAGACAGATGTTCATGTGTGGAGAAGGTACAACTATTTCTTTTCTATATTTTGATCACCTTCATTTGAGAAATTGAATTTTTTTATTTTTATTTTGCATGTGTGTTTATTTTGCTTTGTATCTGTGTCTGCCTACAATGTGCATGGCCTGGTACCTGCTAAGGTCAAAGGAGGGTGTTGGATATTCTGGAACTGGAGTTACAGATGATTGTAAGTCAGCATGTGGGTGCTGGGAATTGAACTTGGATCCTCCACAAGAATAACAAGTGCTCTTAATCATTGAGCCAGCTTCCCAGCATGAGAAAATGAATATTTTTATTGAATGATTTCTGTCATCCAATAAAATTCACAAATTTGTTTTAAAAATTAAATATTTAAGTTTTTAATAGACAAATATTTATATAAAGTATACTTTTTATGATGTTTGGAGCACACATCTCTAGGTATGTAACAATTTAGCTTAAGACAGTTAGAGCAGAATTTTAAAATCTATCTAGCATTGCTCATTCTACACAATTCAAGAATTAAAGACCAGCTTTTGTTTATACTTCTGTAATTGCATATTTTCTTGTTAAACTCAATACTATGAGCTATATTATTGTTAAGTAACAACAATAAATAACACTTAGTACTAAAATAAAATCTTAAAGTAGCCTTTAACATGTATGTTGTTAGAACCAGTATGTATAAGCAGTTAGTGGATGTTTAAATCTATCTGAATTCAGTGTTTACTTTTTTTAAATTTCAATATAGTTTTCTAATAGCAGATTCACATTTCTCAATCAGGAGATGTATCATTCACATGTGCACGTGTGTAAATTTTGGAAGTTGATGGCTGTCAGCAGGAAAAATACCTCGTTTTCAGAGATTTGTTCCACTCGGTCACGTCTCAGGCTGAAGTTGACTTCCCAACTTCTCTTGGTTTTCCTTTAGGATAAGGGCGGTGACTTGAGGTTGTCTGTGTTAAAAGGCAGACTCTCATAAGGCAGACTCTCCCTCCCTTCTCTCTCCATCTTCTTCTTTTTCTATTTTTTCCTTTTCTTCTTTTCATCAACATTTTTTCCTACTGAATGGAGCCCCTTAAGAAATTTCTTCCATACTGTCTATCAGGGTTGTACATTCATTTGGAAAACATCCCCCAAAAAGAAATATGATTCTAATGACTAGGCTGTGTGGATCAATTCTGATTAACAATCCAGTAACTGGTGAGGCCAACTCATCTGTGGGAAGCTGACATGACTGTTGTGGAAGTTGCCAGTGTATTTGCCAAGGGAGTCTTTAAGTTTGATCTCTCTTCACAAGCGAGGCGTAGACTCGTGCTAATGTTGGTGCGTGCTGTGTGCCTTTAGATGACTGAGGAAAAGAAATAGCATGACTAAACATGAAAGTCTATGTACGAGGGGAAAAATGGGATTTGCCCCATTTCCTCCGACAACAAACTGTGTGTCTTTGCTTTTTTTATGGATGCTCAGGAAAAGTTTCAAACATAAGTGTATACAAATTTAAAGACTACATTTAGGCTAGAGGAGAACATCTAATCACACTAAAACAGTATATTTCTTTGGCACCTTCATTGCATGTTTTCTACGGGAAATCCTGCTGCTAACTTCTTCTGTGGCCTCCCTTTTCATTCACAATAATTCTTGGACTTCTGCCAGTTTTCCCTCAGTGATGCTTCACATCACACATTTCTTCATGGGTGTGAAAGATGTGCTCAGAACCACAGCTGGAACTTTCTCTCTGCGGGCTCTCAGCTGGTTTGCTTCCTAACACAGAACAAGCAGATGCAACCAAACTAGTTCTAGTTAAATTCATGTGGCCACTCAGATGTCTCAGAAGCTAGTTAATAATCAGAAATGTGAAATGGAGGATTATTTTCCCAGGCTACTTTTGTGGTTAGTTTAGTCTTTGGAGTACTGATGTCCATTCTTAAACAAACCAAGAAAGAACAAGAATAGCGTATTTTCTAAATATGGACACAAAACCCTGCAGGAATAACTTTTTGACAAAATGCCTGAATTATGAGTTGTTTTTGTTTTAATAATTCCATTTTAAATTTGTCTAGCACTTCTCTATTTTGTAATTGTTTTCATTTTAAAATTTTTATTCTGAATAAAGTATCTAAACCCCTTACATTTACATGAAGGAAATAAATGTGTTTTTTTCTGTTTCAGCCATTCTACAAAGTCTGTAATGGATTTTGTCAACAGCAATGAAAACATTATTTTTGTACATAACACAATTCACCTCATTTCCCAAATGGTAGACAATATCATCATTGCCTGTGGAGGAATTTTACCTTTGCTCTCGGCAGCTACATCACCAACTGTAAGTTCTTTACCTCCACCTAGTGGTTATATTTTGTAATGACATGAGTTGAGGATTCCAGTCATTTGAAAAACAAGCAGATTTTTAACAGTGTCTCCTACAGGAACTCTTATGCCATTTATTAGATTTACATTCCAGTCTCTTTTATTTACCAGTATTTGGGTCATATTGTGTATATTTATTAGAGTATTTCTCAATTATTTCTGGTGAAATCTTTTAAGAACTACAATTATATAATTTTTTTTAACTTTTATATGCTGTGTATCTCTTTAAATCTTATATAGTAAGCTGTTAAAGTCCATTTGTAATGTAATATAACCTTAATTACCAATTTTATATTAAAATATCTATTTCTCTTTCTTTATAAAACATGAAAAATACTAATATAATCAATTTGGAAAGCATTTAATATTGATCATGTATGTCTTTTAAAAATGCAGCAGACCAGTATTAAGTTATATGTAATTTTCATCTTCTATATATATTTAGTTCTAGGCTGGTGTGTCTGTAGCTGAGTGGCAGTACTCCTGCCTAGCATTTGTCATTATTTGGTTTGATTCCCAGAGTCACAATTTTAAAAATATATATTTTTTTGACTTATGTCAGAATAACTCTTATTTAGGTGTAACTTGATTATATGGGAAGGAATATAGAATTCCACTTAGCTTGCAGCCCATCTTGCTGCTTCTCATAAGAAACCCTTTTGTAAGCCCCAGCACCACAGACAACCCTGTGATTTATTAACACATCTACTGCTTAGTGAGGAATTTTTCCAAATTGATCCAGAATTTATTTCATTAGTAACATGATTTTCCTGCATGGCTCTTCTTCTCACTCTGTCCACTGGAAAAGCACTGAAGTTAAAATATTAGCTGCAACAGACTGTAACCTCACACACTTCCTCCAGGCACACATACATACCTGTGTTTCTGATGAATTCATCCAGCAAGCAGGCTAGTTTGGGAACAGTGCAAAAGGACAGACCAGCAATGGGGTCCTGTGGAATTAATTAGTAACCAAACCATGGAAGTGGCCTGGGGAATAACACTCCACAGAGTGGATGATATGTGAAGAAGGTTGATGCCTAACGTTGGTCTGTCATCCCTTCTGTCCTGTCTCAACTTTCCTCTAGTGATGTATACTAAATTCTGGTAAACGGCATTCTTATATTAAGACGGGGAGGGTGCTGCTTTTTCTATAAATCAAAGACTAAATACAATGCTTTCTGTGTGGAATCATGAAATTATCATTTGTTTTCAGACTGTATTTACTTTAATATAAATATTGAATGTTTTTACACTTTTGTGTAGAACAAAAATGATTATTCTATAAAATAATTTAGTAAAAAGTTATCAAAATATGCAGAGGTTTGAAATATCCACATTACTAAATATCTTCAAAATTTTAGTGTCAAATATTCAAAGTATTAAATAAATTCAGTAACTCATAAACCTGTTATGTATACTACTTTAACACTCAATATAGCTTATTTTAAGTTCAATATATCTTAACAAAAACAAAGATAAGATACTAGCATTTTAAAGTTTGATTAACAAGAACACTTGTATATACAGTTTTGACCACTGTAATATGGGGCTTTAAAATAATAGTTTGCCTATTATTTAGACTGTTCTTAGCATATTTGGAAGTTAATTTTATTGCCGAAATTTTTTTGTCTTTATTTTCTGTTAATTGGTCCATTAACTGATTGTACCTGTACTTGGTTATGCAACACACTTGATTTTATATATTTATATAACATACAAATGTATTCTATATAATATAATAAACATGTTTATTGTTATTCATTATGAAAACAAATATATATAATATAATATAAATATATAAGTATGTTTCTTTTTAAAGAAAGTTTTATATATAAGTTATATATATATATATATATATATATATATAACTGTTATATAACTCTTTAAAAAGAAACATCTATATTTGTTCTCATGCTTTCTATATAATGTGGAAATGTGAAGGATATTATTTTCTTTTAGTGTTACTGGATTGTTTAGTGTTCTTGCTATATAGTGGGAAAAGGAGGGAGAAGCCTGAATAAAGAATGAAACCCACACTGAAAATATGAGCTTTTCAGCTCAAAACTACCAAGTACAAAACCTCAAGAGTTCTGGAACAGGTGAGAGGGAGGAGACACTAGGGTTGCTCTGATTTACCAAAAGGGCGCTGTCATATAGGAGCGTCCGAGTATCAGCTCCAGTGCATGAAGCAGAAACACTCGACGCTGTTGTCTTAGTGTCCTGGGGATTTTAATAAGGCATATATCATTTTCAAATTTTCATGTCTATGAAGCTTTGTATTTTTTAATATCTGGGAGTAATGATAGCTTTGACAGTAGTAGCTGGCAAACTTTCTATGTGGAGCTAGATAGTAAATACTTTATAGGTCTTACAGCCATCTGCTGAACTGAGCTGAGTGGGAGTGGAATAGGTTTATCCTAAGAACTCTATGGTATGAGACACTGACATTGCATATGCTGTTCATAAAACAAGAATAACACAGGGATGTATATAAAAACTTTATTATTATAGAATTCATTCTTTATAAAATAGGAACTTGAATTTGACTCAGTGGCTAGTAAGTATAATAAACTATTTTTTAGCAAATGTAGTTATCTCTTAGAAGATACATACTTTTTTAGTATTTTTGTCAGTAGACATTTTTAATGTACAGCTATATTAAACTTTAAAATCATAAGCAGAAGTAGAATTGAAATCTTTTTTGTAGTCCTTTATTTTAAGAGTAACAACCTAAAGCTTAACCCAGAAGTAGCCTTTGTTATTCCTCAAGGTAAGTGCTGTTCTTTGTTGATGGTCTGCTGCTCAGAAACAGACTTATTTTTCAGTGAGACTCAGACATGAATTTTTGTGAAGTTGGGATTAAATGGAAATGATATTAACCTCAGTATGAGATCAATCTTTGCTTCCATGGGGGCTGTTTCATTTGCTGGGCATGGCCTCAACCTTGGTTTAATTGGCTAAGGGATAATAATTATATTTATCCCAAAGAAAGTGTTTGAAAATCAAATTTGATAGTAAATGTGACATATACTAGATGGGGAAGCCTCTTTGAGCTTTCTTGAATTCCTTCAATAACTCCCTCTTTACATATTTGTTTGATGGAATAATAATCCCAGTTTATTTTAAAAGCCTTTCATTTATAAAACTCTAGAATTTAGAATGTTTGAGATAATATAGCTATTTTTGATAATCCGTTTTGATAGCAAGATATTCAACCAGAAATAGTTTTTTTATTTGCTATTTCTAGGGGACTGCCCATTCAAAGTGGTCTGTTTCTTCCTTGAAACTGTAAATGACCACAGCAGTCTGTGTGTAGTAGGAAAAACATTTCTGAATTATTCATATAGTGTCATTTTTCTGAAAGAAAGTTTTGAACTCTTTAATTAATCTTACCTGTAAGGAGATGACTTAATGTAGACTTTAAGACTAGAGATGCATGTGGCTTATATTATAGTAAGCAATCTAAAAAAGCAGTATTTATTGAGGTTTTAGATACTTGTGTTATTTAAAATTGTGTGTTATTTCTGTAAATAACACACAATTTTTTTTAAATAAAGATAAACCAGTAGTTTTAACCTTAATATTCAAGATAAATTAAGACACTTGGCCCAGCATGATGGTGCATGCCTTCATTCCCAGACTGCAGAAGCAAAAGCAGATGTCATTACAGTTCTTTGTGAGTTCAAGGCCACCCTGGTCTACATAGTGAGTTCCAGACTACCAGGGCTACACAGTGAGACTCTATCTATAAATAAATAAACAAACAAATAAAATTGGACCACTTGCTATGCAATTTGATCAGTGTTTGCTTTGTGGAAGGAATACTATTTTGTTGAGTTTTTGAGTTAAGTTTTCCAGGACTAGTCAGTTGAATTACTTCTTTTATTTCCTACCACAGTGTTCAAGTTAGTTATGAATGAAGGCAGAGAATTGAAGGGAAACATGGAAAAGCAAAGAACATTGTCAGTCATACATTCCTTCACATTGTGTTGTGATCATTCAAGATTATTTTTTTCATTTTGGCTTTTTTAAGACATAGTTTCTTTGTATAGTCCTGGCTGTCCTGGAACTCGCTCTGTAGACCAGGCTGGCCTCAGACTCAGAGATCCACCTGCTACTTTCAGTGTGCTGGGATTAAAGGCGTGTGCCACCACTGCCCAGTGACCAACACCACTGACCAACAATCACTCAAAATTTTAAGTTGACCATATTAGTCAACCATCAGAACACAGTGTCAAATGTGGTTTAATTTTTTTCTGCCCCAGGAAAAAAATAGAAATGATATTTCTGGTTCTTCAAATAATGCATCATCATAGAGAAGGAAAGCAAGATTTTCTTCTATGTCAGGCATGATGACAGTCTTAGTTACAGTCATTTAGTAACAGGATGTAGGGGTGGAAAATGTGAGACTTTTGAGTTTGATGTAGTTTATCTCATAGTAGTTATCTTAGTGGTAGTCTCACGGATCTTCTATATATTTTCCCAGTGAATATACCCTTGAAAATGGCATATTTTCAAATTTATACTCACATTTATTTGTTGTAAAAACTCAAAGAATTGGGATTTTGTAGTTTTGGTGGGGGGGGGGAGGCCTATAATGTTTTTATTATATAGACCTGATTCTTAACAAGGCCCTGAAACTTTTAGATGATATGCAGCCACCTAAGCTCATATCATAGGCCTAATAGTGTATCAGTGAGTTATTTTCTTACACAAAGTGAATTTTAAGTTGTGATGGCATAAATGTTTTAGTTTTGTATAGGAAGGGTTCTGAATATTTGAGAAAATTAATTATAATATGATTTCCTCATGGAAGAAGTCTACATAGTTGGTGTAAGAAATACGCTGATTTCCGAGTCATTTCTGCTCAAGTCCATACTGAGTTAGGGTTTGAACAGAGGCATTCTGTGTTTGCTCTTTAAAATGTCTCATTAATCATCTGCTAGGAAAAGATACTTGTTATATAAAATAGAATTTGCATTCTTTCTCTTATATTTGCTATGCTCACGTGAATATATTTGGGGCAGTTATTCAAACAAAAATAAGTTTAAATTTAAATGTTTTCTTATTAAATCTTAATCATAATTATGTACTTTATAAAATAAATATCTATTGTGAGAATTTTGTTTTTAATAAAATAATATAATTTTAAAATGTTATTTTGTGTTTCAATTTTACATGTATTTTTATTTAATTTTAATAATTTCCTTTTTTCTTGTACTTTTTTGGTCTTTTGTCTGTTTTGTCTAATGCATGTCCAGGGTTCTAAGGTTAGTATTACTTTTGCAGTAATTTTTAGGTTTTTTATTTTTAAATTTTATTTTTAATTATGAAAATTTTACTTGGTTATATTTTGAGTTTTCATATCATCTTTTAATCAGACATATCTTTGTGTATTAAAAATTCATTAAAAGGATTATTTTTCCAATACACTGATGTATTTGTTTTATTAGTCACTACAATAAATATCATAATATAATGAAAATAATGTAAAATAGAGTCCTATGTGCAATCAGATTTAAATGCCAGTTACAGCAAATTAGATGATATATATATATATATGTATATATATATTAAGATTTAGTTAGAATTATATTAAATGAATTTTATCATAGGATGCTTATATAATATGTTTGTAAATTATATTAACAGAATGGAATAAGAATCATTTTCTAGATTATTATTCATGTTAAGAATACCTTTTACTTTCAATTTTGATATTTTGGTAAAATAAGTCTGTCAAATTATATGGACAATTTAATATTTATTTATTTAATATTTGTTTCTGATTCACTACTTCAAAATTAGAGCATATTTACATGGACAATTTAATAATTATGTACTTAATATTTTTTTCTGATTCACTGCTTCAAAATCAGAGCATATTTCACTGGTTAGGTTTGTAGATTCCAACTGGAAAATAAAGCAGTAATACAGTGAGGTAGAGCTCTCAACATTTCAACAATTTAAAATAACGAAGAATTTAAGAACATGTCTGCAGATATACTGAATTCTAATTTATTGAAAAGTTATTAAGAAGAACTCTTGACTGATGTAAAGCAATGGCTAGTGTTTCATCCTAGAATAACTGAAAATAGATTTACAGTGAATTCTTTTCTTCTGTTAAGCTCTGGTCACAGCTGTTTAATTTGATGCTGTGTCAGCAGTAAAGCACAAATAGGTAAGCAGACGCATTTCCAGAGACAGTGTAAAAGCCAGTAGGAACAGGAAGCTATTCCATGCATCTACCATGTGCTTGACCTTACCATTTGGTTAAAGATAAATCAGTATGGATAGTTTGCCCATTTTCAGGAACTTTGACAGAATTTTTATTTACAAAGCATATCTTTTCTTTGCTCTTTCTGGCACTAAGAAAATTAATTCTAGTTATGAGAAAATCAAAATCATTATAGTGTTATTAGTATAGAATGAAAAATAAAGAAATGTTGCCATTACTCATAACTTATGGAGTTACACATTCTAAGAAACAAAATAGATTTTAATATTCCCTCTGAAAGTAGCAAATAACATTTTATCATAGAGAATATTTTAGTGAAATCTAACTTTCAGCTTAACAATACTCCTTCCTCCCTCTACAATGAGAGTTTCATAATTTATCGGTTAGGTATCTAAAGGAGCAATCCTTCTGGTCATTTCGAACTTAGTCTTATTGGACACATGAAATCCTTAGTGTTTCAGTTTATGATTCTAAATAGAAAAGTCAATAGTATATATTCTAGTTTAACAGTCATCTATTTGATAGCACAAGAAAATTTCTATGTATTGTTCCCTTTATTCATTATATCTGTAAGAAAGGAAAACATCTATTTGTAAATGGAAATGAAGATTTTAGGAGAGAAAGGCTAATTTTATACCTCTTTTATACCAAAACAAGAATAAGAATATATGTGTGGTTGTCTCTAAGTATCTTTGTGAAATTATATGAAGTTCTTTCTTCAACTAATACAGTATTTAAATTAATACTAATTTTAAAATGGGCTTTTTAGTTTAAGAATAGTGAGTAGGGAAACGAAATTTGGCAAGGTCTTGTGATATGTATTATTAATTTATTTTCTATATTCTTATGCACGCTTTCTATACTTCTTTTCACCTGTAGTGTATATAACATGTGCCACATTTCCCAATTTTAAACAAGGTTAACTCTCCTCTTTTAAAGACTGAGTTGGAAAACATTGAAGTGACACAAGGCATGTCAGCAGAGACAGCAGTGACGTTCCTCAGCCGCCTCATGGCTATGGTTGATGTCCTTGTGTTTGCCAGCTCTCTCAATTTTAGTGAGATTGAAGCTGAAAAAAACATGTCTTCTGGAGGGCTAATGAGACAGTGCCTAAGGCTAGGTAAGTATGCTAAGGTAGTGGTACACACTGTGTAATTAAGTCGACTTGTGCAGCTCTGAGGTATAGAAAGCACTGATTCAGGTTGGTGAATCTGCAGCTTAGTAACTGTCTTGTAATTCCCAGAATTGCTCAGTTTTAAAAACTTGTATCTTCTCAGTGGAGACTGCATGGAATCATTTGTTGCTTCAAATATTAGTCAAACATATTTAGAATTATCCAAAGTCAGTAAAACTGGTATTTATCATTGAAGTGATTTTAATGTAGATCGCTTTGTGAACCTTGTTTATGTCCTTGGCCTGCAAACAACTGAGGATATAGTGTATTGCAGAGCCCTTACCTAGAATAGGAGAGGCATGAGTCTAATGGCCAGTATTAATTACCAAAGGAAGACAGAAAGGAAGTTAGAGAAACAGTGGCCCAAAATCTGTATGTTTCTTATAATAATGATTACATGCGAGTAACAAGGAGTGTAAACTCTTTCTGCTGTGCAGAGCTATTACAACCCTTAGAGTGGATGATGTCTGAAATGAGAAGGTGTACTCTGTAGTCACCAAGAAAGGTGAAGTAAAGTCAGAGCCTTATTATTAAACATTTTAAAGGTTGATATTAATTTGTGAATGTATGTATGATTGTGTATATGTATAGCATATGTGTATATATGTATGTTTGTATATGTGTGTGTATGCCTACCAATGCATTCATATGTGAAAGTCAAAAGATAATGTTCAATATCCTTCTCTGTCATTCTCCACTTTATTCCTTTGAAATAAATAGTCTTTCACTGCACCTGGAGCTAGGATGTCCTCTTATCTCACTAGAGTTACAAGTGTGAGTGACCTTTTTATATGAGGAATTTGACTTCAGGTGCCTATGTCTGTACAGCAAATGCTCTTACCCACTATACTGTCTTCCCAACACCTCCCATAGGCATTTTATGTCGCTAAAATTTTTAGTGATACAGAACATTTGGAATAGTGACTGATGGAAGATTATAGTATTAGGAAGAGTTATTTTGGGAGTTTGAAAAGCTATGGTGATCTGTTTCTTTTGACTTGGAAGTACATGAGTATTTTATTTAATATATATTCTATGGGTATTGTACCTTAATTATTATATTTCACAATTTAAATTTATCTAATTTTAAAAATAATAATATATGGCAGAAAAGGAAATACAAAAAAATAAATAAATTTAAAACATTTTTCTATATAGCCAATGTCAACAATTTATGTTAATATCTTTCTGGTTTCTTAGTTTGCTGTGTAGCAGTGAGAAACTGTTTAGAATGTCGACAGAGACAGAGAGACAGGGGAAACAAATCTTCCCATGGAAGCAGTAAACCTCAGGAAGCTCCCCAAAGTGTGACTGCCACAGCAGCATCCAAGGTAATACACCATTTCCTCTGTAATATGCAGTCCCTTTTCCTTTGTGAGAACAATGCAACAAGATCTATAAATTGACATAGGTTTGATGACCAGGTGCTGGCTTCTGTGCTTCTTGGTGTATCTGCAAGGTTAGCTAACCTCTTAGATTTTCTCTTGTATGTTATTGAAGAAGGTACTAGTAATTTCTACTGATAGGGTTCTTAAGAATTGCATTGGCACATAGCAATGGAGATTTCTGTTTTAAATAGTTACATCTATTTTCAAAGGTCAGCCTATGAGCAAAGCACATTTTTAAATGGATTAGCTTTGGGTAAAAAACTAGTTATTGACTACCCATGAAATGAATGAATGGTATATAGTAGTTTGAAATATATTAGCAATACTCATACAAATGAGTTTTCTTCTTGTGTTTGACCCATGACATCATGTGCAGCCTCATGGCTTTGAAGGTTTATATGACTGCTCTGCACTTACTTCCACATCTCAGTTGTGACCTTTCATACATATAGTAGACCTCATTTAACTCATCTAAAGATTTTGACTTCTTAAAGTTCTATATAATTTCTTTATCTTGAAGTACATTTCCATATATTTTACTCTTCTTAAATACATTCATGTAGGCCATCTTAGATGCTGCTTTCTCAGGTCAAAGTTTTTTGACACCATTACTGTGCACCAGTCCTCTGATGGTTTCAGTAAAACCAGCATGTCTCTTTATCACTCACTGCACTTGTAATTAAATGTTCAGCATTGACACAGTAATTTTTTGTTCAACAATTGAAGAAACTTAATTGGTTTTCTAAGTTCCATGCCTCTGTATTGCTATAATTTCTGCTAGGCCACTTGCACATGCATAAAGTCTATTAGTTATTAAGTGTTGCAGCCTCTTTTCTTGTTCACTGCTGTCAAAGAACTATGACCCACATATTATTTTAATGCTGAGAAGACTCCATAGTGATCTGCATTGCTTGGGAAGTATTAATGTGTCAGCAGTCTGGCTCATATTCACTACATAGACATATTAAAGGGCTGGTTACTAGAGGGTGGTGACCATATCTTGTACATCTCTGTGCCGTCAGTGCATTTGTGGTACTGTAGGTTGCAAAGAAATGTTTCTGAGGTGTGTTCTGGCTTCTGCCACTTAGCTTAGAGAATCTTGAGACAAATTTCCTTGTCTTCCATGTCTCAGTTATTCAGGATTTTAAAGTGAATGAGAATCCTAACTTTTATGATGTTTGTTTAATAAAATGCAAAAATAATATATTAAAGCACATCGAGGTTCCTGGGGTGAGGTGAATATTCAGGTGTTACTGGTGCCTCGCTTCTCTTAACACTTAGAAGAGTGTAACTAATTCACTGCTTGGGAGAGGCTTTGGTCTTGACTGTGCCTATACTTTTCTTCGTTCGTTCGTTCCTCCCTCCCTCCCTCCCTCCCTCCCTCCCTCCCTCCCTCCCTCCCTCCCTCCCTCCCTCCCTCCTTACCTCCCTCCCTCCCTCCCTCTCTCTCTTTCTTTCTTAATTATTTTACGTCTTGACCACGGTTTCTCCTCCCTCCTCTCTTCCCATTCACTTCCGGCTCCCAATCTACTCCACTGTTTCTGTTCAGAAAGGGGCAGGCCTCCCATGGGTATCCACAAAGTGTGGCATATCAAGTTGCAGTAAGATTAAGCACCTTCCTTTGTATTAAGACTGGGCAAGGCAATCCAATATGAGGAATAGGTTCCCAAGAGCCAGCCAAAGCATTAGGGACAGCCCCTGCTCCCAGTGCTAGTCCCACAAATAGAACAAGCTACACAACTGTCACATATATGTAGCAGGCTTAGGTTGGTCCTAGATTGGTGACTACCCCAACTGTCATCAGAGAGCCTTCATCCCCTAACTGAAGGAAACAGAAGTAGAGACCCACAGCCAAACATTAAGCCTAATTCAAGGAATCCTGCTAAATAGAGGGAAGAAGGATTGTAGGAGCCATCCTACAATTGTGGGAGGGACATCACGAGAAAACCCACAGAAACAACTAACGTGGTTCATAGAAACTCACAGAGTCTGAACCAACAACTAGGGAGCCTGTACTTTTCTTACCAAATAAACAGAATCTTCAAACTAAGTGTGGTTCTTCTTATGTTATATAGACAGCATACCGAGTGAGACAGAAATCTGTGTTGTTTAGTTGAGTTAGTGAGTGTGTCTCTGGCTAGAGGTTGGGCAATGAAAAGTAGGTAAGTGTTGATACTGGAATATTAGAAAAATATATGACCTGTTAGCAAAGTATATCCGTACAGAGAATAAAAACAAGTGATGTTGTTTTTATGCATGCATTTCATACATGGCACTTTAGGCAGTATACCATAGTTGATTTTTAATCTAGCAGAAGGGCTCTCTGGTACAAATCTGGACACACTTGCATGAGTGCTGTATCTCCATGGAGCCTCATTTTCATATTGTGTAAACACAGGAGCAGCAATTTAAACTTGTCCTCACATAACTTTTCCAAGGTCAACTGGGAATAAGGGAATCTTTGTAAAATGGTTCATATATTAAAATATTTCTAGTTTTTCTACATGTACTATAGATTTATCTAGTCCATATCCTATATGCAAGTTTTTCTAATTATCCAATGCAAAAACTATTAGGCTATCATATAGGTAATCTAGTTGAATTTTGGAGTAGTTACAATTTTACATAGAGTGGATAACCTTGATTTTAATGGAAACCATGTAACTATCTGCCTTAGATACTGAACTTTTTCCTATACCATGTTCCACCAGAGCTTCATGGCCTCCGTTAGGGGTGAACACCACAGTGGTATCTGTGGGGAAGGAGGAGTTGGACAGCAAGTGCATAGCTGTTATGTGCAAAACTTGCATTTGCATTTTATATATATACATTGTCAGATTAGTCCAAAGCATTCTTAGCACATTGAGTAATTGAAAAAGCACTAGAGTGAGCCAGAGTAACTCGGGGCACTTTCTAATTTATGTTATGGATATATTATCTAAAATCCTTAAGAGTTTTGTTTATTCAACTACAGAAAATCATTTCATTGGTATGTTCTCTAGTGTCTGTCAACTATAGTGAACTAGGACTAAATTTTAGAGCTTACCTTTTAAAAATGGTCATGAAGTGACTACATTTGTAATTTCATAATGTTACATAGCAATATTTTTATCTCATACATATATACGCATGATGGATAAATTAAGAGAATTAAAGACATTTATTAACTGGGAATTTTAGTAACACATTAAGCCAGATAGCAGAGACTTGCACTCAGTTTTTCTGAAAGGCAAGGTATTTTTTTTTTCCTACACAACCTCACCTACATTTATGAGCTCATAGAGGCACCTATGTTGATAGCAGATAAGAACACGGAGGAGAGAAAGCATGGCAAGCAGAGGAGAACAGAAAATGAGCCCCATACCAGTTTTGTTCATTTCTAATTCAGGGGTGCAGGAAACGATGTGGGAAGATCAGCCTAATGTAAAAAATACTGTAATGATGCTTCTCAATAATTTTCTAGAATATGGTATTTCTTAATAATTCTCTTTTGTTTTCAAGACTCCCTTAGAAAATGTTCCAGGTAACCTTTCTCCTATCAAGGATCCCGATAGACTTCTTCAGGACGTTGATATCAATCGCCTTCGTGCTGTTGTCTTTCGAGATGTGGTAAGTAATGTATCTGCTTGGCTCCCTTGCAAAAACAAACAAAAATCAAACAGTAACAACAACAACAACAGTAAAACCAACTTGCATGGTCATTTGTGTTAAGCAGTGTAAAATTCACAAAGTTTTGGCTGTCACTACCAATTGTCCTGTTGTCTGGATATATTTCATACTTCTAATGGTAAAATAGTTGAACCTTAGTTTTCCCAAGAGCTTATTGATAGTTTACTTTGAAAAATGATATGTATGTATACAGGGCTGGCTGGGAAATGGCTGACTGGGTAAAGTGCCTGATGCAAAGCATGAGGACCTGAATTCAGATACCCAGTGCCCTTGTAGATCTAGGTATGGTGCTGCACATCTGTAACTCCAATGTTGAAGACGCAGATGAAGTTTCTCAGATTCAGTGAGAAACTGTCTCAAAAAGTAGAGTGATGGAAGGCAGTCAGCATCAATCTCTGGTCTCCACATTCACACTCACAGGTAAGGAGACACATACATGTACATATACTATTGCTTACACAAATGATAAGTTTTGAGATTTATGTCATATTCCAAGATTAGAGATAGCCTTGAAACACTAAGTTTGACTTTATCTTAGGTCCTCTGGTCCTGCCTTTTATATTTTTTACTCCATTTCCACATAATGAATATTTTGTTATTTTTAACATTTCTTTTATTAGACATAAAAAGTTACCTCATCAGGTATTAAAGTTGCCTTTGGGTATGAGAAGATATTTTCTTTCATTTAAAAAGTATTAAGTATTATTGTGTATGTATGTGCTCATAATGCATGTAAAGGGAGTTGTTAATACCACAGAGTACATGTGGAGGTCCTAGAACAACTTTGTGGAGCCCATTCTTACCCTTTACCTTTCTGAGGGTTCCAGGGATTGGACTCAGATTTCCAGGCTGAGCAGTAAAAACTTTTACCCATTGAACCCTCTCACTGGCCCCTACTTTCACAAATGATAGTATCTGTAGGAATCTGAATTAGAAAGAAGGCTTAATAACATTCAAAGAAAGAAATAGCTTAAGGAAGGTTTAATGGAACTCTCTACTCCATGACTACTTACTCAAGGCAACTAAAAATAAGATAGACCTTTTTATGAATTGTGTAAAAGTACAGTGTTTCACAACAGATTAAGCAATAATAGCAGTTTTAAATATGGGCATTATAACCAGCCAGATTAGATCCTGTTATTTTAATTATAGTTAATTCTTGAAGGAATGTTTAAAAAGTGTATGTTTGAAATGTATATGTAACAATCAGTTAAGTGGAGTGCTTTGTTGTTTACAATGTGGTTGTGATAAGTCTAAGCCATGCGGTATGGTGTTTCATGCTGTAAATATATGATAGAAAAATATTAATTCTTATAATTAATGGAAAATTACAGCAAAATAGATAACTAGGAAAACATAACAGACTTAAGCAATAAATACAAAATATGTAATATAAATCAACAACATGATTAGAAGTATCATCCGTGGATAACAGAATGAAAATTAAAAGGATATATTTTCAGTGTTAAATGAACTAAAAACTGAAATGATAATGCTTAGCATTTCAAGAATGGAGAAATCAGGTTCTTTTATGTAATCTTTGCTGTATAAACCTTTTGTATAGTTCTTCACTACTATATTAGGGAAAAGAAAAACTTTCCAATATCTCACAACCCAGCTCCTGTACTTGTAGTTATGCAACAGTGTATTTAGGTGATAGGCATCAGGCAGGTCTGCATGAGATTGACAGCACACATGTGTAGAATCAGAGTGTTACCTTTTTCTCACCATATTTCTAGATTACAAATGCATCTCTCACGTGGAATAACCTGGGTCCTTAGTTTTTACAAATGTTAGTATGTTAGTTGGTTGTTGGTTTCAAAGTTTTTATAAAACAACAGTGACGTTTAGTTTATTTAATTTCTGAAATGTATCAGACCTCAGATTAGGTTTTAGGAAATATTCATATGTACATTACCTCTGTGTGTGTGTGTGTGTGTGTGTGTGTGTGTGTGTGTGTGTGTGTGTGTGTTTTCAGAGGACAAATAATTGAATATTTGACAGCAATTTTAGGGCAGGAGCTTTTGTGCTTCTCAAAAATTTCTCAGCTGTTTTGCTTTTCAAGCACATAAAGTTTTTAGTATAGTAGACAGTATATGTGTACATCACATTTAGATTTAGAGATTGGGATTATAGTGCTTTTTAAGGACTTCTGAAGGTGTGGGGAGCAGTGAAGAAAGTATATATTACCTGTATAGCAGGACAAGTATTTGCTGTGTGCTAAGATGAAAACGTTGCTTATAAACAATCAGATCAGTTAGATGACTCAGCAGCTGGTGGAGGTGCTTGCTTGCAGGCCTGATGGCCTGAGTTTAGTCCCCAGGTCCCACACGGTGGCAGGAGGGAACAGACTTACATGCAGGAGAGCTGTTCTCTGACTCCTACATGCATATCACACACTAAGAATTTTTTTAAGATTTCTGAAAATTTTTATATATTTTTACAAATTTTCTGAAAAATTTTCAAGAAAGCCTTTATTTGAAATTTCTCAAATAGATTGAAATTATGAGCGAATTCATTTTGTTTTTGCTGTCCTCATTAGAGACTGGATTTTATTAGATCACCTGTATCTCAAATGATATAAAATTTAGCGAAATTTAATCCTTCAAAAAGTACTGGAGAGCTTTGCATCATACCAGTCAGTATGTGCATTAAAATCTTAAGCAGTTATAGGGGTAAACAGTTACATTATTTATTCAAATTGTGGGGAAAAAACAACCCAGGAATACACAGACAGGAAAAACAGAGCTTATGTCTTTATAATAATAAAATACCTCTAAACATCAGTTGATTTATGTAAAATTTAGTCATTCTTGAGGTGTTTAGCTCCTGTGTATATGACACTTTATTTCCAAAGACAGAACTGGAAATAAGGGCAATTGGCTTAAACTCCTGCTTTTAAAATGCAAAAGGCAGCTCTTTTCATGCCAGTTAGGAAGGAAATTTTTTTTTATTTTATTTTACAATACCATTCAGTTCTACATATCAGCCACGGGTTCCCCTATTCTCCCTGCTCCCACCCCCTCCCCTTATCCCCAGCCCACCCCCCATTCCCACCTCCTCCAGGGCAAATCCTCCCCCGAGAACTGAGATCGACCTGGTAGACTCAGTCCAGGCAGTTCCAGTCCCTTCCTCCTAGACTGAGCCAAGTGTCTCTGCATAAGCTCCAGGTTTCAAACAGCCAACTCATGCAATGAGCACAGGACTCGGTCCCACTGCCTAGTTGCCTCCCAAACAGATCAAGCCAATCAACTGTCTCACCTATTCAGAGGGCCTGATCCAGCTGGGGGCCCCTCAGCCTTTGGTTCATAGTTCATGTGTTTCCATTCATTTGGCTATTTTTTTTCAATAATTGAGTAAAATTGAAATTTATTATAAGCCACAGTCGTCCTAGGGACCTCCATGCTATATATATAGCCTCCATGGTTCTATGGGTTGTGGTCTGATTGTTCTTTATTTTATATCTAGAATCCACTTATGAGTGAGTACATACCATGACTGTCTTTCTGGGTTTGGGTTACCTCACTCAGGATGATTTTTTCTAGTTCCATCCATTTGCCTGCAAATTTCATGCTTTCATTGTTTTTCTCTGCTGAGTAGTACTCCATTGTGTATATGTACCACATTTTTTCCATCCATTCTTCCGTTGATGGGCATCTAGGTTGTTTCCAGGTTCTGGCTATTACAAATAGTGTTGCTATGAACATAGCTGAGCATGTATCTTTATGGTATGAATCAGCATTCCTTGGGTATATGCCCAAGAGTGGGATGGCTGGGTCTTGAGGTAGTTCGATTCCTAATTTTCTGAGAAACCACCATACTGATTTCCACAGTGGTTGTACAAGTTTACATTCCCACCAACAGTGGAGGAGTGTTCCCTTTGCTCCACATCCTCTCCAACATTGACTGTCATTGGTGTTTTTGATTGTAGCCATTCTGACAGGTGTAAGGTGGTATCTCAGAGTCGTTTTGATTTGCATTTCTCTGATGATTAAGAATGTTGAGCATTTCTTTTAATGTCCTTCAGCCATTTGTAGTTCTTGTTTTGTGAATTCTCTGTTTAGCTCTTTAGCCCATTTTTTTAATTGAAGTGTTCAGTATTTTGATGTCTAGTTTCTTGAGTTCTTTATATACTGTGGAGATCAGTCCTCTGTCAGATGTGGGGTTGGTGAAGATCTTTTTCATTCTGTTGGCTGTCTTTTTGTCTTATTGACTGTGTCTTTTGCCCTGCAAAAGCTTCTCAGTTTCGAGAGGTCCCATTTATTAATTGTTGTGCTCAGGGTCTGTGCTGTTGGTGTTTTATTTAGGAAATGGTCTCCTGTGCCAATGCATTCAAGAGTACTTCCTACTTTCTCTTCTATTAAGTTTAGTGTAACTGGATTTATGTTTAGGTCTTTGATCCACTTGGACTTGAGTTTTGTGCATGGTGACAGATATGGATCTATTTGTAATCTTTTACATATTGACATCCAGTTATGCCAGCACCATTTGTTGCAGATACTTTCTTTTTTCCATTGTATAGTTTTGGCTTCTTTGTCAAAAACCAGGTGTTCATATGTGCATGGATTAATGTCGGGGTCTTCAATTCGATTCCATTGGTCTGTATGTCAGTTTTTATACCAGTACCAAGCTGTTTTTATTACTATAGCTCTATAGTAGACTTTGAGGTCAGGGATGGTGATGCCTCCAAAGGTTGATTTATTGTATAGGATTCTTTCAGCTATCCTGGGTCTTTTGTTTTTCCATATGAAGTTGAGTATTTTTCTTTCCAAGTCTGTGAAGAATTGTGTTGGGATTTTGATGGGGATTGCACTGAATCTGTAGATTGCTTTTGGTAAGATTGCCATTTTTACTATGTTAATTCTACCTATCCGTGAGCATGGGAGATCCTTCCATTTTCTGATATCTTCTTCAATTTCTTTCTTTAGAGATTTAAAGTTCTTATCAAAAAGGTCCTTCACTTGTTTAGTTAGTGTTATCCCAAGGTATTTTATATTATTTGTGGCTATTGTAAAGGGTGATGTTTCTCTGACTTCTTTCTCAGCCCTTTTATCATTTGTGTATAGGAGGGCTACTGATTTTTTTTGAGTTGATCTTGTATCCTGCCACTTTACTGAAGGAGTTTATCAGCTGTAGGAGTTCCCCGGTAGAGTTTTTGGGGTCACTTATGTATACTATCATATCATCTGCAAATAGTGAGAGTTTGACTTCTTCCTTGCCAATTTGTATCCCTTTGATCTCCTTTTGTTGTCTTATTGCTCTAGCTAGAACTTCTAGTACTATATTGAATAAACATGGGGAGAGTGGACAGCCTTGTCTTGTTCCTGAATTTAGTGGTATCGCTTTGAGTTTCTCTCCATTTAATTTGATGTTTGCTATTGGCTTGCTATAAATTGCTTTTATTGTGTTTAGAAATGTAGGAAGGAAATGTTTTAATTCAGCTACCACTACAGTTCATAGTGGTGCTTATAGCATAGCTTGTATTCATTGATTCTGTATGGATTTATTGAATGTTCTCCAATTGTGGAGAGCAGAATTTCCTGTGGTAGAAACAGAAGAATTGTGGGAATAGCGTCTATTACAGCTTGGGCTGAGTGTGAATTCATTCTTGGATGGAGTCTTTTGTTAGTTGAATTGTACTTCACTTTCCTTTGTAATAACTGCTTGAATGTGTGATTTTTGTCCCTTCTGTTGGTACTAGTCCATCTTCATGAAAATAATAGTCTGCACTTCAAACATTTCATGAAAATTTATATCCCTAGAAAGCTTTTTGTCACTCATAGCATGTGAAAGATTAAATTACAATACTTCAGAGTTGTAACATTTTTTATCATTTCTCCATTACTATACTTAGTCTGTTTCAGCATAGCAAATCATCAGTAATTATTTGTCATTTGTTTTCTTTCTGACAAATGTACATAAGTTCTGAATCATATTAGAATTTTGCTTAAATGGTCTAGTAAATATAGAGGCTGATCATTAATGAAGTAGCTAGAATTGTACGAGTTTTTCTTTTTCTTATTTCTGTCCTGCTGACCAGTTGCTGCTTACTATATTTTGATTTGGAAATACCAATCTTATTTAGCTGATCAAAAGTTTACAAGATGTGGTTGGGGCGGGCGTGGTGCATACCTTTAATCCCAGCACTCGGGAGGCAGAGCTAGGCTGATCTCTGTGAGTTTGAGGCCAGCCTGGTCTACAGAGCATCCAGGACAGGCACCAAAACTACACAGAGAAACCCTGTCTCGAAAACCTCGCTCCCCCAAAAAAGGTTTACAAGATATGGCCTAACAAGGATGTATTGAGAAGTCTTCTAGCTTATCCTTCATGATACTTCTCCTAGAAAAACTTGATTGTTACTTTAATTGTTCATCACTTATGTTACCACATAACATTCTGTTTTACAGTGGAATTGCATGAAATTCTTATTTTATGATTGTTGTTGTTTATATACATCTGCCATTTTTAATCCACATAGCCTCTTGCTCAGGTAGTAGTATATTTTCTAGTTTTGATTTTTCTCTATTAACTTTTCTTATTTATAATGCTTAAATCCTGATTTTTTTAAAAAACTCAGTACATTAATTTTTTCATCCACATGTTTTATAAGGAATCATACAGATAAAAATGATAAGAGAGGATGATATTATGTAGCGCATTGAAATCAATCTTACTGTATTAACTTTTGAAATTATTTCAACCTATGACTCAGATGAAACATTTTAGGCATTTTGTGTGTATCTTTAACATGGTACTTAGTAAGTAATTTAGTTATCAACTCTTAATTTTTTTTGAATTCATATTTAGCGTGTGTGTGTGTATGTATTGTGCACAACATCCTCACACGTTCTCACTTGCCACAGTGCATGGGCAAAGGTCAGAGGACAATGTTATAGAGTCTTCTACCATGTGGGTGCCTAGGATCAAATGCAGGTGTCTTTGCCCACTAAACCATCTGGGCTGGCTCCAAAGGTTTATTTTATTCATTCATTCATTTACTCATTTATTTATTTGTTTGTTTGTTTGTTTGTTTGTTCTGGCACCAAAGAAGCCAGAAGAGCATGCCAGTTGATTAGAAGATGGAGTTTTAGATTGTTATTAACCACCTGAAGTAGGTGGTAGGCACTGAACTCTGGTCCTCTCTAAGAGGAGCAAATGGTTTTAACTACTGGGCTATCTCCCTAGCCCTCCCCCCAGCAACTTTTATTTTATTTATTTATTTATTTATTTATTTATTTATTTATTTATTTATTTATTTATTTATTTATTTTGAGCTGAGGACCGAACCCAGAGCCTGGCGCTTGCCGTTCTACCATAAATCCCCAACCCTCCCCCTACCCCCAGCAACTTTTAAAGAAAAGTTTAAGGTCTAATAACAGAAGAATAGTTTCTTACGTTTTGTGAATTTATATCTTAAAAATTTTGAGTGTCAAACTGCCTTTTTATTTTACACAGGATGATAGCAAGCAGGCACAGTTCTTAGCTCTGGCTGTTGTTTACTTCATCTCTGTTCTGATGGTATCTAAGTATCGGGACATATTAGAACCCCAGAGAGAGACTGCGAGAACTGGGAGCCAACCAGGTAGAAACATCAGACAAGAAATCAATTCTCCAACAAGTACAGGTACTTAGTGTTTGCTTTCCGTTATTTGGCATTTCACTAGTATTTATCTCTTTCGTACTCTCTAACACTTTTGCATTCATGTTTGAACTGTACTTACTCGTAACACTTCAGACATTTACAGAATTGGTAGAGATGCTGATACAGTATTTGTAGATCGGCACAAATATACTGGATATATCTGTACATATTTGCTATCATTCACATTTGTCAGTGCAGCTTTGGGTTACTATTTCCCATTAATGAATAGAAATCATTTGGTTATGCTATTTTTTTTAATATACTTGGGACTCATGCTTCTCAACACATTTCTTGTGAAACTTTTATAAGCATAGGAGGTCCCCATATAGTTACTAAACGTTAAATAATAAAAGGTAAAACACTAATCTTTACAGCCTAATTCAAAAATTTTCTCCTTCCCTTCTTTGCTCTCTCCCCTCCTTCTCTTTTTGCTACTAAGTGAACACTTAATTCAACATCTAAATATTACATCAATTATATAATATGCAAACAAACATTTGGAATTTTGTGCAAGTTGGAAAATGTTTATACAAAGTAGTTTAACTAAAAGAGTTATGGAGAAGTAACATCAGGGACAAGAGTGAGCCACCTTGGGTTATATTGGCCTCATTTGCACAATACTTACACTGCATAAGCTGTTGCATTAATGGCTATCATCACTCTAGAGCCAGTGGTATCTGGGAGAATGGAGCTTGCCGATGAATAAGGCAGACTGAAGTCTCATGCAATAGCCAACTTGATCATAGCTTCAGACAATTTATACTCTAAGGGTTAAGAAAAGGTCACATGAGTATAGTTCTCATGAGTTTAAGCTATATACAATAATAAGGACAAGCTGCACATGGCAAAATCATGTTTTTCCATCAAGGCATATAAATGATACTTTAAACATTTGGTTGAATAACAGCAGCAAGCAATAATGAGTAATCTGAAGTAAACTCACTCTTATCTGCTACACTTAGGAGGAGCACAAAAACACATTCCAAGAACAATTCTGTGTTTTGAAGAAACTGAGGTCACAAGACTCTTGGTTTTCTTGTCATGCTCTCACAAATACTCAGAATTCTCCTCACTCAAATCCATTCTTGGGCCATGATCCAACAATTGGCCTTGCCTACTATATTGAAAACTATAAAAATGCTTTGTGGCAACTAATAATTTGTATTTCCTACTAAGTGTTTACATCAAGATTATTTTTCTGTTGTTTGCGCTGTAATATTGATAACTCAATGAGTGTTTCTTGTAAACCATGCATAGCTTTTTTCTTGCATTCCATTATACTTATTGGATTAACATCTTCAAATTAAAGGTACCTAATGTAATGTATTAATATTTACTATGCTGGCATACACTAGATATTAACTACACAGTAGTGCAGTTCAATTAGTCTAAAATGAAGCATTCCGTAGGTATGCTACTGGTTAATTTATGGGTGGGATTCTTTACTAAGTCAACACATATGCTCTATAAATGAATGTTTTGATAGAGATTTGTAGTTAAACCACTGCATCTTGTTAAGTGTGACAGCCTCCTTTGCTTTTTACTGCTGTTGTAGAGACAATGGATCATCACATTTTAGCCACAGGATTTTTCTCATTGCAGGTCATACTATTCCATTATAACACTATTATTTTAAATTTATTCTGCCAATTAAGCATCAGTTTGCCATTCAGATTGATGTCCTTTTAAAGTATGAAGATATTTTATGTATCATATATGTATAAAATGAGCACTATTATAGTGAACCTTCTAGGTGTAGTTTTCTGGTCTGTGTGCATGTTTTTATGTATGTTGCTAAAAGTACTCTACTCAGTGAGTATTGCCTACTTCCTTTCTCTTAAAACCCCTTTTCCCTCCCTTAGAGATGTGTTCTTTATTATTGTGTGCCTGTTGCAGTAATATAGAAATGTCATAAGTCTTTGGTGTGAACTATATTACTGTCATATTCTTCCTCAAATATGGCTCCATGATTTTCTCCACAGTTGTGGTCATACCATCTATCCCTCATCCAAGTTTGAATCATGGACTCCTTGCCAAGCTAATGCCTGAGCAGAGTTTTACCCACTCATTTTACAAAGGTAATACTGACATTGTCTAATGGCTCATTTGGTATTCCTGTTTCATGAGTTTTTTTAAAAACAAATATTCATAGTGTAATTATTTATAAAGAAGGTATATTGTATTTCTATAACATGACTACCAAGAACCAGTTAGAGCTTTTGTTCTTGCATTCCATTATATTCCTTAAGTTAACATCTTCAAGTGAAGGGTAACTAATGTATTATATTAATAATCACTATGCTGGAGTACACTAGATGTTAACAGTCATACCCCAGTAACGTAGTTAAGTTAGGCTAAAATGTAGCAATCTGCTGATTAACCAGGAAAAAAAAAAGATTGAATGTAACTATGGACAAACTGGCCTATGGGGTCTATGGATTATTTGACATCTAGTCAGAACATAGTCTTTGTACTCTTTAAAGGAATGCAAAAAAAGTCTTGCATGTAAAAAAACACATAGAATTAAATGTTAAACATCCAATAATACATTACTAAGCCTGTTAAGAGACTAGAAAATGTAAGCATAAGCAGAAAACAATCATTGAACAGAAATAGATTTGTAAGCAGTAGTAAATGGTCCAAATGAAGACATTAAAGCCCATGAGAAGTATTTAATTATTTAAGATGTGTTTCAGGTAATGGAAAAAGTGAACACAGTAAACAGAGAATGAGCCCACATAAGGAAAAATCGCAAAAATGTTATAGATGAAAAATACAGCAGCTGAAATGATGATGTTTCTGGGTCCTATTAACGAAAGGTTGGTTGCTGCAGAACAAGAGTTTTACAAGGCAGAGCTCTCCCTCCATTGGTCCCAAGATTTTCCTATGTGCCCACCTTGCACAACTCATGGCATATTGAACATGATTGGTTTTCTTCCTGTAATTAGTTACACTGTTAGTCATGTTCATATCTAAGAGTGATGAGCTAGGTTGCAAAAGAGGAATTCAGAGTCATATTGTGAATTGTGAGCAAGCCCCTGACAGACAGCAGCTTATAGGAGCTAATAACACTGCTCAGCTAAACCCCAGCAAAAAAAAAAAAAAAAAAAAAATGGGAAACTGAGGTCTAACATGAGAAGGCAGTGATTTCTGCTGACAGTTGGAATGAGTCTGAGAGGAACACTGAGCCCAGATGAAACCATAATTTGATGTATTCCATACCTAACTAATGATGTCCTCGGGCAGCTTTAGAACAAGTCATACTAGCAAAGTATTTTTTATTACACCTGGATGAGTTCTCTTATTTTTGAGGGTGTAATTATCTGTACGTAATTAAACAAATGCAACACATCTTTACATAGTTAAACAAATACAACATATCTTTGCATAGTTAAACAAATATTTTGCAACAGAAATAGCTAATGCTAGCATAGACTTTTTAACAGTGTGGTGAAATGAAAATTTCTTTGTGCAAATTAGTAACATAAACCTTGTGTGTGGTTCATTTTGTGAAGAAATGTATTCCTGAGTGACTGAAAATCTTCTAGTGTAATTGCCAAGATTTAAGGAGTCTGCTCATCAAGAAATTCTCACTCTTGCCACAATTTAGCTTATCTGGAAAACTTTGTAATGATAATTTTAAAAAATTCATATTTTCAGGTTAATGTTGTAAACTTACCAGTCTTTATTCCTGACAAGATGGAAAATGATCTTAACTGCTATTGTGTGCTATATTGCTGGGGTTATTTAGGGAAAAACTCCTATTGGTGAAACCAGAGCTGCGAGCGATTGCTCGCAGGACAGGACAGGGAACCAGTGTGGTTTTACTTTTAGAGGACTAGAACTGGCTTTTTGGTGAAGTTCTAAAACATTTTCATAAACTGTGTGTTTCCAAGTGGACGATGGCAATGTTTTTACACATAGCTAGAATCAAAGAGCAACATGAAAGCTAGAATGTAAGGCATGTGGCTGCACACCTTTAATCCCAGCACTTAGGAGGGAGAAGCAGATGGATCTCTGTAAATTCAAAGCCAGCTTGATCTTCTTAAATATTGAGTTCCAGGACAGCCAAACTTGGATAGATGTGTGGAGTGTGTGTGTGTACAAACCTGAAAAAAAAATACATACACACACACACACACACACACACACACACACAAACCATGTGTGTGTGTGTGCTAGAATCTGAGAGACACACAATTTCTCTGATATGTCTTACAATCTAAAAAGAATTTCAAATGAAGTATCTTGATGATTGCTAGTAAGTGGATTACTCATCCACTAGAAGTTAAATATCTGTCTTATGGCTTTGATAGAATGTTTTAATTTGTATCTTCTGTAATGGAAGATACAGTCAAAGAGAAGTCATGAATCTATAGTCTTTTTCTTTTATTGGAATACCATTTGTGTTGTTAGTATTAGTATTGAAGATGGAGTACTGAAATTTGTAGTTGGAATTTTCTTTAGACCACCAACCAGCTCCTAAATGAAGACCCAAAGACTTACTAGTTGTGAATACTGGGCCTTAGCTTTGGCTCGCCCCACTAGCTCTTTTAACTTAATTTAACCTGTTTCTATTCATCTATGTTGTGCCTTGGGACTTTTTAACCTTTCTTTCATTCTTTATGTCCTACTTTCCTGCTCCCCCCTTTTTCTGGCTGGCTGGCCAGTGGTGTCTTCCTGGCATCTCGTTTTCTTCTCCCAAGCCTCAGTTCCTCTTCCTACTTACTCTCATTACTCTCACTGCCCACAAGTTCCACCTATTACTTCCTCATTTGTTATTGGCCATTCAGCTTTTTATTAGACCAATCAGGCACTTGAGGCAGGCAAGGTAAAACAGCAAATTACCTTTACATAATTAAACAAATGCAACACATCTTTACATAGTTAAACAAATGCAACATATCTTTGCATAGTTAAATATTTTGCAACAGAAATTGGCTAATGCTAGCATATTTTGATTGATTTGTATTGCTGAGGATTAAACTCAAGATGTAATAGATACCAAGTTTCGTGCTCTACCACTTGCACCTAGGATGTATTTCTAGTTTCATTTTGGAAATAAGTTTAAAATGGGCATCTCCTCCATCTATGGTGCATGAGCAGGCTTTTTGGAGTCCAGTACCTATGATGAGACACCTTGAGCAGCCTTGGTGTACAGGGAGGGGCTTGGACCTGCCTCAGCTGAATGTACCAAGTTCTGCTGACTCCCCATGGGAGGTCTTGCCTTTCAGGAGGTTGGAAGGGGTGGGGGGGGGGGCGAAGCCTGGGTGTGGGAGGAGGGAGGGAGACTGGGATCTGTGGTTGGTATGTAAAATGAATAGAAAAATTTTTAATACAATAAATAAATAAATAAATAAATAAATAAATAAATAAATAAATAAATAAATAAATAAATAAAATGGGCATTCCCGACTCTGAGTTGTCATTCCAGTAACATACTTCTGTGACATTTCTTTTTGAACTAAAACAAAACATGTTAAGGCGCTGTATTATTGTTAGTTTAACTTGGTTTAGATATGTTAACTGATTTAAAAAACATTGTCATGTTGTAAGTTTTAAATTTTTACATTCCCATTCTTTGTACAAAATGTTTTTGTTAGTAGAGCTGGATAGGAAGGTTAGCAATTAAGAGTACTAATTGTTCTTTCAGAAGATCTGAGTTCTGTTCTCAGGACCTAGGTTTGGTTCCCAGCACCTGCATTATGCAGCTCTCAACTCCCTATAACTCCAGTTCTAGGGGATCTGATAATTTTTTTTCTGCTCTGCAGGTGCCTACATACATGTCTTGCACCATATATTTTACTCAAGAACACACACTCATGAAACAATAGATACATAAATAGTTTTTAAAAGCCATATTTGTATTACTTTTACTATTATTGTTCTTTGGTTCAATCGTTTTCTTTGGCTGTGATGTACTAAAGGGAAGTTACAAATATAACTACAGCAGCCCATTCCCTACTGCCATCCTCTTGAACATAGTACCTGCTTACTTTCTTTCTTCTGCTTATGGTTTATTAGAAAGTGTACTTCCAGAAGATAATAATGACTGTTTCACTTATTTGACTTTTATTTTGTGATGTAAAGTGTGATGTTTTAAGATTTATATCCAATGTGGAATGATTACATCAAACTTTTTAACATGCCACTCACTTGATATATGGATCGTACTTTTTTGATAAACATTAAAGCTGATTGGATATTTAAAACATTTCCATAAATTTTATGACAGCAGTATCTCACTATTAACTGTTGTTACCATGTTGTAAAGTATATCTATACAGTTCTATAACTGTGTACCCTTTGACTAACATCTTCTCAGTCTCTAGTAATAATTCCATTCTCTAGGTCAGTGAATTGTATTTTCCTAAATTGCATGTAAGACTGAGAACATGTGGTATTCATTCTTCTGCATGTGCTTTCTTAAATTCATTTTATATAATGCCTTGAGTTTGTGTAGTTTGTCACAAGTAGTGGATTTTATGGATGTTTTGTAGCTGAATCATATTCCATCGTGTATATGTACCTCATTTTTTCTATGTACTCCTGTATTTATTCCACATCTTGAACATTGTGAAGAGCGTTGTAGATCTTTTGAATGATTGTTTTCCTTTGCTTTGTACATAGGACCAGGTCTGTAATTACAAGTGACTCTGGTGGTCCTATCTTTATATATTTTTGTTTAGAAGTACCACTATACTATTTTCTACAGTGTCTAGACTAATTCTCATTCCCAGCAACAGTGTGCAGTTTCTTTTTCTGTACTTGTGATGTCATGCTTTATCATTGTGATGATACCATTCCATCAGGAACATAGCTTTGAAGTATGTTCTAAAGTGGTAGCATGGTACCACTGTCTTTATTCTTTTTGTTCAAGATGGCATTAGCTATCAGCAGTATTTTCTAGTTTCTTACAATCTATTTTTTTTATTTCTGATAAGAAACATTGGTATTTTGATGTGAATTATACTGGATTTATACATTGGCTTGAATTGTGTATCAACATTTTAGCAACATTAATCTAATATATGAACATAAAATATCTTTGTGTTGTCTTCAAATTTTTTATCATTTTCCTTGTATAAATTCTTCACCACCTTTCACTTATGTGTCCATTAGTTTATTTTCATGGCTAAATAAGATTGCTCTCCAGTTACTTTTTCCAGATAGTATATTCTTAGAAACAATGCTGATTTTCGTGTCTCATGTTGATTTTTCTATCCCATAACTTTGCTGACTTCATTTTTTGTTACTGGCAGTTGTGTGTGTGTGTGTGTGTGTGTGTGTGTGTGTGTGTGTGTGTGTGTGTAATCTTATAGAATTTTTTATGTAGAAAAACATACCATCTTCAGAAATAACTTTTTCCTTTTCCAGTTTGTATGCTTTTGTTCTATTTTTCTTGCCTAATTGCTCCAGTTCAGACTGTAGTGCTGTGTCAAATCAAAATTGTCTTTCTTTAGAGATGCAAGGCATCTCCAATGTCTTGCATGTAAAAGTGAGTGCAGGAAGTAGTTCTTCAGCAAATTAGTAAGCTAGTGAGAAAATTAAGTAATATTTTGTAAAGGTGAGTATTGGCCTTATCCTGGAATTATAATTAATAACCCTGCCCAAACAAGAATCTTACTTGGTAACTTGTCCTGTAAGATGATAAAGCTATATGTTAACATTACTAATAAAGCTAGTAAGTTTAGATAAAATGTAACAAATATTTCATATTAATTTTCCTATAATTTATGGTCAGAGAAAATACTTAAGACAGGAAACAAATGAAAGAATGAACTGTTAAGACACATGTATTAAAAGTCTGAGTAAACTAAATAATTCTGCGTGTTAGTACACAAGCATTCTATATATTTTAACTATTAGTTTACTATCAAATGGAAGAAGTATTGCTTGTCCTAGGAATGTGTAGTTTAGAAGAAAACTAGTTTTCTTTGTTTTGTGTTTTCTTTTGAGATAGAATCTTGCCATATAGCCAGGAAACTATATTCTTTCTCATCTCTTTCATTATACCACATAAATTATTTTGTATTAAAGTTTAATAATAACAGTGAAACTGTGAATATAATGTGTTTACTATTCTAGTTGTTGACATGAACCTGGGAGAGCAGGTCTAAAATTGAGGCAGACTAAAGTTTCATGCAGTAGCCAACTTTATTCAGGCCATCAGACAATTTATACTCTGAGGGTTAAGAAGAATCATATGATTAAGTTGTTCGACCACATGGACAAGCCACACATGGCAAAAACATGTTTTTTCCATAGAGGCACATGAATAACAACAGCTGAAGTAAACTCACTCCTATCTGCTACACCTGGAGATAGAACAAAAACACATGCCAAGGACAATTCCAATGTTTGGAAGAAACTGAGGTCATAGGACTCTTGTCTTGTTTTCTTGGAGTGTTCTCACAGCACTCAGATTTGTCACAGGACTTCATTGTTTGACTGTGTTCTGACAGGAAAGAAGACTCAGAGTAAATATTTGTATAATTAAAAACATTGTTCTCTTGGGTGTGTCTAATCCATGGGCTGGGGATCACATGTAGCTAAGGACAGCTATGAATGTGGCCCAATACAAAATTTTAAATTTTTTTTTTTTTTTTTTTCTGGTTTTTTTTTTTTTTTTTTATCTTTTTTTTATTATTATTATTATTATTATTATTTTACAACACCATTCAGTTCAACATAATAGCCACAGAATCCCCTGTTCTCCCCCTCTCGCCCACCCCTCCCCCCAGCCCACCCCCCATTCCCACCTCCTCCAGATCAAGGTCTCCCCCGAGGACCGGGGTTGACCTGGTAGACTCAGTCCAGGCAGGTCCATTCCCCCCTCCCAGACCGAGCCAAGTGTCCCTGCATAAGTCCCAGGATTCAAACAGCCAACTCATGCAACGAGCCCAGGACCTGGCACCAATGCACAGCTGCCTCCCAAACAGATCAAGCCAAATGACTGTCTCACCCGTTCAGGTGGCCTGATCCAGTTGGGGGCCCCTCAGCCTTTGGTTCATAGATCCTGTGCTTCCATTCATTTGGTTATTTATCCCGGTGTTTTATCCAACCTTGGCTTCAACAATTCTCGCTCATATAAATCCTCTTCATACTCACTAATTAGACTCCCAGTGCTCCACCAGGGGCCCAGCCGTGGATGTCTGCCTTCAGATTCCTCAGTCCTTGGATGGGGTTTATGGCATCACTATTTGGGTGTCTGGCCATTCCATCACCAGAGTAGGTCAGAGCACTTGCTCAGCTATGTTCATATCAGCATTGTTTGTAATAGCCCAAACCTGGAAACAACCTAGATGCCCTTCAACTGAAGAATGGATAAATAAATTGTGGCACATATACACAATGGAATACTACTCAGCAGAGAAAAACAACGACATCACACGGTTTGCAGGCAAATGGATGGATCTAGAAAAAATCATCCTGAGTGAGGTAACCCAGACTCAGAAAGACAAATATGGTATGTACTCACTCATAGGAAGATGCTAGATGTGGAACAAGGATGACTAGACTGCTACTCACATCACCAGTGAGGCTACCTGGAAAACGGGACCCCAAAAAAGACACGGAGAAATGGACAAGATCTACATGAATAGCCTGGTCATGAGTGGGAACAATGAAGGGCGACAGTCGAGGGAAAGAGTGGGAGATCCTAGCTGGATCAAGAAAAGAGAGGGAGAACAAGGAATAGGAGACCATGGTAAATGAAGACCACATGAGAAGGTGAGAAGGGGAGGAAGCAGAGAGCTAGGGAGGCCCACGGAGATCCACAAAGATACCCCCTCAAAAGACTGCTGGCAATGGTCGCGAGACGGCAGGAACAAAATTTTAAATTTATTTAAAACATTATGAGGCGTGTGTGTGTGTGTGTGTGTGTGTGTGTGTGTGTGTGTGTGTGTGTGTGTGTGTGTGTGTGTTTTCTTAGAACTTATATGGTTTTGGGCCTTGTACTTTGTAGACAACAACATAATGTCTCAGTGTCAAAAGGTTGTTCATGGGCTGATGAGATACCTCACCAGGTGAAGAAATTTGCCTTGCCATAAATCCTGAGGACCTCGTCTCTGGTGTCTACATGGTAGAAGGAGAGAATTTGTTTCTGCAAGTTGTCCTTTGATCTCCACACCCACACACAGGCAGTGGCGCGCGCGCGCGCACACACACACACACACACACACACACACACACATTAAATATATACATGTAGAAAATGTTTTCAATTTCTTTATAAGCAGGCTCGAAGTTTTGTTTTATATTTGAAAGTTAAAAAATGTCTTAAATATCTTATCTGAAAGATATTGGCAAAATTTTATGTAAGTACAGATAGGAAGTATTATATGTTTCTGTGATTGTTAATAGCCTCATCTGGGGAAATAGCTTAGTCTGTAAAATGGTTGCCACACAGGCAATTTCAGTTCAGTCTCCAGAACCTATGTTAAAAATAAATTGGGTGTGGTGGCAGGCTTGTAATCCCAGAGTTAGAAAGGCAGAGGCAGGCAGGTCATTGAACATACTATCCAAATAGCTAGCCAAATCAATATGCTCCAGGCTAAAGAGACCATATCTCAACAAACCAGTTGGAAGGCTCCTGATGAATGACATCTGAGGTTGACCTCTGGCTTCCAGTCATGCTCTCACACTCATATAGGGGCATCTCTTCACACACGTGTACCTACACAAACATGCACCCACTTGCTACACACACACAAAAGAAGGTTATCATCAATGGATAAAAACCTCATATGTAAATTAAAAGAACATGTAACCTAATGTGGAAAAAGCAAACAGATGACTAAAAAGGAAAAGTAAGACAAAACAAATAAACAAATAATATTTAACATTTACTGATACCCAAGTAAATTTATATAGAATCAAAATTGTAACTTCTCAAACCAGAATTTGGAAGGGTGAGTATGTATGCTTTCTGTAGCACAAAAAAACTTCCTTACCTTGCTGTAGTAATTCCTCTTTAGTACTGTTTTAGGAAAACAAAAATAGCTTAAATTCAAGGATTTTGTTACGTTTGTTTATTGTATAGTTATAAATATTATAAGTAAATTATATTTATAAAGTTGTTACATTTGCATAATAAAATTTACTCTTTCAGATTATAAAATCCCTCATTTTTCAAACAATAAGTTTTAAAGATTAATAGCCCATATTATAAATGTGTCATTATTTGTAGATACTCTAATGTATTGGTATCATTCTGCAACTCTGAGTACTAATGCTGAAAATGTTATATATTTCAGTTATGTAAATTTGAAATTGTGTCTGTTTTTCATGATAATTTCTCAACTTGTTTAATGTAATTGCCTGTTTTTAGTTAATCAAAGCTTCTATTACACTTTTTATTTGCATCATAATTCAATGAATATTGTAATTTCCTTCATTATATCTATTTTTAATAAATCAGTGATGTCCTACTTACTGTGTTATAAGCATATGTAAAGTGGACAGAAAGTATCTGTCTGAAGAAAAATGGTCTAGGATATGAGGTAAACACTTTTAGAAATCATATACTGAAATGTATTATTGCAAATCATGGTATATTCTAAGGAATAAAGTTTTAAGTTTGAGAAGCTTAAGAGAAGAAACATAATTTGCTTTGGGCGTCGGGTATGCCTCACAGAAGTGATATTTATGCCAAGAACTAGGCATGTTTGGTTATTTTGGAAAAGAATGGAGACGGTGATTAGAGGCAGGATGGGAGGTAGGCCAAATGTCCAGTAAAATTTTGTGTTATCTGGTGATTTAATATAGTAATCAAGGGAAAAAGAAGCTGTCCGACTTGCTTCAGTAGTTAGACAGGAACCAGTTCATGTAGTACCTACAAAAAGCCACATTAGGGAACTGGTTTTAAACTAAAGATAATACCTTATTGGTTTCTACTTTTGTCATAAAATGTTCACAAATATTTAGGAACTTAAATCAATCTGGATTTATTATCTTTTAGACCTTTGGTTAAAAGTATATCATGAGTTTTATTGGGCTAAAATTGGTACATCGTTTCCTTGTTTGTTTTCTGGAGTGTCCAGTTTTCCTCCCCTTTTTGCCTTTCAGAGGCATTTGTATTCCTTGGCTTAAAGCCTTCTTCCTCCATGGACCAGTAATTGGTGCATTATCAAAACATTCTTTAGTTGTCTCACTTTCCTCTGAACAGAATTAGGAGAGATTTTCTATTCAAATGACTCATTAGAGTTACCTCACTTGAGTAACCCAAGGTAATCTTCCCTTTCAAGACCCTTAAATTTAATGTTGTTATATAAGACCAAATATTTTCACGTTATGAGAATTAGAATTTTGATGCTGAAGAGGTGGGGTTATTATACTGCTAGCTGTACAAAGAATAATTTTTAAGGAATATTTTAGCTACAGTGGATAATATGTTCAAGGGGCATGCAGGAGACTAGATTATTGACTCTGACTTGAGATGGTGAGAATGATGGTAGCGTTGTAGAGATAAAGAGGAAAGTAATATGGGGGAATACTTTGAAGGCCAGCTCGCTAGGATTTGATAGCAGGTTCAATACAGGGTTGGAAGAAATGTGATGTTTCAGAGATCACCTCTGGCTGTCTGGTGAGAAACATTGAGATGATTAAAGAACCAGTTGATAGAGACGGCTATATAGGTGGATGCAACGTGAGGACCATACAAGTGATGACCTGACAGGTTTCTTAATCCTCGCAACAGATGGGAGACTAGGTATAGTCTGCAGATTTTAGAGGGTAGCTAATTTTGTCTGAGGTAACAAGGAAAACTAGTTAACTTGTGGAGGCAGAACTACAATTTGATCAGTTTGATTAAATGCCCAGTACCTTTCTATTTTGACTTCCAGTACACCTCCAACAGAAAGAAATACCTCAAAGTACTTGTTTGAGGCATGGAAATATGAAGGAGTGAGGGGGAGAACTGGAAAATCCAACCCATGCTATTTAAAATGTATATTTTTCTAATTAAAAACTCTGAGACCAGCAAAGAACAGAAATATGTTGTCAATACAGACGGGGAAAATAGTTGAGAGAAGATGTGACTCACAAAAACATGTTTGCTTTTTGGATGCATGTTTTAAATAAGCAATTATGGGTATGTGCACATAATTGAAAAGAATGTCTTCTGAAGAATTGAAAGTATGAAGATAATGTCACAACATGTTATGTTGAGGTGTTGAGAGAATCAGAAATAAAACTTTATATATTAAAGAACAACTAGAAATTCTGAAGTTGAAATTACAGTAACTGGAATAAGAAGTTCACTAGAGAAATTCAGAAGTTTAAGCTGATAGCAAGAAGGATTAGTGTATTTGAAGTCAGGCCACTTGTGACTGTCCAGACCAAATGAAGTCTCACTGACTTCAAATATCAAGTAAACCAATGTGCATATACTGAGAGTCTTGCAAGAGAGAAAAGAAAGGGGCAGTTAAAAAAAAAAGTTATGAGCTGAGCATAATGGTGCACACTTTTAATCCCAGCACTTGGAGGCAGTGGCAGATGGATCTCTGAGTTTGAGGCTAGCCTGGTCTACAGAGTGAGTTCCAGGACTGCCGGGGTACACCGAGAAACCCTGTCTTTTAAAACCAAAACCAAAAAAAAAAATAAATAAAAAGTAAAAACAAACAAAATCCAAAAGAACTACAAAAGTTTGGAAGAAATAATGGCCTGTATAAAATGTTTAGTGCACCATGAGTAAGATATAATCAATGTGACCCACACCTAGGTAGTGTGGTCACAACATTGAAAGGTTTTCTTAATTTTTGATTGTATCATCTCATTTTGTCTCTTCTATTGTTTATTAATAAGTTAGATTCCCAAGGCTATATTCTTTTCATATCTCTAGGAAACAGTTGTGAATAATTACCCTGCTTTGCAGTCTCACTGTTGGATGTATGTAAAGCAAACGTTTACACTGATTTTTTTATGTTTTTTTTCCTTTTATTTTATTTTACAATACCATTCAGTTCTACATAACAGCTACAGATTCCCTTGTTCTCCCCCTTCCTGCTACCCTCCCCTTCCCCCCAGCCCACCCTCCATTCCCACCTTCTCCAGGGCAAAGCCTCCCCCGAGGACTGGGATCGACCTGATAGACTCAGTCCAGGCAGGTCCAGTCCCCTCCTCCCAGATTGAGCCAAGCGTCCCTACATAAGTCCCAGGTTTCAAACAGCTAACTCATGCAATGAGCCCAGGACCTGGTACCACTGCCTAGATGCCTCCCAAACAGATCAAGTCAATCAACTGTCTCACCTATTCAGAGGGCCTGATCCAGTTGGGGGCCCCTCAGCCTTTGGTTCATAGTTCATGTGTTTCCATTCGTTTGGCTATTTGTCCCTGTGCTTGTTGAAACCAAGTTTGGATTTTTTAAAAAATCATTTCATGTATTATTTTTGCTTTGGGAGTTAAAAATGATTTTTATATAAGTTAATCTTATACTTTTATAATTAATGTAACTAATTTACAAGTTTTACACTTTTATATTCCATCTTAGGCTAGGGTGTTTCATTTGCTTGATATTTAAGAAGTAGGTGCTTTACCTAATTTTCAGTGCTATGCTACTCCTGTATAGAGCTTGGAAAACACCAAGCTCAGTACTTTAATATGTCAAACATATTGAGATCACTCTGAAACAGGGATTTTGAGAGAAGGAATGTGATGAATGAGGTAAGCTTGTAAATCTCATGTCATTTGTTAAACTTAACCTCATTTTTTTTTTTCAGTACGTATTAGGTGAATTCATTACATTCAATGAAAAACACTAAAAGTCATCTGGCATCCAACTGCCTGTTTCTGACAAGGCTCAGCTCAACCAGGCTAGTAATGGTTCAGCTTTGTGTGCTGGTTGGCTGGCCTATTGCTAAAAAAAGCTCATGAGAGCTGTTGAAACTCACACTCTATAGTTGCTACTATCACTACACAGATACCCCTAACTTTCTGTTAAAGTCATTGTATTAAATCCTCACAATACATGAGAAAGCATTCTAGAGAAGGAAGTATTGTGGAAGCTGCACTATAGTGTCAACTGAGAACATGTTCTGTGAAGGGTGTCCGAGTGCAATGAGAAATGAAGGTGGGCATTTTGGCTAGTAATCAGGTGTTTTTAGTTGTTGTCAATAATGTTTTTTCCAATTACTCTTACAGTGTGTTCTTTGGGCATTTGATTTTACTTCTATATAACATGATCACAGGGTGTGCTCTAAAATACTTGTGTAGAATTTTTATTACATTTCAAAATTATTACTCCATTTTAAAATCACTCAGTATGAAACTTTATTGATGTGTAAATATTTTGATGAGCTATCTTAAAAATTCAAACTTTCATCATAACTTGGAAGTCAACACATTGAGTTCTAAGTATCTTGTAAGTTAGAGGTTTTTGTTTGTTTGTTTGTTTGTTTGTTTGTTTTTTGGGTGTTTTTTTTTTAAGCTTTTCAGGACAGGGTTTCTCTGTGTAGTTTTGCGTTTTTCCTGGAACTCACTCTGTAATCCAGGCTAGCCTCGAACTCACAGAGATCCATCTGCCTCTGCCTCCCGAGTGCTGGGATTAAAGGCATGTGCCACCACTGCCTGGTGAGTTAGAGGTTTGTAATGCTCATTGAGTGTCAGTTAGCTGACCAAATCAGAGAGAAATAGTCCATGTCAACAACATTTAGCTATGCAGCTAAAGTGATAGATGGCTCAGCAGTTGAATACTTGCTGCAGTTTATAAAAAACAGATTTTAAATCCCAGAAGCCACAAGCAGGACTTTCTAGTTAGGGTTTCTACTGCTATGAAGAGATGCCATGACCACAGCAACTTTTATAAAAGAAAACATTAAGTGGCTGGCTTACAGTTTCAGAGAATTAGTCCATTATTATCATGGCAGGACCTGATGAAATGCAGGCAGACACGGCCCTGGAGAAGGATCTGAGAGGAAAGAGCTACATCTTGATCCCACAGGCAACAGGAAGTAGACTGAGACACTTGTCATGGCTTGAGGATCAGTAAGACCTCAAAGCCCACCTCCACAGTTTCTCCAGCAAGGCTACACCTACTCCAACAAAGCCACACCTCCTAATATTGCCACTCCCAGTTAGCTTATGGGGGCCAGTTACATTCAAACTACCAAAAAGAATTTCCAGTAAGGAGTGTAACTCTAGCTCTGAAGAATCTGACTTCCTTCTCTGGTTACCTGAGCATATGCATTCACATATACCCCCTATTGCTCCCCAACCTTCTTTCTTTTGGTATGGTAGTTTATGAACCACAAATTGAAGATATTGTTTTCTTAGATAATATTTTTACTGGGGAAATACTTACCTTTTGGTCTAATATAAATTTTAAAAGTTTAAAATTTATATGTAGCTTTTTTTTTTTTTTTTTTTTTGGTTTTTCAAGACAGGGTTTCTCTGTGTAGCTTTGTGCCTTTCCTGGAACTCACTTGGTAGCCCAGGCTGGCCTCGAACTCACAGAGATCCGCCTGCCTCTGCCTCCCGAGTGCTGGGATTAAAGGCGTGCACCACCACCGCCCGGCTATATGTAGCTTTTAAGGCAAGGCATACTATAAAAATGGTTGGATATCAAAAATCAAAACTCTGTGCACGGTGACAGATATGGATCTATAGTGAATCAAAGACCTCAACATAAATCCAGTTACTCTGAACCTGATAGAAGAGAAAGTAGGAAGTAGTCTTGAATGCATTGGCACTGGAGATCACTTCCTAAATATAACACCAGTAGCACAGACACTGAGAGAAACAATTAATAAATGGGACTTCTTGAAACTGAGAAGCTTTTGTAGGGCAAAAGACACGGTCAATAAGACAAAATGACAGCCTACAGAATGGGAAAAAATCTTCACCAACCCCACATCTAACAGAGGGCTGATATCCAGAATATATAAAGAACTCAAGAAATTCGACATCAAAATACACAACAGTCCAATTAAGAATTGGGCTATAGAGCTAAACAGAGAATTCTCAACAGAAGAAGCTCAAATGGCTGAAAGACATTTAAGGAATTGCCCAACATCCTTTAATCGTCAGGGAAATGCAGACCAAAACAACTGTGAGATACCACCTTACACCATCAGAATGGCTAAGATCAAAAACACTGAAGACAGCTTATACTGGAGAGGATGTGGAGCAAAGGGAATACTCCTACACTGTTGGTGGGAATGCAAACTTGTACAGCCACTTTGGAAATCAATATGGCACTTTCTTAGAAAATTGGGAATCAACCTCCCCCAAGACCCAGCTATGCTACTCTTGGGCATATACTCAAGAAATGCTCAATCATACCACAAGGACACATGCTCAACTATGTTCATAGCAGCATTATTTATAATAGCCAGAACCTGGAAACAACCTAGATGCCTTTCAACTGAAGAATGGATAAATAAAATGTGGTACATATACACAATGGAGTACTACTCAGCAGAGAAAAACAATGACACCATGAGGTTTGCAGCCAAATGGATGGATCTAGAAAAAATCATTCTGAGTGAGGTAACCCAGACTCAGAAAGACAAACATGGTATGTACTCACTCATAGGTGGATACTAGATGTAAAAGCAAAAGATGACCAAACTGCTACTCACAACTCCAGGGAGGCTATTTAGTAAAGAGGACCCTAAGAAAGACATTGGGATCGCCCAATAACAGAGAAATGGATGAGATCTACATGAGCAAACTGGGGGTGAGGGGGGTTAATGAAGGTCAAGGGTCGGGGGAAAGAGAGCTTAGGGGAGCAGGAGGTCCCAGCTGGATCAGGGACAGAGTGGGAGAACAAGGAAAGAGATACTATGATAAATGAAGACCCCATGGATATAGGAAGAAGCAGAGTGCTAGAGAGGTCCCCAGAAATCCATTGTGGACTACTGACAGTGGTCGAAAGAGTGCCTGAGCTGGCCTGATCTGGTGATTGGATGGCCAAACACCCTGGCTCTCATGGTACAACTCTCATCCAGTGACTGATGGAAGCAGATGCAGGGATCCATGGCCAAACCCCAGGTGGAACTCCAGGGGTCCAGTCAGCAAGAGGAGGGGTTATGTGGGAGGGAGATGTGGAGACCATGTTTGGAAGAAGCACCAGGGACAAGTGGCCGTACTAGTGGAGACACATGGACTGTGAACCAGTGGCCTCTATCGAGCTGGACCAGGTCCTCTGGATGGGTGAGACAGTTGATTGGATTGAACTATTTGGGAGGCCCCCAGGCAGTGGGACCAGGACCTGTGCTTGGTGCATGAGCTGGCTTTTGGGGGCCTAGGGTCTATGCTGAGACGCTTTGCTCAGCCTTGGTGCAGGGAGGAGGGGACTGGGCCTGTCTTGGCTGGATCTACCAGGCTGGACTGACTCCCCAGGGGAGACCTTGCCTTGGATAAGGTGGAAATGGGGGGTGGATTTGGGGGGGGGAAGGCTAGGGATGGGAGGAGGGAGGACGGGGGAATCAGTGGCTAATATGTAAAATTGAATTGATTATAAAATAAAAATATTTATTAAAAAAAAAAACCAAAACTCTGGACAACATCTGTAAATGTAGGCCAAGGACTGGAGTATATTCCAGATATTTTCTGACAGTTAAACTGTGAGATAAAATTGACCCATGTTAGTAACTGTCACTGACATTGTAGTTTTGTTATTGATTTTGGAAGCTCCTTCATTTCACTTACATTTCCTGTCATATGTTACAGAAATGTCATAACTGCTGTTCAGTGTTCTTGGTATTTTGTTAAAGTTTGAGTGGCCTCAACCACCTTCACTCCTCACTCTGTGTCCCTAGGTTACATATCAGCTTCCAAAATCTACTCTCACCGTGGTGTGAATGTCATCAAAATTTATGGCTCTTCTTCTCTTGGTTTCCAGGCATAAGTATTCCAGAAATTCTGTAGACTTTATTCTGTAGAATTTTTATCTTTTGAACTGCTTTCCTATTTGCATTGTTTAATCAGTAGTTTATTGCTATTCTTTATTCTTATTAAACTCATCATGATTTTATATCTTCCTTATTCCTAATGCTATAATTTTAATTTTAGTCTTAATTTTCTCTTAAAAGGTTTTATTTTTTGTTAAATCTTAGCTATAATTTTAACTCCTATTCCCTAATGCTTTTCCGGGTATTATTGAGATTGCATTTTAAAACTAATATAATTGTTATAATTTTTAATCTTTAAACAGCACAAGAGACATCTAGTGTATTTTTAATCTTAATTATTCTATGTTGGAACAAATATTCTTTCCCTAATTCTCAGATTAATCTTTTTTTTTAATTCTTGAGAAAACTTGACAATTAAAAAAGCAAAACTAAATAAATATACAAATGACTATAATATAACATTACATTATTGGATATATGTACATTTGTCTACTTAAATGTATATTGGACAGTGCAAAGTTTAAAGAGATAACTATTTCTGTATTAATGCATAAGCTTCAGTATAAGTCTAATAAAAAAAATAAAGGAGATTATAGTTTCTTTGCCTCTTAAAGTGTGGTGAAATGATTCTGAAATTAATCTAGAAAAGTAAATAAAATCATGTTCATATCATAGTATTCTTCTGCATTCAAGAGATTAGCAACTGTTTAACCACAAATCCAAGAGTTGATCTGTGTGTATGACTTTATCTCTAAAAGAGCAAACAGCATTCCTCTGTGTTTTCAATAGCTTGTCTCATGAAGCTTCCTGAGCTGCATGCTGACATCAGGCCTGTTATTTTCTGTTCAATTTCTTACTGATAGAACCTCTGAAAATACAGAAGCAAACATCAACAATTTTAATAAATTCCTATACTGTAAATCACATAAAATCTCTTAATGACTTGTTTTTCATCTTCAAAATTATTTTAAGTTATGCTAGGTGGCTGTGGCATATGCCTTTAATCCCAGCACTCAGGAGACAAAGGCATGTGGGTCTCTGAGTTGGAGGCCAGCCTGGTCTACACACACACACACACACACACACACACAGACACACACACACACACACACACACACACACACACAAAGATCAAGTACATTTTCCAATGCTATTTAGAATTATTATATGGAAGACTTCATCATATTAACTTTTGTCATCGGACTTGGACCTTTTAAAAAAATATCTCCACACCGTGTGTGTGTGTGTGTGTGTGTGTGTGTGTGTGTGTGTGTGTGTGTGTGTGTGCGTGCGCGTGCATGCGTGCATTTCTGTGTCTACATCTACATGAACACTCCCATGTATTTCACATTGTAGGTGTAGAAGTCAGAGTACCGCTTGCAAAAGTTGGTTATCTCTTGTTATATGAGTTCCAGAAATCAAGTTCAGGTTATCAGACTTGGTGTCAAGCTCCTTTATGTACTGAGTCATTATACTGGCCCAGATTTGACATTTTAAAGATATATTTCTTTTCAACCATTTTAATTAGTAACATGCACAATTGCTGTTTATAAAGATAAATATGATTCTGATTCCATTTTTACAAGTGGAAATTAATATTTATCCACAAAAATTAGGCAAGAGTTTCTAAAGTAATTGATAATAAAGGTACATATAGACTAGTTTCTTATGGCACACTGTGGTATAATTAAAGAATGTATCTTTTTGAAATAATCACTTGACATTTCACATTTAAAAAATTCACAATTATATGTATATAAATTTACAATAATGTCTTTAGCTAATTTAAACATTTGGGGCATTTTTTTATTAAAATGCCAAAAGGGGCATTAAAATGACTTTATATTTTTAAGGACCATAATAATTTTTAAGGAAATAGCAACATTCTTTTCTTGTATCTTGTTTGAGAACTAGCAATGAATGAATAATGGGAAGTTGATGTAACACTTTTTATTGCTTTAAGAAATTGATTGAATTATCCTCTTAAAGGCATGTGTTTTAGAGTGTCAGATAGGTTTTTTTTCTTTTAAGAAATGGGATTGTTTTGATATGTGCTGAACAAAACAACAGGTGCATATGGTTGTTGTATATAAGCTGAGTTGTGCTGTGTGTGTTCAGATAAACCCATGGAACCTTCATTTGCTTCATACCTGCACTTGAAACCTTTTGATTAGACCAAATTCTTTCATTACAGAAACACCTGCTACATTCCCAGAGACTGTAAAGGAAAAGGAAACACTAACCCCTGGTGAAGATATTCAGCTAGAAAGTTCAGTTCCTCACACAGATTCCGGAATGGGAGAGGAGCAAGTGGCTAGCATCCTGGATGGGGCAGAACTAGAAACGGCTGCAGGTCCTGATGCAATGAGTGAACTTTTATCCACGTTGTCATCTGAAGTAAAGAAATCTCATGAGAGCTTAACTGAACATCCCAGTGAAATGCTGAAACCTGCACCATCCATATCTAGCATTAGTCAAACCAAAGGCATTAATGTCAAGGAGATACTGAAAAGTCTTGTGGCTGCCCCAGTTGAGATTGCTGAGTGTGGCCCTGAGCCTATTCCATATCCAGATCCAGCACTGAAGAGAGAAGCGCAAGCTATTCTTCCTATGCAGTTTCATTCCTTTGACAGGTATGTACCAAACTTCATATCAACAGTGCTGTATCCATAGAAGGAATACTAAGCTCTGTTAATTTACAAAACCGTAGGAAGGTCTCAAGAACTTCTCATTTGTTACAAGACAGTCGAACTGTTAGTCCCCAGGATTGAGCCTGGGATGAGGCATGATATGGTAAGTAGCACATTGCACTGGGAAATGGTGAACACATCATCAGGTTTAATCTATCACTGAAGAATGATCACACATTGGGAAATCTGTTTTTCTCTTTAGCTTTTACCATTCTCTATATGAAATGGATAAGCTAACACTCTAAAACGTCTACTCTGATTTTCAAATACTCTTCTGTTATAAAATATTGTAGTAACTATTGAAGATTAAATAACATCCTTTAAGTAGCCACATTTAATTTTAATTTTTAAGTTGATCTTTTTTGAAAACTACAAAAAGGTTTGTGATTTTTTTTCCTGTAATAATTCTGCCATCATAAAAAGTTTATTTTGCCAGATACTTGAAAGTAAATATTCTCAAACGGCATTTTCTGACTTTAAACTACTTAGAACCTGGCCCATATATCTACATTTAAATATAAAATCATTCAAAGAATTTAAAAGCAACTGATTCCTTTTTCTAACCCACTATATATGCAATTAAATAATTCAATGAATCAAAATAAAATGTTATAGCTATAAAGAATCCTTTAATTTACTACAACTTACAATTTAAATCAAGTGCAGCATCAGAAAAATATTGCAGGTGTTCACTAATTACCAGCAAGAGTGTTTGAGTTCTGGTTTTTACTTTATACTCTATACTTCCAATTATGTTTATGTGTAGATATGTAAACTAACGAAGATGTTGGTTTATTGTATGGATGAAATGTTTGTTATTGATGTTTAAAACATATCTTCATACCAAAAATTTGTGTGTGAGAGAGATGATTGGTAAGCAGGTGCTTTCAGCTTTAATGATAAAGATTTAGTTTAGGAATCAGTGTTTCTTAAGCTAAAATATCAAGATCAATGTATAGGCAAACAGAATAATAAGTAATATTAATTTATTACTGAGTAGTTAGATGATGTAATTTTCATCAATAATCATCATATAAAGATGTGTCATGTTAGATGTTTCTAAGAAGTGGCAAATGGTAAGACTCTGAAATGTAGAAAATTCTTTTCTGACAAGTCCTTATTATCAAATAGTTGTTAACTCTGTGTTCTCATGTTTATTTATACAGTGATTATTTCTTCTTGTCTTCCACATTACATCTCTACTTCAATTGTCCAATATATGTTTACAGGATATGAGTGTTATTTCTACCTATTATTTGTGTCAGTCTATGCCTTCTATGTGCACATAAGACTATCAGTGTCTATATACTAAATACCACAAATTAATAAGGTAATTGAAGTTGTCCAATTTAATTTTAAATTGTATCTTTAAATTTTGTCAAAATACAAATGAATGAATCTAGATAATTACTGAAATTTGAAGGAGAGAATTCAGTATAAGCCAAAAATTTTTGTTGATTTGGATTTTTATTCATTTTTTTTTCATTAAAAATTACAACTGTCATCTGAATGGTCACTTTTCTTAGCTGCACAGCATTTAAACTTTTCAGAATATTGTTTTGAAACAATAGGACTTTATTTGTTCCTGGTAACATTTGTGCACAATGTAGTAGGAATGGAGTCATTATTCTAAATTGTGTAAGTAGAATGAAATAGAAGAGCACAAAGCATGTTTTTTATGTTTTTATTCTTTTTAGGAAGAGTCTCCAGTGTAGTTAATATATGCAGTAGCTCAAGTACTAGCAAATGTAAATGATGAGGTGATATTGATGAAAGGAGGGGATTGAGGTCTCAGGGGGCACTGATGAAGGATTGAACAGAAGCGGCCTTGCACTGCACGTAACTCAAGTCTGTCGTCTTCACTGCTCAAAGCCATAATGGGAGGTGGCAGTCTGAAATGAGTTGCCACGGCGAGCAGTATTATTTTTGAAATGCTTTCACACAAATCACTAGGCCCTGCATACAACTTAGTTTCATGCTTTAATGTCATCAGGAGGCACAAATTGGTGTGTCTAATTGTTTGCCACCTGCCAGCAAAATGAGCTGCCAGCCAGCCAGACGGGTTTGATTGTCTGTCAGCCATTCAATAGATCGAGAGTGACAACATCAAAAATTTAACTTTAAACTCTGAAGCTTTGAGCAGCTTTTCAGAGACATCATGCCCACAAGAACTCCTGGACTGCTACATTTTCAATTATATTTCCAGTATATTGCTGACATTTACCTTATCTGTCTTAAGGTAGCTATAATTGCATTATGAGGTATATAAACATATTACTGAAACACTGACATCTGAAATCCAAGTTATGACATGTCTTTTAACAACAGATTGAATTCCTTGAAAAATGGGATCCAAGATGACAGCCTTTAGAATGAAAGTCCAGAAAGCTCCCAGTGTCAAACACAATTACCACAAGGCTTATTCTATATATAAAATATTTTGCTTTTACTTTTAGTTGAAATAGCTGTAAACTCAGTTGCTGAACTCAAACTAGCACTAGGTAATTGTACTGGAAATCATCTATGATACTTCTTTTGTTAACCAGTTGCTTATTGGTCTGTTGTAGTCATTGCAGCAATGCATTTCCTATGCTTACTCCAGATTATAAAACGACTTGCTTAAACAAAACTGCAAAGACTAGAGTTCTGATCACTCATCTACACTCATCACTCATTTTTCCACTTAGGATGGAGCATTGAAGAATTTTGGTGTTTTAGAGTTACAATATTTTAATATGTAAAAAGCAACATCAAATTCTAGACATGCTTAGGTCTAAGTTTATTTAGAATTTGGTATTTCTTCAAATTGTATGTGGAATTCTTTATATGTTCTTACCTACATGTACAAAAACTATTGGTTTCAAATATTTCCTCGTGGCATCTGTACAGATTATAAAACATGTCTTTGATTATACTGGGTTACCAAAGGGTATATGTATTCATATAAAAATATGGAATCCCCCAAACCAGTCTGCAGTAAGCACTGTGTGTAGAGATTGCTGGATTCTTACTATTGAGTGAAAACATTTAGGATGGTTTTGTTTCTAACAACAGAGTTTAGTGTTGTCATCTGGAAAGGGACACAGCAAGTTGCAGAATTCTCTACCAACACTGCCTCTCTTGGTAGATTTACTAGTAGACCATAGTTTGTTAATAGTTCTAGTTAAGCTGTCACTAACTGCATGTTAGCTTTTCTCCAAGTCTGCAGGTAAGGTTGTGTCCCACCCACCCCATTTTTAAATAAAATTACTCTGTAGTTCACCATGGTTCTTTGTACATTTCTCTTGTTACTCTTTTAGAAATTGTTATAAATTTAGCATATCATAGAAAGCTTGCAGTTGTATTGTTTCCTTAACTAACAGAGGCCAATATGGTTAAGATTATATAATTACATGCCATCCTTTCTTGTTTTTCAAACCTGTTTTGTGTTCAGATTTCTAGGTTTGATGTAGTTAGGCAAACTAGTAATATATTTTTCCTTACTTTTTAATATTTTGCCTCCAAAGCATTTGCTTTTCTATAATAAGAACAACTCTGAAATATGTAGTTAAAATAAATAATGATAAATAATTTAGATTTCCTATTTTAAACAAAGTATAAGCTTAATGTAGGTATATTCTTTCTTCATTAGATTGTTAACATTGGCTTTATTGCAAAAGAGTAAAAATAGAGGATGTAATAAAGAAGTTCTTAAGCAGATCTTACTTATGTCTTTAGCCATAGAACTAAGGTTGTTTTTTAAAAGTATAATTATTTGTGCTGGTGTTGTATTCCTACTTCTTTGTGTTTGTTGAAGAATCTCTTTTGATTATACTATTTAAAAGAAAAAAGTAAATATATTGACGGATAGTTATGGACCTGCCAGCTTTTACGAGTTAAGTATTCCATTGTAATCTCTGATTTTATCCTACCTGGAGTGGACTGGGTGTGATGGAGTCTTGACAATGTGACTGTACCCTGTGCTCTCTTTGTCTTTCCTGGCATCTACAGAGACAGTTTAAGTGAATTAAATAATGGATCTCTTTTCAGTAGGTAAATTAATGAAATAACTATTTAAACATATATTGGTATTCTCAAATATTTTATCAAGTAGAGAAGCGTAATAGATGAAACATTAGATCAATAACGCTGTGATGTCTAGTGAGAATCAGTAAACAACTGCAATTCCTAAAGTATTTAGCGTATTATTTTTCCACTCAGTTCCTGTTTTTTACATAAGTGTCTTTGGACAAAGCATGATCTGTGAATAAATAATCCTAGCAATTGATAGTTGTTCTCTATATAATCTGTTCTTGCTGTTTACTCCCAGTGCCCTCTCTGTTTTAGGGTGTCATTCACTTTGTTAGTTAGATCTTTGTATATTTATGTCAGAGACATTTTTCTATTTTACTAATATTTTTCTTTGACAGTTTGGTAGATTTATATAATGCATTCTGATTACTCTGACCACCTGTCCTCCTTTACCGCCCTCACATCCCTGTTAACCACTCACTCCTTACCGGTCGCTTTCCCAGATTCATGACTTTTGATTTTGTTTTGTGACCTATTTACTTTAACTAGACTGTTTGTGAGAGTATCAAAACTCTCTGCTGGAGCCTGGTGGGATCACCATTGTGTACATAACTGAAAGCTGTGATGTCTCTGCTCCTTGGATCTGCCCATGGGAAGTAATTCAGCAGTGAGGAGTAGGTCCCTGACCCCATCCTCTACCTGTGCCTGTAGCCCATGGGCCCATTTTTATGCAGACCCGGTGCTGTCATCATAGTTGCTGAGAGGTTGTGATTACAATGGCTGTGTCACAGCCCTTCTTGTATTCTGCCTCCATGGTTTTCTTCCCCCTCTTCCGCAGTTTACCCTGAGCCTTGTTTAGGGCTGAAAACTCGTTTGTCATTTATCCTTAGCACCCTGTCCATCCGTGAGTCTCTACATTTACTGTCAGTTACTGGATAGAGGCTCCTCTGATTAAAGCTGAAAGGAATATTTGTCTTCATATAAAACTAAATATTTAAAAGTTACTTTGACATTGTTCTAACTTAGCTAAACAACAGTCTTGCATTCTTCCCCAGGGTCTGTTACTTCCTGTGGGGTTTTGACAAGGTTTTACAGTAAGTAACAGGTATGGATCCTTTTTGTGTCGAGGTAATCAAATTTAGTCAGAGAGGAGTTATTCACCTTATAAAAGCAGTGCCACAATTGCACTAGTGAGCACATCTTGCCTGGCTGATTCATCTCATGGTTCGGAGTGTTCACAGGTAGATAAACCATTGATACTTTTGTCTCCCAGCAGTTTTGATAGCATCTACCAATACTGTAAAAGGAAGCCAGTAAAGAGGAAGAAGATTGCAGCTCAATTGCCGCTTTTTATCATTCAGTGAATAAGGGTTTCCTTACCCTCACATGTACATTTGATTTCTTAGTAATAGTCATTCTGACTAGGGTGAGATAGAATCTCAGGGCAGTTTTATTCTGCATTTCAATGATGGCTAAAGATGTTGGGCACTTTTAAAAGCTGTCTTTTCATCATTTTTAATCATTTGAGAATTCCTTGTTTTTATCTGTAGACCATTTTTCGAAAGATTGGTTTTCTTAAAAAAAAATTTCCTTGTGTATTCTATTATTAATCCTCTGATTGATGTATAGCTGGCAAAGATTTTCTCCCTTTCACTCAAAATAGCAAATGACCCAAGTAAAGTCTTTGTACTTCCCTCTGAAACACCTCAAACCAAGCCTCCATCATTTGCATTGCTCTCAATATTCTTAACTTCCATGCTCTTACAGAACATCCCACTGAGCTCTCAACACTCAGCAGCTTTTCTAGCCAAAGTTCCAACATCCTTCCACAATCCTCCCCAAAACATCAGAAGATCTGTCTCATTAATACCCTACAATCATGGTACCAGCTTCTGTGTTTGTCCATGATCTATTGCTGTGAAGATACATCATGATATCAGCAACTCTTACCAGCCAACAGCATGTCCAGGCCTGTCACAACAATACCTGACTCCTGGTACCAACTTGTCTTAGGGTTTCTATTGCTGCAATTAAAGACTGCAAAAAGCAAATTATGGAGGAGAGAGTTTATTATAAGCTTATATTTCCATATCACAGTTCATCATGAAGGGAAATCAGGACAAAAACTCAAATAGGGCAGGAACCTGGAGGCAGGAGCTGATGCAGAGGTCATGGAGGGGAGCTGCATACTGGCTTGCTCAGCTTGATTTCTTATAGAACCCAGGTCACCTGCCCAAGGGTGGCCCCATCCACAATGGGCCAAGCCCACCTACATCAATCACCAATTAAAAAAATGCCCCCACAGGCTTGCCTACAGCCAGATCTTAAGGAGGCATTTTCTCAATTGGGGCTCTCTCCCTCCTGACAACTCCAACTTGTATCAAATTGACACAAAACTAGCCAAGACACTCACATTCTATCAGTTGCCTTTTGGTTTGATTGACTGTTTCCTTTTCTGTATAGAAGATTTTTGTTTCATGAGGTCTCGTTTATTAAGTCTTTTTCACACTATTAGTTCTATCAATCCATGAGCAAAAGAAGTCTGTCTTCTAGTGATTTCTTCAGTTTCTTTCATCAGAGATTTAAATTTTTCATTGTAGAAGTCCTTCCTCTCCTTGGTTAGGGTTACTCTGGGGCTTTTCTTTTCTTTTCTCTTTTGTTTTTTTTCCGGCTGTTGTGAAATGGAATTGTTTGCCTGATTTTTTTTCTCAGCATGTTTTTTATTGGTACAGAGAGTGAACATTGATTTCCTTATGTTAGTTTTGTTTCCTGACACTTTGTTGAAAATGTTCTTTAATTCTGGGAGTGGTCTGGGTGAGTCTTTATGGTCTCACATATAGAATCATATCAACAGCAAACATGAATTCTCTGAATTCTTTTCCTATTTGTATCTTTTTTCTTTTTCCTGTTTTACTGCTCTAGCCAAGATTTAGATCACTGTATTGAAGCTGGGTCAGGTCTCTACAGGGGCTGGTCACTTCCTGCAGAGCTAGCAAGAAGACTGAGGTTGACAAGGAGTCCTGATGAAGGCAGGTGGGGGCTTGAGTTTCCTATGGGGAAATAAGGAAAGGCCCATAACCATAAGTAAGGTCATCATGGAGTCCAGAATAAAAAAGCATGCTGGGACCTAAGTACCTTAAGGAGGAAAAATTAAAGGTATAGTTAGCTTAGGGTTCTGGGGAAAGTGGGTGGGTTTTAGGCAGCCTCTGGAGAAGTTAGAGAGCAATTACTTTGCAGAGTGTTGGCATAGCAATCCTAGAAATATGAGAAGGATTTTAGGAAAGATCTCTATCCAGCTTTGGAGTTGGAGAAGCACAGTAGGGATCTTAGGCACACAAAATTCAGTATTGTGATCCTAGGCAAACAATGTGATCATGTTAACTAAAACAACTTGTCTTCAAAAATTCATGAAATTATTGATGAAGAAAAATACCTGGGAAATCAGTCAAACTCACCTTACTGTTAAAATCACTTGAGTCTTTGTCACATGGTCATCTCAACAATTTGAGCACACCTATCACTGGAAATTAGTTGATAAGTATTAAAGAGATTTCTTGGTGCTGCTGGCCCTAACTTGATATTTTCAGATGCATGGAAGTTTCATTTTATTACAGGTCTTTAGATGTTTTAAAAGTTACTACATGTTTTCCATATTTTTTTAGTCTTTTCAGGCTTCATAAGGCTTTGTTATCTTTATATCCTATAAGTGTTTCTTTTAGATATGAGAGTATTGTTGTTACTGTTAAACTATGAGGCCTCAAACTGCTCATAGGTTTTTCACTTAGGAAGACAACAAGGGAAGAATGTCACAGGATTATAGCTTCTTTCAGTCTGGGTACTATTGCTAATGTAGACCTGACCTGCATCAGCACTTTTGAGACTTCCATGGTAATATCAATAGCTTAAAGAGCAGTGATAATCTGTAATATGCAGATGCCATGCCAAGTACTTTGACAGCAGCCTTATGCAGTACAAACCATTGGGAATCTCTTTGTAACAGTGAAGAGAAATGTGGACTCACATGCTCCATTTCACATAGCTAGCAGCTGTCAGATCTAGACCTCTAACCTAGGGTAGAACACTTGGAGGTGTACTCTCAGTCATGGTGCTTCACCAAACCCAATGGTGTCTGTAGGTGAACTATTCTTTCCCGCCCACCAGTTTACAAATAACTGACAAGGAGACTTATTAATTGTAAATGCTTGGCCAATAGATCAGGATGGTTACTAGCTAACTCTTATATTTTAAATTAACCCATATTTCTTATCTACCCTCTGCCACATGGCAGTACCTTCTTTCAACGAAGTATGATCTTCTTGCTTCTCTCTGCTATTCTCTTGACTCCTCAGATTCCACCCTCCTTCTTCCCACCATTGTCTCTGCCCTGAAAATCCTGACTAGCTGTTAGCCAATCAGCTTTTTATTAACAATGAGAGCAACATTTTTTCACAGTGTACAAAAGTATTATTCCACAGCATTTCTTCCTTTTTGTCTAAATAAAAAAGGAAGGTTTTAATTTTAACATAGTAAAATTATGTAAAACAAAACAGTTATCAAGTAAGAATTATAGCTAAAATATTCAGTCCATTTATATTTGGCAAAATCAGAGAAAATATTCTATTATCTATCTTTGTGAGTCTAAAGTTTTATATCTAATTTACCTTTCTATCATAACTAAGGAAAACTTTAAGTCTAATTATTTAGTCTTCAACTCCATCAAAGACCCTAGAAGGGTGAAATGGTACTGAATGACAGGGACATCTGGCTGCCTGGACAGTCACCCTGGTTCTTATGTAACCTTGGGGCATCCAACTTTGGCCTACAGGCCTAGTATCTGACAGATATTTTTGAGAAGCAGGAAATTTGGAAAAACTGTCCTACCTTGTCTTGGCAAAGTTTGATAATCGCCTTCTTTTGTGTCCTACTGGTCCAGTTTGGACAGTGTACTGTCAGCAGTTGAGGCAAGGGCAGTTTCTTTGCCCAAATGGCTAGCTTTGGCCATAAAGAAAGTAAATTTCATATGGAGTTTTTTCTTTTTTTTTTTTATGACTTTTTTTTTTTTTTTTTTTTTTTTTTTTTTTGGTTTTTCGATACAGGGTTTCTCTGTGTAGCTTTGCGCCTTTCCCGGGACTCACTTGGTAGCCCAGGCTGGCCTCGAACTCACAGAGATCCACCTTGCTCTGCCTCCCGAGTGCTGGGATTAAAGGCGTGCGCCACCACCGCCCGGCTCATATGGAGTTTTTTCAATGCCCATCTTCTTTTTTGAAATAAATTGGTGCTGTCAGGAGCAGATATTTCTCACTGTCAAGAAAAGCCTTATGTTTTTAAACATTTTAAATGCCATATTCTGTAGGTCTTTGAAGTATTTGAAGACCATCTATCCATCCAAATATATGTTTAACCTTGAAAACATACCTAATATGACTGCAAGTTTGATTATTATAGATGACTAACGACTAATCTATATTTTGTAATGATACACTGTTTTTTTAGTCTTCTAATTTTTATTAGTTTTTTTTTTAATTTTGTAATTTAATTTAATTTTACATATCAGCCACGGATTCCCTTGTCCTGCCCCCCTCCCGCCCTCCCCACCTTTCCCCCATTGGCATCTCCTCCAAGGCAAAGACTCCCCATGGGGATTGAGTTCAACCTGGTAGATTCAGTCCAGGCAGGTCCATTCCCCTCTTCCCAGGCTGAGCCAAGTGTCCCTGCATAAGCCCCAGGTTCCAAACAGCCAGCTCATGCACTAAGGACAGGTCCCGGTCCCACTGCCTGGATGTCTCCCAAACAGATCAAGCTAATCAACTGTCCCTCTTATCCAGAGGGCCTGATCCAGTTGGGGGCTCCTCAGCTATTGGTTCATAGTTCATGTGTTTCCGTTCGTTTGGCTATTTGTCCCTGTGCTTTTTCCAATCTTGGTCTCAACAATTCTCACTCATACAAACCCTCCTCTTTCTCGCCAATTGGACTCCTGGAGCTCCACCTGGGGCCTGGCCGTGGATCTCTGCATCTGGTTCCCTCAGTCATTGGATGAGGTTTCTAGCATGACAATTAGGGTGTTTGGCCATCCTATCACCAGAGTAGGTCAGTTCAGGCTTTCTCTCGACGATTGTCAGTAGTCTATTGTGGAGGTATCTTGCAACACTGAAATAGTTAATGAAGAAATTAACAAAAGAAGGGTTTGTGTTATGGAAAGGTAAGAAGTTTGGACTTGAGAATGTGATGTTCATATAGTTTCACTGAGTGGACTTCATCCATCAAAAGTACAAAACAGGTTATAAGTACAGCTCTTCATTTTGTGGAAGTATTGCCACTACCCTGCTGAAAGAGAAACCATGTTTACCTTTATGAGTGTAAAAATGACAGCCTGACAAAGACAGTTCAGAAAAATAAGTATATAATAATAAATGGGCATATTAATAATAAAATATACAGGCATTAAATGACAGCATACATTGAATATTTTTATGCTGTCAGTCACTGTTTCTCATGCTTTGCATTTGAACTTAAATAATCTTGTGAATCTTTTTCCATAAAATCAATCATAGTTGAGTGATGCTTGGGAGATATTTATGAAATAAAGTTTGAAGTGCTATAAATTTTGAGAACTAAGCCTTTACAGCAAGGAAATGTAGATACTGATTATATTTTGGAAATTAATATTTTAAAATTGAGCAGTATCCACATATGTTTATCATGACTGTGAAGTTAAGATTTTTAAATGAAATTTATTTAAGTGTTGAATAAATATAAGAAAATAATGAATTTCTATGTTACAAAATTAAGGCCTGAAAGCTAAGTAGCACTTTAACTATATATGCATGCTATAATATGAATTGTCTTGTATTAGAGAAAACTATTTTAATGAGAGAACCAAAATACTAGATTTTTATTCCCTTGGTGTGTTTGTTATCCTTCACTTCATTTTCCACCATCATATTTTCTTTGGCAAATATTTCTTTTATATATATATATATATATATATATATATATATGTGTGTGTGTGTGTGTGTGTGTGTGTGTGTGTGTGTGTGTGTGTGTGTGTGTGTGTAAATTTTGACAGGTTTTAGAAAGTGGGATGTGTGTGTATGTGTGTGCATGCCACCTGGAAATCTGAAGACTTTGGAGAGTCCGTCCTCTCCTTCCATCATGGAAGGAGAATGTCTTGTTTCTGCTGGACTGTGTAGCATGTGCAGGCTGACTGGGCAATGAGCTTCTGGGCGAATCTCCTGTCTTCACCTTCTATCTTACATCAGAAGTGATGGAATTACCAGGTGCTTGCTACCATGTCTGGCTTCTTTACTTGGGTTCCAGGGGTCAGGTTCTCAGGTGTAGCACAAATCTTAAGTCTTATTAATAAAAACAAACCTGGAGCCAGGTATTGGGGTGAATGCTGAAAGATCAGAGAGACAGAACCAGCCACAGCTAACCTCACCTTGCCAAGTTCTCTGCTGATCTTGTTTCCTCAGACTGAAAGCCTCTGAGTCCTCATCAGAATGGATCTCACCTGTACTGCTCCTCAAAAACCTAAAAGCTTAACAGACTCTAGTTCCTGGTCCTCACGCCTTATATACCTTTCTTCTTCCTGCCATCACTTTCTGGAATTAAAGGCATGTGTCACCATGCCTGGCTGTTTCCAGTATGGCTTTGAACTCACAGAGATCCAGACGGATCTCTCTCTGTCTCCGGAATGCTAGGATTAAAGACGTGTGCTACCACTGCCTAAACCTATATTTAATATAGTGGCTGTTCTGTTCTCTGACCCCCAGATAAGTTTATTGGGGTGCACAATATATTGCGGTACACAATATCACCATACTCAGGTGCCAATTTTTTGGGCATTTTACATGCATGATGGTATAATAAGAAGGAAGTGGACATTTTGTATACATTTTATTGCAAGATTATTTGTTAAGCATGTGCAAAATATATTGACCTGAGCTTCTCTTGATTTATGCTTATTTTTCATTTGTTATTTTAAGAAAGATTTACAAACTCCAGAGTCTACTTTAGTGTTTACCAAATAAACATTTAATGTCATAGACTTCCCAGTGTTTGCTTAAGTCTTCCTTTTATCAGTGATGTTAGGTTTGCAAGTTAACAGTGTGGAGGGTTCGGGAAGGAGAGGAAAGAACTGAGGGAAGGGAACTTAGCTGGACTACATTGTTGGCTTTGTGTATCTGCTGTGCATCATGGGAACAGGCTTTATCTCAAGCCTTGGTGTTGTTACTGTCTTTCTCTGCAGGAGTGTGGTGGTGCCTGTAAAGAAGCCACCTCCAGGTAGTCTAGCTGTCACTACTGTGGGAGCCACCGCTGCAGGAAGTGGGCTGCCAACAGGCAGTACCTCAAGTATATTTGCTGCCCCTGGAGCTACACCAAAAAGTATGATTAACACGACAGGTATCGTCCTTATAGACTTTTGTGAAGCTTCATCCTTTTTTCTCCGTTTGCTGTATCTTCATTTTCCCATTTGTTCTCAACAACTAAAAAGCCCAGATCATTTAGAGTTAGCTTAGTTTTTAGTGTGCTGCAACAACTTCTCACAACTTGTTGCTTGTTTTAGGACACAGATACAGTGGTCATATCAGGAGACAGTACTGGTTTTTGTTTTGAGTTTTCTCAAAACATCGTAATCTACTTTCAAGGTACAGTCAGAGTATTGGAATACATTTGGGGAGCAAAAGCTGATTTAGATACTAGAGAGTGACAGGGGAAAAAACTTATAAAGCATGTGAAGGTGCATCAAACATGTTAGTGCTAGAAAATGGATTTTTTGGATTGAACCCTAAGGTGTATCCTTTGCTAAATCCTTCAAGGAAAGGCAGAATTCTCTAAAAACCTTGATGATATGCAAGAGCCTCAACTTTGTAAATAGAGCATATGAATACGGACCATTGCCTCACACTGAATTAATTTATATTCTTAGATTATAACTGTATCCAATTCATTGTCCGGCTATTTCCTATGATTCTAGAAATCAAAAATTCCAATTTAAATTCTTACTAAAATCAATCTCTCTCCTCTCTCTCTCTGTCTGTCTCTGTCTCTATCTCTGTCTCTCTCATTTTCTCTCAAATTTCCAGAAATGTTCCTGTTGATTAATAGCTAAATAAATCCTTACCCAAATCTTTGTGATTCCATTTTAGGTATTTATACAACGCAAGATGATCCCTGACTTTCCTTCCCTGACTATAGTAGTCTTCTGTTCTCCAAACTGTATAGCCTTGAACTTTTCCATTTATTATCATTACTTAGATTCTTCCCATTTCTATTGATTTTGTAGCTCCTTTTTGTGCTTTCTGTATCTATCTTGTTTATCATGCCACCTGAGTCTGACATATCATGAGCCACACATTTATGGGTGTAGTAAGTAGAACACTCTCTCAAGCATATATACTTGTCTCAATCATTGAGCAGCATTAATGGCACTTTAAAATTTGTAAGTTTATTTTTTCGGTTTTAAAAATATAACAGTGTAGTAGAATCTGTACTTAGTGATATCTAGTAAATAAAGTCCTTATTTTTCTTATGACTGCAGTAAAATGAAAAGATTAAATCACCTTTTGTCTTTGTACAAGACAAGTTATGCTTTCTTGTAATTTTGTTTTAAAAATTAGTGGTATATAACAGTATAAGTTTTTTGATAGTATAAAATATATATTACAGTATAAATTTAAATTAAGCAATAAACTTCCTCCTTAATACTTGATCATATATAGATAGATATAAATGTGAGCTAGCATTTATGCTGGGCACAGTATACAGTTTAGATATTGGCACATGGCACTGTACAGCTGTTGTAGTGGAAATTCAGTGAGCAGCTCACTTTGTTAGAATTAGCATAAGATATAACACTTAGGAACACTAGATGTCCCTCACTTCCTTTGATGTACTCACATGACATATTATAGAAAAACTCGAAAATGGCATTTTCATATCATTGAGGAGAACTAATTATTTTAAAATCAGGTACTGTTGTACTCAGGATAGGACCTCTGAAGCAATCATTTTTATCAAAGTCAGAATTTAATGCTGCAAAATGACAAAATTATGCTCCCAGTGCTCTAAAAATTATGCCTTAGATCATGAGGTCTATGAAAATTACAACATAGCAATAAATATGGGGACAAAATTTTCACATTTAAATTTGCATTGTTTTATTAGCCTTATTTAATCTAGATTTTTTTCATCTGTTGATGTCTTTCATTTATACCCATTTGTAGCATGTAATTTTGTTAGATTAACATAAGTTAACTGGATTTTAATGTAATATCCATTACTTAAAATCATGGAATTTATTAGTATACTTATGACCAAATAAATTTTAATTGTCAAATTATTGTTAGAAATTCTGATGAGTTGTTCTTTGAAAATCAAATAGAAATGAAGTAATAAAGATATTTTTCTAAATAAATTTATATTTAAAACTAAAATTATTATTTTGGGAACAGGTGCTGTGGATTCAGGGTCCTCCTCCTCTTCCTCCTCTTCTAGTTTTGTGAATGGTGCTACCAGCAAAAATCTTCCAGCTGTACAAACTGTAGCCCCAATGCCAGAGGATTCAGCTGAGAACATGAGGTATGCATAGCGATTCGTTACTTTTACCAGTTTTCTTCTCCCTTTTTAAGACACAGTGAAATATTTGGTGATAGGTACACATACGGTAAACATTCTTGGGAATGTCAGTTAGGTACATACTCTTAATATATTTGGGTTTTGCCTAACCATGGTACTTGGGAAAATTACTAAAAGTCAGTGTTATATTTTCAAATGCAATTTGAAGAGTCTTGATTAAAACTGCTTACAGAGATTTTAATTCTCTGTAGTATAGCACATATTATCATTTCCAATAATAGTTCAAATGTGTAAAGATAGTACAGTAGAAATTGATCATCTCTGAGTGATAGCACTTTAAACTATTAGCTTGAAAATAAGTCTGTGTAATTTTATGTAATATGTATCATTGGACCTCAAATAGCCAACACTTATTTTGTTTATTGTGGTAAGTGATGACTCATAGAATGTACTGCCCCTCATTATGAAGTTTATAAACATTTATAATTTTCCAGTTTTTAATCTATTTCAAATAATGCTTTTAAGTAAATGACAGTATGGGTATCTATTATTGTCTGAGTATGTGCTGTGCTACTGTGCATATCTGTTAGGCAAATAAAAGATTATAATGGAATTGCTGCCTAGTCTTTCTGTGTACTGTGACTAGAGTATGCCAAGTGAATTTTGTGTGCATTTGTCAGAATTTACAGACTTGGTAGCTGAAAATAGAATGCCGGTTCACTCTCATCTTGGCCATTTTGCAGGGTTTTTTTTTTTTTTTTGTCATTTTCATTATCAATATGGCCTGTTTGGAACAATAGAATATATATATATTTGGTGAAATTCACAGTACCATTTTTTGGTGTGGTTGCCTCTTGTGTTGTATAAGCATTTGCTTACATTTCCCCACTCTTTCTATTGAGTTTTGTAACCAGCTGGAATGGCTTTTTGACAAAAAACAGGAATAAGAAGATGGCCATCCCTCATTCGAAGACTTCTTTGTACCATGATTCTCCACTTCTGTCACCAGTTATGTCCTTATATTCTTGTTTTGAGTTTGACCCTCAGTTCTGCTCTATCTGCACACCTTCTACACAGCTGACAAATTATCTTCAGGTTTAATAACGACAGTAAGGGCTTTGAGGGAGGCCTTAGGGTCAGAGTTCTCCCTGCTCTATACTCTCTTAGAACTTTAGAATCAGAGTTAACACACCAGCTGTGTGAAATAAGTGTGTATTTTCCCATAGAATGGAGTCTTCTGAGACCATTCTGTAGTGTGCTGGACTTTTATTTCTCTTGCCAGATTTTCATTTGCACACTGAACATCAAATACTCCTTTCAGAATTTTAGTTTTTCTTAAACTAATGGTTCTTAGTAATGATTCTTATTTTGCTTTGTATAAATCTTAGTATGTTTCTGATTTTATTCAGTTTTAAGGAGTTTAATAATTTGTGTCTATTTTTTCAAGTTAATTTTCATTTCAACGTCATTGAGATCATTTGTTTTTGTTGCTGAAACTCAATAAAAATAATCAGAATGCACATTTTAATGAGTTTTTGTAGTTTATAGTGTGGTAAAACCACATGGCAAATTAGGGTGAAAGAAAATATACTTATCACCTCAGAAATTTCCACATTTCTATATGTAATTTACCCCATACCTGTGACCAGTAAACACTTAGGTGCTTTTCAGATTTACATATTAGATTTTACATTCAAAGGTTTTAAAAGGATGAGATCATTTGATATGTACTGGTTTTTGTCCTTCTTCTTTCTTGGCTTATTGATTTGTTGGCTCATTTATCTCTTTGTTTTTGACTGTTCTTTTCCTATTTAGTACTAAGTATTATTCCATTTTGTGACTCACAATTAATTTGTTTATTCAATGATAGACCTTGGAGTTTTTCCAATTTTGGCATGTTACAAATAATGATTTAGAAAATCCTAAGTCTTGGGATTCCCAGTACATTTCTTTTTATTTCTGTTGAGTAAACAATTAAGAATAAAATCACTGTTAGGATAGTAAGTAAATGCTTAAGATTATGAGAAAATGCTGAGCCATTTGCCAAGTAGCTGTCATTGCACTTTCTGGGGCAATGTATGAAACAGTCCATGCTTGACATTTGTCTGTACTTGCTGTTGTTACATTTTATAATGGTGAGATGATTAGATCTTGTTGGTTTATTGCTACCTGCTGAGTGGTTTTGCCTATGTTTATGGGTCATTGAACTCTTCATTTGTCTTAAAAAGAATTTTTTCTTATAATATCTAGGAGTTACTAGTTTACTCTTCATAGACATCCTTTGTCAGCTACAGGCATTCCATTGTCTCATTCTGTAGACTGTTAAGAGCAAGAACTTTCTAATTTCTGTGAAGTTCATTGCCTCAGATAGTCATTTCTTTTGTGATTTATGACATCTATAATAACTAAGTTATTTTTATTAACCCCCAATGTTCTGTCCTCTTACTTGACCCCCTAAAAGTCTTGTTTCTTCCCCACTAATGGCTAGGTCCCTGATCTATTTGATATAGTTTTAGATAAACAGCTGGGTAAACTTTGAGATTTGCTCTTAGGTACAGTGGTTCAAAATTTGTTTTTATCTGTTTCTTAAAACAAACAAAATTGGTGATATTTACATTATGGCTGTATTGATCCTGTAGGCTTGTGGAGAATTATTAGTATCTACTACTGACTATTAATTATTAATGTTCATCAGTGCTGTCCATCATCTTGTGAATTTTATTGTAACAATCTTGAACTTTGTAATGTGCCTTTAAAAACAGCTTCCATGTCTTTGATGGTGTTCTGAGTTAGGATTTCTCTTTTTCTTCCTTCTAGTACTTGTGT